>NC_135723.1:56467674-57133112 GCF_964656455.1 Halichoerus grypus
TCGCTCCGGTGGCTAAGTGGGGGGTGGAAACCTCGTGGGACAGTGTGGTCTCAGGACCCTCGGGGTCACAGAAAGACTGGGGGTGCCTGAGTGCGGCAGAGCTCCCAGGTATCGGAACGGGGAAGCCGGCTGCAGAGACGGAGCCGAGGCGCGGGCTCTCAGCTCGGGGTTGCCATAAACCGTGATCCGTGGCACAGTCGGGCCCCTGCTCCTCCAGCAGGGACCCAACAAGCGGCAGATCCGGGGAGACTCTCCTCCTCCCCCGGGAGGAGCGGCACGGAAGCGCACCGCGGGGATCTGCTGGGTTTGGAGACTCCACCCGGGATCGGGTGCCAGAGATAGAAACGCACGGTCACAGGCCGGGTGGGCATGGAGTGTGGCCAGAGACCGGGGAGATGGGAGTGACTGGCGGCTTTTCTCTGGGGGCTCACTGAGGAGCGGGCCCGAGTTCTCGGCTCCTCTGAGGCAGAGATTGGGAGGCCGCCATTTTCACTCTCCGCCTCCAAAGCTGTACGGAAAGCTTGAAGGGAACAAAAGCTCCGGAGAGCAAACCCGAGCAGATTACTTAGTCCGGACTGGCAAGGGCGGGGCACTTCTGCTTCCGGCAAAGACTTTTTGGAAACCACGGCAACAGGCCCCTCCCCCAGAAGATCAGCGAGAACAGCCAGCCAAGACCAAGTCTACTGATCAATGAGAACGGCAGAACTCCAGCGCTAGGGGAATACTGCACATAGAATTCATGGCTTTTTTACCATGATTCTTCAGTCTTTCAAAGTTAATTTTTTTTTTACTGCCTTTTTTTTTTTGAATTTTTCTTTTTCCCTTTTTCAACCAACATCTTATCAATCCCTTTTTTAAAAAAAAATTTTTATTTTTCATTTTTATTTTTCATTTTTAGAGTCATATTCTATCCCTTCATAGTAGTTACCCGTATTTTTGGCATATATATATAAATTGTTCTCTCTTTAAAATTTTGAGATAGTTTCTTCTAACAGATCAAAATATACCCTAAAGCTCTATTGTATGGTTTTTTTCTACTCCCCTGCCTGATCACATTCTCTCCCTTTTTTTTTTTAAATCCTCTTTCTTTTTTCAAACAACTTCTTATCAATTCCTTTTATAAAATTTTTTATAATTTCCATCTTTACAGTCATATTCCATCCCTTCATCATATCAACCCTTATTTTTGTACATATATAAGTTTTTCTTTCTTTAAAATTTTGGGAGGCACTTTCTTCTAACAGACCAAATACACCCAAAATCTAGTGTGTGGCACTGATCTATATACCAGCCTGATCATAGTTGATCACATTCTGGTTTTTTTTGTTTTGTTCTGTTTTTGTTTGTTTTTATTTTTATCTTTTTCTTTTCCTTTTTTTTTTCTTTTTCTTTTTTCTCTCTTTCCCTTTCTTTTCCCACTGCTTCAGGTCTTTTCTGATTTGTTTACAGTATATTTTCTGGGAACGTTGTTACCCTGTTAGCATTTTGTTCTCTCATTAATCTATTCTCCTCTGGACGAAATGACAAGACGGAAAATATCACCTCAACAAAAAGGACAAGAGGTAGTACCGACTGCCAGGGACCTACTCAATACGGACATTAGTACAATGTCGGATCTAGAGTTCAGAATCAGCACTTTCAAGATACTAGCTGGGCTTGAAAAAAGCATGGAAGTTATTAGAGAAACCCTTTCTGGAGAAGTAAAAGAACTAAAATCTAACCAAGTAGAAATCAAAAAGGCTTTTAATGAGGTGTAATCAAATATGGGGGTGCTAACTGCTAGGATAAATGAGGCAGAAGAGAGAATCAGTGAGATAGAAGACCAAATGATGGAAAATAAAGAAGCTGAGAAAAAGAGAGATAAACAACTACTGGATCACGAGGGCAGAATTCGAGAGATAAGCGATACCATAAGACGAAACAACATTAGAATAATTGGGATCCCAGAAGAAGAAGAAAGAGAGAGAGGGGCAGAAGGTATATTGGAGCAAATTATAGCAGAGAACTTCCCTAATTTGGGGAAGGAAACAGGCATCAAAATCCAGGAAGCACAGAGAACCCCTCTCAAAATCAATAAAAATAGGTCAACACCCCGACATCTAATAGTAAAACTTAACGAGTCTCAGAGACAAAGAGAAAATCCTGAAAGCAGCTCGGGAGAAGAGATATGTAACCTACAATGGTAGAAACATTAGATTGGCAACAGACCTATCCACAGAGACCTGGCAGGCCAGAAAGGACTGGCAGGATATATTCAGAGCACTAAACGAGAAAAATATGCAGCCAAGAATACTATATCCAGCTAGGCTGTCATTGAAAATAGAAGGAGAGATAAAAACCTTCCAGGACAAACAAAAACTAAAGGAATTTGCAAACACGAAACCAGCCCTACAAGAAATCTTGAAAGGGGTCCTCTAAGGAAAGAGAGAGCCTAAAAGCAACATAGACCAGAAAGCAACACAGACAATATACAGTAACAGTCACCTTACAGGCAATACAATGGCACTAAATTCCTATCTTTCAATAGTTACCCTGAATGTAAATGGGCTAAATGCCCCAATCAAAAGACACACAGTATCAGATTGGATTAAAAAACAAGACCCATCGATATGCTGTCTGCAAGAGACTCATTTTAGACCCAAAGACACCCCCAGATTGAAAGTGAGGGGGTGGAAAACCATTTACCATGCTAATGGACACCAAAAGAAAGCTGGGGTGGCAATCCTTATATCAGACAAATTAGATTTTAAACCAAAGACTGTAATAAGAGATGAGGAAGGACACTATATCCTACTTAAAGGGTCTATCCAACAAGAAGATCTAACAATTGTAAATATCTATGCCCCTAACATGGGAGCAGCCAGTTATACAAGCCAATTAATAACAAAAGCAAAGAAACACATCAACAACAATACAATAATAGTGGGGGACTTTAACACCCCCCTCACTGAAATGGACAGATCGTCTAAGCAAAAGATCAAGAAGGAAATAAAGACTTTAAATGACACACTGGACCAAATGGACTTCACAGACATATTCAGAACATTCCATCCCAAAGCAACAGAACACACATTCTTCTCTAGTGCCCATGGAACATTCTCCAGAATCGATCACATCCTAGGTCATAAATCAGGTCTCAACCGGTACCAAAAGATTGGGATCATTCCCTGCCCATTTTCAGACCACAATGCTTTGAAACTCGAACTCAATCACAAGAGGAAAGTTGGAAAGAACTCAAATACATGGACGCTAAAGAGCATCCTACTAAAGAATGAATGGGTCAACCAGGAAATTAAAGAAGAATTAAAAAAATTCATGGAAACCAATGAAAATGAAAACACAACTATTCAAAATCTTTGGGATGCAGCAAAGGCAGTCCTAAGAGGAAAGTATATAGCAATACAAGCCTTTCTCAAGAAACAAGAAAGGTCTCAAGTACACAACCTAACCCTACACCTAAAGGAGCTGGAGAAAGAACAGCAAATAAAGCCTAAACCCAGCAGGAGAAGAGAAATAATAAAGATCAGAGCAGAAATCAATGAAATAGAAACTAAAAGAACAGTAGAACAGATCAACGAAACTAGGAGCTGGTTCTTTGAAAGAATTAACAAGATTGATAAACCCCTGGCCAGACTTATCAAAAAGAAAAGAGAAATGACCCAAATCAACAAAATCATGAATGAAAGAGGAGAGATCACAACCAACACCAAAGAAATACAAACAATTATAAGAACATATTATGAGCAACTCTATGCCAGCAAATTAGATAACCTGGAAGAAATGGATGCATTCCTAGAGATGTATCAACTACCAAAACTGAACCAGGAAGAAACAGAAAACCTGAACAGACCTATAACCACTAAGGAAATTGAAGCAGTCATCAAAAATCTCCCATCAAACAAAAGCCCAGGGCCAGATGGCTTCCCAGGGGAATTCTACCAAACATTTCAAGAAGAATTAATACCTATTCTTCTGAAACTGTTCCAAAAAATAGAAATGGAAGGAAAACTTCCAAACTCATTCTATGAGGCCACCATTACCTTGATCCCAAAACCAGACAAAGACCCCATCAAAAAGGAGAGCTACAGACCAATATCCCTGATGAACATGGATGCAAAAATTCTCACCAAAATACTAGCGAATAGGATCCAACAGTACATTAAAAGGATTATTCACCACCACCAAGTGGCATTTATCCCTGGGCTGCAAGGTTGGTTCAACATCTGCAAATCAATCAACGTGATACAATACATTAACAAAAGAAAGAACAAGAATCATATGATCCTCTCAATAGATGCAGAAAAAGCATTTGACAAAGTACAGCATCCTTTCTTGATCAAAACTCTTCAGAGTATAGGAATAGAGGGTACATACCTCAATATCATAAAAGCCATCTATGAAAAACCTACAGCGAATATCATTCTCAATCGGGAAAAACTGAGAGCTTTCCCCCTAAGGTCAGGAACGCGGCAGGGACGTCCACTATCACCACTGCTATTCAACATAGTATTAGAAGTCCTAGCCACAGCAATCAGACAACAAAAAGAAATAAAAGGCATCCAAATTCGGCAAAGAAGAAGTCAAACTCTCACTCTTTGCAGATGATATGATACTTTATGTGGAAAACCCCAAAGACTCCACCCCAAAACTGCTAGAACTCATACAGGAATTCAGTAAAGTGGCAGGATATAAAATCAATGCACAGAAGTCAGTGGCATTCCTATACACCAACAGCAAGACAGAAGAAAGAGAAATTAAGGAGTCGATCCCATTTATAATTGCACCCAAAACCATAAGATACCTAGGCATAAATCTAACCAAAGAGGCAAAGCATCTGTACTCAGAAAACTATAAAATACTCATGAAAGAAATTGAGGAAGACACAAAGAAATGGAAAAACGTTCCATGCTCATGGATTGGAAGAACAAATATTGTGAAGATGTCAATGCTACCTAGAGCAATCTACACATTCAATGCAATCCCTATCAAAATACCATCCACTTTTTTCAAAGAAATGGAACAAATAATCCTAAAATTTGTATGGAACCAGAAAAGACCCCGAATAGCCAGAGGAATGTTGAAAAAGAAAAGCAAAGCTGGCGGCATCACAATTCCGGACTTCCAGCTCTATTACAAAGCTGTCATCATCAAGACAGTATGGTACTGGCACAAAAACAGACACATAGATCAATGGAACAGAATAGAGAGCTCAGAAATGGACCCTCAACTCTATGGTCAACTAATCTTTGACAAAGCAGGAAAGAATGTCCAATGGAAAAAAGACAGTCTCTTCAACAAATGGTGTTGGGAAAATTGGATAGCCACATGCAGAAGAATGAAACTGGACCATTTCCTTACACCACACACAAAAATAGACTCAAAATGGTTGAAAGACCTCAATGTGAGACAGGAATCCATCCAAATCCTAAAGGAGAACACAGGCAGCAACCTCTTCGACCTCAGCCGCAGCAACTTCTTCCTAGACACATCGCCAAAGGCAAGGGAAGCAAGGGCAAAAATGAACTATTGGGACTTCATCAAGATAAAAAGCTTTTGCAAAGCAAAAGAAACAGTCAACAAAACCAAAAGACAACCGACAGAATGGGAGAAGATATTTACAGATGACATATCAGATAAAGGGCTAGTATCCAAAATCTATAAAGAACTTATCAAACTCAACACCCAAAGAACAAAGAATCCAATCAAGAAATGGGCAGAAGACATGAACAGACATTTTTCCAAAGAAGACATCCAAATGGCCAACAGACACATGAAAAAGAGCTCAATATCGCTTGGCATCAGGGAAATCCAAATCAAAACCTCAATGAGATACCACCTCACACCAGTCAGAATGGCTAAAATTAACAAGTCAGGAAACGACAGATGTTGGCGGGGATGCGGAGAAAGGGGAACCCTCCTACACTGTTGGTGGGAATGCAAGCTGGTGCAGCCACTCTGGAAAACAGTATGGAGGTTCCTCAAAAAGTTGAAAATAGAGCTACCATATGATCCAGCAATTGCACTACTGGGTATTTACCCCAAAGATACAAAAGTAGGGATCCGAAAGGGTACGTGCACCCCGATGTTTATAGCAGCAATGTCCACAATAGCCAGACTGTGGAAAGAGCCAAGATGTTCACCGACAGATGAATGGATAAAGAAGATGTGGTATATATATACAATGGAATATTATGCAGCCATCAAAAGGAATGAGATCTTGCCATTTGCAACGACGTGGATGGAACTGGAGGGTATTATGCTGAGCGAAATAAGTCAAACAGAGAAAGACATGTATCATATGACCTCACTGATATGAGGAATTCTTAATCTCAGGAAACAAACTGAGGGTTGCTGGAGTGGGGGGGTGGGGTGGGAGGGATGGGGTGACTGGGTGATAGACACTGGGGAGGGTATGTGCTCTGGTAAGCGCTGTGAATTGTGCAAGACTGTTGAATCTCAGATCTGTACCTCTGAAACAAATAATGCAATATATGTTAAGAAAAAAAAAAAGAAGAAGAAGATAGCAGGAGGGGAAGAATGAAGGGGGGAAATCGGAGGGGTAGACGAACCATGGGAGATGATGGACTCTGAAAAGCAAACTGAGGGTTCTAGAGGGGAGGGGAGTGGGAGGATGGGTTGGCTTGGTGATGGGTATTGAGGAGGGCACGTTATGCATGGAGCACTGGGTGTTATGCACAAACAATGAATCGTGGAACACTACATCTAAAACTAGTGATGTAATGTATGGGGATTAACATAACAATAAAAAATAAAATAAATAAATAATAATAATACAACTTTCCATGGGGGGAAAAAAAAAAAAGAATGAGTCTGTTCTTGAAGAGGTATTTGTACATTCATGTTCACAGCAGCATTATTCACAGTAGCCAAAAGGTAGAAGCAACCCAAATATTCACCTATGGATCAGTGGATAAACAAAATGTGGTGTAGACTTGCCATGGAATATTACTCAGCCTTAAAAAGAAAGGAAACTCTGACACATGCAACAACACGGGTGAAACTTGAGGACATTACACTAAGTGAAATAAGTCAGTCACAAAAAGACATATACTGTATGATTTCGCATATATGAGGTAACTCAAGAGGTCAAACTTACAGAGACAGGAAGTTGAATGGGGTTTGCCAGGGGATAGCGGGGGCAGGGAGGAGGCTGGGGGGAAGGGGAATTACTGTTTAATGGGTACAGAATTTTAGTTTTTTAAGATAAAAAAAGTTCTGGAGATTGGTTGCAGAACAGTGTGAAACGTACTTAACACTACTGAGCTGTACACTTAACAGTGGTTAGGTCGGTAAATTTTATGTCATGTGTATTTTTCCACAAGTAAAAATTAAATTTTTTTTTTAAAAAGAGTGATTCTGGATCAGAAAGATTCTGGGAGAGCAGGCACGGTAAAAAGGAAGGAAATTATATAAGTGAGATAGTGTTAGGCTATAAAATAGAGACGGAAACTTAGATGGAGTTTGGGTGTTTAAGAAGGGAACAAACATGTCAAGCCCATGGAAAAACAGCTGAGTTATGGGGCGAGGGGGGCACAAGGAACCTGTGGGCCCCAGAACACCTTAGATTCTGTAGACACCTGTACTGGTGTGTATGAAGACCAGAGGAAATAAGCCATGTGTTCCAAGAACCAGATTGCCTCACGAGTCATGACATTGCACAGCTCATTCTCCTGGGAACCTTAGGAGGTTGACAAGGACTGGTGGCTACTGAGCCATCATAATACCTCGATTCTTCTCCCAGCCTCTTGTCACCTGTTAAGTGTCAAGACTCCCTGGAAATGGTAGACTGGGAAAGATAGGGAGTTAAGAATTGCCTTTAAAGTTCCTGGCTTAATTTTATTTTAACATCTTAACTTGGTGAAGATGGCACATGAGTTTCATGGCTGAAATTTCTCCCAAAACTTGATAAATAAGTTTTTATACATAAATATTTAAACACTTTTTTTAAACATCAAACATTCTACTAAAAGATAATAAAGTATTAAAGCCAAAAAGGGGTAGTTTATGTAATTGGAAAAAGCAGACTATTATACAATACCCATTAACATCTTTTAAGACTGATGTGTGGCAAATTTTTATACAATGTAATTAAAAGGAAAATAATGCAGATTAAGCATTAGCACTAAAAAGGGTGTCAGCACTCCTTGCAAAAACATCATGGTGTACTCTATGTTCAGAACAAGTGTTTAAAACTAATGAACAAATATGCATTCAAAGAGATTTGGTAGCTGAGAACATTGGAAATGAATTCTGAATTATTTCTATTCTAAGTCATCTCTTCCAGGGCCCTAATGAAGTTAAATAGTGCAGCTAAAATAGTAATTTTGGTTGCATGACTAGAGGGTTTTTTTTTTTTTAAGTATACCTTTGCTATGTGGTAGTTAATTGGGCTGAAAAAGAAGGGGTTGACTAATGGATATTAAGAAATGAACAGAAGTATCAAAAAATAACAGATACCAATGAAAAAGCCTTTTGGGGTTATATCAGCATATCTTTAATATATTTTTAATGGAATATCTTTATTATCACCAGTTGTTTATGTTTAGTCAAAATCTGTACCCCCACAGTATTCTGTTGTCAATGGTAGGACCACAGGAAACTACAGAGGGTGCAGACCAGTCCAGGGGCTGCACTGGGGTAGGTCTCACCAAGCAGGAGCACGTAACGGCTCTAGGGCAGGAATACATCCTAATGACCAAAGCAGAGTCGGGAATAGGAAGATACCCTATTCATGCAAGTGACAGCCAGGCAAAGGATCTGGAACCACTTTCAGTGCCCTTTCTTTGTATTTCCCTGGCACCCCGGGTAAACCTCAAACATTGCCCTAATGGGTATTATATCACCATTATTGATTTACTTGCCCATTGTCTCCTAAAGATTATAAGCTTCTTAAGAATCACTCTCTTAAATTATTCAATTTTGTGAATCTAGCCCTCAAAACCATTGGGTATGTAGTAGGGGGTTAATAATTGCTCCCTGAATATCTAATTAAAATATCAAATGAATAGTAATTTCCAAATCTACATTCTTTGTCCTGATTTTTATTATAAGCTCAAGACCCATATTTCCAACTGGGCGTTAGGCAGCACTACCCATCTGTCCCAGTGGCACTTCAAACAACAAATCCGAAATCAAACTCACCATCTTTCCCACCCCACATAAACCTGTTCTTCCCCCTGCTCCCTATTGCTCACCTTAAGTCTTGAAGATTCGAGCAGGCAGAGTTTAGAGCAGATAACAGGCAGTCATGAAAGACATTATTTTTCTAGCCTTTGATATGAACAATTCAAAAATATGGAAATGAAGGATACCTCTACAGTAGTTTCAAACATCGCCAAGAAAACGGGGTGGATATGTGTAGATTTTTCTCACTGGCTTTCCTTCCTTTAGGCACCTGTGCTATCCAAGCCCATCAAGTTCTACTGGGGCTGCTGATCACAGGTCTTCACACCCCCTGATCACACTGGCCAGTCTCACTGCCAGGACATGAGTGTAGAGCAAAGCCACATAGGCAGGCAGTTGATGCTGAGTCACTCACTATGCAAGCCTTTCCCAAATTCCTAGAGCTGGCCTGACTACTGCCCTTCCCGACACCTAGGGTGTCCTTTCTCCTTTAAGTTTGTAAGCACCCCCCAGCATCCTTTCAATAAACCCTTTTCTCTTGCTTCAGACTCGATTTCAGCAACCTAAAATCAAAGCACACTGATACAAAGGAAAATGGAAACATTCTCAAATATGTGCACTGATCTTTTGTTTTCAAATGGCTAAGGAAAATGTAGGCATAAAAGTTTTATAATGACACTCAGGACTAGATACCCTAAAAGGGAATAATAGGTCTCACAAAGAGTGGAGGATTCAAGGAAAGAAAATCCTGCCTGAATTTGCACATGCTCGATCTCTCTCTCTCTCTCTCTCTCTCACACACACACACACACACACACACACACACACACACTAGAAGAGAAAGAAAAGAAAAAAACATCTGTAGAAAACATTGTGACTATCAGAGAGTTTGGGGGCAAGTCCTTGTTTTTAAAAGACACATACAAAAATGGAAAAAGGGCTCAGAACTCAGCTCAAATATAGAAGGATCCGGCATGAATAGGATCTCAAAGCTCAGGTCAAGGTGAAGCTCGTGGAAAATGTGCTCTCTCCAGTTGTGCTTGGAAAGGGGGAAGAAGAATGCAAAGGGGAAAAATACGTGAACATTTATTGAGCACTTACTGTGCGTCAGCCTCTGTACTAGGTATTTTACATAGACATAGAATCTCTTTTACATAGATTGTTAAAACAAAAAAAGGTGGGCAGTGGTGAGGGATGCAAATGGTCAGGTCTCCTGTTTGAGGAAATTACTAGAACCATAATAGAAGGAATGTTTTTCCTCTAAACTAGAGGCATTGTAATGTCTCACCTGTATCCTGACATTTATAGGCTGAGTAAACAAATATAAATGGAGACCACTTACCTTATGTCTAAATATTTATAAGTTCTAAGTCACACTTTGCTCATGTCAACTCATGTTCCCACCCAGTGTTCCACGGCCAGGTGGGGAATCACCCTTGAAAACCAAAGGCTGAAAAAGTCATGCTCTCTCCTAAATGGTGGCACAGATCTGCTGGGACAGGGGCAAGATGGAAGTGAGTCCTGGTCACCCCAGTCCCCTGCACCACAGGGAGCCCAGCAGGTTAATTCGCTAACACCATGGCCTCGCCTTTCCATCTGAGGCAGTTCTAAGTGCTTCTTCCCAAAATTACTCTTCACAGGAGTGCAGTCAGCTGGGAGGCCCAGTCACCTGGACGCCTGCCTTGGGCGATTTGGAGTGGCCAACATTAAACAGAGCAACCTGGCTCTTTCTCCAGCTTCCAGAGAGAGACTATCATTTTCTTCTAACCAATAACCCCTCTCCTACCTACTACCCCATCATGTTCTTGGTCCAACAGCCTCCATCTTCAGGGTGGGGAGGCATTGGGGGAGGGTCCTGTTTTCACACGTGTGTCCCTTTTCCCAAATTCCCATTTGATCAATCACTTCTAAACTTTCAAAAAATTTTAGGGGACCCAAAGGGGGGGTGAAAAGTATTTCTGTACTGATGTTTGTGACATGTGGGTCCTCCCTGCCAGGTGTGATGGCAACAGTGTTTGTGTCCATTAGCCTCTTAAAATGAAGCATGCAAAATTGAATACACCATATAAATATAATCTGACGAAGGCAGGTTATATTGGGGTTATTAGGTTCCGTGATCTTGACACTGTTCTAGCTGTGCAGTTCAAGATGATTAGCTTTTTTAGCAGTCACATCACATTGTTGGCTCACATTAAGTTAAGAATTAATTTAAACCCTTAGGTCTTTTTCATAGGAGTTCCTACCAAGCCAATTTTCGTCTATTCTCTAATTAATGTTTTTGAATCTAAATGCAGGATTTTGCATGTATTCATATTACATCTCACCTTACTAGCTTAGAATTTTCTCTGTGTCATTTGTAGTGTTTATTAGCACTCCTATGCTTCTATCATGGGAAAACCTGGTAAGCTTATGTTCTACATCTTCATCCAAGTATTTGATGAAAGTCGTAAGTAGGGCAGACAGCAGAGGTAGAATCCATGAAAGAAGCTTAGAGACAGCAGATTTCAACTCAGCTTTTTTGAATCTCTATTTCTAACAATTTTCCAACGATAGAATGAACTTCTTAGGAAGATAGGAGATTTCAAACAAGAGGAAAATGACCCTCATTAAGGAAGCTATAGAAAAAATTTGGGGATATGTAGACTTCCAAGGATACTTCTTTTAAGATGCCATGATTATAAGATTCTAAATCCAGAGTGATGGGGGAATATCTCAGCATTCCTTAAGCCCATCTCAGATTCCTCTAAGAAACCTTCCTATGCCCCCAAACTGATGTGAGGTCTCCTCTAACCCCTCCCCCACTCCATCCTATCTACTGTTCTGATCATATTCCCCTTTTTAAAATAATTGTTGGCATAAGGGTTTCATTTTGCCATTAGATTCTTATACTCAAGAACTACGTTTTGTTTATTTCTCTTCTACCTCTGGAATCTAATTTGTACCCAGCGGGTATCTAATTGCAGTAAGAGAAAAAGGGGTGGGTTGGGGTTTTGAATCCAGGAGACAGATTTAGAGTTCCAGCGGCAAGGGAAAATTTACCGTGGCCCCCCTGACCGGGTGCTGTATGAAGGCAAAGGCTGCACTCATCTCTTCCTACTCCTCAGAAACCAACATGGTATTTAACACATGATAGGTACTCAGTGAATATTTGAGGAATGATGAATGAGTTGACAATTCCTCCAAGAAGAAATTCACTTTAATCCGTTCCCTGGGTGAAAAAGAAAGGGCAGGGTGGAGGTGGGAGGGAGACTGAAGGGCAGAATCTGACATTTTGAAGCACAACAGATACACGAAGGCCTGAATTGTCCTAATTGTCCTAGAAACTCATCCCCAACCCTGACTTCAGACTTCTCAACTTAGAATAATCCTCTGATTGGAGAGCCCCTGGTCTCTGTCATCATCCTCCTCCTACCCTTTGGGCCAAACCGCTGTTGTAGATTTTGCCTGCCAGATTTAGCAAATAAAAAACCCAGTTAAATTTGAATTCCAGATGAACACCAAATAATTTCTAGAATTAGTAATTCTTAGGATAAGTATGTTCCATGCAATATTTGGGACATACTGGTACTAAGAAAATATTTGTCATTACGTGAAATTCTAATTTAACCAGGTATCCTATATTATATACGGCAATCCTATTCAGGAGGCATACTCTGGATTTGCTTTCCACACACAGTGCCTTTTCCTAAACTGTCCCTGGGTACAAGTCCTCAGCTTCATCCCTTTGCACACCATTTAAATCCAGGCTCATGATTAATACTCTGGAAGTAACATCAAATGTCAAAGCACCATTTATTAGTCACACAGTATTTGATGGAACTTCTGAGCCAGTTTAGCCCTTGTTCTGATTAGAAAGGGAGCAGAAAGAAATTGAGTTCCTTTGCTTGGTTTCCACAGCAAGTCATTGTCAGAGCCAGAATTAGGGTCTAAGAGTCTGAATTTGGAGGAGCACGGATTGTTTTTCCTCTCTTCCTCTGTTGAGAACTTTATTCTTTTATGCAGTCCTTCAGCTCTTGTTAGTCTTCAAATTGCTTGGAAATCCCCTGAAGGGATGCAGCCAAGGGGTTGGGGGAGGGAGGAACAATGGCTTCAGTAAAAGAAAAGCACCTATTACAAGCGAGCTTCCCAGCAGGCAGCTTATATGACCAAGACATCCAACTCTGGCTGGAGCCCACCTTGGCATCAGTAGGCTAACTCTGAAATGTCCCTTTAGAAGCACCTGAAGCAAGAGAAAGAACACAAGTGACTTCCTCACTGTCTGCTTGCATCTGTCTCTATCTTGTTCTTGTCTTTAGAGAGATTGCAAAGGGAGAAAAAAAATGAAAGAAGAAACAAGCTCCTTGGTTGATTTTTTTTTTTTTCGGTAAATCTCTCAAACACTGAGTGAAATTCGCAAATGGCTTAATTTTTGGAAGTTGTTTTTATGCGAAAAGATTGGATGTTAGATGCTTCAACCCTGCAGCTCTCTCTCCAGCCCAGCCCGGATTCACATCATCTTACAGTAAAACCATCTGCTCTTTAAAACATTCACACGTCTTAAAATATACAAAACTCAAGATCTACCTTCTCATGTAGGCTCTGAATACATTCTCCTTGGGCTCGGTTCCTTCTAGAAGACAATTCGTAAAACATTGCTTATTATTTGGAAACGGGTCTGCAGTTGGTCCAATTTTATCCATTGCCTGGCTCATCATTCTAAAACACACGGGTATGGAAACAGGTTATTAGCTTCTTAAGCTTCCAGGTGCAATATTGTGCAGAAGTCATTTCATTTCATAGCAAAGCAAAAGAGACATAACCTCCATATGAAAGAAATAGAAGTGTGCATATAGAATTGAACCAGTTTTTCTTTGTTGGAAACTGTGCCACAATTGTCTGAACTACAATCCTTTATGAAACCAATTGGAGACCCAGGACTTGGAAAATGTCGAGGAATTTTACCAGAAGATCAAACCATAAGCACTTGTCTTCTGTGTTGTTAAATCTTTAAGTACAGATACCAACCATGATGCCAACCCCCAAAGTGCATCTTTTTTTAGGGTAAGAATATCTTAATAACTTTGGACTAGAATGGTCTAAAATACCTTATTCCTTTAACTGACAGGTACCAAAGCACCCTGACAGGTAAACTAGATATTGTGATGTAATGATGAGAGCAGCATTTTGAAGCCCAGGCTGGTATCTTTGCATCTCTGTCAGGAAGGTATCCTAGGTCAGAGAAGCCTGATTTCCCAGCTAAGAGCCCCTCTCTGAACAGGCACACATTAGGGTCAACATCCTGCAAGTGTTTGTGCCTCAGAGCTCAAGAACTAAATAACCACGCCTGAACAGTCTTAGATCTTACCCTACTTTGGAAATAGATTAACAATGTTTAATATTAATGAGGAAAAAAATTAAGACATTCTTAATGCAGAGGGACATGAAACCTTGGATGCAAACAATGTAGGTTTCTAGAAGTTCTGATGAAAACAAGACCTCAGGCAGAGAATAACACAATGTTTGTAAATTAGCCTGGCTAGATGAAGAATTTCTGTTCAGTAGCCTGCCGGGGCTGTGGTCCAGGGGAAACTGCATGATAAGCTCCAAATCGCTTTTCTGCCGTCTTGGGAGGCAGAAGAGAGCAAAGAGGGACTGCTGAGGCTGCTATGGCTTTCAAAGAACGAGCTCAAAACGGACCCTCTGGTGACAGCTCCATCAGAGAATGATCGGATACACTTAAAAATGAACATCTCTGTTCACATTTTTTGGCGATGGCCAAACCCATCCAGTTTCTGCCTACAGATCAGTAAACTTGAGCAACGGCACTCCAGATGAGAAGCGCATATGTTCTCGAAGAGCACCACCTCGCTGAAGGTGGGTCTGATGCGCCTGTGAGGGTGATCTGGTTTGCAGAGCACGACACAGCTGGCTTTGTGCAAGATGGACACAGAATACAGATGTGAGGCAGAAGAGTGGCTGGGTAGAGCCGGACTCTGACATCGCCTCCAGAAAGAAATATGCGGGCGGCATTCTTCACGGCTTTATGTTTCCACATCTCAGCTCAGGGCATATTGATTGCTTAGTAGTTATACCAAGCAATTCAGGGAACTTAAAATCCAGGCAGTACAAGAGTCCCCTTCTGGGGAAGATGTTTTGGTTTGCAAATTGCTGCGAGACAGGCTTGAGCAGAACTGAATCTTAGGATGTTGTAAGGGTTTCCACACCATTCTGCCTCTCTCTCCTTCCAAATGCTGGCCTGCCCGGAAAGGTGGAGGGATGTCTGCCTGCTGAGGCCGAGCAGCCCAGCAGGAAGCAGTCCTACACGGGACCACCATCTGTGGACAGCACTCCATGTGTGTGTTTGTGAGATGGGCTCATCTTGCGTTCAGCTTGGGGTCTGTCTGAAGCGGACGATTTCCCTCACATTGCTATTCTGCCTTCGCCAAGACAAATGCTGAATTGTTTGTTCTCTCTGAATGATATCCTGAGTGCTGAAACCTCCAAGATGAAAACCAGTGCCCCTCCTAATTCTGGATTCAGCTCACACACAGCAAGTTGTGCAATCTCTTGAGACCACTACCCTTGCCAACAGAAAATTAAAACCAATTTGGCCAGATAATAAGGAGCCACGAACATAACTCTTTTTTCTTAATTTGCCAGGAATTTGATGTTCCCATAGGGATGACAGGGAGGCATTCAGAGAGGTTTTAAGGGAAAAGAAGTTGAAAGGGAAAGCACACTGTTCCATTTTCTTTTCACTGAAGGGTTGTAATGCTTAATCCAGACCTACAGCAAAAAAGATTCACGAGGTGAGAGGGCATAGGAGTTGTCTTGTTACCAAAAACATATTCCCGTAGTGCTGAATTAGCAAAAGAGGATATTTCTGTGGAGCTGAGTAGACGGAGGTCCTGCATGTAGAGTCTAACTCAGAAATATCTTGAGTTGTGAAATGATTTTTGTTGCTATATGTGTTAATAAAGACCTCAGAATTTTTTTTACGTCTGTAATAAAGATGACTGGATGAATATCAAGTGATAGAGATTTGAGTTGGGTAGTTTTTGTTTCTATTTACTGAACACCTGCTAAATGCCACGTGTGTTCTAAGTGCTTTGCATGTATTGGTACATTCTTTTTTAAATTGATTTATTTTTTATTTTTAATTGAAATAAAGTTGACATACAATATTATATTAGTTTCAGGTGTACAACATGGTATTTAGACAATTACATACATTGCAAAATGCCCACCACAATAAGTTTAGTTACCATCTGTCACCATATAAAGTTATTATGATATTATTGACTAAATTCCCTCTGTGGTAATTTTCACCCTCACAGCTTACTTATTTTATAACCAGAAGTTTGTACCTCTTAATCTCCTTCACCTATTTCACCCATCCCCCCACCCTCCCCTCCTCTGGCAGCTACCAGTTTGCTCTCTGTATTTATGAATCTGTTTCTCTTTGTTTGGTCACTTGTGTTTTTGAGATTCCACATGTAATAAGATCATATGGTATTTCCCTTTCTCTGACTTATTTCGCATAGTATAATACCTTCTAGGTCTATCCATGTTGTCACAGGTGGTGAGATCTGATTCTCTTTTATGGCTGAGTAATATTCCATTTACACACACGTGCGTGTGCACACACACACCCCCCACATCTTTATCCATTCATCTATCAGTGGACAGTTGGGTTGTTTCCATATCTTGCCTGTTGTAAAAATGCTGCAACAAACAGAGGGGTGCATATATCTTTTCTAATTAGTGTTTTTGTTTTCTTTGGATAAATAGCCAATAGTGGAATTACTAGATCATGTGGTATTTCTATTTTTAATTTGTTGAGAAACCTCCGTCTCCATACTGTTTTCCACAGCAACTACACAAATTTACAATCCCACCAGCGGTGCACAAGGGTTCCTTTTTCTCCACATCCTTGCCAGCACTTGTTATTTCTCGTCCTTTTGATACTAGTCATTCTGACAGGCATGAGGTACTATCTCATTATGGTTTTGATTTGCATTTCCCTGATGATAAGTGATGTTGAGCATCTTTTCATGTGTTTGTTGGCCTTCTGTATGTCTTTGGAAAATTGTCTGTTCAGGTTCTCTGCCCATTTTAAATGGATTGTGTTTTTTGGTGTTAAGTTGTATGAGTTCTTTACTATTTTGGATATTCACTCCTTATTGGATATATCATTTGTAAATATTTTCTCCCATTCATTTGGTTGCCTTTTAGTTTTCTTGATGGTTTCCTTCACTGTGCAGAAGCAGCTTTTTAGTTGATGTAGTCCCAATTGTTTGTTTTTGCTTTTGTTTCCTTTGCCTGGGGAGACACATGTAGAAAAATACAGCTGACCTTTGAACAACATGGGGGTTAGGGGCACCCACCCCTTGGACAATAAAAAATCCATGTATAACTTTTGTCCTCAAAAATTTAACTAATAGCCTACTGTTGACTGAAAGCCTTACTCACAACATAGTCAATCAAAATATGTTTTGTATATGTAGTATATACTGTATTCTTAAATAAAGCAAGCTAAGGAAAAGAACATATTGCAGTCCTGTAGAAACTCCACATAGAACAGGGTCTGTGCAGTTCAAACCCATGTTGTTTAAGGGTCAACTGTATTACTGAGGCCAATGTCTGAGAGTTTACTACCCATGTTTTCTTTTAGTTTTATGTGTTCAGGTCTTACATTTAGGTCTTTAATCCATTTTGAGTTTATTGTTGTGTGTGATGTAAGAAAGTGGTCCAGTTTTATTCTTTTGCATGTAGCTATCCAGTTTTCCCAGCACCATTTATTGAAGAGACTGTCTTTTCCCCATTGTATATTCTTGCCTCTTTTATCATAGATGAGTTGACCGTATAAATGTGGGTTTGTTTCTGGTCTCTCTATCCTGTTCTATTGATCTATGTGTCTATTTTTGTGCCAGTACCATACTATTTTGATTACTATAGTTTTGTTGTATAGTTTGAAATTTGTGGGATTGTGATACCTCCAGCTTGTTCTTCTTGTATTGGTGTATTCTTGATCCTACTTTGCAGATACAGAAATTGAGGAAGAGAGAGGTGTGTGACTTGTCCAAGGTCCCACAGCTAGCAAGTGGCAGAATTTAAACCCAGGAGTCTGGCACCAAAACCTCTGCTCTTAACTACTAGACTTTACTGCCTCTCAGGAGGCTTTAATCTTATTTTTCCCACTCTGGCAGGTGTAATATGAGATAAGCATAAAAAACAGCAGTTTGAGGTATCCCCAATTTTCGATACCCCCCAATCTGATTCTACAGTGAAATAAAGTAAATAGTGCCACACACTTGTATTGTTAACATAACCTCTCTTAAGATACTTCTATACGAGTAATGAAATCAGTAATTTAAAGGCTTCCAATAGTAAATATACCTAATCAAACTATTTAGTTGAACATTTTCCAAGTCTCGATTTTTCTCGAGACCTCCACTCCCAAGTTAAAATTAATAAAGTCAATGAATACCACTAGAGAACAAATAGAAAGATGCTGTGTTTCTATTGTTGAAAATAGAAAATAAAGCATACAATTTTAATGTTATTAATATGAAGAATGTTATTGCAAATTTTACTTGCCTCATTGCTCTGCCTTTGATTCTGTTCCATTGATCTATGTGTTCGTTTTTGTGCCACTACCGTACTGTTTTGATGACTATCGATTCAGTGATTGTAACTCTTGTGTCATTAGTAATGGATATGTTCATAGCCTCGTTCTTGCTCTCATGAAATGGAGATATAGATGTGCTTTACATACACCCTTCATCTGCCCTTGCCTTCTTGCCTGTTAAAAATGTATTCATGGGTAAAATTAAAAAATAAACAGAAGTAGCTGGATCACACATTGCATAGTCATTTGTAAGCACAATTAGAACAGCACATCAGTAACTATCAAAAGAAATCATGACAATGGAAGAGTGGAGCCATCTCATTACAAACATAACCTTGAATCAGCTCCAATATCTTTTTTAAAACAGGAAAGAAAAATCACTCCAGAACCCCAGTATTTTATAATTTTTAACCAATTAGTTGCTATGTGTTTCATAACTTGGCACAACACATTGTGTGTCCTGACTTTATAGATTAGAATAGCCAAGCTGGATGAATTTTGCCACAGTTCAGTTCAGCTATTCATTCATTCAACAGATATATTTACTGAGTGCCTCTCATGTGTCCCAAAATGTTTGTCCCTTAGAGGCATCTCATCAGAAATTGAGTTCCCTATACCTTGTGCCCAATAAAAATGCTCTGTGTATTGAATGATATCATTTTCATTAAATACTTTGGACTTTTCTCCCTTCTAGCTTTCAATTCCCTTTCCTGGCAGCCTCCTTCCCAAATGAGTGGCTTTCTCCAGGACAGCACAGGGAAGGCAGAGACCTTTCTTCTTAGTCGAAAACACCCTCTACAGATTTCATTTCCCTTCTGAGTAAATCAGAGATGAATAATTTCAGAACCTCAGTGATAAAGCATCCTGAGCTGGCGCTCATTGTCACCTGTCTTTGGCTGTTTGTCATCAGCATGCCTGAAAGCCACACTGTCTTGTCTGTCATTGTTTGGAAGCAGATGGAGCAGAAATGTGCAGGGATGGTTGCTGTTAGTGGAAGGAATCAACGTTCCTAGTGAGAGGCAGACTACTTCAGAAATGATTCAAAGGCTTTTCGCTTAAAAAAAAAAAGATGATTAGTAAATGGCTGTGGACTTCTGACTCGAAAGTTAATTTTGGCCACAAGGAAGTCAAAGTCAGTCCTGGGAGGGGAAGTTAAGGTGGTGAACCCTGAGTAAAAAAATTATACCGTCGTTCTATCATGACTGTATTCCAAGTGCCATAATTAGAAACCTCTGAAAACCTCACTCCCTCTCTCTCTCTCTCTATAGCTCTGAATTTCAAAAATATGATGGATTTATTCTGCTTGAAAATAACATTCCTAGGGATGAAAGACACTTGGGAAATCCTAGAACAGGAAATTATCCAACCTCTACAAAGCAATTAGCAGTCAATCAAAGTATATTTATTTGCTTTTCATAAAAAAAAAACCTTCATTGTTTACATGACTGCATTGAATTTTTATGAAGCCCATAATAGAAACTTACTGACTCATCGACAGAGCTTGAATTGATTCAGAAAATACTGTGGTAAAAATCTCAGCTTGGTATTTTTGGCCTTCTCGTAGAGGAGAGGATCTCAGCAGCTCTTTAAAACAAATCCTGAAAACACAGTCCATTATTTGAGAGTTTGTTTTTTGTTTTCAGCCATCCTGTATCTGGGTTTTATCACGTATTAATCATTTAGTGGTATCCTTTGGTCTACCTTGAAATAACAAACAAATGATGCAAATCACAACCACAAAACTCATCTAACAAACACCGGGAAGCAAATGAACCACAGGACCATTGGGAGATGGATTTTTAACTTGTTACTGAAGCACAAAACAAGACTTGTGCCTAAGCCAGCAGCCTTTTTCCTTTCACAGCAGATGTGAAATATGTTCCATCCCCTTGGCAAGGAGCCACCAGAGGTTGGGGGAGCCAGTTTGGTTTAATTCAAAGTCACCTGAAGTCTTGTTTGAAGTTCATTAGGGCGATCTAATTAAATTCCACAGACATTTATAGAGCTACCTCATGCAAGGATGTATGTGTGCTGGGGTCTATGGGAGCCACAGTGTGGCCCAAGACACCAGCACAGCCCCTCAGAATTTAGATGATGGGCATCCCCAGCAACAGCATTATATAACCCTCATCCTAATTGGTTTCAGTGATCCTATGAAATTTAGTAGGCATTGAACCACCTTGAAAATCAAAGCAAGTGTAAGCAGCCCATTTCCTGGAACTTCTGGAATCTCCATGTTCTAGATAAAAACTAGAAAAGGAAAAGTCAAGCATTTAACACATGATTCACTTTGGAAACCCTTTTCTCACACATCGATTTTTATAGCTATGTAATGTTTATGCCAGTGTGTTTTCTCTGTGATAATAATTTACTAAGTTTTACCAAGCTTATTTAGATTTATTTAGACTGAATTAATTTAATTTTTTAAAAGAGTTCCAATTTTTAATTACATCTTTAAAGTTTGCATACTTAGTTCTCAATGTCTCCTATCATTTTTTTCAAAGCTTAATAGTGGTAGCTAGCATTCATTGCATTTGCTCTGAGCCCAGAACCATATGAAGCACTTTTTTTGGGTTTTTTTGGTTTGTTTATCTCCTCCTGTTTCTTTTTTTTTTTTTTTTAAGATTTTATTTATTTATTTGACAGAGAGACAGCACTTTAATATATTACCACATCTAACCCTCACTACCCCTATAAGGTGGATATAATTACTGTCCCACTAAATTGAAATTTAGTAACTTGCCTGAAGTCATACAGCCACTGAGCGGATTTGAATGCTGGCTTGTTTCCTTTGTCCCCAACCCGCTCCTCCTTCCATATTACCCATCTAGTACCTTCTCCCATCTTTCGGGCTTCAGATTTACTTCCTTCCTTTACACTCTTGGCTCCACATAAAATAACCAGAAGAGCTATTCCCTGCACTGTGTGAGTCTCAAGCTCCTGCCCCAACTCTGAAGTCACCATCCTTGCTCTACACCATAATCCATCCTTGTCTGCATTCGTGGTTCTCGAACAGGGGTGATGTTGCCACCCTGGGGACATTTGGCAGTGGCTAGAGACATTTCTTGTTGTCAAAACTGGGGGTGGGGGTGTGCTACTGGCATCTAGTGGGTAGAAGCCAGGGGTGCTGCTGAATATTTCAACAGTGAACAAGACAGTTATCCAGACTAAAATGTCAATTGTGATGAGGAGGTTGAGAAATCCTCTACGTGATTTTTCTACGTGATTGATCGACATGATACACTCCGCGTATAAAATAGGCTCTCTTCCGCTGTGAATTGTATGTTTTTGACATCCATTTTACTAATTAGGTTATCCAGAGGAACTAATCAATGCTTCTGTACCTCCAGTGGCCTGACACATACCTTGCCCAGAATATGCGCTTAATAAATATATCAGTAATGATGAGTCACTCATCTCTTTATTCACTCTCTTCCTTCACTGTTCCACAGATAGTTATTGAATATTGTTTTATAGTAGGTATCAAACTGGACAGTGGCAGTAAAATGTAAGCAACACAAATACACCCCTACTTTCAAGAAGCTTATAGTCTAGCGGGAACTTGAACCATAGATGAAGAGCTGAGTGCTGGAGTGGGTGTGGTATGGAAACTAGGGGTTGGGGAGCATAGCAGGAGCGAATAGCCAGAGGGGACGAGGTGGTGAGAGAGGCTTCCTGGAGGAAGTAACAATTAAGCAAACGCCTAAAGGATAAGTAGGAGTTAAACAAATCAAGAGGAGGAAGTGGTCTAGGCAGACAACATAGCATGGACAAAAGCCAAGAGATGAGAAAATAACACAAGTATGGCTGCTCATGCTGCAAGGGGCAAGTAAAGGGAAACCAAGGGCCTCGAAGCTATGCATAAGTGTTGAATTTTATATGAAGGATAACAGGAAGCCGTTGAAAGCCTTTACACAAGAGAGTGACTGGATCTGATTTTGTTTTTAAAGAATAAATCCGGCTCCGTATCATTTGTCATCAGAGAAATGTAAATTAAAACAACAATGAGATACCATACACACCTATTAAAATGGCCAAAATCTGGAATACTGACACCACCAAGTGTTGACAAAGATGTGGAACAACAGGAACTCTCATTCATTGCTGGTGGGAATGCAAAATGGTGCAGCCACTTTGGAAGACAGTTTGGCAGTTTCTTACAAAACTCTTACAATACTCTTACAATATAATCCAGCAATCACACTCATTGGTATTTACCTAAAGGAGCTGAAAATTTATGTCCACACAAAAACCTGCACATGGATGTTTATAGCACTGTATTCATAATTGCCAAAACCCAAAAGCCAACGAAGATGTCCTTCAGCAGGTGAATGGATTAGTAAATGGATTAATAAACACATCCAGACAATGGAAAATTATTCCGCACCAGAAAGACATGAGCTCTCAAGTCATGAAAAGACATGGAGGAAGCTTAAATGCTTATGACTAAGTGACAGGAGCCAGTGTGAAAAGGCTGCCTTCTGTATGATAACAACCGCATGACATTCTGGGGAAAGCAAAACTATGGAGACAATAGAAAGATCAATGGTTGCCAGGGATTAGGGGGCAAGAAGGGGATAAATAGGCAGAGCATGGTGGATTTCTAGGAGAGTGAAACTACTCTGTATGATACTGTAGTGTTAGATACACTCCACTGTAAATCTTTCCAAATCCACAGAACACACAACCCCAAGAGTAAACACTAATTGAACTCTGGACTTCAGATGAGAATAATGTGTCATTGTAGGTTCATCAGTTGTAACAAATGTACCACCCTGGTGGTGGTGGTTGGGGGGCAGGGAGGTGGGTAGTGGGTAGGCTATGTGTGTGAGGAGGCAGGGGGTACGTAGGAAATCTCTGTACCTTCCACTCGATTTTGCTATAAACTTAAGACTATTCTAAAATAATCTGTTAAGAATACAACAAGATTCACTCTGGGTCTTGTGCTTAGAATCAGCTGGGAGGTTAACCGTTATGACAGTCACAGGGAAGAATCTCTTTGGGGCCACAAAGTGCCTCTACAACTTGATGTCAAGGTTTTGAAATGTATGAGGAATGACTGGGGAGTCCTATAAATCCTAATCAATAAAGGTGATTGCAATACACAAAAGTTGAAATCTTTGCACATGTATTACACCCAGTCTGAAGAAAGACTACATTGCTACCAGAGCATGTCACCCTCGGGGCTAAAACAGTAAGAGCAGAAAGTGAGCATTTAGCAGTATGTCTTTAGTACGAGCTTCCAGACTTGGAGGTGCAGCCCAACAGTATAAATGAGGATATTAGTCTATCATAACTCAGGACATCAGCTGTTGATTTCATCCTGCCTAGTAGACATTCAATAAATATTTGTTTGCAATGAATTGGATTAAATTGGATTCCATGCTCACCAAGCAACTTTCTGATCACAATTTGTCTTCCTGTGAATCTTCCTTATGAGCATAAAATGTACTGATTAGCTGACACAAGCTTTCTAGTCTGGTTTACGTTTCTATTTTTGCCCTAAGCAACTAAGCTGGCATTATGATTGATGGATCTTTCCTCTTCGTGTTTGGTCAGTATAGTGGACACCTGTGGCTGTTTATCCAGCATCCACATCTCACTCCCCTCCAGTCAGTAAGTCCATTTTCCATGTAGTTACCTATCATTCCACCATGCAGTCCTTGTACTTCTGGGCTAGCCGTAGGTGGTCCCTGACTCTCTTAAGACAATCATCACATTTGACCAGGGCCACAGTGATTGGTTTAAATGTTGGCATGTGACCTAAACCAGTATAATCTAAGGGAAATTCAGAAGGCTTTCTTGGAAAACTGGGACAGAGATGGTCTAATTCCTGATGAGGAAGGGACACTGCTGCAAGCCAGATTGCTACTAACATGGTTAAGTGTAGGTGTCAATGTGGCAAGACTCTAGTGCCCAGGTGCTTGATCAAACATCTGTCTGTATATTGCTGTGAATGTATTTTTCAGATGTGATAAACCTTTAAATCAGTGGACTTGGAGTGAAACGGATTACCCTTCATAATACAGATGCGCCTCACCCAATTAATTGAAGGCCTTAACAGAAAAGACTGAGATATCCCAGAGAGGAAGGACTGTCTTTGAATTCAAGACTGCAACATCACCTCTTCCCCGGGTCTCCAGCTTGCTGGCCTGTCAAGCATATTTTGGACTTGCCAGTCCCTACAAATCCTTAAAATAGATTCTTTTGATAGATGATAGATAGATAGACAGACAGATAGATAGATATAGAGATATCTATATACAGAAAGATAGAGGTAGATATAAGGATGAAGAGGTTGATAGATCTCCCATTGATTTTGTTTCTGTGGAGAACCTTGACTAGGATACCTATCACCAGGGAACAAAGCAAACACACAGAGAGCAGGGCCAAGACCATTATAGGGGACACAAAGCCAGAGCCGGGATCAAACCTGGATCTGAAGCCCACATGTATCAATCAGGATGACTTCAGCTGCAAGCAATAGAAAACCCAACTGCCTTAAACAGGGTGGCAACGTATGACTTAAAAGTAGAAATTCTAGTAGCAGAAGAGGCATCAGGGTCAGTTGACCCAGGAGGTCAGTGTTGTCACCAAGGGACACTGCTCCACAATCCATAATGACTCTTCCCAAATCTGACCCTCTCATACTCATTGGAGCACAGTGATAACAATCAGAGATGCCCTCTTCCTCCTTTATATCCAGTGGAGGAGGCTGGATTTCCATGGTTCTGTCTCTCAAAAGTGAAGAGGGTTCTTCCTTTATCTCACATTAATTCAGAATGCATACAACCAGTATGCCCAACCCTAAACCAGTAATTTTCAAGGGGGTGAAAAAAGTGAGGGATTATCGCCATTGGCTTAAATTCACCAGGCCTACCTGTATGCCCCTAACTCGTCTACAGCTCAGTGCATCCAAGCAACATGTATTGTTTCATTTTCCAGAACTGCTTTTCCTTCCAACTGCTGCATTTCTTGACCATGTGTGGATGCCCAGGCCAAAAATCTCAGGATCATCTGTCATTTTTTTTTCTCTCCTCCCTATTTATTCAGTCACGACAGTTTAATTTCTTCCCTTTGAAAGTTCCCCAAAATGCACCTTTTCTCTATAAGTATAAAAGGAGGGGGGTGGGTACCATGCCAGCCATAGTCCAAGTACTCTCCACCTCATGTCTCTACAGCCACCAGCGCCGTGTTTCGCCCTGCCCATCACCCTGCCTCCAGTCTCCCCACTCCTCACCATTTCATTACCTAATGATGACCTCTTTCTGCTTTGAGTCCGATTCAAGAACACACCAGAGCTCCTCCTTGCCCACTGAAGCAAGCCAAAGTCTTGCGGCCCTTGTCAGGGGCTCCTCTGATGAAGTCCCATCAATCTCCATTCTCCAGTTAGATCTGTCTTTCTGAGTCTTACATCCCCAGCTGGTACTACACTATGTAAAAATGACCTATTCTGCAAAGGAGCTGTGCAGAGCTACCCAAACAACTTTATTGCAAATATTAATGATTTATCTATCTTTCCATTTAACAAGTTGCACTTACTGGATCCTTTCTGTATACCCAGATAGTATGGGAGGCAGGAAGAAGTAAAAAACAGAGTCCTGTCCTTGAGCAATTCACCATCTAGTGGGAGGGCCAAAGATAAGCACTTACAAACAATAATCACTCCATCAAAAATTGTGGTTTTTAAATATTTATCACACAAAAACAAAAATTGTTCATCACAAAGGTTATATATGCGTGTAGTGCATATATTTTGTAAAAACGCAGGCATTATAGAGATATATAAAATAGATAGTGAAAAACCCCTGATGTTCTGCCACCCTAGTTCTTACTTAGTAAGGGTAACATGATCACAGGTAACATATAACATATGTATATATATATACACACACACATATATATTTATTTACATTTTACAAAATATAGCATCATTCTATACATATTACTCTGCAATTTTTTCTCACTCAAAAATAATGTCTTTTGATAACATACCTGATTCTTTTTTTAATGGCTGCATAGTGTTCTTTTGAATTCAATAGTCCTCTATAAATAATCACTTATTCCTCCTATTTTTTTCTATCACAAATAAGGCTTCAATGAGCATTCTTTTACACGTTTTCAGTAGTATGCTGGTAAATCTTTTAACAGTTGGCTCTCTGAATAAAAAAAAAAAAAAGCAGTCCTGCTTTGTAATATTTGCCAGTTTCCATGGTGTAAATACTCCCACTATTGGTGATTTCAAGCTACCAGTGTGATACCACTGTGGGCGGAGATAGGATGACATGTAGGCAAGCAGCTCCCACTAGCCAGTCCAGTCAGCTCTGGAATACCACTGTATATTTTATGGTGCACATTCTTTTGAGTGTTTCACAACACAGGAAAGCAAGATATTAAAAGGCAATTATCACTTTGCCAGACAGAGGAAACATAACTACCTTATTAGCTGTAATAAAGTTGAACCATGAATTAAATGCGTTTCTTTCGGATTCTAAAGAAGACCCTTTATCTGTTACCTTAAATAGATTCTGTTTAAAAGCCAAGGAAATTTCAACATGTTTCTTTTTATTTTGCCACCTGAGAAAATCACTTACACAAAATAGACTGGATATATGACTAAATATATTTTAAAGATTCAATAAAAGTCCCATTAAATTCACCAGTTAGTATATTCAGGCACAAACACACATGAGAGAAGAGAACGCTGACCCCTCCTCTCATTTTAACAGGGCTGAATTACACACAGGTGCACAGAAGAACCACCTGAAACTTGGCAGTGAGTCACCAGGAAGGCTTATTAAGCCACTTATTGCTAGGCCCCAGCCACACCATTCCTGATTCCATAAGCCCAAGGTAGGGCTAAGAATGTGTATTTCTGTGGAGGTTCCCAGTGATGCTAATGCTGATGCTCTGGAGACTACACTTGGAGAACCATCAATCTACACGGACTCTGGGCCCAAAGGCCAGATAATCTTCCATATTCTGGTATCCTGTGAATTTCTGCCACTGGATGAGATCTCTTTAGCTAGAGACATTCTCCTGTTAAACCACATTAAATTTAGAAACATAGTAAGTTCTTATCAGTAATCAAAGTATTTGAGAATAGGCTTAGTAGGGGAATGGCACAAATTCCTTTTTATAGAGAAAAGCATACTGAGATGTGCTCTCTGTAAATGAAGGGCAAGGTTAATGACTGCCATTAGTGTTAGTAGGAAGGGTAAACCTTCAAAGTAGTATCAGTAGTTAAGGAGCTCAAACTTACTCACAGTAGTGGTCACACCGACATCTGGCTGTGAATCCTGTCCCTGCCACTTAACTGTGTAACCTTGAGCAATGTATTTAATCTCTCTGTGCCTCAGTTTATCATCTGTAAAATGGGGATGATCGTAGTAATAGTTACCTCATAGGGTTATAGAGAAGATATGAAAGGTATACGACCTGACATGTGGGAAGAACACAATGAATATCGGCTGGAAATTAGATCTCCAGTTCCATACTAAGAAGAAAGTATTCTTTAGGCAAGTAAATTTGGGAAATACTGAGAAATAAAGTAAATATGTTCCTTTGTTACAGGACTTCTATGTACCTTTTATATGCCAGTGAACACTGTGATTCTGCTAGAAGAGGGTGATTCATTGTGTTTCCAAGTGTTATTTAGCCACAGAACATTTTTTGCAAGTAGCATTTTGAGGATAACAATTTTTATAATATTGTTACAATTATGGTAATAAACCAGTGTTATTGACTTAAATATACAGCTGAAAGAAATTGGCATGTGGCCCCAATATACCTAGGCTATAGGGGCAGGATTGGGATAGAACAAAAAACAAAAAAACTTTTTTGTTTACTTACTAGAAAAATAGTAAGAATTTTCTATGGCCCTTCTGAAGTGGTATTATTTCCCCCACTCATCCCTTTAATCTTGTCTGCATTTAATATTTCCAACAAATATTCATTAAGTGTCTCTAAGTAACAGGCAATATATAGGTACTGGGACTCAATATAGAATAACATTTAAAAAGTTCCTGTCCTCAAGGAGTTTACCTTCTAAAAGTCAGAAAATATACAAATAAACAAGTAAATAGGTAGTATGTCAGATGGTGGTTAAATTTAATGAAAAAAATTGAGGTGGGCAAAAAGGAGAAAAACTGCAAGGCAGTGGCCATTGAAGCAGAGATTGAAGGAAATGAGGGAGCAAGTTCTGGGGACACCAGAGAATACTACGGTCCAGGAAGAGGGAAGTTAAGTACAAAGAAATATCCTAAAATAGAGCATGCCTATGTGGCAAAGCTGAATGAAGGAAACAGAGAAAGAGAAGTTACAGGGGAGGCTGGAAAGGTACAGGGGTCCACACTGGGAGAAATTTGTATTAGTTATCTTTTGCTGCATAACAAATCATCCCCAAAGTTGCTGGCTTAAAACAACAATAACTACTTACCTCCCCCCAGCAGTTTCTATGTATGAGGAATACGGGATGGTTCAGGGGGGCACTTCTGGCTTGGAGGTCTCATGAGGTTTTGTCAGATGTCAGCTGGGACTGCAGTCATTCAAAGACTTGTTGGGGGCTGGAAAATCCACTTTTAGGATGGCTTAGCACACACCTAGCAAGTTGGTGTTGGCTGTTGCCTGGGATACTCAGTTCCTCTCTATTTGCTCTCTCCAGGGAGCTGCTGGAGGGTTCTGCATGTTCACTGGCTTCCCTCAGAGCAAGCACTCCAAGAGAAGGAGACAGAAACTGCAATGCCTCTTAAGCCCTAAATTTGCAAGTCACATGCTGATTCTGCATGCAAAGGCATTATAAAGGCATGAAAATCAGGATGTGAAGATCAATGACAGCCATCTGGGAGGCTGGCTACCACACCATTTTAGGGTCTCTAGCTTTTACTTCAAGCGAGATGAAGCAATTGAGGTTTGAAGTGAGAGGTGAGAAGAGTAATATGGTCTGACTTGTATTTGTAAAGGATTGTTCTGAGTGCTGTGTTGAGAATAGATTATGAAAGGATGAGTAGGAAGGGTAGAAGTGGAGAGAACAGTTAGAAGGCAATCTCAATAATCCAAGTGAAAGGTTATGATGGCTTGGACCCAGATGGTAGTGGTAAAGGTAAGAAGTGATATATAGTGCTCTGAATATACTTTGAAGTTAGAGCCAACAGAATACCTGATAGATTAAATGTGGGTTATGAAAAAAGAAGAGTCAAAAATTACCCCAAGGCTTCTGACCTTGTACCTTTTTTGCCCTCTGCTACCTCCTGGCACCAAGCTGATCCCTTGCCATGGAAATTTATAGAATTAGGAGGGGAGCTTTCAGGGTATTGATAGAAGATTACTCAAAGTCTATCTAAATGACACTAATTCAGTACCCAGCATTTTGCATAAAAGGATCCAGGTGTTGTTTCTTTTTTTTGTTTGTTTGGTTTTGGTTTTTTTTTTAAGATTTTATTTATTTATTCATAAGAGACAGAGAGAGGGGCAGAGGCAGAGGCAGAGGGAGAAGCAGGCTCCCCCCGGAGCAGGGAGCCCAATGCAGGACTCGATCCCAGGACCCTGGGATCATGACCCGAGCCGAAGGCAGACGCTTAATGGACTGAGCCACCCAGGTGTCCCCCAGGTGTTGTTTCAAGTGACCTATAAAAAACAAAGTTGTTGCAAACCATTAAGAACTTTAAGGCACTTGTGGATGTTCCCAAAACTATAGCTGGGCCAATTATAACCTCTCTGCCCTGATTCCCCCTACCTAATTGTCTTACGTGATAAAATGTGACTCTCCAGTTTTTGTTTTAACTCCCCATTAACAGAAAAATTCCTGGAATCTGTCAGCAGTAGAACATGTTCAACCACTACAGATTTAAATAATCTTTCTTTGCTTTATAATACAAGCAATGTTTATTTAAACTTTTAACTTTTACAAGAATTAAAAAAGTGCTCATTGATCTGATATCTGAATATTTATGCTGAATATTTATGCTGAATATTCCAAATCACCGTGGAGATTAGCACTCTGCAGAACAATGTTGGAGTTACAGATATTTGCAGTTTAATTGACTAAAAACTGATCTGTTCTAAACTAAGTATGTCTTTCCATAGATCCTGAGTTTTGGATTCCCTGAAAATGAGCAAAGCGATCTTACTAAAATTTTTGAAGACTCCATGTTTAATTATTATAACAGGTCTTTGAAAGTGCTGTTATTCCTTCACTTAGTCACGTATCCATTCCATATTGATCTTACATGACATTCAAGTCTTGTGCTCTATGCTGGTGATTCAAATGTGGACAGATCCTTGATCTTAAGAGCTTACACTGTATTGGGAAAGAGATAAGAAAATAAACAAAGCGCTACTATAGAGGAAGGACAGGACACTGTGGGAACACGGAAGAAGGACACTGCCCAGTCTTGAAGAGTCAGGGAAGGGGGGTTATGAATAAGACAAGACCTTAAGCACAGAGTTGGGTGCAAGGGCACTCCAAGAGAGAATCTGGTACAAGAGAGCATAAGGAACATTCAGTGAACAGTGAGACAATTCAATAAGGTTAAAGCTTACTGTGGATAGTGGAAAGTGAAAAGACCTCCAGAGAAGTAAACTGGTTCTAGTCCAGGAAGGCCTAAAACTTCAAGGAGCTTATGGTTCATCCAGAAGTAATGAGGAATCATTGAACAGTTTTAAGCAGGGCAGCTCTAGGATATGTTGGTGATTTGGAAAATTCACTCCATCCACAGTTTAGAACATGGATTTGGGATGGAATGAAATCTAACCTTTCCTCTATCTCTTCATCCTATCACCACATTCAAGTCACCATCATCTCTCTCTGGTACCATGCATCAGGCCACCCCAAAACCCCTCAATCCATTCTCACCAGCCAACTAAAAATGCAAATCAGATCAGGTCACTCTCCACTGAAACATTGCTTTGGCAACCCGTTGTCCTTACAAAAAAGCCAAAATCCTTAATAGGGTTCATGAGTCTTTGCTCAGTCAGGTCCAAGTTTCCCACCCAGTTTCAGCCCATCTTTACTTCCTTGGGTCTTTTCTTTTCTTTTTTTTTTCTTTTCTTTTCTTTTCTTTGTCATTTCCTTTTTCTTTTTTTTTTTTTTTTTGAGAGACAAGGAGCACACACAAGTGGGTGGGAGGGTGGGGGGGAGGGGGTAGGGCAGAGAGAACACAAGTGGGGAGGGAAGTGCAAAGAGAGAATCCCAAGCAGGCTCCACAACCATTGCAGAGCCCAGCAGGCTCAATCCCACAATCCCGAGATCATGACCTGAGCTGAAATCAAGAGTCCAACGCTTAACTAACAGCCATCCAGGCACCCCTTTCCTTGGATCTTGCAATTCCACTCATGATGGGTTTTCTTCTAGTTCTTCCAAGGGACCAAGCTCTTGTTCCCACTTGTTCCTGGAACTCCAAAGGGGCTTTTTTTCCTGCCTAGAATACTGGACTCATCTCAGGGATGTGGTACTTTATCTCTTTGACTAAATTAAGCTCACCACCATACCCTGGACACTTTCATTACACCTCATACCTCTCTTCTCATTTCACTTTATTGAAGATGCTTACTGAATCCCAGCCTTTCCCACTAGACTGAACTCCTCCTTCCCACCTCTCTCGTTAGTCATGGTTCCCCATAACCTAGCACAATACTGGCTCAGTGTATCACTCACTCATTATACAGAAAGTCCCCAACTTACAATGGCCTGACTTAGGACTTTTTTTACTTCACAATGGTGCAAAAGCAGTACACATTCAGTAGACAACATACTTCAAACTCTAAATTTTGATCTTTTGGGGCCCCATGGTAGAATACTCTCTCATAATGCTGGGCAGCAGCTGTGAGCCACATCTCCCAGTCAGCTACATATCACAAGGGTAAACGTTACTGACACACTTACAACCATTCTATATGCATACAGCCATTCTGTTTTTCCCTTTCAGTACAGTATTGAATAAATTACATGAGCTATTCAATACTTTGTTATAACACAGACTTTGTGTTAGATTATTTTGTTCAACTGTAGGCTAATGTAAGTGTTCTGAGCATGTTTAATGTAAGCTAGGCTAAGCTGTGATGGTCGGTGGGGTAGCTGTATTAAATGTAATTTTGACGTATGATATTTTCAATGTCTGATGGATTTATCAGGATGGAACCCCATCATGAGTTGAGGAAGATCTGTATATTAAATAAATGGATGATGGCAAGAAGACAGTTAAGAGGTGTGTCTGAAATGAAGAGGTAGAAAGAAAGGATGGATTTGAGTCTTGAGTGCTCAGAGTAACTGGAAATCAGCTGTAAATGAGGGGGAAGAATTGAGGGTTCTTATGTGTCTGGCTCTCTATTGATGAGCATTGGCTGATGCCTGGTACATGGTAAAACAGTCAATAAATATCTGTGTCAAATGAATGAGGCTCGATGGGTGGAGCCATCACTCAGGTTTCTGTCTTGGTCTAGTGAGCAGCTCCATTCCCTGAGAGAGGGAAAACGTGACCAAAAGTGCTTTACCAACAGTGTTTGCAACAGCATCACTCAGCGATTTGATTTTGAAGAGGCCAACAAGTATTCAAAATGACATTCTACCAAAAGAAAAGAAAACAGAGCATGAGTGTGTTTAAAGTATTATTGGACTGTATTCAATTTGGTGTTTATATGAGTATTTTAACACTTTAAATTGTAACCAGTTATTTTCATTAGAATTATTTCATCTGATTGATTTCCAATTTTGAGAAAGACAAGAAAGGATTTTGGATGGGATGCCTCTGAACATTGTGGCTGCAAATTGAAAAACAAAACAAAACAAAACAAAAAAACCCTCCTTCCTCTTAAAGGGGAAGAATTACAGAGATTCTCTAAAAACCTCTCTACTGTGACCATTTAACCATCTTTTAACTTTAAAACTATAACACACAGTGTTTGCATTTGGGATTTTAATTTGTGGAACTAGATAGTAGTGATGATTGCACAATGTTGTGAATATACTTACTGGCACTGGATTGTATACTTTAAAATGGTTACAATGGCAAATTTTCATTTTGTGTCTTCTACCACACACACACAGATTTAATACGAAACATGTGTTCCCCAGACCTAAAAAAGCTTGACCACTTTATGCAACTTAGATGTTTTAGAAATGTGAGAAGCTTCACTCTGCTTGTGAGATGCTTTTGAAAAGCCCAGCAGGGCAAAGCTGTGGAGATTTTTTCTGGCAAGAAGATTTGGAACCCAGTGTCTGGGAAAGGAATGAAATTCAGGTTGTGTGTGACATGACTTTGCAAGTAAGAAAAAGAGAATCTAAGAAATAACAGAAAACAACCACTTCCCAGGTCTTTTTAAGAAAAGGGTTGTCCTTGATTCTCCCTCCATCTAATTCGGTTTGCTTCTCAAAAGTTGTATTGTTGGAGAATGTGACTCTGGATAAAATTCTGTCCTTAAGAAATCCAAGAATGTGGCCTATACAGTAGTTTTCAGCTTTGTCACCAACAAGAACACACTTACTCATTATTTTCCTTCAGGGATGGCATGTTTTGAAAGGTCATATCTATTAGACAATATCAAATAAACTGTCCTTGTTAAATAAAATGAATTCGTTCCTGATTTTCTACTCCTCAGCTATGTAACACAGATATACCTCCCCATCGAGTCTCTGATTAGCAGGAGGTAGCCAGTGTTACTATACTCAGCTGATATAATTCCAGGTAAAAGCAAAGAATTGATATTTACATTTATCTGTCAGCTTTTGCATCTATAAATGCCTTTAGACATATAGAAACACTAAAAATTCATTAAGCTTTTAGAAATACTGAAAATAGCTTAAACACCTCCATTGCTACCTTCCTGGGTTCTAATAATTGGTGTTTATATCAGTGTATCTTAACAGAAAGGAGGCAACCACCTTAATCAGGTTTATCAAAATCACCTCAGGGACTTGTTCAAGCTCTGCATTTCCCTGAGCCCCTGCGGAAAAACTGGTACACCTTCTGAGTGGCGGCAGGTTGATGGGGGTGATTTTTTTCTCTCTTGAGAATTACTGGTGCTGTAGTGAGTCACTCTGTCCAATGAGAGTGGATTGTACTCTCTTTCAAGTGAATTAGGGCCAAGAAAAGAATAAAAACCAAACACTGATTTATATAACCCTTCATGTGAGGCTTTCACAGCAAAATAAATTTCTAATGGCAAGTTGTTGTCTCGTTGTCTAGACTGAATAATGTGGGCCAAGAAATGATACATAAAGTGCTCTAACAAATTGATAAGAAAAAAATAATAAATTTCCAATAAAAATGAGCAACAATAATGGACAATTCCTAGGAGAAATTAAAGTTACTAACAACTATTGGGGCGGGAGGGTGGGGAATGTTTCAACCTGACTAGGACCTGAGAAAAGTAAAGTTTCAGTGTGGGCTTGACTTCTGCTTCCAACCAAATGGATTAACAATGACCAGATTTGTCCTCACAATGAAACAATGAAAACTAAACAAGCTGCAGAAAATAGCGATTTGCATGACACTAGACATCAGTCAATGGGGAGAGTGATTCCTGAGAGGTGGGGCAGAAAAATGAGGTGAGCCACATGATTGTCCAGCTTCCACCTTGAGAGAGAGTTTCCAGGCTTTGGCACAGGGAGGAGGACTCAGGCAGAGACTAGGGAGCGCCCTGAGTTGAAAAGATGGAACAGAGAGAGAGTCCAGGGAGACTAAGGCATCTAGAATTTGCAGGATAGAATAATGAGAAGGAAAAAGCTGCATTCTGGAGAGAACCCCAGAAATCTGCAGAGGGAGGTTCCTGTTCAGTCTTTAGCTGAGTACTGATTAGCACATGCATGTGAGAAAAGCACCAGAGGCCAGGGAAAGAACTCCCAGAAGGATTGAAGTAGACACTGCCCGGCGCTCACCTAGGGCCTGTCCCACCAGCCACAATGACAAATCTCATGATTCACAGGACATGGCGGAATACTCAAAAGAATCTTGCCTCACTAGTAGGCAATTCATCTTTGAAAGAACATTGCTCTGGTCCCACCTAACAAATCTTAAAAGACACAAAGGATCAAACTGTTTCCAGGTAATTTATCTGCATTCCAGAACAAATCCCAATGTGAGTACAAAAATATTCAGCACCCAGCAAGGTAAGATTCACAATGACTAGATTCCAGTGAAAAATCGAACAGGCACATTAAAAAGAAAGAAAATAAAACTCATAATGAGGAGATAAATTAATCACATTGCTGATTAATGTAATAGTATTGGGGGCGCCTGGGCAGCTCAGTCGGTTAAGCATCTGACTTCAGCTCAGGTCATGATCTCAGGGTCCTGGGATCGAGCCCCGCATCGGGCTCCCTGCTCAGCAGGGAGCCTGCTTCTCCCTCTCCCTTTGCCCCTCCCCCTGCTCGTGCTCTCTCTCTCTCTCTCTCTCTCAAATAAATAAGTAAAATCTTTTTAAAAAAATGTAATGTGTTAGACTTGGGAACTAAAGACAATATAGCAGTTATTATACAAATATATTCTATATATTTAAAAAGTTAGAGACATAGGAGACATAAGAAAAGACCCACATCAAATTTGAAGATGAAGACTACAGTAGGTAGGAATAAAAAATACACTGAGATTAATAGCAAATTTGACATCACAGAAGAAAAATATTAGTAAATTTGAAGACAGCAATAAAAACTCTCAAGTATACTGAGAGAAAAGAGAATCAGAAAAATAGAGCATTAGAGAACTGTGGGACAACTTTAAGAGGCCAAATATACATGAGATTGGAGTGCACCAAGGAGTGGTGAGAGGCAGGAAAATATTTGTTGGAACAATGATCAAAACTTGTTCAAATTTGATGAAAACTATAAACCCACAGATCTAAGAATGCCAACTAACCCCAAACACAAGAAATATAAATAAAGTTACAACAAGGCATATTATAACAAAGTTGTTCAAAACCAGTGATGAAGAAAAAAATCTTAATATCAGCCAGAGAAAGAAGATATGTTCCATGCAGAAGAAGAAAATTTAGTCTGACAGCAGGTATGTCACTGGGAAAAAAGGCTAGTGGAATTGAGTAGAAGAATATCTAAAATACTGAAAGAAAAATATTATTAACCCAGAACTCTATACTCACGGAAAATACCTTTTTTTTTTTTAAGATTTTATTTATTTATTTGACAGAGAGAGACACAGCAAGAGAAGAAACACAAGCAGGGGGAGAGGGAGAGGGAGAAGCAGGCTTCCCGTGGCGCAGGGAGCCCAAAGCGGGGCTCGAGCCCAGGACCCTGGGATCATGACCTGAGCCGAAGGCCCACACTTAACGACTGAGCCACCCAGTCGCCCTTCAAAAATGAAAGCAAATTAAAGGCTGTTTTAGACATGCAAAAGATCCAAAAGCTAAAAGAATTAATCAGCAGCAGCAGTAATTAATTAACTACGAGAAAAGTTATGAAAGTCCTCAGACAGAAAATGATATCATACTGAAATACAATGGAATGAGGAGATCCAAAATGGGAACTATGTGGATAAATATAAAAGACTGTTTTCATTATTTAAATCTCTTCAAAAGATCTAAGCTGTTTAAACAAAAATGATAAGAGTTGAAGCACAAGTAAACTGTATGACAATAGCACACAAGGTGGAAGAGAAGAAATAGAACAATAATATGGTTTCTTACCCTCCTATAACTTAGTGTCTATTTGCAGTATCAGTCAAATCTTCAGCACTCTATGACCATCAATCTGTCCTGCAGATCTATTTCCTTAAAGCTATACACATAGATGCTTAGGGGTGTTTGAGGCAGCATCATTTGCAATAGCAAAGAACTGCAAGCATCCTAAATGTTCATCAACAGAGGAATGATTAAATAAATTTGGATCCATCCATATCATGTGGGATGTGGTGCTAAAAATAATGAAATAGATCTCCATCTGCTGATTTGTATTGTATTCAAGACATATTAAGAAAAGGTAGGTTGCAGAATAGTTATGTAGAGTGAGATACCACTTGAAGAGAAAGATGGATTGATGGATGGATGATAGATGATAGATAGATAGATGATAGATAGATAGATAGATAGATAGATAGATAGATAGTAGGTAGGTGGGTACATACATAGTTAGGTAGGTAGATCATTTGAATATGCATAACATGTCTGGAAGAATCCAGTGGGGTGTTGTGACTTTTCACATACTGTCTTACACTATTTACTGTGTGCATTCACCCTTGGAACTCTGTGTTCAGGCCAATATTCTCCAAGACACCAAGCCTTTTCATGAACCTTTGCACATACTGTTTCTTCTACCTGAAATGTTTCCCCTTTCCTCCTTCACCTCACAAGCTCCTTTTTTTTCCAGTAAGGGTTCCAGCTCAATGTTACCTCCTCAAGATGCTGTCTTCAGAGTTCCTACTCTGCTTTCATTATCTGTTAGCACTTTCCACACCTTTACTGGCTCTCTCTCTCTCTTTTTTCTTTTAGCATGCTACCTCCCTCACTAAAAAGGAAGCTTCTCAAATCAAAAACCACTTTATAACTTTGTGTTTCAAGATCTAAAGCCATGCCTGGTACCTAATAAATACCTGCTAAGTGTTTGCTATTAAAAAGAAAAAAAAAGGAATGGCCTTTTCATATGAAAGCCTAACTCCTAGCAAAAAGAAATTAGTCTCAGCACCCTAATCTGATAAATCTGGAATTTCTTTTAAAACGCCCATTTAGACAAAAAAAAAGTGTGCAAATCAGGAAGATATGGAGGCCCAATAATGTTGAAATAGGTTTAATCAAAATGGATGCTTTGAATTAAATGAATATCTTGAATAAATGTTAAGATTTAGTCATTTACTTTATTTTTTTTTAAGATTTAGTCATTTACTTTAAAGAAATTATTCTCTATTAAATCTTAACCATTTCAACTAATTCTTCAATTTTAATTTATACAAGGAAAAAATACAAATGACTGGGTTTTTTGGCATTTGTCAGTTATAAATCTTATTTTAAAAAGAAATATATGATTACAGTGTTGATTACAGGTCATATATTCTTTTTTTTTTTAAGATTTTATTTATTTATTTGAGAGAAAGAGATAGTGAGAAAGAACACAAGAGCGGGGTGAAGGGCAGAGGGAGAAGCAGACTCCCCGCTGAGCAGGGAGCCTGATGTGGGACTCGATCTGGAGACCCTGAGATCATGACTTGAGCTGAAGGCAGACACTGAACCACTGAGCCACCCAGTCACCCCTACAGGTCATATATTCTGTGAACCTTTTTTTTAATGTTGAAACTTCTATTCTTGTCTTTTTCTTTACTGTAGTTCAGACATGAGGAAAAGGTAAGGAAAGGAGCAGAATGTGATTGGCAGCAAACACAAACATTAACCAACCCTTCCCAAAGAGACTACAATGGAATGGGAATAATAATATAAATTGTAGGGGAGCCTGGCTGGCTCAGTTGGTGGAGCATGTGACTCTTGCTCTCGGGGTCATGAGTTCAAGCCCCCAGGGATAGAGATTACTAAAAAATAATAAATTAAAAAATGATAACATAAATTGAAAAAGAAAGTGAAAATCAGTTTCCACGTATAGCATGTGCCACTTGGTTTCTTGATTGCAGGAAGTGTTGGGATGATTGATGGATGTCTGGACGCGTGTCGCCTCTGTCTTTAACAAATCACAACAGTCCTTTTGTAATGCTAATAATGCAGAGATTCAGATAAATGACAGGGCAACCTAAAATTTCCATGGATGGTTGTGATTTCAAATATTTGTCCCATTGTCTGATGAATGTATCTTTCACACCATATGTCTTAAATTTCATTTCTGAGAATGCAGCTTACTGGAGTTATAGACTAATTGTTATATAAATAACTTATGAAGAATATTGTTTTGTTTAAGAGAATAAGATTAGATCTGTTCTATTAAGTCCTCCAAATAAACTATGGGACTTCTCTGTAATAAGAAGTTACTTATGTGGAACAGATGAACTGTCGACAGCCAAATGTTGCTCCTCATCATTGCCCATATCCCTTAGCACTTGGTACCATTCCTTACACAAAATAACCTTTTCAGTAAGTAGTCATTGAATTAATTAAAAGACTGGAATTCAGGAGTAACATCTTTCAACCACTCAGAGAAATTGATCTCTTCTAACACAACTCTAATTTTGCATTTGCCTAGAATTGGTGATTTTCTGGGGTGTTGTCCCACATCCTCTAGGACTTCGGCACTAAGTCCTGCTCAGTTTATCTCAAAGCCAACAGAGAAGTGCTTGAATTTTCAGCATACCAACACCCACAAACTCTGTCATCCATGGCCCACTCTACTCACTGGGCTTCAAATAATATCTTTGATACTCCATTTGTTTGCTTTTGTGGTATTTGTCCTAGAAATTAAAAAGTGTCTTTGTTCATGTTTTTATTGGGTTTCAAAATTCAAATGTCTGGAATGAGAAAAAATACTGCTGAAAACAAACTTTCTATGCTTTGTCCCTGAATAACCCGGTGATTAAATAGGATCAGTTGAATATGGCGTTTTACTTGTCTTTTCTCACAAAAAGATCTTAAGCTTCCTCTGACTTTTGAATATTAAGAAAATTTTGTAGTGAAGATGTGTAATTGAATTTAAAAATTTTTTTTGTCATGATATGCAGATTTGAGAAGTTTTTCACACAGCAGCCGCAGGGATCTCTTTAAAAATCTGATCACAGCTCCACTGCCTAAAACTTTTCAATGGTTTTCCATTTGCCCTACAATAAAGGCTGAACCTCTCACCCCAGCCTTTAAAGCCTTGCCTGACCAATTCATTGGTCTCATCTTATACCCTTTCTCCTCAACCCTCACAACTAGATATATCAAGTTCTGCTTTTAGTCTTCTTTCCACTAGAACCTTCTTGCATTCTCTTCCTCTGCTTACAACACTCTTCCCTCCAGCCAACACCACCTCAGGACTTTTACCACCCCCACGCCTCCTTCATACCTTCACTTGACTACTCAACCTTCAGTTTTCAATGTAAAAGTTACCCTCTCACATAAGAGATTTTGTTTCCATAGCATCTAGCAAGTTCTCTTCACAGTGACTTCTATAAAGTCTGTCTTCCACACTGAGTTGGATGTTCTCTGAGAGTGAGGGTTGGGCCTAATCTTGGCCCTAGTGGATCTTTAACTCCAGCACTGTGCTCAGTACGCACTTCTGTAACAATGAATGAGACAGTATTATTGCACATGCAATACTAGAAATGATCAGGGTTTGAATGTGATAGATCTGTTTTTTAATTTAGATCTAAATGATGGATAATCACAAAATAATCTTTTTCATCTGTTCACAACTCAATGTTTAAAGTCACAATTGATCAAAAGGGGCTAAAGGCCTTCAGCTGTGAAGAAAACAAGCCAGAATAAAAGAATAAATTCTTCCTTTTTCAAAAATTTTACCCATGGTTTACCTGCTGAGAATCATGGACTTCAGCATTGATTTTTAGTTGGTTTTCTTTTTTTTTTAAAGTTTATGATGAGCTTAGCCACTTTATATACAGGTTTTCCCCACTATCCAAAAGTGGAGTGTGCCTATGAAACCTTTCATAGGCCAAAATGGCTAAAATGAAGAAGCAATTACCATTTTATAAAAGCAAAAATCCTCTTGGGATTTCTTTCAATTAGCAAAAAAAAGACACTGATGTAGTTCTTCTGTAAAAGCAAGTGTTAAGCCAACTTTCAGATTGTGAGGGAAACCTGTATTTCAATATTGTACAGATGAAGGAGTAAAGGAGGGAAGTAAGATGTTTCAAAGTGAATGTTGAGTCTGACTCACCTTTGGCCAAAGACTGCTAGGTCTGCTGGGACACAGCAGCCACAGGTCACCCTTGGATATGGCTTTACCCACGGCTCCCATATAAAGCTATGAATCTACTCACAACACTGTGCATTTCCAAAGGCAGGAAGGGTTGGGACCTATAGTCTTTATATTCATACGACTATCCAGGAAGCACATAGCAGTTGTTTGGGGGACATTTTTTTTTACTGTACTTTACTGTATATAAATTTTTAATATAAAAATATATATAATTTGTGTAACTAAAAATATATAAAGCATATATATGTGTATGTATACCCTATATAGATAAAGTAACAGCTTTATCAAGATATAATTCACAAACTATACAATTCATCTGCTTAAAGTATATAATTTGAAGGTCTTTGGTATTTTCACAGAGTTGTGCAACAATCACCGCATTAAAATTTTAGAACATTTTCATCACCCCACACGGCAACCCTATATAGATTAGCAGCCATTCCTCACTAAGCTCCAATCCCCCGTCCCTAGGCAACAATTAATTGACTTTCTGTCTCTATAGATTTGCCCGTTCTGGGCATTTCATATAAATGGAATCACAATATGTGATTTTTTGGTGCCTGGCTGCTTTCATTTAGTATACTGTTTCAAGGTCCGTCCATGTAGTAGCACGTATCAGTACTTCATTCTTTTTATAGTTGAATAATATTCCACTGCATGGATATGCCACATTATATTTGTCCATTCATCAGTTTATAGACAGTTGGGTGATTCCACTTTTTGGCTATGATGAACAGTGCTTCTCTGAACACTTATATACACATTTTTGTAGGGATATGTGATTTTAATATCTCTTGGATATATACCTAGCAGTGGAATCACTGGATAATATGGTGACTTTATGCTCAACCTTTTGAGCAACTTCCAGACTTTTCCAAAGTGGTGACACCATCCACCAGCACTGTATGAGAGAGTTCCAATTTTTCTACACCCTCACCAACATTTGATGTTGGTTGTCTTTTGATTATAGCCATCCTAGTAAGTATGCTGTGGTGTCTTGTGGTTTTGATTGTTTTTCCTCTTGATGGCTAACAATGTTGAATATCTTTTAATTTGTTTATTGGCCATTTGCATTTCTTTTGGGAGAAATATCTATTCGGATTCATTGTCAATCATTCAATCTGGTAGGTTTTTTTGTATTATTGAAATGTAAGAGTTCTTTATTCTGAATACAAGTCCCTTATCAGCTACATTATTGGCAAATATTTTCTTCCATTCTTTTCACTTTCTTGATGGTATCCTTGGAAGTATGAAAGATTTTAATTGTGATGGAGTCCAATTTATCTATTTTTTCTTTTGTCACTTGTGCTTTTGGTGTCATATTTAAGAAGACTTTGCTTGACTCAAGGTCAAAAAGTTTTACCCCTAAATTTTCTTTTTTTGTTGTTTTTTTAAGATTTTATTTATTTGACAGAGAGAGAGACCACGAGAGAGGGAATACAAGCAGGGGAGTGGGAGAGGGAGAGGCAGGCTTCCCACTGAACAGGGAGCCCGATGCAGGGCTCGATCCCAGCACCCTGGGATCATGACCTGAGCTGAAGGCAGACACTTAACGACTGAGCCACCCAGCTGCCCCTACCCCTAAATTTTCTAAGAGCTTTATATTTTTATATTTTTTAAATATTTTTTTATATTTTTTTAACCTGACCTTAGGTCTCTGATCCATTTTGAGTTAATTTTTGTACATGGTGTAAGGAAGATGTACAACTTCATCCTTTTACATATGGATATCCAGTTTTCCCAGAACGATTTGTTGAAAAGACTGTTTTTCACCATTGGATTGTCTTGGTACCCTTGTTGAAAACAAATTGATCATAAGTGTGAGGGGTTATGTCAGTACTCTCAATTCTATTCCATTGATCTATATATCTATCATTATGTCAGTACCACAGTGTCTTGATTATGTAGCTTTGTAGTAAGTTTAAGTTTTAAAATCAAAGAATGTGAGTTTTTCAATTTGGTTCTCCTTTTTCAGGATTGTTTTGGATATTCTGGGTCCCTTGCATTTTCATGCGAATTTTAGGATCAGCTTTCATTTCTGCAAAAGGTCATCTTGAATTGTGGAAGGAATGATATAGAACTGTAGATCAATTTGGGAATACTGCCATCTTAACAATATTAAGTCTTTTGCTCTAAGAACATGGACTGTCTTTTCACTTATTTAAGTCTTCTTTAATTTATTTCAACAGTATTTTGCCGTTTTCAACCATTTAAGTTGTATACTTCTTGTCTTAAATTTATTTCTAAGTATATTTTGATGCTACTATAAAGGAGTTGGTTTTCTTGTTTTCTTTCAACTATTGCATGAAAAAAACCCAAGGTATATAAGGAGAAGTGGAATGATGTTATAGAGTTCTTATAAAATGTTATATGATCTTGTAGTGTCGAAAAATGCATACCCTCACAAAAAAATTAATATAAAACCCACTGATACCAAATACATTACTCAATGAGAGAGACAGAACCACCAAAAAAGATCAGTTTTTCTTATTAGTAGATAAGATCCTTGAGTTCTAATGATTGGGCTCCAAAAATTAAAAGAGGCTACAAATTAATGAATTAATCAAAGATGGAATGGGCCACCTCAGGAATTTTGACTCAATGAGAATGTTTAGAGATAATAAGTCTTTTTCAGCTTCTAGATTCTACCCTATTCATTAGCATGATCTGAACAAGTCCTTAATTTTTCTGGACCCCAGTTATTTCAGCTGCAAAATAAAAGGATGGGACCAAGTGAACACTAAGGTCTCTTCTAATAATGTTCCCAGATTATTACTTTATTAAATTTAGACAACAACAAAAAAATTAATGGCAAATGGTAATTTCTGCCCTCAAAATAGGCACACTCTTCCTAAGAAGGCACTGTACACAGAAATTTGGTCTCTCTCAAGGTTATATGCTAATGCCTTCCCATTACATATGGTGCTTATGGTCAAAATCTATAAATATACGCATTAGCCTTCTTTCCTAATTTTTCTACATTTTCTACAAACTTCGTGTATTTTATTATAGCACAAATGTTATATACCCTTCCTTATTACTCATTTTAGTGTTTAAATACCTTTGGTGCCTAACTTGGCCCCTAACTATTTCCCAATTCAGAACATCCTATGGAGAAGGCAGGATAGACTACTACTTAAGTAGTACACTGATTTATAGCAGCTGGAGATAGTCTCCAAGGCTCCTAATGTCCCTTACTTGTTTACCAGTTCTAGAAAATTCTTTATAAGGACTGAGATAACACTGAATACAAACAGGAAAAATGTTTGACTTTAAATTTATAATAAATCAACTGATTTTTGAAAAATTTATCATGTGAAATCCTTTAAAACTGTAAAGTATAATAAAAATAGTTTTTAAAGTATAAAAAAGCATAATAATAATTTTTAACCATTAAAGGTACAGGCACTCAGCATCTGACATGGGAGGTGATGAAAACAGATAGCAAAAAGGGGACAGAATAAACATCTGTGTGATGGGGGCTTTGGAGGAGACATGAAAAATATATACATTGAGGGCCCTGACAATAATCTTTGACTAAGAAACCGATTTGCCTAGGAGATGAATAGATAGATGGATAGATAGAAATAATCTTCTAGGAAAATTGGCAAATATATATGATATGATGTTATATCACATCATATACCATTTGGATGGCAGTAGGAAATTTGGAGAACTTTTTCTGGGCATTAGAAATCACAGTGTATGACACAAAAATAGACACAGAGATCAATAGAACAGAATAGAAAACCCAGAAATGAACACACAACTATATGGTCAATTAATCTTTAACAAAGCAGGAAAGGATATCCAAAAGGAAAGAAAGTCAATAGGAAAGACCGTCTCTTCAACAAATGGTGTTGGGAAAACTGGACAGCTCATGCAGAAGAATGAAACTGGACCACTTTCTTAAACCATACAGAAAAATAAATTCAAAATGGATTAAAGACCTAAATGTGAGACAGACACCATGAAAATCCTAGAGGAAAACACAGGCAGTAACCTCTTTGACACACCGGCCATAGCACCTTCTTACTAGATATGTCTCCTGAAGCAAGGGAAACAAAAGCAAAAATAAACTATTGGGACCTCATCAAAATAAAAAGTTTCTGCACAGTGAAGGAAACAATCAACGAACTAAAAGGCAACCTATGGAATGGGAGAAGATATTTGCAAATGACATATCTAATAAAGGGTTATTAGTATCCAAAATATATAAAGAACTTACAAAACTCAACACCCCCCCCAAATAATCTAATTAAAAATTTCTCCAACAGACACATGAAAAGATGCTCAAAATCACTCATCATCAGGGAATGCAAATCAAAACTACAATGAGATATCACTGCACACCTGTCAGAATGGCTAAAATGAACAACATAAGAAACAACAGGTGTTGGCGAGGATGTAGAGAAAGGGGAACCCTCTTGTACTGTTGGTGGAAATGCAAACTGGTGCAGCCACTCTGGAAAACAGTATGGAGGTTCCTCAAAAACCTAAAAATAGAACTACCCTATGATGCAGCAATTGAACTACTAGGTATTTACCCAAAGAATACAAAAATACTAATTCGAAGGGATACATGCACCCCAATATTTATGTCAACATTATCAACAATAGCCATATTATGGAAAGAGCCCAAATGTCCACTGACTGATGAATGGATAAAGAAGATGTGGTATATACATACAATGGAATATTGCTCAGCCATAAAAAGAATGAAATCTTGCCATTTGCAATGATATGGATGGAGCTAGAGTGTATAATGCTAAGTGAAATAAGTCTGAGAAAGACAAATACCATGTAATTTCACTCTTATGTGGAATTTAAGAAACAAAACAAATGATCCTAGGGGGAAAAAAAACAAGAAACAGACTCTTAACTATAGAGAACAAATTGATTGTTACCAGAAGGGAGGTGGGTGAGGGGGGATGGATTAAATAGGTGGTGGGGATTAGGAGGGCACTTGTTGTGATGAGGACCAGGTGTTGTATGGAAGTGTTAAATCACTATATTGTACACCTGAAACCAATATTACACTGTATGTTAACTAATTGGAATTTAAATAAAAATTTTTAAAAAAGAAATCACAGTGCACTACTTAGATAACAATCTAATCTGCTTTTCCCAAAAGATATTCTGAATAGGAAAATAGTTGGGGCCAAGTTAGACACCAAAGGGTTTAAATGCTAAAATGAGCAATAAGAAAGGCGATTACACACACACACACACACACACACACACACACACAAATGCATGTATATATATACGTAAATATACACATGTATACATATGTATATTACCCAAATTATAGAAGTATCATTCATTACTCATGAAGATAATATTTATGACTGTCCACTATATGTGAGGTACCATTCTCCACCCTGGGGTTTTACCAGTAAACAAAACAGAGAGGTTACATTCTAGTGGGAGTATATTGTCAGATTAGATTTTACTGATCATAGCACCTAGCGCACAGGATATGCTTACCTCTTCTGACTATAATGTGGGATGTTATCTGTATCAGTCAGTGCTTGGTAAGAGGAGAACAGTCCCTTGAGTATTATGGAAGAAGGGACTTCTAGAATTGAGCTCGCACAGTTATGAAGAGCTGGTGGTGGAGTTGGGGCCACTCGCCAGTGAGGCCGAGAAACTCAGAGTCCAGGCTAAGAAGGGGAGCCGAGGGAAGCGTGCCGGAAGTGTGGCCTTTGTGCAGCAGTTGCCTCGCTAGGTTTCAGTCAGCCTCTGGTGGGGGGCCTGGGCCAGCTGCTGGTCAGCAGTTGGGAAGAGGAGCTGGGCATGGACCGCCTGGAACCCGCTGTGCACCCATGTGTCTGCCCGTCTCTGATCTGAGTGTGACGACCAGCCGAGAGCACGGGCCGCTCCATCACGTCTGCCCTTCAGCGTCCCGCAGCCTAACCAGGGTGACGCAGCCCAGAACCCCACACCTGCCATCATGGCGAAAATATGGTGTGCCAACAGATTCTAGGGTGGCCCTCGTGATTCCTGCCTCCGAGCGTCCACACCCTTGTAGAACGCCCTCCGCCCGGTGCAGGGGGCACCCGTGACTTGCTTCTATTCAACAGAACACAGCAAAGGTGATGAATATCACTTCCGTGACTATGGTACGTTCCCTAAGGCTCAGTCTTCAGCAGACTGGAGCTAGAGAGACCCTCCAGCTGGCGCTGAAGAGGCAAACAACCATGTTGTGAACTGCCTATGGAGAGCGTGCCTTGGAAGGAGCAGCACAGCGCAAAAGACAAACCAACCCCCAGGCCTCACCAGTACTCACTGCCAGCTTCTGGTTGCACCTTTCCTTGTCTCGCCCTGGTACAAGGCTTCTCAGTCTCGGTGCTGTGGACACTGCAGGCTGGAGAACTTTGTGTGCGGGGAGCCATTCTGTGCATTGCAGAAGGTTTAGCAGCATCTCTGGCCTCCACAAACTAAACGCTATTATCATTCACCACTCTCCCCCCCAGTTACAGCAACCAAAACTGTTTCCAAACATTGCCAAATGTACCCTGAGGAGTAAAATTGCTCTGAGAACTGCTATTCCAGTATAAAAGCTAGTGTAGTACTGAGTGCTGTGTGGCCAAAGGGAAATCTTTAAAAAGAGAAAGATACTGGGGCGCCTGGGTGGCTCAGTCGTTAAGCATCTGCCTTCGGCTCAGGTCATGGTCCCAGGGTCCTGGGATCCAGCCCCACATCAGGCTTCCTGCTTGGTGGGAAGCCTGCTTCTCCCTCTCCCACTCTCCCTGCTTGTGTTCCCTCTCTTGCTGTGTCTCTCTCTGTCAAATAAATAAAATCTTTAAAAAAAAGAAAGAGAGAAAGATAAGCCTTGGGCACAGTTAATTTGCACACTAGAAAAATCTATTTTCTAAGCACACACGCCCAAAAGTCAAAGCTGGTATTTGCAGTCCTAGGTTCAATGGCTTTTTCATCTTGCTTGCCAGCTAATAATGAAGAAAGTGCTCATGTGAACACATTACAGGTACAAGTTCTTTGGAAAACAAGACTATATTTCAAACAATTCGTGCAGGATTTGACTTAACCATTAAATAGCACGGTGTAGATGTAAATCCTGTTCAAACAGCTCCTATCCTGCAGGAGAATCTGTGGAAAGATAGACCTTGAGAAATGCTTCATAAGTGACTAAATATACAGTGGATCTTTCTGAAATATTTGCTTGAGGTCCCAGAATCTGTTCTCATCATTTTGGCAGAAGCTGCCATGCTGTTAAATTATTGTGGCCCAACTGATGGTATAGGATATTAATGCTAATATGAAATCCTATAAGTGGCACCAATTAAGCACAGAATTATTTTGAAACAGATAATCCAGGATACAGTGCTACTAGGATAATAAGTCCTCTGGTAACAGAGCTTTTTTTTAAAAATAAAATTGGCCAAAATATGAATGAATGAGTGAATGAATTAGTTCTCGCAACCTGTCTTTATTGAAAAACAACCACGCATCAGGCACTGCTGTCATTTCTAGAGACATAATAGGTAAGGGGAGAGATTTAGTGACTGAGGTTACAGAAATGATAAGGCTCCTTGTTTAATGGAAGAGACAGAAGAATAGTTGCATAAACAGGAGTGGTGCTATAACAATGTTATGCGGAGGGCCCTGTGGGAGAAGAGAGAGAAGGCACCTAACTCAGCAAGGAGATCAGTGAAGCTTCCCATCAGAAGGCAAGGATTCGTTTGCATCTGCCAAGTGAAAAACTAGAAAAGTGTGCCACAAGCAGAAAGAACAACAGGCATGAACTTGAAAACTGTGATCCAGGGAAGACCAAAGGAGGGAACAGGTGAGCAAGTGGTAGGAAATGAGGCTGGATGGGGAGGAGGGGCCAGGTGACAATTGGCCTTTTATGGCATGCTAAGAAATTTTAACTATGTCCTGAAGGTGGTGGGTACCGCTTGGATTTCAGGCAGGGCTGTGACATGGTGGAAATCTGCATTCCCGGAAGGGCTGGCTTCTGCTCTTCTAGTCCACGGAGCATGGCCTAGACTTGGACAAATCCCAAGTTAGGAAGACCAGTGGGCAGCAAGGGCACAAGCAGTGTTAAAGATATTCATGAAAGCTTGCATCGACACGGCAGGGATGGAGAAGAGAGGACAGAGGATTTGGGTAAGTTCTCACCTCCTGGTGTTGGGTCTATAAAGGCTCTCAGGGCCTGCCTCTCAGGAAGGGAAGAAAAGCAGAAAGAAGTAACCTGCTTGGATTCTGCAGGAGGTAATGCACATCTAGAACACATTCCTAAATGTCTCAAATAATTACTATTACTATCATAGTCATATGATTTAGAGTGTAAGTTTACTAGTCCCATAAGGAAAGATGTCATTTGGAACACATATTCATTAAAAAGGAAGTCTCATGCTTTACAAATCTGTCTGTGATTGTCAAATCTTGCCTTTAGTATCTCTGAGGAAGATCATCCGAGTAGATGTGCGTGTAAACCACACTTCATTTTTCTCTCCTAAGTCTACTCTGTAGACATCACTCAGTACAGCAAACAATAAGTAATCTATTTTATACATTTGTGCCAAATAAAAACTGCTAGATTCAATTATATTTCAAGTGGCAGAGCAATAACCCATAAAAACGGAAAGTAGCAAGATGTTCAAACTAGGTACGTAAACACAACTTTTCAGGAATATATTTATTGTGGATGTCAAGCGCTCTTCTGCTATAATAAAAACGTTGTTTAGCTATGTCATACTACTGACTTGGCACTGGTTTGTAATTTAAAGCAAAGACTTATGCCTCACCCATTTCAGGCCCAACAAATGGGCTAATTTTAAAATGATGGGAAGCAGAGATAGAATGTGATAACTTCACTCATATAAACGTAGCCTGGACAGACTCAACAATTTAGAGTTGACTTGCCCAGAAACCTCCAGAACAGTACTTATTAACACCTAAATCATTTAAAGTGGAATGAACTGTAGATCAAGTCTGAACTAGCAGAATTGCTCCAATTGTTTCTATTTTCAAGTTATCTAGGCTGATCTAAAGTTTAAATACATTTTCAAGCTTAATTAAATGAAACACTTAAATTATACAAGCATTTAATACTTAATTGGAAATTGAAAAACAGATACCGTGAAATCCCTAGGTAAAAAGAAAAATGAAGCAACATCTGCTAGTCCCATTTCTCTGTCACTTGGGGATGAATGTGTTTATAAAGACCCACATTTTAAAATAACCAAATGCCTCTGAAATGATTTTAACCTTTTGCACAGTATTGCTGATCAATGGAAAGGCCTGGAGACATTTGCAGAGCTGTTACCAAAGAATGTTTCACAGGGGCATCAGGATGGCTCAGCACCAACCACAGGCGTTCTGAGGATCACTTCTTGGAACTTGGAAATTCTGGAAACGTAGGAGAGAATCCAATTCCTGATCACAGCTATTCCAGGATCCAAACAGTGCTTACCCTTTTGGTATGAATTTTATAGTGATCCATTTATGAAAACTTTCTCCCTGACATTTAGCAGTGCTATTTTATAGTAATGAAAAAGGAAAGTGATTTTTAATAAGTAATGGAAAAATTACAGCACAGCATCTTACACAGACTCAACACACATTGCTGAATGAATTAATAAGTGAGATCACCCTTCCCCCCAAAATAGAGCATAAGAAACAGAATTCACAAACGGTCAGAAGCCTTAAAGGTCATCCACCTTGGCATCTCATGGCACCACACACACCCAATTTTAAAGATGAATAAACTGAGACCCAAGGACTTCAAATAATTTACCCAAGGTCATGAAGTTAATTTAGTAGTCAATCTCTCTAATAAATAAATAAAATCTTAAACACACACACACACACACACACACATCTTGCCAGGTGGAAGCAACCCAAGTATCCATGAATGGATAGACAAAATGTGGCATATACATACAAAGGAATATTAATCAGTCTTAAAAAAGAAGGAAATTCTGACACCTGCTATCACATGGATGAAACTTGAGGGCATGATGCTAAGCCAATCACAAAAAGACAAATACTGTAAGATCCCGCTAATATGAAGGGCATGGAACTGTCCAATTCACAGAGACAGAAAGTAGAATGGTGTCCGCCAGGGGCTGAGGAGAGATAAAATGGAGAGTTGTTGTTCAGTGGGTTTAGAGTTTCAGTTTTACAAGATGAAAAGAGCTCTGGAAATGTATGGTAGTGGTGGTTACACAACAATGTGAATGTATTTAACACCATTGAACTGTATACTTGAAAATGGTTAAGATGGCAAAGTTAATGTATGTGTATTTTACTTGAATTACACACACACACACACAAACACACAATGTCCGGATTGCCAGACTCTACACCAAATTACTGCTATAGTGGGTCTGAGGTGGAGTCTGAGAATTTACATTGCTAATAAGTTCTTAGGTGGTTCTAATGCTGCTGGTTCGGGGTCTACATCCTGAGAGCCATGGTGATGAACAAAGTTGGTGATAGCTCCAGAATCTCTATATTAAAGGAGTTTATGGGTAACAATCTGGTTGGAAGAAGGATAAGGGGATTTGCCTTTCCAGTGGCAAGCATGCTGCCTTTCGATTGCATGGTTATTTGCAGAAGCTATAATGGGAGAGCTGAAGAAATGATGACCAGCCCCCCCCCCCCGCCCCCGCCAAAGCCACCGCTTGGTGACAAGCCATACCTAGCTAATTGCTCAGGGCAGCTCAAAAATCCTAAGTATAAAGGGGAAAACCTAAAAACCTGACATTTTTGCACTTAACAGACACATTCTCCTTTTATAATTTTTTAATTGGAAAAAGAACAAGTAGACATTTTTGAAAGTGTACAGAAAAATATGAAACGTTAATCAAGTGAAGGGCCATATATCGAATACCTGCTATCAAGAGAACAGATATTTATTGTTGTGTGCAAATTAAGCATGAAGCAATGTGATAACCCCTATCAAATTAAAATTCGTAATACTCCCTCGGGTGTGATAGAACAGCAGTCTCATCAGCCACTGTTGAGAATGTAGACAACTACAAACACCTTGTAAAGATTTGACCATGTATGTCAAGTATCTATAACCTTACACTCAGTAATCCCACTTACAGAGATATACCCTAAAGAAATAACAGTGTCGAACATAAGAATATTTATCACAACATAATATATACCAGCAAGACCTGGAAACAGCCTAAATGTGAAGGTGGAGACCGGTGAGGGGCGAAATTGATTACAGTGTATCCAGACAACAGAATAGGCAGCTGCAGATGATTCCTGTTCTTTGGGGGCTGCTCCACCACCTTTCCCTCGGGTACTTCAGCTTCCTTCATTCTGTCTCTGACAGTACTGTCAGTCAAGAGACACCCCCCCCCCCCCCGCCCCACCTACACATCCACTTCTAACATAGGAGAACTGTTCAAGTGTTCACGACTCATTCAGGGCCAGAATCCTTTCAGAAGGTCGTGGGAGAGATATGAGTGCTTGACAAGAGAAGTCCTCTTGCCTTGTGAGATTGCAGGCTGTAAAAGCAATGAGAAACAAGCCCTAAGCCTGCCAATAAAGAAGCCAACACTGAGGAAAGAAGAGGTGACAGAGAGGAGCATTCTTATCACCATTGTGTGAGTCCCTGGATCCCACTGTACCTGAAGGTAGCAGGACTGCCTTTGGATTTGCCAGTCATATGAATCAATAAATGCCTCACTTTTTTTCCTTAAACTCATGACTAAAAGATTCTTGATTTATGTGCTATCACTACAACCATATTTTACATGAATATATAAGAATACACATCACATGGACTCAATTTAAATATATACATATTTGAGGAATATTGAAATGCTTATGAGGTTATAGCATTATAGATCAAAAATTTTACTTTCAAAGATGCTTCACTTCAACAAAATTTGTTAGTGTCTTACATCCTGGCTACTGAATATTCTAAGAGAGAAAGTCTATTGCATAAAATATAGGTGCATGTTTCACAGATCACTTGTGGGAATGTAAAATGGCATAATCCTGATGGAGAGAAATTTGTCAGTATCTAACAGAATTACATATGCATTTACTGTTGAACAGCCACACTAACTCTAAGACTCTCTCCCAAGGTACAGTAGCAAACATATGAAGACATACGCACAAAACTATTAATTGCAGCATATTTATAAGAAATGTTTAGAAACAACCTAACTGTCCATCAATAAGGGACTGATTGAATAAACTAAGGTACAGCCACACAACTGAATACAGGGCAGATGTAAAAAGAAATAAGATCTCGTTATACTATATTACACAGAGATCCCCAGGATATATAATTTAAGTGAAAAAAGCAATGTGCAAAACAGAAAACAGTGTATATAGTGTTACGCTTTGTGTGATAAAGTGGTATATGTATATATATTTTTTTTTTCCTTTTTTTGCAAAACTAAATAGTGGAAGAATAAGCCAGAAACTAGTACAAATGATTAGTCATCAGGGAAAGCACAATAAAAGCACAGTGAGACACTTACCAGAAGGGATAATATTACTAAGACAGAAATTATCAAGTGTTGGCAAGGATGAGGAACAAATGAAACTTTTATACATTGCTGGAAGAAGCGTAAATTGGAACATGCACTTATAGAAACTCTTTGGCAATATCTACTAGAGCCTGAACACATACACATGCCATATGACCCAGCAATTCTACTCCTAGGAATATACCCACCAGAAATACATATATACATGGAAAGACACATACGAGAATGTTCTAAGAAGCACTATTGGTTAAAGCCCCAAACTAGAAACCCTTACCTCCATCAACAGCAGAATGGATAAATTACGGCATGCTAAATATGCAATATAGTAGAATACATTAACAGCAATGAAAAAGAATGAACCCTTCTATTTTACGCAGCAACGTAGATGCATCTCATAAATACACTGTTGAATGAAAGAAGTGTAACACAAAAGAATGCGTACTGTATTATTCCACTTATATATAATCCTACATCTGGCAAAATTAATCTATAGTGTCTGAAGTCAGAACTGTTGTCTCTGGGAAGAAGGGTGGCGTAGAGTCAGAGGGGCAAAGGACAATTTCTGGGATGCTAGAAGCTTTCTATTTCTGCATCTGGGTGGTGGGTACATGGGTATTTTCAGCTTACAGGAGTTCGTGAAGCAGCATGCTCCCTCTGAAGGGAGGGGGAGAACAGGTGGAGAAGACAGGATGCAAAGTCAGACTTTTCTGGATCTACCTCGTTATACAGTTTTGGCTTTGGAATCATGTACATGTTTTATATAGTCAAAAAATAAATTTAATAGAAAGAAGAGAATGTATAAATGCATGTATTAAATGGAGGTAATTAAAACTATGTTTTGCCAGGTGTTAAATTCCAATGATGAATGACTATATATATATTTTTTTTTTTCTTTTTTTCTTTTTTTCTTCTAAGGGTACTCTGTAGCAGGCTGTTCTTTCAGTAATGTAAGTCTGAAAATGGACAAAGCCAAGTCCTCTGAAATGCTAAAATGATAATTCTAGGTTGGTCTAACAGCTTGAAAAAGATCATGAATACTAAAAACTCAAAAGCTCCAGCCGTAGGGAAACAAAGAAGGAGGATAGAAAGAGGAACAGCTGGAAAAGCACTCACTATTATCCAGAACAAACAGATGTACTATGGTTAGGCACGTACTAACCTAATGGCCTTGGGAATAAATGCCCACACAGAGACCCCACTTGCTTGGCCCCGGGCTAAGTCCATTTTTCAGAACATTTAATACTGACAACTGCAGAACTGTGCAAAATGTGAGTGAAAAAGATGGTCAGGAGATTCACAAATGTTTTTTTATCATGAACTTTAGCTGCTGCTTCTAACTACTTCACGCCAAACATTTTCCCAAATGGTCCCAATGGAAAATGTCCCCTAATGGAGGATGGAAGATAATGGGAAGAAGCCTAGAATTCTCATCTTGGGGAGAGGCAAGAAATGTAATTACACAGGTATATAGAATGAGCAATTTGGATCTAATCTCTAGAGAAGTCTGACCCCACCTCCATGGATATTACACCATAAATGGGATCAGGATTTTGAACATTCCTCTAGTTAGAGGGTTCAAATTCAGCTCTGTACCTTACTAATTTTGTGACCTTGGCTATGTTCCTTAATCTCCTTGGACCTCAACTTTCTTCATCTGTAAAATGATAAGAAACCCTATTGAACTGTTCTAAGTTTAGATCAGATAAGGTACATGAAGTTTTTAGCACAGTGTGTTTAAGACACGCTAACATTACCATGTTACCACACTGTAGCTTCTCTTTATGCATTACTAACTAAAAAAATAAGTAAAACAGGGAGTGGAATGGATTCACACTTATTCACCACCTACTGTTTGTTAGATGCTTCAGCAAGCATTTAAATAGTATAAGATTTTATTTATTTTATTTCATCTTCACAAAACCCTTATGAGGTTACAAATGAGGAAATGCTGTTCAATCTCACAAGGCCAATAAGGGGCAGAATGAGGCTTTGAGCCCACAGTCTTCTGACTCCAGAAATTATTTTTTCTGTGTCTACAAGGAAGCAATCATCCGGATGAGAAAAGAACATCAGGAAGAAAGTCGGTGACTGCCAGGAAAGCATTCATCAGTCATTCATAAAGTAGCTCCCCCACACACAGTAAGAACTAAGTGAAAGGGCTAACTCCCTCTTAGAAAGGACAGAGACAGTTCTCTTTGGGAGATGGAGGTGGGCTGGAATTGATACAGCGTGGGCAAGTCAGAGGTGGTGGCCTCGAGAACTGTGCCTGGCACAATAAAAGAATAAAGGGAGACATTTAACACAGAGAAAAGGGTCCTCAGTCATTACCAGTCCTCTGGGTGAAGCTGAGGTCAGCACTTAAGGGGTCAAGGCAAACAGAAGGACTTGGTCCAAAGAACATATATTCTAAACCAAAGCCAGGGATCATAGAATAAAATATTAAAATTGTCCTGAAAAATCCAGGCAAGACTAACCGTTCCTATAGACATAAGCAAAAGGCTGGGCAGGGCTCATAGGTGGAGGAGGAGAATATGCACAAGGCATGGACCACTGCAGTTCAGATGGGGCATCAGAATAAACCGGGAGGGAGGGAAATATGGACTAAACAGGGAGACACCATCAGTTTCATCTGTGAATCCCAAGACAGTGGCTGTTCGCCTACCATATCTGGTTTTAGCTAATTAAGCTAAGAAGAGTAGGTATTTTCTGGATCACATTATAAAATGTATTATTTACTAGGAGCCCTGAAATCTTGTTTTAGGGAATGTGGGACCTACCTGAAAATTATCCTGCTGTCAATGGTAGTTAGGGAAATAAGCTACCGCTGTTGATTAGGAAAGAGTTGTGGTCCAGATATGCCTCTAGGGGTGGCCACACCTCAATAAAATCCCCGTGCTTCGTGGGTAAAGAAATTTGGTTGTGTTGCTCATGTAAAGATGGCCAGTATCTTAGGACTGACTCATTTATGAATTTCGAAAGAGAAATATGGCTGCACGAAGCTATTCTGATCATTCCCTCCCTGTGGGAAAAATCTGCCCGGGTAGTTGCGGGAGAAAGTGGCTTGGCACACACTGAATCAGAGAAACAGTAATTAGTTTGATAATGTAAGTGGTAGTGACATCTGGGTGTGAAAACTCTCTCTGGTGATGATAATTAATACCAGCTAGCATTTAGCGGGAGCTTATTGCATGTCAGGCATTGTACTCAACACTTTATATCTCATTTAATCCTCACCCTGTGAGATTCCTCACTGCCGAGATGAGATATACCGGCCAAGCAGATGGCATATTGATGTCAATTAGTCTACCTACGGTTCTCGTAAACACATGCCAACAAATTTTCTCTCTGACTCCACTGTACCAGACTCCGCTAACCCTGCCTGCTAATGCTGTGTGCCCACCCTTGCCTGAACAATACTCCTGAGGTCAGCAAGGCGCACCAGCAGGTGCATAAACTACAGAATAACATGGAAAATTTTCCAAAGAATCAATCTTACTCGATGGTAGACAATTCCAAATATTTTTATGTGAGATGAACTGGATATGTTATTGAAAAACAATGAAAAATTTGAATGAATTGTGAAGGACAAACCTCAAAGAAATTTCATCCTTAAAGTAAAAATCTGGGGCACCTGGGTGGCTCAGTCGTTAAGCATCTGCCTTCAGCTCAGGTCATGATCCCAGAGTCCTGGAATCGAGCCCTGCATCGGGCTCCCTGCTCCACGGGAAGCCTGCTTCTCCTTCTCCCACTCCCCCTGCTTGTGTTCCCTCTCTCGCTGTGTCTCTCTCTGTCAAATAAATAAATAAATAAAAATCTTAAAAAAAAAAAAAAAGTAAAAATCTTGAGATTTTTCTTTCAGGGCACTTGGTGGAAAAGTTTTAAAATCGTAGTCCAACACAGGGCAGTTTAGTAGAACTGTTTTCTGAATCATAATCACACATTTGTCAACCTTCTTATGACACTGCCTGGTTCAACTTGAGTGAATTAGGTGTTTTAAATTTCATGAGGGACGCCTGGGTGGCTCAGTCAGTTGACCGTCTGCCTTTGGCTCAGGTCATGATCCCGAAGTCCCGGGATTGAGCCCCACGTTGGGCTCTCTGCTCAGTGGAGTCTACTTCTCCCTCTCTCTCTCTCTCAAATAAATAAATAAAATCTTTTATAAATAAATAAGAAAATAAATAAATAAATAAATAAATTTCATGAGCCCCATTAGCTCTTAGGTTCTGCCTATAGATAGTGAATTTTATCCATCAACACTTTTTTTCAAAATTAGAGTGTATTCTTTCTCTGACCCAACAAGGAATATAAGATTTATTGTGGAAAGTTTTTAAAATCTAGAGAAACATAAAGAAAAAAATGTAAGTGCCTTAAGCTCATCAATAGGAAATAAGACTGTCAACATTCTGACAGTAAAATATTGTTGAGTGTCCGCTATGTATCCAGTTACTATACTAAGCTTTGGGGCTAAGTTGTGTATTAGACAGTCAAAATCGCTGCCTTCAAAGACATCCTATTTCTTCATTCTTATAGTTATATATGATAGATATACAAATACACATGCATATTTTTATGAGACTTGAATACTACTACACATATTCTTTTATTAGTTGATTTTTATTTAACAATATGTTATAAACATGAGTTTATTTTATTACACATTCATCCACACCATAGTTGTTAAAAGCTGCAGAGCAATTTATTTTAGAGACATGCTCTATATTATCTAATAAACCTACATCTTATTGTTGGAGTTTAGGTTGTTTTCAGTTTTTGTTCTTATAAACACACTAAGACTAACGTTTCTATAGACACATTTTTGTGTGTGTGTATATGGTTATTTCCTTTGGATAAATTCTTTTCAGATCAACGTGATCCTCTTTATGGGTCAAAGATCATGCATATTTTCAAGACTTTTGATACATCACCAAATTGTTCCCCAGAAAGATTTATACCAGCTTCTATTTCTAAAAGCAGTTTATGATAATGTCTATTTTCCCATACTGTCAACAACATTAGGTATTTATTATTAAAATTTTTAAACCAAATTGTAGGTAAAAATTGGTTTCTTGTTTTAACTTGCTTTTCTGATTTCTCTTGTGGTTAAGCATTCATTGGTCTCTGTAGTTCATCTTTGGTGAATTGCCTTTTCATGGCTATGGCCCTCTTTCTATTAGGGTAGTTCTCTTTTTCTCTCTTATCTAAGGGCTTCTTTTCTTTTAAATAAAATATATGATGACTTATTGTCTGCCACATACGATACAGATAATTTTCACAGTTTATAACTTGCATTTTATTTACTGAGTTTGACTTTGAGGAGTTTTTAAATTTTATGTGGTCATATTTATCAATAATTTCATTTTATAACTTGTTCTGGTTTGTAGCTTAGAAAGGCCTCTCCCAGGGTTGCCTGAGTGGCTCAGTCGGTTAAGCGTCTGCCTTCGGCTCAGGTCATGATCCCAGGGTCCTGGGATTGAGCCCCGCGTCAGGCTCCCTGCTCCATGGGAAGCCTGCTTCTCCCGCTCCCTCTGCTGCTGCGCCCCCTTCTTGTGCTCTCTCTCTCTCTGTCAAATAAATAAATAAAATCTTAAAAAAAAAAGAAAAGAAAGAAAAGCCTCTCCCACCTTAACATCTGTTACCTTTCCATTCTTTCTAACTTTAAAGAATAACATCACAAAATGTATTGGACACATTCTGAATATCTCCCAGATTTGAGAGAAGCAATATGATCCTTCAATTTTCAGCAGAAACTGGGGGGGCCGGGGGGTTAGCGACAGAGAGGAGGGGCAGGTAGTGCTCTGAGGAGGGCATATTACTGTCTTTTCTCTCCAGAAAGCAACTGGACTCTAATCCAGTGGCCTTGGGTAGGACCCAAGAATTTGCATTTCCAACAAGTTCTAAGATGAGGCTTGAGGCTGCTCTAGTCTATAACAATAGATGAGAACACTGGAATTCCTTAATGTAACAACCAATTTAAAGGATGTATTCCTCTTTTTTCTAATGTAATAACTTTCACTAATCTGACGCATGAAGATAAATTTAGGAGTCTGAGCAGAGTTTCTCTACTGTGCCTGTTCCCACTCAGCAATGGCCACTCAATACCTAGCCAAGTGAGGAAGACTGTGTCCAGACACTGAGTTTTCAGATCTCCATGGCTCCCTGAACACCCAAGATGCTCCTGAAGTCATTGGCTCAGGTCTGGTTCTGCTGGAGTGCTGGGAGAGGGCCCATTCTTTCCTGCATCAGTAACTACTTTGTAGATAACCTCTGTGAATGAATGGAATGTCAGACTCTCCTCTGAGCTAGAAAGTGTTTTTGGTTTTCTTTTTCTTTTTAAGTAGCAAACCAAATTCCCACTTCTGAGATTTATATTTATTTTCAAACTAAGAAATTATAACAAGTCAGACCTTAAAGCCAATTAATATCACCATTCCTCTCATCTCCATCATCGCTGTCTAGATGCAAGCCCCCAAAGGCTTAACTTTCAATCCACATGCTCTTCAAAGACTGCTTGGCTAGGTCTGCTTACCCTCCCCGTCATTTCTGCTATGCTTTCTGAAATCCCTCCTCTATCTCCTTCCATGTTTTTCCCACATTTGGGAGTCATCCCAAACTCTTTCCTCATTCCCCACATCCAGACACCAAATCTGGGAGACCATGCCCTCTCAATGTCTCTCAAACCTGTCCATTCTTTTCATCATTGTTGCAACTGCCTTAATTCGAGCCCTCAAGATCCATCCCTTGAAAAAGCAGCGTGGTACAGGAAAATACCACACCAGTGACTTGGTAACAGAGGGACCTGTGCTTGACTTACATCCACTATTTATTAATGGCCTGACATTAGAACAATTCCTTGATGTTTCCTAGGCTTCCTCTTTGTTAAAATGGAAGTCAAATCCATCTCACAGGCATGCTGTGAGGGTTAATGAGATAGCATGTGTGAGAGACTTAGCATGCTGCTCCACTGAGCAGGTCTTCAACAAATATTGGTTTCCTCCCCCTACTCATTTTTTGGTTCTTTGGTTTTGATCAGTGTTTCCTAACAGATGCAAAAGAGCAGCTTTTCTGAATCAGAAATCTGCTTTTTTAAAAAAGCAATGAGAGTCTTACTTTTGCTCACAGGACAAAGCCACTCCCAAAGGTGCTTCATTCACTGCCCTCCATCTGCCTTTGCAGACTCATCTTCTATGTCTCCCCTTCTAGATGCTTCCTGAAGTTACATACTCTCCGAACACACCTTCAGACTTTCCTGACTTCCCAGTTCTGGGCGTTATTGCAAATATCCTTCTCTTTCCCCAACTTTGTGCACCTAACTCCTTGCTGTTCATACCTAAGGTCCACTTGAAGCATTTCCAACTCTAAGAATCTTTCTCTGAATTATTTATAATTGATCTTACCTCTTTTTTCGTCACTACTACACTTGGTATAAAACATGACTACATCCTTTATAACCCTGTAGTGTGATTATTTGTGTGTCTATTTCTCTACCAGACTCTGAGTTCATTGAAGATTGAGATCACACACTAGATAGCCTGATATGGCCAACACCTAACAAATACAACCATCTTCACTCTAACTCCTCTAGACCTTATTGCACTTTGTATTGAATATGTTAAAATAAACACACATCCCATAATTCATATAACTTTTTTGCTATGGTATTTTAAAATAATTTTATAATTCTGCTTTTAAAATTATTTAGCTATAAATAACTGGTGTAATTCTCAAAGGGCTATGACTTCTAGGCAGTCATTAAGCAGACTCACCATTCTGCCAAAGTAGGAAACCTGACCTAGAAATTATTTTTAAATATAATGAAATGTTAAATTAACAATCATATTTTGCAAATATTTAATAAAAATAGTTACTATTTTAAATCGAATCATGTTTTTTCTTTTCTCTTTCCTTTTCTTTAAGTTCTTGGAACCCACAATGAAGTTTTTTAGCTCTCAGATATTTTCATAGCCCTGAAAAGCTTGTGTACCATAAGGGTTGTTTTTATGGTATATAATCGACATGATGCTTCTGCTGATACATACTGGGTATTAAATAAATAATAACTGTTTTGGTGGATTAATAAAAACTATGTGGTCTTTTCATATTTTTTTAATTTTTTGCTACCATTTATTTAGCCTTTACAGAGTGGCTGGCACTGCACTAAGTTATTTTTATATATATTAACCCAATTATACTCATCATTATCTCCATTGTTACAGATGGAAAATCCTGATTCTCAAGGATATTAAGGAATTTGCCCGCTCAGTTCATCAATGCCAGAGCCAAGATTCACCAGATTGTCCGACTCTAAGGCCATGTCTTAACCACTACACTATATCATCTTTTTATTTATTTATTTATTTATTTGAGAGAGAGAGCGCGTGCATGAGCAGGGGAGAGATGCAGATGGAGAGAGAGGGGCAGACTTCCCTTTGAGCAGGGAGCCTGATGTGGGACTCAATCCCAGGACTCCAGGATCATGACCGGAGCTGAAGGCAGACACTTAAATGACTGAGCCACCCAGGTGCCCCTACACTATATCATCTTTAGTAAACCCTTTAAACAATCTGACTGACAGCTTCCTCACTCATAAACTAGAAATAATTATAATTTCTCTTCCTCCCCCCTCTCAAAAATATATATATCTATGTAGATAGATGTGTAGATATATATATTTTGAACATGAAATGAAGAGTGTCTAGCATTGTACTGGGACATAGTCGGTGTTCAATAAATAATTTAAGTAGTTTGCTAGGGATTGAAAACAATTCTGCTGTGCTAGAATAACGATAGGTGAGCTTGGTACTCCCTATCATGTGCTTCCATAGCAGCTGGACTTTCCTTATTGAAGCACCTGTATTGAATCTAATGCATTTGCTTGTTTTAATTGTCTCCCTAACTATACTATGAGCTCCATGAAGGCAAGACTTATGCCTTAGTCACCTTTGTACTCATGTTCCTAACATACTGACATATATATTAGGTGCTTGAAAGAAATATTAGTTGAAATTGTTAATTTATAAGCACCTACCTGGTGTAAATAACACCAGGAAAAAAAGTAGAAATCAAACCTTTTGCCAAAAAGTAGCCTGCACTCTAGTTGGGATAAAAAAATTATAGGACAATATTTCCAAAGCAATAGGTACTTGAATTATTTATATAGTAACAACTCATAAGACCTTACCACTTTTTCTGTCCAAAGAATCCCAGAAAGGACATAATAAGAAAAAATTGCCATAATTCTGCTAATATTCTTTTAGCATACTAAGACATCATTAAAATGTTAGAAGAGAATTAAAAAAACCCATCAAGCCCATAATAAAATGCAAATGATATTGATCTAATCAGTCATGTTTGCTGTCATAAAGAAGTCCACATGATTACAAAATATTTCACATATTGTGTGAACATTATTATAGACTGCATCATCATCATTAAACACACATCTGTGTAAGGCAGTCTGCTAGGTACCATGAAAAAGGCTTTAATTAAAACAAGTACAATCCCTATACTTTGGAAATCAAATTCACTCAAGTCATCCTTTCTTTAAAAAAAAACTTTCCTGATACTTTTTTTTTTAATTTAAAGAATAACTTGAGCAACTGGATTCTATTGATACTTTCATAAGTTTTTGAATGTAAAAGGTGAATCCTAAAGAACACAGATTCAACCAAGCTTATATTTGTCATGTATTAATTTAAACTACATCTGCTCATTTATATCTATACTAATTTTTAGATATTCTTTATAAATGATAACACTTTGTCATGGATTTCACTTGTATTTCTAAATTTATCATTTCACTTTCAGCTTTGTTTATGGCATCTTTTTCTCCAAATAATTTTATGTAGCCACAGTTTTTAGTCTTTTGATTACAGTTTCTGTCCTGGTATAATGGTGTATTTTCTTTTGGTCACTCACATGGTTTAATCTTTTAGATTTAACTCTTCAACTGGAATTTATGTTGTGGATGGTACTTTAAAAACATTTTGCCAATTATCTTCACACCATCTTTTTGAGTATCCAAACTTTCTCTAGCTATTATAAACAATAACTTTTGAACTCCCAAATTTCTATATATATATAGGTCTATGTCTTGACTATTTTGCTCTATAAATTTATCCATCTATTCTTTCTCCTATACTGTATGCTTCAATTACTTTGGTTTTATATTTAAGTTTCTGGTATGGCACATTTTGTTGCTATTTTGATTGGGATATTTGCTTTTTCAGTTTAATTTTCTATCTTGCTATTATGTCTATGGAAATTGATTACATTTTGTATGTTTTGATCAGATCTGATTATCTTTCAAATCTTTTTTATTTTATTAGTTCTTTTAGCTGATTATTCATCTAGAGCTACAATTTTATCATCTGTAAATAATGATAACTTTGTCTCTCCTTTCCAATATGAATATCATATCTCTTCTCTTTCTTATTGTATTGCACTGGCTAGAAATTCCAGATCAGTGTTTAACAATAGCAGATATAATGGAAACTTAGTCTTCTTGAAGAGGAAAGATTATCAATTAAGAGTATTCTTGGCTTATAATTATGCACTAAAGATAATTAGCAAATGGTCATTTGCTGTTTTAAAACTACTGTGAAAATAATAATAGCCAATAATTTCTCTCTGCTCTGAGCAAGCATTTTACAGGTTTAATTTATAATCCTGAAATATCCTGTAAGGTAGGACTATTATATCTGTTTTGCAGATGAAAAAAAAGAAAGGCTTTCATATATTGAATAACTTGCCCAAGGTTACCCAGCTTACAAGAAGTAAATCTAGAAGCAGAACTTAGAGCTCTTTGATTCTAAAACTCTCACACCCTATTACCTGCATTATATAAATACCATCTTGCCTTAATTCTGGAATACATAAATAGATATCTCTGGGCAACTGGTATATGTTGCAGTGATACACTTTAATACATTTTAAGTATGTATTCAACTCAAAAGAATTATATATTGACTTAGAATGAGATGAATTAGTCATCACTTCTTGATTTAAAAAATTGGAATGAGTTAATCAAATAAATGTTAAGTACCTACAATATGTCTGTATCTTCATAATTACCTAACTACCATATAATCATATGATTGTATTGTGAGTTAACATTTCATAAGCATATAACTTCTCCAGCAAATAGATTGTCTATAAGTCAGAACTCTGTTAGTGACAAGTGATAGAAATCCAATTCAAATTAGTTTAAATTAAAAATGGTCTTGTGAACTTATGTAACCAGCAGAGTCCAGGGCTGGCCTCAGGCACGACTAAATCTTCCTTTCCTGAGTTTCTGCAAGTGTTGATTAAAGGAAAGAAAAAAAATCTTTCTCCTTACTGTAGTATATAAAAATCATAACTTTCCTTGATTTAGGTAACATGCCTACTTCTTGGAGTAAACACTGTGGCTGAGGGGAGGGAGTCCTCTGATTGGCTGTGCCTAACTCCTATGACTTGAGAGGCTGGGAAGGATACCATGATTAGCAGCCCTCCTGGAATTTAATGCAGTGAGTAGTGACAGACACATTTCCCTAAAGGAAAAGAGAAGCTGCAATTATCAGAACATAAGGGAAGGAACATTGGTTAGATAAAAATGAGAGGCACCCATCATAAATTATAAGCTCTTCTAAGTCAACAAAGTTTCTTTCACTTAGTTGTATCCCTCATAACAACCAGCAAAGCAATTATCCATGTGGATAGAAGACATTCAAACAAGGCATAAATAAAAACAATATATACATACAAAAAAAATTAAATAGATTCAGAATCAGCCATGAATCTCCCTTGAGACAACTGGATTAGCACATATGACTTGATTATGTTTTCTCCCTAAGGTAAAGAAATGTGTGCAGTATGAATCAAAATGTGCCCCTTTCTTGTGTCACCTGTTGCATTCTCTGAGAGGCAGACTCTGAGACAGAGTCCAGTGTGTAGTTCGGTAGGTGCACTTGGATGAACGCCTGTGGAAGGAAGGGAAGGTAGGCCGAGGGAGAAATCAATGTGGAATGCAGGCCTGAACAACAGTCTTAGCCAATTCCATAGGGAAGTTGAGCTAAAAATGACTTCTTGGCAGCTGGACCGTTAGATCCCCTACCCTCTCCATCAGTCATTTAATGTGGATCACGCTGGAAAGGGCTTGGGGCATGCATTTGAGCACGTGTGCTTTCTGCAGCTCCAGGGATCCCCGAAGGCTCACAGGAACTGGAGCCTTTCTTCTGACAGCTCTCCTGCAGCTGGAGTAACAAGTCTTTCCTTGAAGCATATCTGGGGAGTGTCTCTCTGCAACTACCATGTTCTCTAAGGAAGGTGAAGTTAACAGGCAATTAAAAAAAAAAAAAAAACTAGAGTAATAGTTTCTGTAATGTTCTGTTATCGGTAATTTACATACATGTGTTTAAAAAGTATTTCACTTAATCCTAGCATTATTCTTTCCTAGTAGAGAAGTGGATTTACACATCGTGAAGCTGAATTGATGTTCTCCATTCCTTTCTTACTTGGTAAGTACCTGTACTATAAAACCATCTTCAATGCAGTGTGTTGACAGCTAGACAATGGCCGTGTACTTCTAAATGAGTAGAAGAAACTTTTCTTAGTCTTTTTTAAGGTGTTGTTTATTTACTATTTTATTTATTTCTCTTTTATTTCTTGAAAAGCCTAGTTCAGAAAAATTTGCACTTTTCTATAATACAGTTCTATAACAACAACAAAAATAGCCTTTCCACAAATGCTACATTATTCAAATACACACTCACAGTAAGTTTGGAAATCGTGGTGATGAATCCAAGTTAAATGACATGTTACAGAGAACCCTTAATTGTGGGGACTTGTAATTCCAGTTGAATGGACCTGAGAGTTTACAAAGCACTCTGTGTATGAGGTGTGGGAATGAGCAGGAGCTTTGCATTCGAACTGACTCGAACACTTCTAGTTCTGGAGCCTTGGGAAGGTTAACTTTACCCCTCTTCACTTGTTTCCTCGTTTGTACAGTGATGGTGATAATAATGACTCAAATGGGATAAAAAGACATAAAACACTGTCTGCTACAAGGTGTGAGCTCAATAGGTAGTTGTCATTATTCACTTATTATTATCAAAACGGGATTTTTTTAAAGACCTGGACTTTCATATTTACAAGCAGCTGCTGTCTTAAGAAGAAATAAAGTGCTCTATATTGTCTAACATGAAGAGGGCCTCACTTTAGAATGGGCCATTAAGTTCTTGGACTTATTAACAGCCAAAGCGGCTTGCCCTGACCACCCCCTATATACCCACATATACACCTGCTTCTATCTTTGCTCCCATTCCCCTGATCTTGATCATCTTTCATTCATTTATATAACAAAAAATGCCCTAAGTGCCTGGTATGCACCCTCATGACTTGGTTTTACCTTCGTGATGGCTCTTCAGTCTTCTGGAGGAGCATCAGACTCCGAGAGTTTTACTATTTGCTTTTGTGGTTAATCGCTATTCAGATACTCTTTTTTACTATAATGGCATAAAACTCCTCAGAAAGACCTCCTCTGCCCTCCAGCACTCATGCCTCTGCCTCTTCAATGAATACTATTTTTTTTTTCCTGTTTTCATATCTTTCTAAATCTTCATTTGATACCTGAGTAGAAGGGCTATTTTTTTCTCAGCTCATATATAAATGGGAGACGTGGAATTTAGAGGTTAATTTTAAATGAGAACCCCAAAGGGTTAATTAGACATAGAGGTTGACTGCTGACAAGATAAAGTCAAGTAGCTCTCTTAGGGTCCCTGCCTAAAATCTGACTGTCCTTATAAGAGCCATAATTGCATATTCAAGAATTGGAGTTCAATTCTAATTAGCAACGTTTTTGCCATTTAATTTTCTTTAATTTTAAAGCTCACCAGTTAACGACTTTATCTGTTTCCATAAATGAACCCCTACTATGAGCAATATTGTGTCAAGTTCCACAAGCATTCCTGTACACAGCACCCTGGACTCTTATTTGCAAACAAGAAGGGGCCAGGGGTGGTGGTGAAAAGAGTGTTAAGATTAATATTCAGAAACATAAATGATGCTATTATGAAGTAGAATAGGAAAAGGGCCATGAGAGACCATCAAAGTGTTACAGGAATTCAAAATAAATCAATTGCTTCTTTTTGGGGTGGGGCAAGAAAGTTTTAATAGAAAACGAGCACGTGCGATGGGCCTAAAAGTTTGTTTGATCAGCAGAGATGAGGGAAGGCATTCCTGCAAAAACAGAGGAGTGGGAATATGAAGGTGCAAGATATGGCTGATGTGTGATATCCACACATGGGGAAGCCTTGAAGATCACTGTGAATGACCTTGTGAATGGAGCCCCACAGACAGTGAGGAGGCTGGGATGATATGCTTGACACCTGGCATTCAGGTGCTCATGAGATTGGGCAAAGAGACTCTGTAGGGTTAGAGGAAATGGACAAGAGAATCTACTCCTGTAACATTGAGAAGGTGAACTTCAAGGGACCTGGGTGCAGGCTGTCTCTGTTACGCAGAGTGTAAAAAGAGGTGAGGGAAGGGAGGTGCAAGGGAAATTCGCAGGAGGGGATTGAGTAGGGTAGCAGAAGGAGGGGATTGAGTAGGGTAGCAGAAGCAATGAATTTTATTTTAGACATGTTAATTTGAGCTTGAATGGCTTATCCAGCTGGAGACATTCAACAGGAAGTTGAAAACATCCCTCAGGGGAGTGTAGAACTGTAGATGCAGATGTGGAAGCACTGAAGATGGCGTTCTAAGGGTCATGATATTCTGGAGAGAAGCAGTGGTCTCTTTTTCTACACTTTCTCCCTCAAAAGTTTCTTCCTTCTTAGTGTAATATTTTAATTCAGGAAGTGGGAGGAGATACGCAACAAGAGGTCAGACAAGGAATAATCAGAGAAGTTGAAGAAGTTTCTGGGTTGTATAGTATCAGAGGAATGAAAGGAAAGGAGAGGTTTAAAAGGTGGGGGTGTGCTGGTCAACCTCTTCAAACACAGCAGAGAAGTTGAATTGTTTGAACACTAAGCGAAGACTGTCCCCTCACGATTCCATTGTGTCTGGTTAGGACTCCTGACATAGCACTTATCACATGATATTTTAATTGCTTATTATTCTCCACCATAAGGTAGGGATAATTTGATAATGTTAATTATTTTATTTCCAGCAATTATCACTAACAAATGAGTGAATGAATGAATAAACACATGAACGAAAATGTCAGTTGTGACAGTTTTAATACAGAGGTGGGTGTGGAAGAAAATTCCATTATCTAAAGTAAATGAGTGGTGGTAAGGAGAGTCAGGGAGATGTACTGAGATATATAGTTCTTATTTTGTAAGAAACAAGAAAGAACCCCAAACACATACATTTTTATAACTGTTGGCTTTAATTGTGGTGATCAAAAAATGAACTGCCGTTGTGTCAGGGAATGTTCTGATTTCAGATGGGTAGGAGAAAGTTCTGCTAAGAATAACATTTCTGTTTATTTTGAGATTGTCTGTTGACCTAGTGGGACTTCAGAGAGATTTAGATGACAAGAAAAGCCTCTGACAGGTATCTATGAAAGCTGGATTAAAACAATAATATACACAATCAACTGTGGTCCAGGGGCTTGTAAACCAGTGCCAGATGGAATGCTCAGAGAATTGGGAACAGCGATCTTTAGGCAGCCAGGTGAGACTAATCTGGAGAAGCTTTAGGAAGGAGATAAATTTAAGCTGTTTTGAAAGGGGACTATTCTCGTCAATTGGCAAAGAGTCTTAAAGCCCAGGATTAGGTATTTTAATTTGATTACTTGAGGTAATTTGGAGCCACCCCAATGTTCTGAGAAGACTTGGTATAAACGTTGTTTGGAAGATGACTCATTTCAGTAGTTCTTAACTCTAGCTACATATTAGAATTACCTGCAGAGCTCTGAAAAATCCTGGTGCCCATGCTGCACCCCAGAACAATTAAATCTAGAGGCAAGATCTAGCTATTAGTGATATTTGTTTGTTTGTTTTTTCATTTTTAAAGTTCTCTGGATGATCCCAATAAATAGCCAAAAGCAAGAAGCACTGTTCTAAGTGTAGGGAAAATTGCAAGCAAGAGAGAGACTTGAATTAGAAAGGTTAGCAAGGAGGCTGGAAATTGGAGTCTGACCTAGCTTAGTGAACAGAGATAAAAGGGGTGAGGCTAAATAAAGTATTCTGGAGGAAAGCTTGGCTGGACTTCGTGATGCATGTCAGTTGCAATTTTTCATAAAGCTATATTCCAGGAGCATCACTGCTCTTATTATGATGGATTAGTTGGAAAACGAGCAAGTAACTTGCTTGGCTAAAATTTGGGGCTTGTTCTTTAGTAAAATTCTCAGTTTCTGAAGTAGCAAAGCAGGTCAGAAGAGAAAAGAAAACACAATCATATTAAAAGTATGGAAGCTTCTGTTTATACTGGAAGGAGGAAATAAAGCCAATGATGGATGCTCTGGAATTAAGAATCAAAATTCAGACTTTAAATTGAGTTATGGTTAGGAGATATCAGGCTGTGATAAAATTATCCCTCTAGAGTAACCTTGAAGGAAATGAAAAGTCAGATCATTAAGGACACTGAAGAGAAGGATTCCCCATCATTTTCAATCATAACATTCCCCTTTCTGGAACGAAGAAGTTGTAACAGATACGGGAAATGGATGGGTAGTGTCTCAGAAATTATGACCTCTCAGAAAGGTGGGCTGGCAAGCAATGATGAGAGTTCCAATGTTCCTATTAGATCACTTTAAATTTATTCTGGCATGTCCCACCTCTAAAGTTTAGAGGAAGGGCAGAATGTCATAAAGTGGCATATTATTCATAAAAAGTAGTGTTTCATAATATACCCTGTATATGAGTATTTGATAAAATATAGATGCTGAAAGAGAAACTTCACTGACAAGAGAATCCTAAAGAGAAGCAATTGAAGCAATTGTTGTGGAGCAAAATCATTTTTCTGGCTCTGAGGATCAGAGCCAGAAAACTGTGACAAGCTCCATCTAATAGCTGATGTAATTATTTAGAGAATAAACTTAGGATTGTAAATAAAATATGATTGTTCCTGCTCCCAAATGCTGGGTCCTTGGTACATGCAGGAATAAGGGAGCTAGCCAGGGCTGGTCCTCGCTGTAAGGCAGCGAGGTCTACATGTGATTTGAGAGGCAGAGACTCCCCTGCCTCTCCCTCCCCAAAACTTCCTCCTATTTGCAGGGAATGGAGGTAGAGTAGGAAGTTAGGACATTGTTTCCAGAAGACCCTTGAGAAAATAAAAGTGCACTATAGGGATCAAAAACACACCCCAAAATGACATTCATCCCCTCCTCCCAGAGGAGCTTCAGGCATTAGCTGGGCAGGAGGGGATGTGGTGAAATTGGGGGTCAGAAGGGAGAAGAGAATAAAAGTTCAGAGGCCTGGGTGGGGTGCAGCAGGAATGAGCCACTGGGTATCCTGTGGGAAGCAAATGAGCCTGGGAAGCAAAGAGGAGGAAAAGGAAGATGTCAAAGTTATGTCGAGTCTCTGAAAAGAGAAACCTCCTTCTTCCATTCTACCTCCACCTTGCCTCACTCTTGGGCACACCACCCACTCTACTTCATTTCATCCAGCTGGCCTGACGGGGGCGGGGGGGGGGGGGCAGCACATGTGCCCAAAGCTACTCTGTTCCCCTTAGTACCTTCAAGTCTCCATAAATGCTTCCGATGCTTCCAATTTCCCCTCCTCAGGTTTGCTGTTCCAGGAAAGAAGTTTCTCAATTAATACTCTACAAACTCCCCCTGCATGTTGGTTTGCAAAATTAATGATCCTACTGGAAAAGTAAATTAATCTTTGATGCTTGGTTGAGGCTAAGGAGAAAAAAACACTCTTTAGGGAACTAGGCCTTCTTAATACACCTCATCCATAGTATTCTCTCCCTCTCTTTCATGCTAACCAAACTCACAAAGAGGGGGGAACCTACATAGTTTGAAACTCCATCTCTGAGTCCAAAGGACCACGATGCATCCACTCATTCTGCAAACATTTACCGTATACTATCCTGCTTTTGCTGCACTGTGCAGCACGCCCAAGAGAAGCCAAGAAAAGCTGCATAGAGGTCTCCTGATGGGATATTCCTCACATGTCAAGTTTTATTTGCACTTTCTACAGCCACTGTTTGAAAGGACTGCAGTAAACATTTTGTAAAATTTAAATAACATCTTCATAGTTTCTCCAATTTCAGGAAGAACACAACAGCTGTTTCAAAAGCCCCCAATCAGGTCTGACAGTTCACAGACATCTTTTGGGATTAGGTAGATGTTAAAGGATTTGGAATCCTTGCTGTGTTTTTCTGGCCAGAGTCTCTACTGCACTGCATTGCTCAGTTCCTTTCAACTGAAAACTTAAATCTGCGCTCCTGTCAAAATGTGTCATCCCAGCCCCGGACACTCCTCACAATTCACCATACTCTCCGCAGGGTCAGAGTTGAGGTGGCAAGGATGGCCAAGTCGCCCCTTCGGAGGTCTGGGAAGGCCCGATGTTTGGGAGGAGCTGAGCACCTGGTGTCCTGGGCATGTCCGGCAAAGCCGGCTCCGGGAGTTCCACGGGATACTCGGTGCTAGAAGAGCTCATGTCAGTCCATTTCCTCGGGTGCGAATCACACTCCCCGGTTGGGCCTTTGGGAGAAAATTCATGAAGGACAGACACCTCAGCGTTGTAGACCCTGCCAAATACACATCAGAACCAGGGTTGTGTGTGTGAAGGGGAAGGGAGGAGATTCTCCAGAGGCTTTTCTTCGAGTCTGTTTATGCTTTGTGCCCCATGACTGGGTTCTTTGAATGTAAACTCTTGGAAAGGGCAGGGAGGAGCCTCTTTTATGCCCCATGGAGGACCTCGCCTATCAGTAAATGCTGAATGACAGCGGCGATTTCGGCCGGAAGCCCAGGCGCGGATTGGAGGGATTGGGTCTCACCGACCCTCTCGCGGGCGCGGTTGGCGGCCGGCGCCGGGAGACACTGGGAGAGGCCGCCCGGCGCAGGCTGCGCAGTCAGGCCTCGGCGCCGCGGGCGCGGTCTGCGGGCGCTCGGAGGGGGGCTCCACCTGGCCGCCGCGGCGCGGCCGGAGGGGCGGGGCCGGGCTTCGCGGAGGTGGTGACGCCTCCTCGCGCCCGAGCGCGCGCTCCCCGGCGTCCGGCGCACGCGCGAGGCCTGGAGGGAGCGCGCCCCCGGCAGCGGCGGCGCGAGGAGGAGGAGGGGGAAGCGGAGGAGGAGGAGGGCGGCTGAGGGGAGGCTGGCCGAGCGCGCGGTGGTGGCGGCGGCGGCGGGGGCGCCGGCGACCGGAGCCGGGGCGGAGTGGGGAGCGAGGGAGGGGGCGCGGAGAGGAGTGAGAGCCGCTTTTCCAATTCCCAACTACGAGCCCCGAGTTTGTAGATGGGGCTGCTCGGCGGCGCCTGCGGCTGAGGGAGAGCAGCAGCGGCGGGCGCAGGGGAGAGGTGGTGGCGCGGAGGCGGCCGAGGTGCGAGCCGGTGAGTTCACTGGGGCCCCCACGCTGCTCGGGTAACGGTCTCGCCGCGCGCCGAGGCGGCCGGGGGGCGCCCTGTTGCTCGTCGCCGTGCGCCACGCGGGGACCCCGACCCGCCCCGCCCCCTCAGCACCTGGGCTCGGCGCGCGGGGGGCCGGGGCAGCGGAGGCGGCGCGGGTGGGGAGGGCTGCTAGAGCGCCTGACCCGGCCCGGCAGGCGCAGATGGGGCGCGCTTTGCCGGGCCCCTGGCTCCGGGGCTGCGGGCGGGCCGGAGCGCGGCAACGTGTCTGGCCCATGCTGCCCGCCGCCGCGCGGCGCCCGGCTCTCTCCACGCGCTCCCCGGCGCGGCCCCGGCTGGGGCAAGGCTGGGGCAAGGCTGGGGCAAGGCTGGGGCTGGGGGCGCGCGGGGCCCCCTTCGGGGCCGGGAGCGGTGCGCGGGCGCCTACACTCTCTGCGGCGGGAGTGGCGTTTAAGGCATGAATGGGGAGCCGCGCCGGGGGCGGTAGTTGCTGTGACTGACACCTTCGGGGTCAGTGCCGAGAGGGGGCGATCAGCCGGCTTCTGGCGTGCTCCCGAGCCCCAAGTTCTTGGGGGACGAGGCTTTCTGCAACTATTGCTGCTACTTCCGAGGCACGAGACTCGTTTGGTCGAAGTGGTTGTGGGCCGAGCACACGTTGCTCCGGAGGCGTTCGCTGCTGAGGCAGTGTTTTCGGATCCTGGGTACATAATCTGGAACCAGAAAGGTACTGGGGCTTTTTTTTTTTTTTTTTTTTTTTTTTTGGCGGGGTGGAGGGCCAGGAGGGAGTCGATTGAGGGATCATACGGCTGGTATGATGACAGGCTGTGGATTGGTTGGAGGATATATATTTTTTTTTTTTTTTCAGAAGGACTTTTTTAACACTTTATTGGGAGTTTAGTCTCCATCTCACCAGCTCCTGGGATTACAGCTGGAGATTACATCCATTAAACTTCATTAGTTGGGGCATGCGTTTATGTAAGGGGGTTGGGGACAGGCGAGGAAGGGAATTAAAGGCTGATTGGGAAGCTCAGAAAATTCTCCGCATTACTTATAAACAGCCTGTTAAGGTCAAGCTAGCCACGTTTTACTCTTTTCTACGCCTTTGGGGATTGTTGGAATTTTACTTTATGCTTCCTGAATTGGTTGTCTTGTAATATGGCTCGGAACATTTGAGGTGTGTTAAAAGGCTCTTAAATTGGAGTATGATTTAGCAGCCATTTCTACCCGTGAAATCTTTCATATCGTCGTTTGGAAACTTATGTATGTCGAATATATTAGGCGAGGTAACACAGTGTTATCAATGCGGAGATAGTTGCGGTACATACGTATAACAACAGACCTCAGGTAATATTGCTTCTTTTAGGTACCTACTGTGCAGTTATGGTAAGGTATCAGGCCTGATTATAATCATATGTTCTGAGGCCTCATTACAGTAAACAAAGAACTTTTGTGGGTTGTGTCATTTTGAGGTCATTTGTATCTGAAATCTATCATGTATTTAAGTACATGTTTAAAAATATGTTTGCACAACATGTTACTTTTTAAGGTCCATGTTTCTTTTATTTTAGACTAGGGTTACATAATATTCAAATGGTAACACTTTTAATTGTTCTGTTTTGTCCTTTGGGGTTTCACACTAAATATCTTTATGAAAAAACATCCACGAGTGTGTGTGTGTGTCCTTTTCCAATTGATGCTACTCAGTTCCTTTCTCACCTGGAATTTCAAAATGAATTATTTTACAGTCTAGATTAAATAAACACTGGAAAAATTAAGGTGCTTGAGCAAGTCTGGAAGCGCTATATAAGACAGAATCATTTTTTTTTTGTTCTTTGAGCCAACTGTTGGATTTTTAAAAAATGAATCCTAATTTTCTTAAACATTTGAGGGAGCAGTTTGCTTTATTTTTCCTGAGTCTCATTTCAGGCTGAAATTGTTCCAGAAGACTACACAGCCTGCTTCTCTCCCTCCTTCCCCTCTCCCCCCCTTTTTAGCTTGGGATAACCAAGACAACCATAATTGTGTTACCTTTTTAAAAGGCTGTTTTTAAATTGAAGTTGAGTATTTACCATCTTTTTTTAATGTACTTTACCACTTAATAATGGATGGTTAGAAGACAGCAGATGTTTTAATTAAACGCCTTTCACATTTTTGACATCCAAGCTTTGTTAAAGGCGAGTAACAGCAAATTATTGCTGAGAGTTGCAAATAATACAGGGTTAGTGCTGGTGAAAGGCTATCTAATTGTAAAAACACCAAGAAAACAAATATTAAAAGAAGCAAGAGAACCCATTTGTATATTTGACATCACTTACTGTATTATAAATTATCTAGTTCTAGGTGGTTTTTGAAAGAGTGTTTTGCACTGATAATTTTCTTTTTCAAGGCAATTCATTTGGTAAGTGACTAAATTTGCACCAGAACTCTACTTCAGGTAAATATGGTTAACTTGCAAGGGATGTGCTGATATTTATTTCAGGAAGAGTGAACATCTGCCTGTTTTAGATAAAACAAATACTGGGCTGTCTGAAGATACTGTTTATTCCTTTAAAAAAATATACTGAGAAAAAATATGCTAGTTTTATTTTACCTGTAGGTTCTTTCCTTCCAAAAATAGGCTTTACATTTATGAATATCATAAGAGCAGATAAGCATAAAAGATCTCTTTACTGATAGGTTGCTAGTATTGAATTAAAAATTTTATTTCTTTCTTGTAGGGACCAGGTTCTGTATAGTGTATTTTTGGTCAGTCTCACAGAGGCTGCAATGATTTCCCCACTCTTCTTGTTATTTGTCTGTGAACACTAGGGGGAGACTTTATACACTTTAGGTTGACCATATCCCTCCTTTACATACACTGGCTGCTAATCATCCCTGTTCACTTTGCCAAACTGATGGAAATGTGTTGAGGAGGATGCACTCGGAATCAAGTCTTGATCAAGGTGTCTAGTGACTTTTATTTTTTTTAACTCACACACCACTCACAAAGTACCTCTCTTTATAGATTGTGTTATTAACAGTCTACTTTTTGGTCTGTTGTTAAGTGGGCTAACTAAATATCTCACATGATGAAAGATGAGATTCATGACTACATTAGAGCTTTCAAAGTCTGACTTTACTGACATTAATCTTGGTAGCAATGTAGGTTTAATTACATGCTTAGTGTACACAGATATTAGCTGTCTGGAAAGATCTGGAGATATAGGTGTACTATATCTGAACCTCTTCAAACAGATTGGGCTTCTATTTTAAAAAGCTTTCAGAGGAAGAGATATTACAGCATCCCTTGTACCCAGTTTCACCACAAAGGGGAAGTTCTTCCTTTTTCATAATAGTAAAGATAAAATTAAAACTCACAACTTTGTTGACCATTATATTGTGGCTATTCTTAAAGTCAGAAGTCTGGTTTCCACTTTTGGCAATGTCCAGTTCAATAATAGTGAACTCAGTAAACAAAGGATGTTATGTTTATAGTAGCTTAGAAAGAGTTTAAGTTTTATGTTCTTTCATAACTAAGACCTTTGTACATTCTTGATCATAGTAGATAGGATAGAATTTGTAGTTCTTTCTATCATTTTATCATCCTAGATTCTTCTTTTTAAATGGCTTTGCTTGGGGCGCCTGGGTGGCTCAGTCGTTAAGCGTCTGCCTTCGGCTCAGGTCATGATCCCAGGGTCCTGGGATCGAGCCCCGCATCGGGCTCCCTGCTCAGCCAGGAGCCTGCTTTTCCCTCTTCCACTCCCCCTGCTTGTGTTCCCTCTCTAGCTGTCTCTCTCTCTGTGTCAAATAAATAAATCTTTAAAAAATAATAATAATAATAAATGGCTTTGCTTTTGTCCTAAATTTTTTTTTTTTTTTTTAAATGTTCATGGTATACTAGAAATGATATTTTCTGCTTAGGAAATACTCCTTTCTAGCTAACTTCAAGATTGTGTCAAATACTTGGGGATGGTAATTTTTAAAGGCCTGTTTTGTTAAAGTTATCAGTGATGCAAGGCAATATGAGAATTAAAGGTAATATCGTGTGTTTTTTGTAAAGCTCAAGTTATTCAAATCCTTTCCACTGCCTACTAGTTCCTATACATGAATTGATCCCTACTTACTTCACCAACTTACATCTTTTCCTCTTAGATCTATTACTCCTTTACCACTTCTTTAGCATCCTCCTTGTTCTCTATATTCTATCAGCATTGCCCTTCTTTTTGTCCCTCAGAAATGTCGTGGTTTGTTCCTTACTTAGGACTGTTCACTCTGTCTGGAATTCTCTTCCTAAAACATTACATGACTGGCTCCTTTTCATCATTTCAGGTTTCAGTTCACATATTATCTTCTCAGATAAGCAGTATTCTCTAACCACCCATTTAGAATGACACTATCTTTATTTCCTTCTATCTCATTACCTTTAAAAAAATTTTTCTGCAAACCGCTTATCACTATCTGAAATTGTATTTTTATATTATTTTATTATCTGTCTACTCTCACTAGAATGTAAGCCCCATGGAAACAGTAATTGTAGCTCTCTTATTTAACTGTATTTTAAGGACTCAGACCTGTTCCTGGCACACAGCTGTCATTAAATAAATATTCCTTTTTTTTAAAAAAAAAATCTGAGGTTCTGTCCTTCCTCAACTTTTGTTAAAGTGTCCCTGTATGGAATGATATGAGTAGATGGTAGTTGTAGTAAGTAGGCTACTTTTGGCTATAAGTAATAGAAATTCATCTAAGTGATATAAACAAGAGGTAAGATTTATTATAAAGATGCAAGGAGTATCTGATGGAATCCAAAGGTTGGGACTCAGGATTCCATCCAGTACCAGCATGATACACTTCATCTCTTTATTCTCCACATACATTTCCTTCATTTCTTCTCTTGCTGCAGAGGATCATTTCCTAGTCCTCTTAATGGAAAATAAGGCTGCCAGCATCTCTCGGTTTTTTCAGTACGAGCCCAGATAACAGGAAAGAGATTCATCTAGCACCCATTCCTCCCCTGTTCAACAAACTATGTTGTACTATTAGAACTTGGTGGTATTTGCTGTAACCATGTGAAATGGGATTGGAGAGAAAACCCAAGTAGATGACAGTGATAATTAATGTTCACCCTTGACCACCCTCTAGAAGTTTGGTTTCCCTTCTTTTAAATTTTGCTGGTATATGAAGTGAGAAGATCTGAAAAGCACTGTCCTGGGGATATTAAAAAGAAATGTCCTTTCATGGAAGGAATTTACAGTTTGATTTAGGACAGTAAGATATATACATGAAGGAAAGAAACGATCAAAAATAGCATGGTGATAATACAGAAACAGGAAAATATTTGCAACTTGTATTGCAGACAAAAGGTGAATTTCCTTGATATATAATGAATACCTGTAAATTGATAAGAAAAAGACCATCCGTAAAGATGGGGAAAAATTATAGACAGATAAATCATAGAAAAGGAAATCAAGTGGTCCCTAAGCATATATGTTCATCCTCACACATAAATATAAATTAAAACTATGAGGTACCATTTTCACAAATTAGAAAGACCAAAAAATAATTTGATAATACTTTTCAGGAGGATAGAGACTAAACAGGTGCTCTCTTACATTGCTGGTGGAAATATAAATCAATAGAATTTGATGTGAGTGAAATTTCTGAGAGTACTAAGGTAAATAGAAATACCTGAGAATATGCATAAATTGATGTAGGTGTTTGTGGGAGAGAAGAGAGCTAATGTTCAACTTAATTATCTGAATACTAACTTGTGTCGCTTTATTTTTAGCTTTAGTCATGAAACAAGCCCAGGCTAGGGTAAAGCCCAGCAAGGTCACATACCCTCCCACCCCCCAACAGAGGAGATTCCTTTTAGGACTATATTCAGTTCATCTTCCCAGATCACCCTTTCTTTTACCCTAGTGCTTGTTTTTAAATCACTGAGATTTCCATATACTTTGTATCTTTTAGAGCCTAGCACTTTGTTAGCTACTTAATGGCACTTAAGTAGATTGAAGTGAACTGTGATTAGCTTATTAGCTTCTCATAGACCCACTTGATAATTTTATGCTTTTGGAAATCTTTTTAAAGTGATTTAGAATTTCATTTGATAAAAGTACTTAAGATTTTATTGCAATAAATGGTCAATAGGGCAGTTTTATAAATTGTTTATAATATAGTGTATTACTGGAACTTTACTTTTACATGGTTCCTTTGTTCTATAAAATATTGTTGATCTTAGTTGGGTTAGAAAGATATGAAAACTGGGGTAGTGCGGCTGAGGATGCATGAAATTTTTCTAGACCAATTTGTGAGAAAGTATGAGGAAAATGAGCAGATCAAGGGCATATGGTTTACAGAAAGTATGTGGTGGAACCTAGAGGGGCTACATCTTAGGAGGAGTTTTAACCTGGGAAAATGCTAAGCCATTTTAGCTAAATACATACTTCTAGGGTATGATATATACTTTGTAATATTTTTATTCTTTAGGTCATTTACCATGAATTGACTTTGGTACAGGGGTTCTCCACCTAAGTAGGCATCAGAATCCTTTAGAGTTATTCTATACTAGAGGATTCTAATTTAGTAAGTCTGGTGTAGGGCCAGATCATGTTTATATTTTTAAAATCAACAAGAGCCAATATTTGTAAAGTAATACATTCTGTAAAATATTCTCTTTAATAACCAAATCAGTTAACATAGCTTTTAGGGTCCTATACCATTTACATAACTCTAACCCTAGAATTTGGTCTCTTACCATGGTGTCTACTTTAGCCAGATCGATATCTCTACAAGCATCAAATTGATTTCCTTTGCTTTGCTCACTTTTATACTGTTCCCTTCTTTGTTCCCTTGTTTCTTCTTTACTAATAAGTGTTCAGACTTGCCTCTCCCAAGAAGCTACATTGGCTGGCCTCATGCACAATTTATCTTTTCAGTACAGGACAAATTATAGCACAACACTTACATAACTGGCAATTACACACCATGTCAGTGGCTGATTTATGTGCTTTCATTCACATAAGCCTTTTGCATATATGCCTGGTTTTACTGTTTGAACCTCCTTAATTTTTCTTCTCAGTACCAAGAGCTTGCAGCTTAGTCATAGTGTCAATGGCATGAACAATATTATTGAATGCTTACTATGTTTTAGGACTACACTAAATGCTCTCCATACATTATCTCATTTGCTCATCAGCAGATTTTTAAAATCAAAAACCTTTATATGATTGTGTCAGTTTTCTGTGTCTTGCCATAAACTTGGTGGCTTAAAACAAAAGACATTTATTCTCTTACAATTCTGGAGGCCAGAGTTCTGAAATCAGTATCATTGGACCAAAATCAGGGTGTTGGCAGGGCTGTGCTCCCTCAAAGGCTCAAGAAGAGAATCTGTTCTTTGCCTCTTTCATGTTTCTGGTGGCTGCCAGCATTCTTTGGCTTGTGGTTCCATTGCTTTAATCTTCAAGGGCTTCAGATCTCTCTTAGCTCTGTTCTTAACACCTTCTCCTATGTGCGTGAAAGAGAAATCTCCCTTTGCCTTTCTTTTTAAGGACACATATAATGGCATTTAGGGCCCACATAATGATCCCTGATAATCTCCCTGTCACAGGATTCTTATTAATCACATATGCCAAGACCCTTTTTCCAAATAAGGTAACATTCACAGGTTCCAGGGCCTAAGACCTGGATATCTTTGGAGGACCATTTGCCTACTACAATAGTAATTCAAATAGTCCAGAAAAGGAGGGCTGGTAAAAGTCTTTTTGCCCCATCTTGTCCCTCTCTTTGTAAATCAGTGTTTCTTAGCCAGGGATGATCTTCCTGCCCTCCCTTCACTTCCCTCAGGGACATTGGGCTGTCATAACTGGAGGGGATTGCTGCTATTGGAATCTATCAGATAGAGGCCAGGGAGGCTACAAACAATGCACAGGACAGACTCCCACAACAAAGAATTCTTCAACCCTAAATGTCATAGTGCCGAGGTTGAGAAACACTATTTTGAAGGTAACTATTGCCAGGAGTTTCTTATGTATCATTCCTGAAAAAAGTTTTATACCTTTACCAAAGCAGCACATATCACGAGTAAAACCTAATCTGAGTTGATTATGACTGGTGGTAGTTTGTGGTTGACTGACAGCTGATTTAAGTGAGGAGTCGAAAATGATTCACACATACTTTAAATAATATATTTTTAATTAAAAATATAAATATACTGTACATTTATGTGCCAGTCTTTTCTTTGAGTATGTATCTTTTCTCTGGAGCTCTGTGTCACTATTCTTCTAAAAACTAATGCATTATCACTGATTCCTAGCTTTGGAGCAAGAACTTAAAAATTTATGAAAGAATCGGAGTGTAGGATCCTTGTAGCGTTTTATGACTCCTCAGGTGTTTTTAGTTGTGTGCTTATGTTTAATTATACAGCAGACAGCGTTTTGTTTTCTTGGGTTTTTTGTCACTTGCTTTCTTTGGGTCTCTCCAAAGCATTCAACTTGATTTTCATATGAAGAATGATATAACTCTATGGTCTTGTATTAAATAAAATATCATGTGTGTGTGTATATGTAAAATACATTTTTATATATGAAGAAATATATGTTTAATGTTATATATTATATATAAAGAAATTTTGTTTTGTATAAAAAATGACTCCCTAAGATACTGGGAATACTACTCCCAGTTGCAGCTAGTTTGCATAGCTTCTAATCTGGCAATATGATGACAGCTCATGTCCTAGCTGCTTCCAAAGTTTTGGAAGTTGTAGAAAATTTTGTTTTAATACAAATGACAGTTTATAAATTATAGGATAATACTATAAGTACCTTATTGCTATACCAGGTTAATGCTTGAGTTATTTTTCTACTAAAGGAAACATTGGCTTTTCATTATTAATAAATATTACTTGGAGTTTTGCTTACTAGCAAAATATTTTTACTGCTTGCATAGTTAAATCCTACAATTCCTTGAAATTAGGGTCTTCATTTCATCATTTCCTTACTTAGCATGGCAGGACAATTAGACATGGGTTGTAATCCCAGTTTTTCTAACTTCCAGCTCTTTTACTTTTTCAGAACTCAGAGCTCTATGTGGTACAGACAGTAAGCCTACTGGCAGACATGTCTGGTGTTAGCACTAAACTCAATATACCTCATCTCTAAAACAGGTTATAATATCTATAGTGTTAGTGTAAGATTTTAATTAGAAAATATAAGTGTCTAGCATGGAGTCTGGTACATTTTAAGTGTCCAGTACTTGTCAGTATCATTTTCTTCTCTTACTGTTTGGTTCAGTGTTATATGTGCAGTGAATAATATTTGTTGAATAACAACATTTTCAGTTGCCTTTTCTTGATTCATAACTCTCATTTTCTTTCACTCCAGTATGAGCTATATCTCATTTAGTAAATATTTTTTAAAAGAACTTTGCTTTTAAAGTAGTCCAGTAAATTATGTGCTGTTAACTAAAGTTAATAAGTCTTATTTTTACATGATATTTAAATGTGTTTACAAAGGGAGATTGGGTGGAAAGATGACTATGTGACCTCAAAGATTCCTTCCAACATAATACGAAGATTTTATAAAACTCACATAATCCTGATTTTTTCCTTCTGCTTTCCCTCTAAAAGTCTACAGAAATAAATAGTGTTTTATAATGTAGCTTTTTTTTAATGAAGAGAATGACCATAGTTGTAATATGTTGCTAATGGTCCATTATCTCATAAAAGGAATTTTTTAGTATTTTGGATGAATGTGGCTGTCTTCAAGTGGACTTGTCTTTCTCTTTTACCTAGAATATATATGTCTGTATACATATAATAAAATGTTTCATGGAAAATTTAACTTTACATAAATAAAATTTTATGTCTTTTTATTCATCTATTAAATGCCCTTCTATCTGGGATTTTGATATAAGAAACGTGGGTACTGAGTTAAATTTAATTCATTGAAGTTGCATATTTCAGAAATTAAACAATGATCATACATATTTTTATGTAAGTTGATTCAAATGTTTTTCCTTTTCAAACTAGTAATCTTTTGGAATGGGGGATAATGAAAAAACTTTAAACCATGTTTTTAAGAAGGTTAGAGCACCCTTGTGAGGCATATAGGCGAAGTCATCAAGGGATGCCCTCATCATTCTTAGCATTAGTTTCTTGAAAACCTTAAGGTAGAGAAATTTTCCCTGAAGGAATTTAAGATGTTATGGGGGAAATAAGGATAAGGAGTTGTGGTTGTGAATGAACCCTTAAAAATCCTTATAAACTTTTAATGTTCATCCAATTAAAACCTTAAATAAAATATATCAAACAGATCAACAACATTTTATGCAATTAAATTTGGCAATACCAGGGACTATACAGTTATTTTCCATTTACCCCTACTTTCTTGAAAGAAACTTTTCAGGATTTCTAATCTGGGGGGGATGGGGTGGGGAGTTCTTAAAATTTTAAGAAGCGTTTTTTAAGTTTTCGTATAAATAAGAGCCTTTATTATTTCTACTTAAAAGTTACTCCAACTTGTGGTTCCAACTGTTGTTCTAGAGATAGCATAACTTGGATATTTAAAATTTAAAAAAAAATAAGCTTTTAGTAACCTTTATTTAACTCACTCAGCTTGCTAGAGCTGAGTGGGTATTTATAGTTCTTTTCTATCCATGATAATTTCATGCCAGCACTCATCAGAACATAACATAATGGAACACTGACTTGGCTCTGTCCTCATTCTCATATCCTTTCTCTCCTTCCCAATAGACTGTTTCCAGATTGAAGGCTGGGAATTTGTTTTGTCCCTTCTTCTGTCTCTTCTGAGAGTGCACTGCAAATATCTTCTACTCCTACTCTGCCATCTTTTAATTTCCCTTCTCTTTTTTCTTCCAAACATGAAGTTCCCCTTTTCCCAAAATACCTCCAAAAAGAACAGCTTAGAATTTGTTACACTCAAGTAGAAATTTTCATCGAAAGTAAATCTGTGTATATATGTATATGTATATTTTTTACACAATAAAAGGGTTACTTTATATAGTTTACCTGAAGAAAGAATCTTTTTTTGCATCCCCTCAACCAAGCATTGTCCTATGCTCATAGGCTCTGTTTAATATTTATTACTGAAATTAGGAAACAACACGAATTAGCATATAAATAGCATTCTATCATGTGCAACTAAGTTCTGAAAGAGTTTGAAGTTTAGAAAAAGGAATTCTCATCTGTAGAGAGGGACTTGCCATTCATTTGATTGAATTAATTTTGAGATGAGTCCTTTTAGCTCTAAAGTTTTGATTCTAAAAAAGCAAGAAGTGTGTCGTAAATTGATTAGGTATTGAAAAGCTAAGAAAAAAAGGATATTGTTGGGTGGAGTAACATGAGTGAAGGCATTTAAGTGGGAAGAGGTGTGGTTGTGCATATACTAAGTAAAAAAGAACAATGTGGTGAGAATATAGTTTATATTAGAGAATAGAGGAATTAGGCTGAATAGATAAAAAGCTAGATTTTAAGAGAAATTTAAACATTCTCAGATAACAAAAGTTTTTGTAATCTAGTATTGTCTTTAAAATGACACTTTTTACATGATAGTCTTGTGTTGAGTGGGTTACAGTGAAGAAGAGAATAGTGGGAAGAGACTTGCAGTGATAATTTAAAGGTGAAGCAATAAGAACTTGGAAGTGGTGGCACAGGGAATGGAGAATAAGAGATGAATATAGGGAAATTACGAATTCACTGTGGCCTATCGAATGACATATAGAGGTATCTCAAAGTTTTCAAGGGATTCCTAGGCAAAGGGCAGTCCCTGGATTTTCAGGGTTTGGGGATCTTTTCCCAAGGTAAGTCCTCATCTTGTTTTAAAGGTTCCTGTAGGTTCTTATTTTCTTTTTTAAAGATTTATTTATTTGAGAGAGAGAGAGTGAGCGTATGCTTGCACCCCGTGCTTGCACCCCAACAGGTATGTGCACAAGCAGGGTGAGGGGAGCAGAGGGAGAGAGGGAAAGGGAAAGGGAATCTCAGGCAGACTCCCCGCTGAGCAGGGAGCCAACTCAGGGCTCAATCTGAGATCATGTAGGTTCTTTTTTTTTTTTTTTTTTTAAGATTTTATTTATTTGCCAGAGAGCAAGGGAGAGCACAAGCAGGGGGAGAGACAGGGAAAGGGAGAAGCAGGCTCCTCGCTGAGCAAGGAGCCTGATATTGGGACTCGATCCCAGAACCCTGGGATCATGACCTGAGCCAAAGGCAGAAGCTTAACCGACTGAGCCACCCAGGCATACCAGGTTCTTATTTTTTAATATGTTCTTGTATTCTCTAGATTTAAGCAGGTATTCTCAACTATATTTGACCGCTTTATCATTATTAAAGGATGGAAATGTCTTTTCTGATCACTTACCTGGGTATTAATTAGTAAGTCACATTTCATTTATCCCTGCATGATATACTGTTAACTTTCAAAGGAATGATATTTACAGTAAGGATGAAGAATGAGCTATGTGGTTGTCGTGGAGGGGAGGGGTAGAGGAACTGTAAAAAATGGAGAAAAGAAAAACTTAGAAAATCAAGATACTGATAGTAAGGAAGATTATAGGAATGTTAAACAAGGAATTTTAAAACAAATTTTAAAAGTGTTCAAATGCCAAAAGATGCTTAAAACAATGTTAGCAGTTGTGGGCAAGTAAGAGAAGTGTGTGACTTGATTTTTATTATTAGCATATGTAAAGTATGGTCAGCAAATACTTCTTACAACCATGACCATACTTTTTATATAAAGCCAAATTATTATGAGACATTTTCTAGGTAAGCAAGAAAATTGAAGTGTTTTGTTGTTAGAAATGTCAAACTGTATTAGCTTGGTGCATCTCTTTGCATTATTTAAAATATACCACTGATTCGGGGGCAGTTTTGCCTCCCACAGGACATTTGGTAATCTCCAAAGACCTTTTTCGTTGTCACAATTTGGGGTGGGGGTGGGGATGCTTATTAACATCTAGTGGGTAGAGACCAGAGATGCTGCTAAACCATTTATAGGACACCCCCCCTTCCCATTAACAAGGAATTACCAAAATGTCAATAGTGCCAAGATTGAGAAATCCTGGAATATAGAGTAGGCAAGTTCTCCTGTGGGCAATTTTAGAGACCATCAATTTCTTCTTTTTTTCTAGGATTGACTAGAAACTGTCTGTTAACACTCTTTTTTTCCAGCAGCTTACAGTATACTTGATTGTCACTGATTTCTTTATTATGTTCTTATCCTAAGGCTAGATCTTAGACACTTTAATTGGATGAATATTTCCAGTAGTTCTGCCCCTCTTAGGGTGGCTTTTTTCTGCGAACTTTATGTGTCTTGTGTTTCCTTTCACTAATTTAATTCTTGAGGGGTCTCCCTGTTTCCAAATTCTGAGAGCCTCTTGATGTGATTTCCTAAGGACTTTTTTTGCAACAAGGCTTTTTATGTGCTTTAAGGTGCTTCATGTCCCAGGTCTGGGTTGAGCTAGTTCTTGAGTATAGGTTTTTTCTGGTGGTGTTTGCATCTGTTCTAACTTGTTTATGCAAGATATTTTTTTTTCCTGACAGCATTTGAATCTTTTCTAATTTTTCTATATACAAGAAGTTTATTTAAATAAAATGCTTAGCTGAAAAGAAAAAACATCTAGGAGTTATTTCTTTTAGAATAATTTTATCCTTCTTTATAGATAAAGATTGCCTTAGATATAAATAGCCACATATGAAAAGGTTTTATAATACTTTTGTAATGATAAACAAAACACTGAAATTCTGGAATAGAACGAGGTATGCAAAGTTTTTTGTTTGGTGTTATTGTTAAACAGTGCAAAATAATTCATTGGAATATAAAGATAAAAGTTGAATGAACATATCACTGATGGAGAGAGTCATTTTGAAAGAACCTTAACCCACTTCAATTTGCTGTTGATCTAAACATATTGGCCATTTAGTGAAATATACCTGTGTATACTAGCTACTCTGTGAAATAAAGGAATAGCGAGGGAAAGCAAAAGTGTAAAGAAAAGTATTCTGTAGTGGTCAGGGTGTGGTGATAAAAGGAGAGGGAGAGAAGAGTGAGAGAGAACACTGAGAATTTGTCATCTTTGAGAGGCAAAGTTGTGGAGTAATTGTGGGTTTTCTTTTTAGTAGATAACTTCTTGTCTGCCTCTAGTATGCATAAATTCTACTTTCATCTTCGATTTTCATCTGTGTTAGTGTTTCATTAATTGACCTTCCATCAAATCTAAAACTGATCTGCCTTGTTAATAGATCAGTTATTAACAGCAATAGGCTTTCATTAGTTTACTAAGTGATACATTCTTGAACTGCACCACAGAACCATCCTACCCCACCACTTCAAATGTATATGGTGATTTGTCTTGAGTCTTGACTCCTTCCTTGGGCTTCTTGTCAGCTGCGGAAAGCATTGGTGCTGCAGCTGCTGCCTCACAGAAGAGGTTGTGTACTCACTGCATAAGCACACAACTCACATCAGTAAGCTTATTTTAATTGTGGAGATATTTTAACTAAGAAACATTTAAATGTTTGAAGAGACTACTCTTCTGCGTAGGAATTCCAGGGTAGTTGAATACACAGCATTCATGCTCTGAACAACCCAGTTTATCCAGAGGGAGGGATTTATGTTGACCACTGAACAGGACCGCTTTTCCTCCCTAGTTATTTATGATAAACTTGTTTTAATTGGCCTTTAAAAAATAGCGTTACATGGTAGAATCAAGTTGGTATAGAAAAATGAACATGCAATGAAAGGTAAAAATTTCTGTTCCCAGCCGTACTTCGTAGAGTTAATCATTGATAACAGTTTTAGATTTAGTTAGTAAAGTATTTCTCAACAATTCATAATTAGCATTTTGGCAGTACTGTATTGTCTGGGATCGTCCTGAGCACATCTTAATTTTTAGTGCCCCTGTTCTCTGCCATAGCCATGGGGGCATCAAAAATGCCCTCGCTTATTTCCAAACGCTTCTTGGGTAGGGGTGATACTTACCCTGGGTGAGAGTATTGTAATTTTTAAAACTATACCACATGTCTTAGAAAACGTGTCTCTTTTCAGTTTTACACAGTAACTATATTGACTCCACAATAAAAGAAAACTGTTTGAACACACAGGTACTTCTCAAGGGAGGCCCAAAGGAAATCCACTTGGGAAGAACTGAATGTCATAGATTACAATGTTTATTCAATCTCATCTGCTTTCCTTTATGACACTGTTACTGTCTTGTGTTTTCAATTACCTTTTTTTTTTTCCTTGAGTGTTTTGTGGTTTTTGAGTTGTGAGCTCATGCTTGGCTGGGTTTTAGTGAAAGGACTCTGTACAGCCTGGTTAAAGAGCGCATTCCTCCAAGGAAGATTTACTAAGGCTTTTCTTTGGCATCTTTGTAATTTCTCTGCTCAGGGTTTTCTGAACTAGGTGGGTATATTGGAACCCTGAATCCTTGAGAGTAGGCCATGCTTACACAGTCTCAGGCGATATTCCCCCCAACAAGCTAAGAGAGGCTAATACTCATTGTCTTCCTTGGCCAGCAGGCACGTCTTTGCTAAGCCACTCTTTTACAAGGTGGCAATTAGTCATGTAAGGTCCCAGCCTTATATGGACGGTCTCACTTTCAATTCTCCATCTTGAATAGACCAAGTCCTAAGCTGCTGCCTCTGACCTTCTAGGTACTGAAATCTGCAAACCGCAGAGCAGCCATGGTACCTGCTTACCAGTTTTTTATCTTCTTCATGTGGGTCCATGGAGATTTTCTTGGCTTGTTTTTGTATTTGAGAGGGTGTTTTTGGTATTTTATATAGTATTCCTAGCTATTTTGTAAATGTGGGAATTATTTTCAGATTGTCAAATCTAATTTTTTGCTGGACTTTCAAGCCTCATTCATCTTCTTTTTAACTTCCAGGAATTTCCTAAAATTTTTGGTTTGGCTAATCTCTTTCATTCTGTCCCACCTCACCTCCAGTATTAATGGCATTTTATTCTTTTTAAAAAGTATCTTTTCTGGGGCACCTGGGTGGCTCAGTCGTTAAGCGTCTGCCTTCAGCTCAGGTCATGATCCCAGGGTCCTGGGATCGAGCCCCGCATCGGGCTCCCTGCTCCACGGGAGGCCTGCTTCTCCCTCTCCCACTCCCCCTGCTTGTGTTCCCTCTCTCGCTGTGTCTCGCTCTCTGTCAAATAAATAAATAAAAAATCTAAAAAAAAAAAAAAAGTATCTGTCATTTCACTGTGACCTTAGGAGAGAATGTAGGCATGTGTGCTCAGTCTTCCATTTTGGCTGACAGCTTGTCTGTTTTTAGATCTAAGCTCATTAGGGCTAACTGATGAAAAGTAAATCTCTATAAATGCCTTTTCATTTAACTTTGATTTTGAAGTTTGAACTTGAAGAGCATGATCTTTGGCTATAAAAGAAGTTAGGGGGCAGGGACAGAAGATAAAGTTCAGACCATTAACCGTGCAGTTGAGTGATGTCTTCCTGGGGTGGGGAACAGTGAGGATCCTGCCATAATGTCTAAACTTATAGGGCAAATCACATTAAAATGATGAGAAACCACAATTGTAAAATTACATGCAAAAATTATTAACTGCAGTATGCATGTCTGGCATAATGCTAAGAATTAGAGTTCAAAGATAAATATGATGCCATTTCTGCCCTCACAGAGCCCACTAATTTTGTGGTGGAGACAGACATGCAAATGAAAATACAGTTTTCATGAAGAACCATGAGAGACGATGGACTCTGAAAAACAAACTGAGGGTTCTAGAGGGGAGGGGGTTGGGAGGATGGGTTAGCCTGGTGATGGGTATTGAGGAGGGCACGTTCTGCATGGAGCACTGGGTGTTATGCACAAACAATGAATCATGGAACACTATATCTAAAACTAATGATGTAATGTATGGGGATTAACATAACAATAAAAAAATTTAAAAAAAAAAAATACAGTTTTCATTATTCATGGTAGTTATGTCTTAGAATTCCCTGTGACTACTGAATTAGCAAGTACTGAGTTCTTGCTTCTGGGAGAATATTTGGGGTTATGTTCCTGTGAGCCTCTGATCACATTTTCATTAATTGGTCAATATATAATCTTGTTATTTGTGTGTTTTTTGTTTAAAGACGCTTTAACATGTGTTGTTGATTCATTAACATTGAATGGCCAATTCAGAGCCAAGAGTTATGGTAACTCTTGGCTGAAGGAAGCTCATCGAACACGTTTTTTCTCTGTAAGGCACATCCCCCGCCTTCTTGTCCTTAGGAACACTAAACAACACTTAAGCACTGTGCTTGGGGGACATTTTAGACAGCAGAATCACCATGAAAAAGCACAAAAATGTGAAAAACATGGCATTAAATAGACCATGAAAAGGATACTTGTTTTTAGTGTGAGAGCTGAAATGAAAGGGCAGTGTCACCTTATTGGACCTGAGCTGGGGATGCACACACTGGGCACATTTTTTTTGCCTCTGTGCCTGTCTGCAGGTGACCACAAAAGCACTGCAAGTATTGACTTTGGGGTTAAAAATAAATTTTAGCAAGTAGGCAAATTCACAAATAGAGAATTCATGAATAATGAGGATTGACTGTACTATATGTTGAGTGCTGTAATTCTAAATCTGCTAGGATAGGCTTCATTTTAAACAATTAAGATGAAGTTCTAGCAGTATGACGCAATGGATTTAAGGAATAGCAGATGGCCCGGTGTGGCCAGAATCGAAAGAGCTCCTCTGAGAAGGAGCAGAAGAGCCTGTTTGAACAGTTAAGGAGGGAGGTGTGAGGCCCTTGTGCCATATTAAGGGATTTAGATTTTAGAGTTGATGGGGAACCACTGAGTGATATTAACGTAGGCATAAGCATGGTTATATTTGTATTTTGGAAAGCTCACTCTAATGGTGGTATTGGGGATAGACGAAGGAAAATAAATAGAATGTTATAGAAGTTAAGGTGAGAGATGATGAGAGAATGAACGAAGGTAGTGACAGTGGAGATAAAGTGATATATTTGAAAGGTTTGCATTGAAAGGTCTTGGCAGTAGGTTAGCTAGAGGGAATAAAAGAGATTGACCAGGTATGCCTGGGTGCCTTTAACTGAGATGGGGAATATAGGAAGCACACCAGATTTAGGAAGTAATGTGATACTTGGATGCATTGAGTTTATAGTGTCCATGGAACATCTTTATAGAGACGTAGGCAAGGAAATAGTGTGAAACTCAAGAGATAGAGCTTTGGAAGATATTAGAATGTATTTATGAATTGATTGATAAATATCTTAGTGCCTACTATGTATCAGGTTATTGTCCTAGTGCCAGAGGAGATAAAACAATGAGTCAATTTTATTTATTTTTTAGTGAAGGGAGACAGTCAACAATCAAAGCAGCTTCAGATAAGCACTTCGATGAAAACAAACATAGTAGGAGGGAGAGTGGCTAAGAGTGTGGGAGAGTCTGGTTTGGATTGTTTAGGTTTAGTTTCTGGGGAGGTAACATACTGAGACAAATGAGGAAAAAAGGATGTATGTGTGGATATCTGGGACGATCATTTCGAGCAGAGAGAACAGACAATGGTAAAGATGAGAAATGGGAAATTAGGTGCGTTTGAAGCAGGGAAGGCAGGCCAGTGCAAGTGGAGATGAGCAGATGGGGGAGACATTGTCGAGGGGGAGCTCAGCAGGGCACATGGAGTGCCTAGTCATGAAGGCTGATATAGGCCGTGGTCAGGTTTGGGACATTTTCTAAGTGCAATGGGAAGCCATTGGACAGTTTTAGCAGAGCAATAACAAAATCTTTTTTATGTTTTAAAATGATGTCTCTAGCCACTCTAGAGAATATTGTTGAGAACTTAGAGGGAAAGTAAGTGACCGGTTGAGTGCTGGCTAAAGTAAATGAGCAAGAGGTGATGGTGGCTTAGAGTAAGATGATGCCAGTAGAGGAGTCATGAGGTCAGGTTTTGAGTCAGTTACTTTTCTTCAATCACCCCTGTCATGGCTGAATTTAAAAACCGCTTTATCCCTGGATCTGTTATGAATTCTAGGTATTTTTGTCAGTGCATATATAAAATGTTATCTTGAAAAAAAGGAACTTGATTAAATTTATTACTCTAAAATAACCTAGTTTTGAGATACTAAAAAAGACTCAAATTTTCATATTTAATAAGATCTGGCAATGATCCTGTAGTCAAAGTTCAGGTTTATTAGTGCTTATTAGTTATGTAAAAACACTTTCAGACAATTCGACTGGCTTAGTTATAACACTACATATTTTCTTATGATAAAGTAGTGAACCTTTGACCTGTTTCCTTAATTAGTGGTGAGGTCAATAAAAATATTCAAAGTAGGGCTACTACACTGTGAGAGTAAATTAGGGACATTACTGTTATTTACTTGAGCTGCTTAAAAAAGAATCTCTGTAGATCTAGCTATTCTCTGGATGAGCTCTGCACTTTAACCAGGATACTCCAGTCATAGTATGGAGCAGGCACTAGGGTGGGGAAAGATTAGGGGTTGGTAGGCTAGTTAAGAGAATTTTAAAATAGGGGCACCTGGGTGGCTCAGTCATTATAATAGGCCTGCCTTCAGTTCAGGTCATGATCCCAGGGTCCTGGGATCAAGTCCCGCATCGGGCTCCCTGCTCAGTGGGAGGCCTGCTTCTCCCTCTCCCACTCCCCCTGCTTGTGTTCCCTCTCTCGCTGTGTCTCTCTCTCTGTCAAATAAATAAAATCTTTAAAAAAAAGAATTTTAAAATAATCTATGCAAAAGAAGATAAAAACTGTAAACCAAAGGTCTGAGAATGGAAATTTTGAAGAGGATGAAACTGAGACTTTAATGAAACAGAGCAAAAATACTTGAAAGAAAATTAGATGTCTAGCCGTTAGGAAGAAGAAAGAAAATCAGATGATTCTGAGATTTTAAGCTTTGGAGAATGGGTGGATGGTGATGTCATAATAGGTAGAATCTATAGTGGGAGGAGTAGGCTCACGTGAGTGAGTAGCTTTGAAAATGGTAAATTAAAAAACCCCATCTTTGGGACTCCCCAGAGAAGTATGTTAAGAAGGCAGTCAGGGAAAGGTGAGTGCTGTCACTAAAATTTCAAAATCATACTCATATAGAAACTAGTTAAAGTTCTAGAAGTGAATGAGATCTCTCAAGAAAAGAATGAAAATCCGAGGGATGTCAGTAGCAGTGATGGTCTGTCCTCAGGCATGGTGAGGACAGATAATGTAACTGATTTATCAGTCAGGTTATTCCTAAATTTATTTACCAAGTTTGAGGAGAGCAGTGGCGGGGGAAGCCAGAAAGCAGTGGCTGAGATAGGAAGGGTGGAGAACTGAACTACTCTTTAGTGGAGCTTGGTGTGGTGGGAAAAGGACAGAGGGCTATGATTTATAGGGAAAAGAGAAGTGGGGTTCCAAATAGTAATTTAAAAAAATTATTACTGAAGGATGAAGAAGATGTTAACACATTTATAAAAATGTGCAAATATCAAATGAGGAAAGAATACTGAACTGTCTCATGGTCCCACAGTAGTTGGGAAGGACTTGATTCATTGTATTCTTGTAGGGGAGGAGGGGCATATTTTCTTCTGATGTTGGAAAAAAGGAAGTAAGGAATGGTGCTGACATTTGATTCTAGAAGTGAAGGGGAATTTCAATAAATCATAAATGATACCCTCTTTTTTCCTTTCTCTTCTAACAAAATCCTCTGTTGGCAATTTAGTGTAGTGGATGTTTGAAATGGGAATGTGGGAGAACCCATGAAGGGGCAAAGTAATGGAATTGTGCAGCAATATTTGGGACCTTGCTGATTTTTGGAGACCAGGGAAGTTTGAATATATTGAAAACCTGGGGAAAAGAATAGATAGGGCCCTGAAATGGAGGAAAGAGCTGTGGACATCAGAGATGAGCAAAGAGGAAGACAAACTTGATTCCCTGATGATTTGGTCTAGGGCTACCTGTATTGAAATGAGCGCTGGCAAGCTGTAGCCAGGACACTGGGTGACTCTTCTCACGGAGTCTAAACGTAAACTACACCATTAATGCCATTTTATCAAACCAAAGCATATGAAAAGTTCTACAGCAAAAAACTATCATTATAGAAAAGGACTTGTAAAACATCCTGCAATATTTGAAACAATATTTTTATGTAACCTTTTAAAAATTTATGAAAAACCAAATCACCATCTTTTTAGTTCATTTTGTTACCAGTATTCTGGACATGTAAAATCAGTCTTCTAATATTTGGACTGTTTTGACATTCCTTTGGCAAGGACTCCATTATGTGGGGACCCTGTGTCCCCCTATCTTCTCACTTGATCATTCCTGCCCAGAGGGAATGCCGAAGTGACATTATACCTTTGAGAATATTTCCCACTTCTTTTTCACCACCAAAAATAGATTTTTGTGCTTATTTTTCATGCAATGCCTTGTACTTTTATGTAATATTTTGCTCAGTGCTTTAAAGGCTGGTATAAGTAGAAATGGACAACAGCCTGAGTGCTGAGACAATAAAATATTCCAAATTGATAGCTAATTCTAGTAGCTTATAAAATATCTTTGTATAAAGATACCTGTCATCTTGGCATAACGTAATATTATAATCTGGATTGCATTTGAGTACAGGTCAATAATTTTTAAGTCCCAGTTTTTTGTTAGAGTGGAATTGGTAGGTATGAGTTAAGGAAAATGATTTGGTTGATGCTAGATAAACATGGCAGTAGGTAGAAGTAGTTTTATGATAAGTTAAATGAGATTGACTAAAAAGTTTCCTTTTAAGTTAAATCTTTATACTTATGAATGTAGAGAATATACGTATCTTTTGAAAATATCCTTTGTAGGCTTTTAAATATTTATTGTTATATTTAGTGGAATATTTTCCTCAAATATATTTCCTGTCATAATGTATACAAAGAAGAATTTAATAAAGCATATCATCCAAGGTTGGTCTTCCCCAGGTTTTCGCCTTCAAAGAAGTCCTGGTTGTTTTTAAGTCCAAAAGGATGGTTATAATTCTGATTTTTCTGCATTCAAACTGGCATTACTATTTATACATGAGAGATGTATTTTTTGTACTTTTTAAAAATTGAAATTGTTAGTGCACATATAGATGAAAGACCAACGGTGCTCCCCAATTTTCTTTATTTCTATTTCTTGCTCCCCAGAGGCTACTACTTGGAACTTTTTAGCTGTACCAGTAAATGTCATGCTTATGTTGCTGATTCTTGATTTGTCAGTTTTAACCATTATGGAAGATGGGCATTTAGCTCTTTTTCCACTCTACTCCCACTCTCTCTATGTACACATCATATGTATTTCTGATCCCTCAGTTCTCCCAGCATAATTATATTAGTAATTTTTATTAGATCAGTATGTGTTAATTGATCCATTAGGAAACTATACCTTTCTCCATTCTTGTATTTTTATTTTCTTGGAGTTCATAATTATTTGCTTAGTTCTTTATATATACCACTTATCAATAATTCAGTCCCCAAATCTCTGCTAGTTTTCTAAATCACTTTTCAGTAGGTTAATTCAAATTTATCAATTTCATTTTCTTGAAGATGTCACTCCTGGAGGCTTCTGACCTATTGAATATGGACTCATTATTCTCCATACCTGATACATACTTGTCACCATCTTCCTGAGAATCATCTTTGCCTTTCTCCTGGTTTGGGTCTTCTAGTTCCTGTAGTTCCTGTATTTCATGTCTTTCCCCTTTTTCTCTTTTGCCACTTTGTTTCATACTTAGAAGGCAGCACATATTTTTCTTTCTTTTTTTTTTTTCTTAATCTGAGAAAAAGTGTTTGTAGTAGATTAATTTTGTGAAACCTTATAAACGAGTCTGAAAATAATTTTTAACTACCCTCACACTTGATTGATACTTAGGCAGGGTAAAGAGTGTTAGGATTGAAATGTTTTTAAATGCATCATTTCATCATCCTCTATCTTTAGATGTCATTATTGAAAAGTTCAAAAGCACTTTGATTCCTGATTTCTTGACATGTGTGTGTTTTTTTTTTCCTTTGTCCCTAGTGTGAAATCTCACAGTGATGTGTCGTGCTATGAGTCTGTTTTCATCGATTTCACAGGGCACTCCATGCATCATTTAGTCTAGGAACTTAATATTTTCCAGGATCAAAAGCAATAAGCATTTTATTAACATTTTCCTCCCTTATATAACTTCTCTTCCTTAGATGCCCTCTGTCAGGTCTTGTTATTCTCTTCTAATTTTCCTACATCTGTGCTTTTCTGCTTTTTTGGTATTTCCCCAAATTTATCTTCCATGATTTCTACTGAATTTTTTATTTCTACTTTTGTATTTTTATTTTCTAAGAGCTCTTTTGTTTCTTCTGGATGTTCCTCTCCTAGAACAATCTTATTCTGATTTCAAAAATACAATATTCTCTTATTTCCCTTAGAATGTTAATGATGTTTGGTTTTCTTTGCCCTGAATAGTTTCCTTATTCCAAGTAGATTTTACCTGTTTGATTATTCATTCTGGTCTGTATCTTTCATGTTACAGGCTTTTCTCAGCATATAATAACCCACGGTTATTAGCTCATTGTTAAGAGTGGAAAACTATAAAGCTTCTCTGTAGCCATTCTGTGACTGGATTGTTTGGGGGTAAACCTGAGCTCGATGTCTGTGTCTCTCCTGTTAGGCTGGTCATGTTCTCGAGAGAAGACTTCACATCTTCGTGGAAGGTAAAGACCAACTAAAGGCTTACGATGGTCAGAAGGGACACGCAGGTGGCAGGGTTGTCTCGTCATTCAGTAATTCCATTTTCCTTACGATTTCATTGCCCTTTCTCCAGAGACACTTCTTACCTTAGTCTCTGCAGAAAATAAACCTCTAGTGTTTGGTCCTGTTTGGTGCAGGGTAAGGGGCAGGCAATTACCCTCAAGGAGGGTGAGGTTGAATTATTGGTAGGTAGTATATATGAAAAACTATGAAAATAAATAAAGCTTCAAGAAAATAAAAATCAGGAATGGAGAAAGGCAGCTACAGTTTATCAGTGAATCGGCTAGTGAACAATGAACTAACACTATCTAAGTCTCCTTCCTGTAGCTCAAGTACCTTGTGCTCCTAATCCCTGAGGCTTTGGAAGATTTTGTTGTGTAAATGAGGTGATTTTTTGCTCTCCCATAGCTTGTTGAGTTTGGTCTCTGGGTTTGCTCAATCCAGTTACTCCTTTGCCCACATGTTTTACAGCTTCCTAAGTCAACTTTTCTCTCATTCTTCCTATCTTGGTAAACTTAGACCTTTAAAACTAAAATGAAATTACAGACACACATCTTTATTACGTTTTTAGAGGAGCTTTAGGGGAGAACAAAATTAATTGAGTTCAATTTACCTTTACCTGGAAATATTGATATATGTCCTCTTGAATAAAAATATTTTTTTCATTTCATTTTACTTTTGCATTTCTATTTACTTTTCTTTCAAACTTGGCACTTTATTTTGTCAAATCCAAGCACACTGAAATTTTGAATCCTGTCAGAAGAGCGTCTGCTAGAAAACCATTCTTTTTTTTTTTTTTTTTTTCAAGTAGGCTCCATGCCCAGTGTGGAGCCCAATGTGGGGCTTAAACTCAAGACCCTGAGATCGAGACGTGAGCTGAAATCAAGAGTCAGACACTTGGGGCGCCTGGGTGGCTCAGTTGTTAAGCGTCTGCCTTCGGCTCAGGTCATGATCCCAGGGTCCTGGGATGGAGCCCCGCATCGGGCTCCCTGCTCAGCGGGAAGCCTGCTTCTCCCTCTCCCACTCTCCCTGCTTGTGTTCCCTCTCTCGCTGTGTCTCTCTCTGTCAAATAAATAAATAAAATCTTAAAAAAAAAAAGTCAGACACTTAACCGACTGAGCCACCCAGGCACCCCTAGAAAACCATTCTTAATTTTATTTTTAAATTATGCTTCAGGTCAAGGATCTGTGATGAAGAGCACCCTTCAGCTTTCCCTCCCAAAAGATTTTTTTTTCTCTAAGAGTCACTGTAGTCATCCATGCTTTGCCTCAATTTGAAATTTTCTTTAGACATTTTGAGTATTAACATGAGAAATAAATTGGCTCCTTTGACATGCAGGTGCTATTAGAAACTCAAGGTAATTCCAAAATGACTTTGTATTTTACTTTAGTATGTATCAGTTGTTGATTGTACAAAATTTTATGTCCAATTTGGGCTGAAAGCTAGATAACAGAAGGAAAAATAATTGAGAGCATTAGTTGAGCATTTGCTGAGTACTCATTTGTTGAGTTGTATACAAGGCAATATACTGGGCTATGTAGAAGGGAGTGCTCTTATTCTATGAGAGATTATAATAAAAAGAAATAGGAAGCACACATGAAACACCTAGTAAATGCTGAAAATCCATTCTTTCCCCTCATTTTACCAGGTATTTTTATTTAAAAACATTTGTGGAAATGGGAAATTATGAATATATGTATTCCCTTTGGATCTTTGCTTCATTTATTAACCATTATAATCTCTTTCTTTGGAATCATGTAATGTACAGTGACATAATTAATATCTGTATCCATTATCACTCTTCCTTCAGCATTTCTTGCACTCTTGGTAATTGCCTTTAACCCTAAAAGATTACTACTGTAAGCAAAAAATAGAAGAAAGGTAATTTTCTATTTAAAGAGGAAAAGTTTTATATTTAATCCTTCCTTTCCTATCACTAAATACATTTGACTCAGTGGCTATTTATCACAGTTCAGAGAGGAGAGAGAGATAATAAAATAGACTGGTGAGAAGTATGTTAACCCAGTGTTAATCGTAGCATCCAGCGTCTCTGGACCCTCCTGACTGCAAATAGTTTTTAATGGCCATATCTGACCATTAATCTTACTTTTATTTCAGTCATCTACAGTTCTTGCAAGCATTTATTTCAATCACCGGCTGCCCCTGAGCACGTTATTACTGGCAACTCATTTTCTTCCATTGTACTAAACTTTGCAACTGCTTCCGAGTATCTCCAGGGTATTTCTGATTCCATTAGTATGTCCAGATGTAGGAATGATGAGAGATGGCTGATGTTGACCTGTGGAAATTTGTGTGTCTACTCTTTCAGGACTGAAATCATAATAAAGTCATACTGCACAAGTGGCAAGACTAGAACTAGAAACTGTATTTTTTTCATGCCCAATACTCTCTCCAAACTAGATTGTTTCATGGTTTTTCTTCATACCTGCCACTTGTTGAAATGCAAACCCTCAGTGATAGAACTGAGATCATCATATCCCAATGCTTATGGTCAGTTTCTTGCAAAATGTCCTGATTTGCTATCCTTCCAGTGTCTTGGACATTATCCTTCTTTTTGTTTAGGGAAGATATTGAGATTGCTTTCTTAGAAGGATTATGCATGGGAAATGCTGCTTATAATCTGCGATTACAGCTGAAAAAGTTGAGCATGGTTTGGGGCCAGATGAACTGAACTCTCGATTTTTTTTTTCTCCTATTGACCCCCTTCTAGCATGTCTCTTAAAGTTTTGGGGCCTCTTTTTTTTTCATCTATAAAATGGAAATAACACCTAAAGCATCCAGTTTACAGCGTTTTTTTTTTTTTGTTTTTTTTTTTTAAGATTTTATTTATTTATTTGACAGCGAGAGCAGGAACACCAGCAGGGGGAGTGGGAGAGGGAGAAGCAGGCTCCCCGCCGAGCAGGGAGCCCAATGTGGGGCTCGATCCCAGGACCCTGGGACCATGACCTGAGCCAAAGGCAGATGCTTAACGACCGAGCCACCCAGGCACCCCAGTTTACAGCATTTTTTAAGACTAAAATGAGATAGACAGTGTAGGAAAGGGTAATAATCTACACATAAGGTGGTTACTATTTGAACTCAAGTAATGACTTAGATTTACTAAGGGAAAATGCAAAGATGGATATTGAATTTACTAATGTAGGTGGTAGGCAGTGGACAACTGTCCTAAAAATGAAGTGAAAATAAGGTAGTGTGTATGTCTACAGTGGTATTCAGGCAGGATTCAGTGGTGGTAGAGTTGTAAAGAATACCTGTTGTTAAGACTTCTACCACCAATACCACTTGATGACTTTTGGTTAAATTAACAAGTGTTAGGTGGGTGTTTATATTAGCAGAAAAGTCTAAGAGAGCTCTTATAAAAGGGCTCCTTAAAGCAACAATACAATAGTAAAAAATTCTTCGTCACATAGTATTAATACAAAAGATTGTTTTATCATCTCACAATTGTGAGAATAATATTATAGATGAGTAAGAAAAGTCCTCTGGCCTGATAAATATTTATCAAGAATAAATATAGAACTTAATTCTTAGTAATCTTAAACCATATACTGTGGAGCTGCATATGGGAACTACAATGTATGTGTGGCTACAAGTGTTAGGTAAGCTGTTTTCACTTACACCCACACTGTTTTGAAGGCTCTGTTTTCTTTTTTGAAATCTATGAAGGTTGTGATTAGGGTAAAAATGTTTGGGGAGAAAATAATGTGATTTGTAAGATGAAATTTAAAGAATTAAGAATAATTTTTAATGAGTTTCATTTACTGTAATTCTTAACTGTAGGCATTAAAGAAGGCTTGTAACTTAAAGTGTGCCTGTTAAAATTATTAAAAGGTATTATTTAGTGTGGCATAGCCTGAAATGGCTTACTGGGAAAGAATCCATGATAAAAAGTACAAATTAATACATAAGGCACAGGATATTTAAGGGATGAAGTATTCTCTATAAGGAGATTATATTTGGCAAATTCATGACTTGAGGAATGAGGCTAAGCATTTTTGCCTAATAAAATCTTGTAGTTAATAGTACTTAATTTTATTAGGTAAAGTGGTTTTCTTTAATCCTTATGGGTCTGTATAGAAAGCTGTAGGAACCCTCATGATAATGACTTTCCAAATATACAATTCATAGCTAGAGCAACCCATTTGTTAAGTTACTGTTTTGTTACACAGGCATACATAAGAATATTAATTTTGTAACAATTACCAGATAGAGCCAGGAGCCTTTTAACTTTTAACAAAGGGTTACTTTGTTCAATCTCTGCTCCTTCCCCAGGGGTGATACCTGTTATACTTTGTTTTATATCATTTCAGACTTATTCCTGTATATTAACATATTTATACCTATGGAAAATACAAAGTACAGTTTTGTGTGCTTTGTTTCTATAAATATCACACTTTTTTTTTCTACAGAAAAATATGTTTTGGAGAGCATTTTCATGTATGTGTAAAACCATGTTGTTCTTTTAAGTGTTGCAGGCTGTTCATAGGATGGGTATTTAGCCAGTCCCCTCCTAAGGAACATTAAAGGTTGTTTCTGTTTTCTTCTTAGGTTTTCGAATGATGTCACAATAAGCATCCTAAAAAATTCCCTCATTAGAGGCAATATTACCAATTATGATCTTTTTCACTTGATAATAAGTTGTGATGATGAAGGTTTAGTATAGTTAAAACTTTGAAGATTTGTTATAAAAAAAATTACTTGAATTCTGGTAATAGTGGCATGAAGAGGCTGGTGGTTCCCCTCTGCAAAAAAGTAAATATGAAACTGGAAAAAATAATCAAAAACAGCCATTTAGGGATACTGGCAATTGACCAAAGTCAGTTAAAAAATTGATCTTGTATAGCTGTTAGGGTTTGAGGTGAGAACACTGTGAGTCTGTGGCCTTCATGCCTGGGCTCTTCCCAGACACCTTCCCAGCACCCCTCTGCCCCCTCAGTTGGTGAGAACTAAAGTTTTACCAGGTTGGGACTAACAGAAAACTAGCAGCTTTGCTGACAGAATTGAGGAATGATGTGATTCAGGGAATGGGAGAGGGGACACAAAAACCTATGACTTTGCTGGTGAAAAATAGTAGATTTGGTTAGAAATGGAGAAGACTTGCTGCCTTGCCGGCTCAAGATTGTAGACCTGGTTTGGGTGAGCAGTGGACTAGTAGAAATTTCATAGGGAAATCCTAGAAAGGAGAGAGCCACAGAAGGGCTAAGATAAGCTCTCCACACAGCCCTGGTTGCCTGGGAAACCACATATGTGGAGGGGAGACCTGAGGGAGCCTGACAAAAAGTTCAAAGCAAGGGAGAGTAGAGAACCGGCTGTAAGTTTGAATCCGTTCCCCACTCTATACACAAACCAGCTGGCAGATGGTGAAAATCATACAGGCTTGAGATGTTTGAGCACAGCCTTTGCCCAAATCACTAGCTAACCGTTAAGCTATACAGACATAGACACCACTCCTAGAAAACCAGTCTAAAATATAAAAATAAGAATTAAAAAAACTGAACACGTATGTCCTAACTGCAAACCATGGAGGGAAACAGATTCTGTGGTTTAAATCCAGATGAATTACTAAAAAAGACCCCAAAACTCTGAAAAATAAGGTGAATGCACAGTTACTATAATACATTAAAGATTCAGTTTTTAAGCAGAAACTTCTGGACATGGAAAAAGGAAGGGAAGAAAGAAAAGAAAAGCCAGGGAAGTATGACACATAATCAGGAAAAACAGTCAATAGAAATGGACTCTGAACATGATGTTGGATTTAACAAAAACTTCAAATTGGCTATTTTAAGTATGTTAAGAGAATTAAAGGATAGTATGTTAATAATACTCAACAAATAAAGAATCCCAATAGCAAAACAAATTAAAAAAGAACCAAATAGAAATCTAGATTTGAAAAGTACAGTAATTAAAATAGAAAATTCATTGGGTAGGCCCAACAGCAGATTTGAGGTGGCAGAGAAAATGTGAAGATAAATAAAAGATATTCAGTCCAAAGAAGGGAGAGAAAAAAGATGTTAAGTAAACAGAGGGGCACCTGGGTGGCTCAATAGGTTAAGCATCTGCCTTCGGCTCAGATCATGATCCCAGGGTCTTGGGATCGAGCCCCATATGGGGCTCTCTGCTCGGCCCCCTGCTCGGCGGGGAGACTGCTTCTCCCTCTCCCTCGGCCCTTTCCCCTGCTTGTGCACACGTTCTCTGTCTCTCTGTCAAATAAAATCTTTAAAAAAAGAAAAGTAAACAGAGCCTCAGAGACCTTTGGGACAATGTCCAGAATTTCAACATACATGTAATGCAAGTTCCAGACAGACAGGAAGGAGAGAAAGGGACAGAAAAAATATTTGGAGAAATAATGGCACTAAACCACCTCAAATTTGGTGGAAAATATAGCTTACCAAGGGTTCCAGTAAGGAGGAATAAACACGCTACACCCTCTCTCCCAGTGAATGCAGCTATAAAAATTGGTCTGAATACAGGAGTAGCTATTTGTAGACTAAAAAGTCAATAGTAGCAGGCAGGTTGGAGAAGACAACCAGAAATTTAAATACCACTGAATCAGTGGTGAGTTTACTCTTTTTTTCCCCCTGGTATCTCCTACCAACTATTCTCAAACCCAAAAGTTGGCATCAGAATGAACAGAGAACTTCAGAAACCTTCTGCTTCTGGTTTAAAGAACAAGATACTCAGTGCAGAAACCTCTCTCTTCTTTTTCTTATTCTGAGTTCTCTTGCACCCCAGCTCCCATGAAATCCTTTGGCAGCAGTGTTGAAGCAACTGCAACAGCCAAGAGGACCCTAACTCCAAGAGAGGAAACCTTCCTCTTCCATTGAAGGAGTTGTGGTTGTAGGAAGTATATGGCAGAATGGGTTAAACAGAGCCCCTGATTTCTGGCTGGAGCACTGGTAAAGAGCATCACAGAGAACTAGAAGTACCGGGCAAATTTATAGAGGGAGTAGGCTTGGAAAGAGACTCCTTAAAGTTGTTTGTGCACTCCTGGACTCGCCCTTGAGCTGTGTGTGTGTGTATCTGACCCTAAAGAGTTTACATAGATGTTGAGCACTGAAATGCTGATAGACCACCACCTAAGTCCCAGACTGACTAGTAGGTGGTACATATGTGGGACAGATCAAAATAACATTGTGAAAGTTTTGAATAGTTCAGTAGTTTCTCATGAAGTTAAATGTATACTTATCATGTGAACCAGCAGTCTCACTCCTAGGTATTTACTGGAGAGAAATGAAAATTCATCTGCACCCTTGTTTGTGAATTTAAGCATGGAAGACTAAACTAAAATGGCAGTAGTACCTCAGAGAGTTAGAATTTGAGGCCTGCAGTCAACTGAGTAAATTGTTTGCTACCACAAAAATATCAACACTCTCCATAAGATTTTAACAAGACACAGTCTCAGAATACAATATTAAAAATATAAAGCATACATTCTAATATTACTTAGCACATGGAGAACCAGGAAAATGTCAACTCACATGGGCAAAGATAGCCAACAGACACAACACTGAAATGATACAGATGTGGGAATAATCTGAGAAAGATTTAAAGCAGCTATTATAAATACACCACAGCAGGTAAGAGTGAGCTCTCTTAAAATGAATGGAAATATAGAATGTCTCAGTAAAGGAATAGAAAAAGAAAAGCCAAATGGAAAATTTGAACTGAAAAATGTAGTAACAAAATACTCATTGGACAAGTACAATAGCAAAATGGAGATGACAAAGAACCCATGAACTTAGAGATCAACAGAAGTTTATCCAAACTGAACAACAGAGAGAAAAAAGGTTGAATAAAATAATGAGCAGAGCTTCAGGGACCTATGGGATAATACCAGAAAGTCTGACATTTTGTTTCATCAGACACCTAGCAAAAAAGAAGAAAGAATACTGTGCAGAAAAAAATATTTGAATAGTCACTGAAAACTTCCCAAATTTGGTGAAAGGCATAAACCTATAGACTCAAGAGGTTCAGCAAACCTCAAAATAGGATAAGCCCAATGAAATCCATACCTAGTCACATTATAATCAAACTGCTGAAAACAAGACAAAGGAAAAAAAATATGAAGGCCAAAATCACTAATAGAGGAACTATTTAAATGAATGTGAATTTCTCATCAGAAACCATAAAGGCCGGAAGTAAGTAAAACCATTTTAAGCATGGTGGTGGGGAGGGGAGGTATTAGTTCAGAATTCTTTAGTGAAAATATTCTCCAGATGCTACCTTTTTTTTGGTTTTTGTTTTTGGAGGGGTCTTCTTTCTTAAAGCATTACCCATAATAGGAAATTGTTTCTAGCAATGAAATGGTTGGAGCTAGAGAGTATTATGCTAAATGAAGTAAGTCAGTGAGAGAAAGACAAATACCATAGGGTTTCACTCATATGTGGAATTTAAGAAACGAATGAACATGGCAGGGTGGAGTGGGGAGGCAAACCAAGAAACAGATTGAACTGTAGAGAACAAACTGATGGTTACTGGAGGGGAGGTGGGCGGGGGGATGGGTTAAATAGGTGATGGGGATTAAGGACGGTACTTGTGACCACTAGGTGTTGTATGGAGGTGATGAAATCACTGAATTCTACACCAGAAACCAATATTACACTTCATGTTAACTAACTGGAATTTAAATAAAGATTTGGAGAAAACAATTATTTCTAAGAATGCCAGAAAGTTACTCTAACTGCTTTTGTAAGACACTTGATTTATAACAGGAATATTGACAAGTTCATTACAAATGATAGTTCACTTTTCTTTCTGAATTAAACTTATCAGAAGATGACAAGATGCAAAGTGGTCAGTTAAAATGATAAAATTAGGAAAAAGCCCTCAACTATTTTAATTTTTTAAAAACATTGTTTTTAAGGTGGGAAAAATTATATTTAAATTGCTGTTACTCTGATTTGTTTCTCATTGATAACTTTGAATAATTAGCAATAGTCACAATGAGAGAGGAAGAGATTGAGTTGCAGAATATTTAGCATTTACATGTTTTTAATAGGTGAGTCATTTAATTTTGTTGTATAACTTTATGAGGTGGATCAATGTTATTTATATTTTACAGATAAGGAAATAAATGCGTAGTTAGATAGTTTTGATGCCATGTTGGAGAAAAATGAGATTAGAATTCAGAATTTAATTCTGTTTATAGGCACTCCTTTTGCTGCACGTGTTCTCAGTGTTTATATTGATATGTCTTTATAAGGCAATTCATTATTATAACAATGAAATGAGGACCTCTTGATGGAAATGTAATTGATAGAACCTGTTTAAATAACAGTTTCACAGTATCTGAACATTGAAAAGTCATGTATTTTCTGACCTCGCAATTCTACTCTTCATATTTATTCACTTATGGTACATACATTAATGTATATATGTGTGTATGTGTGTATAGATATAGATACTTAGATGCTGATTGTAACATTGATTATAACTGCAAAAAATGGAAGCAACCTGCATATCTTTCAGTAGAGGACAAACTAAATAAATTTTGATGCATCCATGTAGGGAAATACTAGATATGTTGAAAAGAGTGAGCTCCATATGGAAAGATCACTAAGATATTAATAAACAAAATCACATTCATATAAATAAAAAAGGATGTATTTAAATATAAGCATGTATTTTGTCTGGAAGGCTTGAAAGGAAATCTCTTCGCAGGAGGAGGTTGTTTTTTTGTGTTTATTAAATATTTCAGTATGTTAAACTTTCTTTTGAGTGCCTGGCTGGCTCATTCAGTAGAGTATGCTACTGTTGATCTTGGGATCATGTGTTCAAGCCCCACATTGAAGGTATAGAGTTTTGTTAAAAGTAAACAGAAAACTGGAAACATAGTTAAACTTTCTTTTACCACATATGTGTATACACACACATCCATTTGTATGTATATAAAGTGTGTGAATGTATTATGGCTTTTATAAAATAACGTAATTTTTTTAAACTTATTTCTCATCAAAACTTTGACAATTTTACTCTATTATCTTTCAGTATTCAATATTACCAGTAATAAATGGCATGGAAGTCTGATTATTGTTTCTATACGTAACTCTTCTTTCTGGAAATGTCCACTAACCTCCCCCCCCAATCCTTGGCATTTTGAAATTTCACTTAGATGTTTCCAGATCTGGGTCTTTTTTATTCAGTCTGCTCTGTACTTTGGAAAGCCTTTCATTCTGAAGTTTTGTATGTTTTTGTATGTTTTGTATGTATTTAAACTCAGGGACATTTTCTTCTATTTGACAACTTTTTCCTCTTCATCCTTGTCTTATGAAACTGATCTTGTCTTATGAAACTCTTGATAGGCACTATTAGATTTGCTTATGTGTTTTTTCTTGTGTTTTCCATGTTTTCATCCTTGTTCTGCATTTGGAGTTTACCTTGACTTGATTTTCTGGATTTGCAGTTTGACCACGTTTTCATCTTTGTTCTGCATTTAGGAGTTTACCTTGACTTGATTTTCTGGATTTGCAGTTTGACCTTATCAGTCTTATCATTTAGTTTACTGGTTGATTTTTCTAAATTTGACAATATTTTTTTAAAGATTTCTTATTTATGAGAGACAGAGAGACAGAGACAGAGCCGGGGGAGGAGCAGAGGGAGAGGGACAAGCAGACCCTGCACTGAGTGTGGGGCCCGACGTCAGGGTCAATCTCAGGACCCTGAGATCATGACATGAGCCGAAACCAATGAGCCAGTCACTTAACTGATTGAGCCACCCAGGCACCCCTAAATCTGACAGTATTTTTAATTGCCAGGAACTTTTTCTTATTCTCCAGGTACCCCATTTTCTCCCTCTTAGTGACCTGCTTCTTTATGAACGCAATAGCCTCTCACATTTCTGAGTATGCTAATAAAAATTCAAATTTTAAGTTCTAGTCTCAGCATCATCTGAGTCCCCTTAGTTTAGTTTGTTCAGCTTTGTCCACTGTCCTTGATGTTTTCTTTAGATGTCTAGTGATCTGTAGCAGTTGGTTTATATTTAAGTGAAGGACTAGGTTGATTAATCCAGACTATATATCTAATGAGGATTTCCTCCGTAGTATATAGGCTGCCCCCCCCCCGCCCCCGCCCCCGCTTTCTATGAAATAAGAGGTCTTGAGTGGCGGCTAAGAGGTAAGCCTGTCCTCAGGCAGGCTTCTCCTTCAGATTTGTAGGCAAAGAGCAGATGAACAAGCTAATTGAGAAGGAAGAATTTATCCTGTGGATACACCATATTAGTGCAAGCCTTTCTGTTGGAAGAACAGCAGGGGGGAAAGGTGGTATATCATCCATAGAAGTGTTAGCAAATGTGGTAAGGGGAATTTTTGGTTGTCATAATAAATGTGAGCATTACAGACATTTGGTGGAGAACAGTTCTGGGCCAAAAGGAATTTTTGTTCCCCAAATGCTAATAGTTTCCTGTTTGAGAAATACTGTGTATTAGTATATTCCCTCCCGTACAGTAGCCTTTCCTCCACCCCTTCTCCTTTAGGGTCCATCATGAAGAACCAGATTTACGTTTGCCTCTGTGCTCCTTTGTTCAGGCCCAACGTCTGTGCTAGGAATCCTTCCCATGCAGAATACCCACCACTCTCTGCAAAGAAATGTGTGGTACTTAGGCTAAAGGAATGCTCTTGTATATAAGGTTCCTTATTTGCTTTGAGTGGCTGCCTCTCCACTGTGTCTGCACTTTTCTTGACTCCCAGCTTAGATTTTCTGTAGGAATGCTTTGGGACATACAACTCCGTATTTTGTTTTGAGACTTTAAATATTGATCATGAATTCAAGATTTTGAGTAGAGTCAACTCACTTTGGTCATTTCCACTGGGATGCTTCCACTGGTATCTACCTGGTTTCCCATCTTTTCATCCTGTCACCACCATCAAAGAAAGAGTTAACATTTTACTCCTTTTCTGTACTCCCTCAATGTTAATAATGCACTAGGAGGTATTGTTCTAGGAGTTTTCCATGTATTATTTAGCAGCAACAACCTTGTGAGTTAGATACTATTGTCCTTTTCCACTTAACAGGTGAAAGAAACTGACTTGGGGATGTTAAGTCATTTACTCAGCTTTTTAGGGCTAGTTAAGTGGTTAAGTCCAGGCTCTTAACCACTATGCTGTATCACCTAACTGCAGTTCCTTCATAGTGTTATCATCATCATCAGGCTTTATACACATGTTTACACATTTTGGTCTACTAGTTTGACTTTTTGAAGGGTATGTCTCTAGTCTCTTCAGCAGGTAACTTTATGCCTAGCCTATAAGCCCTCTGCTAATGTTGATTAAATTAGCTGAGCACATTCAGAGTTCTTTGATTCAGCATACTATAACTAAATTAGAATTTTAAGATATTAGTGTGAGAGCTAAGATATTGACAGTATATTGTCATTTTATGGAAAACGAGTATTAGCGACTTAACATTAATGGTTCACATGACCTCTGCTGTGATGGTTAAATCAGTTGTGTGAAAATAGTTGTGTCACAATTTAAACTTAAAGAAACCTGACTTGATCCACATTTCAGTAGATTTTTTTGGTATCATTTCTTGGAAATATATTTTTAAAAAGAATTTTGCTCCTCTATTTCAACTACATTAGAAGTAGTCCAAATAACTTTTAAGTATCTCCTTTAAAATTATGCTTAAATCATTCCAAAAGCACATAGGAGATTTCATTTTTCATTTAAGGAATTCTATAAATTATCCAGCATGGTTCTGGTGAAATAATTGTTATTTTATCTACAAAATATAACAACAAATAATTTTAACACCTTATGAAGACTTATCATACCTGTCATATTTTCAATGGGAAGTCTAGTTTGTTGAGTCAAATGGGAATGAATGTACCACCAAATGTGGTTACAAAGGATTTTTTATATTAAAATAGACTCAAGGCCTAATTTATTAAGAATAACTCATTTAATTAGCTATAGTTCTAAAACCTGGCAGAAATGCTTACGTAAAACAATTCTAAAGAGCTTTTGGGACAATATAGGTGGGTAAGTACCGTTTATTTTATTATATTTGCCTTATGTACTGAATTATATTATAGAAAGTTAGAAATATATTTATATGTAAGAAGAATTACTGAAAGCCATTTTAGTAGACTAAGCATTGAAGGAAAACACTTCAGTCTTTATGGTTTATTATATAATTTGTATAAAGTTGCTAGCTTTAAGATTACTGCTTTGTAAACTACACCACATTTTGCTAATTCCAAGTATTGTTCAGATGTTTTGTTTATGAAATAACAATATATAATTTAAAACTGTTCTTGATTTTAGTAAGAGAAAAATATTATATTTTTGTGACTGAAACTGTATAGTGAAGAAATTAGGATGTACCAGACTGTGGGCTGGTTGCTGGGAATATAGGTTTGAACAAGACAGATATAATTTCTATGCTTATCAAACTTAGAGTTTAGAAAAGAATAATACAGGGGCGCCTGGGTGGCTCAGTTGGTTAAGCAACTGCCTTCAGCTCAGGGCATGATTCTGGAGTCCTGGGATCGAGTCCCACATCAGGCTCCCTGCTCAGCAGGGAGTCTGCTTCTCCCTCTGACCCTCCCCCTCTCATGCTCTCTGTCTCCCATTCTCTCTCTCAGATAAATAAATAAAACCTTTAAAAAAAATAAAAAAAAAATAATACATTAAACAAATACCAAAATAATTATAGATTTATCAGAGTCATAATGTATAGAATACTATGAAAATATGTATTAGGAGAATTTATCCTAATCGGGGCATAGAAATTCTGTTCCTGAAGGATAAGTATGAATTAGGTACACAAAAGTGGTTGTGCATATTTGGTGGTAAATGGAGGGAGGAGGACTTTGCATCAGGACAGGGATTAGATTGAAATAACTAAAGCTGTAAAAGGTGGTGCAGATTGAATCTAGCATTGTATTGAAATGGCTTATGGGCCATGAAATCTACATTTCAATTACTTACACACATGCATGAGAGGCTATTGTAGTCTGGGAAAGAAATGATGATGGCTAAGACTCATGAGGGGGATGGAATGAAATTATTGGATTCCACAAATATTTAGGAGGTAGAATCTACCTTTGCTCTAAGTTAGTTTCTTTTTCTACTGTTCCAAATATTTTTGCTATTTTTTTTGTCCAATTTTTTCCTCTTTATTTTTGTGGGGCTATATCTTTATTAATACTATCCTACTGTTTTAATAGAAGTTCTGAAGGGCAAGAATATAAGCTCAAGTAGTCATTCTACCATATTTAACTAAACCCTACCCAAACTGATTTGAAATGTCACCTTTAACATATATTAAATCCTGGTTAGCTCCTGTCTTTCAAGATTTGTCTGTTGCCGTGTCAATACTGCACTATTTTAATTTATACTGTTTTTTATACTTGATAACACAGGTACCTCCTTTATATTTGTGTTTTTTTCTAAAATTATTGGCTAGTTTTACCCATTTTCTCTTTCAAGTAAATTTTGGAATAGCTTTACAAAAAATCCTGTTGGGATTTCTATTAGGATTTATTCATTTTTTTAAAGAATAATTTGGAGAGAAGTCATATTTTTATAGTACTGAGTCTTCCTATCTCAGAACATAGTCTCTTCATTTATTTATTTTAAATGTTCTTTATTATATTTTATAGTTTTTCTCATACCTATCTGGAAGAACATTTTTATTTTAGCATTATTTTTTACTTGTAGATCTTGTTGCCATTGTGAATGGGATATCTTTTCTTTTTTTCCAGCAACGATGTTTTCTAACTGGTTATAATTATTATTTAGGAAAGTTTCTTTTTTTCTTTATTGCTCTTATGTCTAGTCACTTAGCCAAATTCTTTTAACTAACTTGAATAATTTTTCAGCTGATTCCTTGAGACTTTTCCAAGTAGATAATTATCATCAGTGGCTTTATTTATTATTATTTTTTTAACATTCATCTATGGGGTTTTTAACATTTGATCACAACTTTCAGTATAAGGGCACCTGGGTGGCTTACTTGGTTAAAGCATCTGACTCTTGATTTCGGCTCAGGTCATGATCTTAGGGTCATGAGATTGATCCCCATATTGGGCTCTGTACTCAGTGGGGAGTCGGCTGGAGATTCTCTCCCTCTGCTTCCCCCCGCCCCACCCCAGTAAAGAAAGAAATCTTAAAAAAAAAAAAAAAACTTTCAATATAGTTTTGAAAAGTAGTGGTCTTGGTGTTCTGGTCTTGTCCCTGGCTTTAATGTAAAGCTTTTCCCTTTTCTTTATTAAGTATGATGTTTCATATAGACGCTGGTATAAAATGACTGTTTTCCTTCTATTCTTACTATGGTATGATTTTTCCATTAGGATTCAATTTTGAATTTTATTTGATGTACTGTATTCAAAGCATTGAGATGATAGGGTTTTTTTCTTATACTGTGATAATATATTAAATTACATTATATATTTCTTAATGTCGAATCATTTTTACATAACTAGGATAAACTCTACTTGGCCATTGTTATTTTTTAAGACATTGTTAGATTCAATTTGCTAATATGTTTTTTAAGATATTTGCCTATATGCTCATAAGTGAGTTTAATATATAATTTTCTTTTTTTATTGAGTTTTGAAATCTGCATAGAAGTTGGAATGCTTTCACTCTTTTCTATGTTTTCTTTTAAAAATGTGAAGTAGCTCTTTCTTGAAGGTTTGATAGAATTTCTTCTTCTTTTTTTTTTTAAAGATTTTATTATTTTTAAGTACTCTTTACACCCAACATGGGGCTCGAACTTATAACCCAAGATCAACAGTTGCATGCTCTACCAACTGAGCCATTCAGGAGTCCCTGGTAGAATTTATTCTTAAATCTTTCCTGGACTAGTGTCTTTTTTAAGAAGGTAGATCTTTGAAAACATCTTCAATTTCTTCTTTTATGATCTATTTCTATCTCCTAAACTTTAGTAGTTGACATTTTCCTAGAAACGCTCTACTTGACTAGATTTTAAACATAAAGTTGTTTATTACATTCTTCTAATCTTCTTTATGACTGCAGTTATTTTCTTGTTGCATCCCTGATGTTACTTGTGCCTTTTTTTAATCAGACTAGCCAAGCATTTATCTATTTTTATTGGTCTTTTGAGAGAGCCAGCTTATTGATCAAATTATGCTTTTATTTTTTTTGATTTCTGCTTTCGCTTTTATTAATTCCTTATTTATGAATTTCCCATAACCTTGTAAATTTTGGTCTTTTGTGATCCACAGCAGTTTTTTTATATTTCTCATTGAGGAAATTTTCTAGTGGGAGAATTTTTCAGTTTGATCTTCTTGCACATTATAATTTAATCTTTTTTCTTTCTTTTGCTCTTTCTTTCCTTTTTCTCCCCCTCCCCACCCCAGTAATTTTGTTTCATCAGCAGTTAATGCTTCTGTTTGTTGAATTTGGTGAATCATAGTCATGCTACTAGTTTTCATAAGTGCTCGATGATTCTTTGATTTGTAAATGAACAATTTAGATTAAGTATATTAATTTTTCTCTCATATAAGAATACCATTTATATATGTCATTTAACCTAGCTTCTTAATAAAGAGTCAATCCTACAGTGATCATTATGGAGGAGGAGTGGAACTTGCAGGAAACTTACCTTCTGAGTTTTGGGATTTTCTTTTCTTCCTGGAAATCTCTGAGTAAATGGGGACATTTTGCTTCTCTGGCACTACAGAGAGCTTCCTATTTTATATATTAAGCTTTTACATATACTAGAGTTGATAGATTTAGTTTATGTTTAATATAGGGTTAATCTCATTACTCTAATTTTCTCATTTTTTTTTCATATGTTCTTAGGATAATTTTGTTAAAAAGAACAATTGCATTTTTTGAGTAGTTCATGTTATGAGGTAACTAATGAAGTTAGACCAGTGAATTGATTTAGAGGAAACCATTCCTTCACATTGCCCCATAGCATCCCAATACATGAGGGAGAAAGGGATTATGCCCAGTCAGAATGTTACTCATTTTGTTCATGACAGAGTATGGAATGAAAGTGTCAGAGCAGATCCTTGCATGTCAGGGAAGTTATGTTAGTGTTTCCATATCCTGGTGTAACTGGAGCAGCAAGGTAGGTTGTTCTATATACACCTACTGCCTCACCAATTTCCCCACCAGTTCCTGTCTGCCTTTCCTACTAATCAACTCTGAGATGCCCCAAACCCAGATGGTCCCATTCAGCCATGTAAAAAGGGTAAGACATGGATGAGGCCAAATCCCCTCATCCCAACTCTCACCTTTGGGATTAAATAGCATGGAATAGGGCAGGTAAAATATGATCAAAACCAAGAAGAAAAAAAGCAAGGATTTTTAAGGAAGCTTTGACAGGAATGTTAAGAATAACATCTGAATTCAACTCCAGAAAAAAACTGCAATCGGGAAAACGAAGTCTTAGTGAATGTTCTGAAACTGCCCATAAGAAAGGGTTGGGGATCTGATGAGCGTCGGCATCGGGTGCCTTAACCCGGCATTCGGTTCATCCCGCAGTGCCAGTTCTGCTTACCAAAAGCGGCCCACTAGGCACTTGCATTCCACACCCGGCTCCACGCCAGTGAGCAGGGCTTCTTACCCATTTAAAGCTGGAGAATAGGTTGAGATCGTTTCGGCCCCAAGACTTCTAATCATTCAATTTACCGGATAAAACTGTGGGTTCACGTGCAAGAGCGCCAGCTATCCTGAGGGAAGCTTCAGAGGGAACCAGCTACTAGATGGTTCGATTAGTCTTTCGCCCCTATACCCAGGTTGGACGACTGATTTGCACATCAGGACCGCTACGGACCTCCACCAGAGTTGGCTGGGGAATGATCCTTTAGGCATGAGCTGTAGAAGCTTTGGACTCAATGAGGCTTTGGCTGGGCCAGGCTGGATCTGCTGGGTAAGCACACTGCAGTCTGTCTGGCTCAGTCTTCAGCAAGAGTCCTTTAGCTCCATCATAGAGTACTCCACAGTTTGTTACAGTGTCCTTAAAGCTCTTCAAGGAGGTGCTTGGCATGTTTACTCTTCTAACTGGAGGGGGAGGTATGTTACCTGATGGTTGCTGGAGAGACTTTAGGAGATTGGGTTTGGTCTCCAGCTACTGACTGTTGTTGCTGAGAGCTCCCACTCTGTGCCTTGGCCATGGTGGCAAGCTTGGTCAGGGACTCCTGATATAACAATACTCTCTCTAGCTACAGACCCCTGTCCCATACTGGGCCATCTCAGCCATCCAGCAGGGATAGGGTATAGTGAGAGCTTTGAGAACCCCTTGAAAGGAGTACTAGTGATTCAAAGATCTAGCAGCTAGGGGTGGAAGTTCTTGCCCATAAAGAAACAGGGATGCCTGATGTTTATAGCAGCAATGTCCACAATAGCCAAACTGTGGAAAGAGCCAAGATGTCCATCAACAGATGAATGGATAAAGAAGATGTGGTATATATATACAATGGAATATTATGCAGCCATCAAAAGGAATGAGATCTTGCCATTTGCAATGACGTGGATGGAACTGGAGGGTATTATGCTGAGCAAAATAAGTCAAACAGAGAAAGACATGTATCATATGACCTCACTGATATGAGGAATTCTTAATCTCAGGAAACAAACTGAGGGTTGCTGGAGTGGGGGGTGGGGTGGGAGGGATGGGGTGACTGGGTGATGGACACTGGGGAGGGTATGTGTTCTGGTAAGCGCTGTGAATTGTGCAAGACTGTTGAATCTCAGATCTGTACCTCTGAAACAAATAATGCAATATATGTTAAGAAAGAAAAGAAGAAGAATGTAGCAGGAGGGGAAGAATGAAGGGGGGGAAATCGGAGGGGGAGAAGAACCATGAGAGACGATGGACTCTGAAAAACAAACTGAGGGTTCTAGAGGGGAGGGGGGTGGGAGGATGGGTTAGCCTGGTGATGGGTATTGAGGAGGGCACGTTCTGCATGGAGCACTGGGTGTTATGCACAAACAATGAATCATGGAACACTATATCTAAAACTAATGATGTAATGTATGGGGATTAACATAACAATAAAAAAATTAAAAAAAAAAAAGAAACAGGGATGCCATCCTCTGCTTGAAATGGGATCTCAGGGGCATGGATGACATCCAGAACTTTCATCCTAGACAGTTGTAACAATTATGATTTCCCTGGGTTTCCAGCTGTAGCAGCCTTGCATTGCCATCCCCAAGGAGCTGGGGTTCATACCAGATATCCTAAAGCTTGAATAGTAGAATATCAGTCTTCTCTTTGAAGTCTTTGGGGGCATGGGTCACAAAGGGACATGAGATCCCCTTCAAGATTTCCTTGTAAAACACATGATTTGCTTTTTCCTAAAACTAAATAGCAGTGCATATACCAGATTCCTGTAGACATTCACCAGCACAATGTTGCCCTTGGACAGCCAGTTACTGCCAGATGCTGTGACCTCCCCAACTTGCGCAGAACTGCATTGGTTTTTCCCTGCTCCCCTGCCTCCTCAGCCCAGGTTCCCTGAAGCTCCCTGGCCATTTCCTTAATGGGGAAAGAACAAGCCAGACCTGGCCTGAAAACATGTGGGAGGGTCTATTGTAGTTTGATTAGAACTCCATTAAATGGGGGCGGAGCAAGATGGCGGAGGAGTAGGAGACCTGGATTTCGTCTGGTCTCAGGAATTCAGCTGGATAGGGATCAAACCATTCTGAACACCTACAAACTCAACAGGAGATCGAAGAAAAGAATAGCAACAACTCTCTGAACAGAAAAGCAACCACTTTCTGGAAGGTAGGACATGCGGAGAAGTGAATCCGAGGTGATATTCGGGAGGATAGACGGCGGGGGAGGGGCCTCCGTCAGCCGCTTCTGGCAAGTGATAGAGCAGCGGAGCACAAAATCGGAAGTTTTAGAAGTCGGCTTCGCTGAGGGACGTCACTCCAGTGGCTAAGCGGGGCGTGGAACCCTCGCGGGACAGTGTGGTCTCAGGACCCTCGGGGTCACAGAAAGACTGGGGGTGCCTGAGTGAGGCAGAGCTCCCAGGTATCGGAGCAGGGAAGCCAGCTGCAGAGACGGAGCCGAGGCGCGGGCTCTCAGCTCGGGGTTGCCATAAACCGTGATCCCCGGCACAGTCGTGCCACTGCTCCTCCAGCAGGGACCCAACAAGCGGCAGATCCGGGGAAACTCTCCTTCCTCCCCCGGGAGGAGCAGTGCGGGAGCGCACCGCAGGGATCTGCTGGGCTTGGAGACTCCACACCGAGTCGGGTGCCAGAGTTAGAAACGCTCGGTCACAGGCCGGGTGAGCATGGAGTGCGGCCGGAGACCGGGGAGATGGGAGTGACTGACTGCTTTTCTGTGGGGGCTCACTGAGGAGCGGGGCCCCGAGTTCTGGGCTCCTCCAGGGCGGAGATTGGGAGGCTGCCATTTTCACTCTCCTCCTCCAAAGCTGTACGGAAAACTTGCAGGGAACAAAAGCTCCCGAGAGCAAACCCGAGCAGATTAGTTAGCCCGGACCGGCAAGGGCGGGGCAATTCCGGCTCCGGCAAAGACATTTGGCAACCACGGCAACAGGCCCCTCCCCCAGAAGATCAGCGAGAACACCCAGCCAAGACCAAGTTTACGCATCAATGAGAACGGCAGAACTCCAGCGCTAGGGGAATAATGCACATAGAATCCATGGCTTTTTTACCATGATTCTTTAGTCTTTCAAAGTTAATTTTTTTTAACTGTCTTTTTTTTCTTTAATTTTTCTTTTTCCCTTTTTCAACCAACATCTTATCAATCCCTTTTTTAAAAAACATTTTTATTTTTCATTTTTATAGTCATATTCTATCCCTTCATAGTAGTTACCCGTATTTTTGGCATATATATATAAGTTGTTCTCTCTTTAAAATTTTGAGATAGTTTCTTCTAACAGATCAAAATATACCGTAAATCTCTGGTGTATGGTTTTTTTCTACTCTCCTGCCTGATCACATTCTCTCCCCTTTTTTTTTCTTTTTTTTTTTTTAAATCCTTTCTTTTTTCAAACAACTTCTTATCAATTCCTTTTATAAAATTTTTTATAATTTTCATCTTTACAGTCATATCCCATCCCTTTATCATATCAACCCTTATTTTTGTACATATATAAGTTTTTCTTTCTTTAAAATTTTGGGAGGCACTTCTGACAGACCAGCATACACCCAAAATCTAGTGTGTGGCACTGATCTGTGTACCAGCCTGATCATATTTGATCATATTCTGTTTTTTGTTTTGTTCTGTTTTTGTTTGTTTTTATCTTTTTTTTTTTTTTCTTTTTCTTTTTTCTCTCTTTCCCTTTCTTTTCCCACTGCTTCAGGTCTTTTCTGATTTGTTTAGAGTATATTTTCTGGGAACGTTGTTACCCTGTTAGCATTTTGTTCTCTCATTAATCTGTTCTCCTCTGGACAAAATGACAAGATGGAAAAAATCACCTCAACAAAAAGAACAAGAGGTAGTACCGACTGCCAGGGACCTACTCAATATAGACGTTAGTACGATGTCGGATCTAGAGTTCAGAATCATCACTTTAAGGATACTAGCTGGGGGGCCTGGGTGGCTCATTCGTTAAGCATCTGCCTTCGGCTCAGGTCATGGTCTCAGGGTCCTGGGACCGAGCCCCACATCGGGCTCCCTGCTCGGCAGGAGGCCTGCTTCTCCCTCTCCCACTCCCCCTGCTTGTGTTCCCTCTCTCGCTGTGCCTCTCTCTGTCAAATAAATAAAATCTTTAAAAAAAATAAAAATAAAAAAATAAAGGTACTAGCTGGGCTTGAAAAAAGCATGGAAGTTATTAGAGAAACGCTTTCTGGAGAAATAAAAGAACTAAAATCTAACCAAGTCTAGATCAAAAAGGCTATTAATGAGGTGCAATAAAAAATGGGGGCGTTAACTGCTAGGATAAATGAGGCAGAAGAGAGAATCAGTGAGATAGAAGACCAAATGATGGAAAATAAAGAAGCTGAGAAAAAGAGAGATAAACAACTACTGGATCACGAGGGCAGAATTCGAGAGAAGCGATACCATAAGACGAAACATTAGAATAATTGGGATCCCAGAAGAAGAAGAAAGAGAGAGAGGGGCAGAAGGTATATTGGAGCAAATTATAGCAGAGAACTTCCCTAATTTGGGGAAGGAAACAGGCATCAAAATCCAGGAAGCACAGAGAACCCCTCTCAAAATCAATAAAAGTAGGTCAACACCCCAACATCTAATAGTAAAACTTAACGAGTCTCAGAGACAAAGAGAAAATCCTGAAAGCAGCTTGGGAGAAGAGATATGTAACCTACAATGGTAGAAACGTTAGATTGGCAACAGACCTATCCACAGAGACCTGGCAGGCCAGAAGGACTGACATGATATATTCAGAGCACTAAACGAGAAAAATATGCAGCCAAGAATACTACATCCAGCTAGGCTGTCATTGAAAATAGAAGGAGAGATAAAAAGCTTCCAGGACAAACAAAAACTAAAGGAATTTGCAAACACGAAACCAGCTCTACAAGAAATATTGAAAGGGGTCCTCTAAGCAAAGAGTGAGCCTAAAAGCAACATAGACCAGAAAGGAACACAGACAATATACAGTAACAGTCACCTTACAGGCAACAGAATGGCACTAAATTCCTATCTTTCAATAGTTACCCTGAATGTAAATGGGCTAAATGTCCCAATCAAAAGACACAGGCTATCAGATTGGATTAAAAAACAAGACCCATCGATATGCTGTCTGCAAGAGACTCATTTTAGACCCAAAGACGCCTCCAGATTGAAAGTGAGGGGGTGGAAAACCATTTACCATGCTAGTGGACACCAAAAGAAAGCTGGGGTGGCAATCCTTATATCAGACAAATTAGATTTTAAACCAAAGACTGTAATAAGAGATGAGGAAGGACACTATATCCTACTTAAAGGGTCTATCCAACAAGAAGATCTAACAATTGTAAATATCTATACCCCTAATATGGGAGCAGCCAATTATATAAGGCAATTAATAACAAAAGCAAAGAAAAACATCGATAACAATACAATAATAGTGGGGGACTTTAACACCCCCCTCACTGAAATGGACAGATCGTCTAAGCAAAAGATCAACAATGAAATAAAGACTTTAAATGACGCACTGGACCAAATGGACTTCACAGACATATTCAGAACATTCCATCCCAAAGCAACGGAATACACATTCTTTTCTAGTGCCCATGGAACATTCTATAGAATCGATCACATCCTAGGTCATAAATCAGGTCTCAACTGGTACCAAAAGATTGGGATCATTCCCTGCCTATTTTCAGACCACAATGCTTTGAAACTAGAACTCAGTCACAAGAGGAAAGTCGGAAAGAACTCAAATACATGGAGGCTAAAGAGCATCCTACTAAAGAATGAATGGGTCAACCAGGAAATTAAAGAAGAATTAAAAAAATTCATGGAAACCAATGAAAATGAAAACACAACTGTTCAAAATGTTTGGGATGCAGCAAAGGCAGTCCTAAGAGGAAAGTATATAGCAATACAAGCCTTTCTCAAGAAACAAGAAAGGTCTCAAGTACACAACCTAACCCTACACCTAAAGGAGCTGGAGAAAGAACAGCAAATAAAGCCTAAACCCAGCAGGAGAAGAGAAATAATAAAGATCAGAGCAGAAATCAATGAAATAGAAACCAAAAGAACAGTAGAACAGATCAACGAAACTAGGAGCTGGTTCTTTGAAAGAATTAACAAGATTGATAAACCCCTGGCCAGACTTATCAAAAAGAAAAGAAAAATGACCCAAATCAACAAAATCATGAATGAAAGAGGAGAGATCACAACCAACACCAAAGAAATACAGACAATTATAAGAACATATTATGAGCAACTCTATGCCAACAAATTAGATAACCTGGAAGAAATGGATGCATTCCTAGAGATGTATCAACTACCAAAACTGAACCAGGAAGAAACAGAAAACCTGAACAGACCTATAACCACTAAGGAAATTGAAGCAGTCATCAAAAATCTCCCATCAAACAAAAGCCCAGGGCCAGATGGCTTCCCAGGGGAATTCTACCAAACATTTCAAGAAGAATTAATACCTATTCTTCTGAAACTGTTCCAAAAAATAGAAATGGAAGGAAAACTTCCAAACTCATTCTATGAGGCCACCATTACCTTGATCCCAAAACCAGACAAAGACCCCATCAAAAAGGAGAATTACAGACCAATATCCCTGATGAACATGGATGCAAAAATTCTCACCAAAATACTAGTGAATAGGATTCAACAGTACATTAAAAGGATTATTCACCACGACCAAGTGGGATTTATCCCTGCGCTGCAAGGTTGGTTCAACATCCGCAAATCAATCAACGTGATACAATACATTAACAAAAGAAAGAAGAATCATATGATCCTCTCAATAGATGCAGAAAAAGCATTTGACAAAGTACAGCATCCTTTCTTGATCAAAACTCTTCAGAGTATAGGGATAGAGGGTACATACCTCAATATCATAAGCCATCTATGAAAAACCTACAGCGAATATCATTCTCAATGGGGAAAAACTGAGAGCTTTCCCCCTAAGGTCAGGAACGCGGCAGGGATGTCCACTATCACCACTGCTATTCCACATAGTATTAGAAGTCCTAGCCACAGCAATCAGACAACAAAAAGAAATAAAAGGCATCCAAATTCAGCAAAGAAGAAGTCAAGCTCTCACTCTTCGCAGATGATATGATACTTTATGTGGAAAACCCAAAAGACTCCACCCCAAAACTGCTGGAACTCATACAGGAATTCAGTAAAGTGGCAGGATATAAAATCAATGCACAGAAATCAGTGGCATTCCTATACACCAACAACAGGACAGAAGAAAGAGAAATTAAGGAGTCGATCCCATTTACAATTGCACCCAAAACCATCAGATATCTAGGAATAAGTCTAACCAAAGAGGCAAAGGATCTGCACTCAGAAAACTATAAAATACTCATCAAAGAAATTGAGGAAGACACAAAGAAATGGAAAAACGTTCCATGCTCATGGATTGGAAGAACAAATATTGTGAAGACGTCAATGCTACCTAGAGCAATCTACACATTCAGTGCAATCCCTATCAAAGTACCATCCACTTTTTTCAAAGAAATGGAACAAATAATCCTAAAATTTGTATGGAACCAAAAAAGACCCCGAATAGCCAGAGGAATGTTGAAAAAGAAAAGCAAAGCTGGCAGCATCACAATTCCAGACTTCCAGCTCTATTACAAAGCTGTCATCATCAAGACAGTATGGTACTGGCACAAAAACAGACACATAGATCAATGGAACAGAATAGAGAGCCCAGAAATGGACCCTCAACTCTATGGTCAACTAATCTTTGACAAAGCAGGAAAGAATGTCCAATGGAAAAAAGACAGTCTCTTCAACAAATGGTGTTGGGAAAATTGGACAGCCACATGCAGAAGAATGAAACTGGACCATTTCCTTACACCACACACAAAAATAGATTCAAAATGGTTGAAAGACCTCAATGTGAGACAGGAGTCCATCCAAATCCTAAGGGAGAACACAGGCAGCAACCTCTTCGACCTCTGTTGCAGCAACTTCTTCCTAGAAACATCTCCAAAGGCAAGGGAAGCAAGGGCAAAAATGAACTATTGGGATTTCATCAAGATAAAAAGCTTTTGCACAGCAAAAGAAACAGTCAACAAAACCAAAAGACAACCGACAGAATGGGAGAAGATATTTGCAAATGACATAGCGGATAAAAGGCTAGTATCCAAAATCTATAAAGAACTTATCAAACTCAACACCCAAAGAACAAAGAATCCAATCAGGAAATGGGCAGAAGACATGAACAGACATTTTTCCAAAGAAGACATCCGGATGGCCAACAGACACATAAAAAAGTGCTCAACATCACTCGGCATCAGGGAAATCCAAATCAAAACCTCAGTGAGATACCACCTCACACCAGTCAGAATGGCTAAAATTAACAACTCAGGAAATGACAGATGTTGGCCGGGATGCGGAGAAAGGGGAACCCTCCTACACTGTTGGTGGGAATGCAAGCTGGTGCAGCCACTCTGGAAGACAGTATGGAGTTTCCTCAAAAAGTTGAAAATAGAGCTACCGTACGATCCAGTAATTGCACTACTGGATATTTACCCCAAAGATACAAATGTAGGGATCCGAAGGGGTACGTGCACCCCCATGTTCATAGCAGCAATGTCCACAATAGCCAAATTGTGGAAAGAGCGAAGATGTCCATCGACAGATGAATGGATGAAGAAGAAGTGGTATATATACACAATGGAATATTATGCAGCCATCAAAAGGAATGATATCTTGCCATTTGCAACGACGTGGATGGAACTGGAGGGTATTATGCTGAGTGAAATAAGTCAAACAGAGAAAGACATGTATCATATGACCTCACTGATGTGAGGAATTCTTAATCTCAGGAAACAAACTGAGGGTTGCTGGAGTGGGGGGTGGGGTGGGAGGGATGGGGTGACTGGGTGATGGACACTGGGGAGGGTATGTGCTCTGCTAAGCACTGTGAATTGTGCAAGACTGATGAATCTCAGATCTGTATCTCTGAAACAAATAATGCAATATATGTTAAGAAAAAAAAAAAGGTAGCAGGAGGGGAAGGATGAAGGGGGGGGAAATCAGAGGTGGGGACGAACCATGAGAGACGATGGACTCTGAAAAACAAACTGAGGGTTCTAGAGGGGAAGGGGGTGGGAGGATGGGTTAGCCTGGTGTTGGGTATTAGGGAGGGCATGTTCTGCATGGAGCACTGGGTGTTATGCACAAACAATGAATCATGGAATACTATATCGAAAACTAATGATGTAATGTATGGTGATTAACATAACAATAAAAAATTTTTTAAAAAAGAACTCCATTAAATGTACCAATTAATTTGGGAATGCTTGGCAACTTTATAATATTCAAGATCCCTTTTCCAGAACATCGGATATTTGACCGACTTATCAGTGTTTAATTAAATTTCATATAATCAAGAATCAATAACAATTTATGAAGATCTTTAAAATAACCAAGGGTGTATTTTACAGCCTCCACCACTTTTCTTCCCACTTAATTAAGCACCAATATAAAAATTTAAGTACCTCAAGAACCAGTATAGAAGGTACATTTTAAAAAGATTTTCAGTATTACAATTTGGTGATATTAAATTATTATTTTATTAGTTTGCTAACAATATTTTGGTTACATTGTTTAAAAAGAGCCCCGATCTTTTAGACAGATACACTGAAATGTGATACCTGGGATTTGCTTCAAAGTTATATAGTATAGAGAGTATATAGGGGTATGAAATAAGATTTGCCATGAGTAGCTAGTTGTTAGAGCTGATAGTTATTGGGTTCATTATATTATTTTGTCTCCCTTTATAAATGTTTGGAATTTTTCATAATGAAAGTTAAAAATAAAGACAAATCGAGAACATCAAAGGAAAGAAAAACATCATGGAAGTAGAGCTAACTATATAGTTACAGGATAAAAATATTTCTAAAGATTATTGATTCTGTTGTTCTCTACCCACTGAAAGATACACATTGGACCCCAAACAAAATTATGAAATAGGCTTTGTTTGTATTCTTTATTTCCTGGGTCTCCTTTCTTCATTTTAGCCCAGTATGGGTTTTCCTTCTACTTGTTTTAAGTGCATATTTTTCTCCTGTTCACATCTTTCAGAGTTTTCACTCATTTACACAGACTGAATAGGAGGCCTAGAGATGAACCTGTCCAGATTAAAGTACAAGAGAGGAATACTTTGGGAGGGAGTTCAGGAATAGAAGTCAGGGAATAGGTCTGATAGAGTGTTGGAAAAATTCTTGAGGATTTGGAAAAATTACAGAAATGTGAAAAGTTTGTTAGAACATTTGGGGGGAAAATGTGTAGGATTCCCATATGTTGACTTTATTAAAAATTGCCAGTCTGGAGATAGAGGAAGGTAAAAGCTTAACCCTCTAGTATTCTAACAGAAAATAAGTAAATACTATCTAAAATGGGTAAAAGAAAAAGAAGCAATATTAGCGTATTATTCAGAAATACAGATGTGATTAAATGAAACTATAACAAATTCAAAGTAGTTACTTCTGCAGAGTAATGTAAGTTGGGAGGGAGGAGGACAGTATGGAACAGAGAACTGCTGTATTTCGTTATAAGCCAGTTAGTACAGTCTGACTTTTAACGTTTATATTTTATTTTAATAAAAATTTAAAAATATTAAAAACTGCAATTTTAGTAGACTTATTCCAAAGAAACATCAAGAGGAGATAAAACTAAAAAAATTAATCTGAATAATATTAATATTATGATATTGAATGTAGTAGGAGTCTAGCTTCACTCTTTTTTTTTTTTTTTAAGATTTTATTTATTTATTTGACAGAGAGACACAGCAAGAGAGGCAACACAAGCAGGGGGAGTGGGAGAGGGAGAAGCAGGCTTCCCACTGAGCAGGGAGCCCAATGCGGGGCTTGATCCCAGGACCCTGAGATCATGACCTGAGCCGAAGGCAGACGCTTAACAACTGAGCCACCCAGGTGCCCCCTAGCTTCACTCTTTTGCATATTCATATTCTGTTGTCCCAGTACCATTTGTTGAAAAGACTGTTCTTTCCTCTGTTGAATTGTCTTGCGACCCTTGTTGAAAGTCAGTTGACCTTAAATAGATATATAGGTTTTATTTTTGGACTGTAAGTTGTTTTTTGTTTTTTGGGTTGTTTTTTTTGTTTTTCAGATTTATTTGTTTTATTAAAGAGAGTGGGGGGAGGGGCAGAGGGAGAGAATCTTCAAGCCGACTCCCTGCTGAGTGTGGAGCCTGATACAGGGCTCGATCCCATGACCATAAGCTCATGACCTGAGCTGAAACCAAGAGTCAGATGTTTAACAGACTGAGCCACCCACGTGCCCCTGGACTCTTTAAGTTTTATGTCTCTCTGTATGCTAGTACCACACAGTCCTGATTACTGTAGCTTTTTAGTCAGTTTTGAAATTAAGTATGGGTCCTCTTTGAAGATTGTTTGCCTCTTCTGGGTCCACTGCATTTTCCATATGAATTTTGAAATCAGTTTCTCAATTTCTGCAAAAAAGGGGGAGAGGGCATTAGAGATTTTGACAGGGATTACATTAAATCTGTAGATCAGTTTGGGGAGTGTTGCCATCTTAATAGTAGTAAGTCTTCCGATACATGAATATTGGATATCTTTCTATTTATTTTAGTCTTCTTTAATTCTTTCAGTGATGTTTTATAGTTTCAGTGTATAAATCTTACACTTTTGTTGCATTTATTCCTAATTTATTGTCTTTGATGCTGTTGTAAAAAGAATGTTTTCATAATTTCATTTTCAGATTATTCATTGCTAGTATTTAGAAATATGTTTGATTTTTGTATTTTCAACTTGAATCCTGTAACCTTTTTGAACTCATTCTAGTAATTTTTGTGTGTGTATTCCTTAGCATTTTCTATGTACAAGGTCATGTCATCTGCAGAATGAGATAGTTTTACTTATTCCTTTCCAATGCCATTTATTTCTTGCCTAACTCCCTTGGCTAGAATCTCCACTATAATGTTGAGTAGAAGTGGCAAGAGCGGACATCCTTGCCTTGTTCCTGATCTTATGGAAAGGTATCCAGACTTTTACCCTTACATATGATATTAGTTATAGATTCTTCATAGATACCTTTCATTGAGTTCAGGAAATTTCCCTTCTATTCCTAGTTTGTTGAATGTTTTTATCATGAAAAGGGTTTGGATTTTGTCCAGTGCTTTTTCTGTGCCCATTGAGATACCATGTAGTTGTTTTGTTTTTTTGTTCTATTAATATAGTGTATTACACTGATTGATTTTCATTTCTTGATGAACCATTCTTGCATTCCTGAGATAATGTGTACTTGGTCATTGTGTACAATCCTTTTCATATATGGCTGGATTCAGTTTGCCAGTATTTCATTAAAGATTTTTGCATCTGTATTTATAAAGGATATTGGCTATAATTTTCTTATGATACCTTCTTGTGGATTTAGTATCAGGATCTCAGAATAATTGGGAAGTATTCCCTCCTCTATTTTTTTTTTTTTAAGAATTTGTGAAGTACTGGTTTTAATTCCTCTTTAAAGTTTGATAGAATTTACCAATGAAAGCATCTGGTTATGGGCTTGTGGGAAGTGTGTTGAGTACTAATTCATCTCTTTACTTTTTTATAGGTCTATCAAAATTTTGTATTTTTTGAGTAATGTTTTAAATTTAAAAAATATAAAGCAAGTGTAAAGTGGTAAGTATGTATAAGGTAGTCTGATAAAGCCCAAATTGTGTATAAAAATGTGTCCTCCTACTTCACGGGAATTCAGTTTGAAACTTACCATTTAACAATTCAGTTTTTTAAAACATGACTTTTCAAAAGAGTGTTGTTAATGTCTTTTTATTTGAATTATTTTAAATATATCAAATATTTTGTATTTCATAATGGCTTGGAATTTAAGGGTTTGGTTTTTGTTTTGTTTTTTTATTGCTTTTATCTCAGCAGCAATGCAGCAAGTGTTGGATAACCTTACGGAGCTGCCCTCATCTACAGGAGCAGAAGAAATAGACCTAATTTTCCTCAAGGGGATTATGGAGAATCCTATTGTAAAATCACTTGCTAAGGTATAGTGGTTTATTCATAAGCTTACTAAATTATTTTTAAATTGTCTTTACAGAGGTCTTTTCAGATATTGCTATTTCAGAACTTAATATGCCTTTGGTGTAGTTAGCAAATAATAATACTTATCACATAATGAAATCTTCATGCTCACGAAAATTAGACTACTTTTGCCTTTCCTGCGCTGACTTTAAATACGAGATAAAACAACTCTTAGTTTTAGCCTAACACATTTAAAGTTTTAGGGAAATTTTAACTGAATAGTCATATTATAACAGGACTTATAAAAAAGATCCTGGTACTATCTCCGTTTCAGCAACAGCAAAATACTGATTTTCTTCTTTTATATTAGACTGTGTACCTGTTTTTCATTTTGGTTCTTGACTTCCTCTATCTAGTACTTTTTGAAATCTTGTTTTCTCTTGGATAACCTTGATATTTCAAGTCTGTTTCTGTAATCAGCTCTCTAGTAGTCTCCTTAACTCATCTGTAAATATACTTTTACAACTATTCTTAGTCCAGTTTTATTTCACTTATACTATTTCCTGTATTAATTTTTAGAAACATCACTAAAGCCTGGTGTGTTAACTACTTCACAACCATTCTTCAGCATTCCTTCAAATGATTCTTGCTTTCAGAAACCTGTGCCACATGCCCTCTCTGGCCTTTCCTTCATATAGTCATCTTGTCTTTCCATTTGCTTTTTGTACTCCCAGTATGTTGATTTCACCCTCTCCCATAATCATTTTTTAACCACAGTCCATTAATTTTTTTTCTTCTCCCTTGTGAAAAATCATACCTTTTACAGACTTTTTGATTTGTAAAAGTGAGCCCCCATAATGCAGATTCTTCATTTTATTCACAAACTTAATCATTCTAAGATCACATGATATAAAACCTTTGGCTCCTAAGTAAAAACTAATCTAGTTGTATATCACCCAACTGGAATTTTTATTTTAGTCATTTTTTTTTTTAAGATTTATTTGAGAGAGAGAGAGAGAGCATGAGCGTGAGCCGTGGGAGGGGGGAGCAGAAGGAGAGGGAGAGAGAATCCTCAAGCAGAGTCCCCTCTGAGCAAAGAGCCTAATGAGGGGCTCCATCCAGGACTCCGAGATCATGACCTGAGCTGAAACCAGGAGTTAGCTGCTTGACTGACTGAGCCACCCAGGTGCCCCAATTTTAGTCATTTTTGATTGCAGTTTTTCCAAAGTTTATTAGATAGTCCTTTATCTTAATAGTAATATTATAGGATATGAATTTACTTTCAAATTCAAGCTTCTTGTCACAAATACCAATTACCATACTCTGTCAAGATAGAGTAATAGCTTCAGGGTCTATTGAAATATGTAGGGGAAATTTAAGCCTCTATTAACTAGCTCACCCTTAGCTCTAATTGGTACTTTTTAAAATAGTTTTTGACTCTTCCTTTGATATCATAATGTTGGTTGTCAGTTTTTATCATTAATATCTATTACACCCATGTCCCCATATTTATTTATCATTGATCTGTAGATTTAGAAACTAGATAATAAGGCATCTTACAGTGTGTTTGTAATTCACAGAGGTCTTTAAAATATATTGTTTTGTCTTCACAACAATTTAATGAATTGAAAATCAAAGTAGAAGAATTATTTGTCTAAGGTCACTGTCCTAGTAAACTGACAGAGATGAGGTTTAGACCAGGTTTTCTTTCTTCAGATTCTGTGCTCTTCCTACTATAGCACAGGTTTTGTGTGTATGTATATTCCTAAGAATTTCTGTGGGTAAAAAATTACTGTTTTTTTGGTTAAGCGACTGCCTTCGGCTGCTTCTCCCTCTGACCCTATCCCCTCTCATGCTGTTTCTCTCTCTCTCTCTCAAATAAATAAATAAAATCTAAAAAAAAAAAAAAAAATTACTGTTTTTCTGGCTTTTGTGCCATTGATATTGGCCTTATTGAGGATTATCTTGTTCATTATTCTCAACAGGTGAAATGGCTGGATGACTTTTAAGCAGCTCAGGTGCTAGTGTAATCTTCTGATGATAAAAATGAAATTAGGGGGCACCTGGGTGGCAAAGTCAGTTAAGTGTCCGACTTGGTTTTGACTCAGGTCATAATCTCAGTGTTGTGAGATTGAGCCCCATGTAGGGCTCAGCATGAAGTCTTCTTGGGATTCTCTCTCCTTCTCCCTCTGCCCCTCCCACTCATGCTCATGTACACTCTCTCTCAAATAAAATAAAATAATCTTCTTTAAAAATGAAATTAAGAACAGAATCAACCAATAGTATCCACCATTCAAAAGCAGTTTCTCGATAAATAGAAACAATGATAGCTTAGTATTCTAACAGTGAAAGAAAAGAAATCCCAAGAGGAAAGGAAGACTTCTACTTCCAGGAAAGAGATATTGAGTCACAGCAGGCCGACACTCCCAGTACAACAAGTAGAGAAAAATGGTTAAGTTACTGAGGAAATAGAGGCATATGTTGCTAGACACAGGGAGAGACAGGAACATGTGACTAATAATCATGAGAAAAATAACAGAAGCAGTTCCATAGATGATCCTTTTATTAGAGTTTATAAACAAATATTTTAAAATAATGTATTAAAATATTTTAAAAGAAGAGAAAATGAAGACATTTAAAATATTACTAGAAAATAGAATCAAAATTAGAATCAAAATCAATCAAGTGGTCATTTGTTCTGTCTTTTAGATTCCACATATAAGTGAAATCATGTGGCATTTGTCTTTGTCTGACTTACTTTACTTAGCATAATACCCCTTAGGCCCATCCATATTTTGCAAATGGCAAGATCTCATTCTTTTTTTATGGCCGAATAATATTCCATTGTGTATGTGTATGTATATATGTATGTGTATAAATACACATGTACCACATCATCTTTTTTTAAAGATTTTATTTATTTAGAGAGAAAGAGAGAGTGTGTGCATGAGCAGGGACAGAGTGGGAGTGGGGGAGCAGAAGGGGAGGGAGAGGGAGAGAATCTTAAGCCAACTCTGCACTGCGCCAGGGCAGGGCTCCGTCCCACAACCCTGAGATCATGACCTGAGCCAAAACCAAGAGTCAGGCACTTAACCAACTTAGCCACCCAGGTGCCCCCCATCATCTTTTTAAAACATTTTTTTTTTGAAATATAGTTGACACACAATGTTACATTAGTTTCAGGTGTACAACACAGTGATTGGACAGATGTCTACATTATGCTGTGCTCACCACTAGTGCAGCTACCATCTGTCACCATATAACACTATTTCAGTACCGTTGGCTCTTTTCCCATGCTGCACATTTGTCCACATGACTTATTCCATAATTGGAAGTCTGTATCTCCCTCTCCCCTTCAACTGTTTTGCCCATCCTTCCACCTACTTCCCCTCTGGCAATCATCAGTTTGTTCTCTGTGTTTATGGGTCTGTTTCTGTATTTTGTTTATTTTGTTTTTCAGATTCTACATGGAAGTGAAATCATACAGTATTTGTCTTTGTCTGACTTATTTCACTTAGCATAATACCCTCTAGGTACATCCATATTTTGCAAATGGCAAGATCTCATTCTTTTTTATGGCTGAGTGATATTCCGTTGTATATATACCACATCTTCTTTATTGATTAGTCTATCAGTGACGTTTGGGCTGCCTCCGTATCTTGACTATTGTAAATAATGCTGGAATAAACATAGGGGTGCATATATCTTTTTGAATTAGCACATTTGTTTTCTTTAGGTAAATACCCAGTAGTGGAATTACTAGATTATGTGGTATTTCTGTTAATTTTGTGAGGGACCTCCATACTGTTTTCCACAGTGGCTGCATCCCATTTGCATTCCCACCAGCAGTGTACAAGGATTCCTTTTTCTTCACATCCTTGCCAACACTTATTTCTTGTCTTTTGCTTCTAGTCATTTTATACGTGTAAGGTGATATCTCATTGTGGTTTTGATTTGCATTTTCTTGATGATTAGTGAGGTTGAGCATCTTTTCATGTGTCTATTGGCCATCTGTGTGTCATCTTTGGAAAAATGTCTATTAAAGTCCTCTGCCCTTTTTTAAATCAGGTTATTTGGGATTTTTTTGGTGTTGAGTTATGAGTTCTTTATATATTTTCCATATTAATCCCTATAGGATATATCATTTGCAAATATCTTCTCCCACTCAGCAGGTTTCCTTGTCATTTTGCTGATGGTTTCAACAAAGGAACTGCAAAAGTTTTTACTTTGGTGTAGTCCCAATATACCACATCGTCTTTATTCATTCATCTGTCAATGGACACTTGGGTTGCTTCAATATCTTGGCTTGTTTAAGTAGTACTGCAAACAAACAGATTCTTAAATATAGAGAACAAACTGCTGATTGCTGGAGGGGCAGTGGGTAAGGGATGTGTGAAATGGATAAGGGAGATTAAGAGGTACAAATTTCAGTTGTAAAAAAAAAATAGTCTTGGAGATTAAAAGCTTAGGGAATATAGTCAGTGATATTGAAATAATGTATAATAACAGGTGGTGACTGTACTTATCACGGTGAGCACTGAGTAATGTGTAGATTTGTTAAATCAATGTATACCTGTAATTAATGTAACACTATGTTAGTTATACTTTAAAAAACAATGAAATGGATATTCAAGGACTCAAAAATGTATCTGAAGTAAAAGCTCATTTGATGGGGTTAATAGATTAAACATTGCAGAGAAGGGGATCCATGAATTTAAAAACAGTCCAGTAGTAAGTGGCCAAACTGAAAATCAGTTAACAAGTATGGAAAATAAAGGAGAGAGAATAGGAGGAATACTCAAAAGGTTTGATATACATGTAATTGGTATCCCAGAAAGAGAAAAGGGGGAAATGGGACAGAAGAAATAGTTGAAGATACATAGCCAAAAATTTTCAAAACTGATGAACAGCATCAACTGATGATCCAAGAAGCAAAGTGAACCCTCCTGTAAGAGAAATATAAAAAAAAAACATTATTTGGAACAACACAGTCAGATTCCTGAAAATCCAAGACAGAGTGAATATTTGTAAATTAGAGAAGAATACTTTTAAAGAGAAACAATAAGATTAATGGTTAGCAATAAAACAGGAACTATATATGTCAAAACAGAGTGCACTGGGATCATTATAAAGTTTTGAAAGAAAAAACGCTGCCAACCTTGAATTCCCTTTCTGGCAATAATACCTTCAAAAATGAAAGCAAAATAAAGATTTTTACTTTTAGACAAACAAAATCTGAGAAAAATAATCTCCATTTACTCTATAAGAAATGCAAAACGAAGTTTTTCTGGCAGAAAGAATGACAAAGGAAAGGGAAAACTAATGGTAAATATAATATTGACTTTTTTTTTTTAAAGATTTTATTTATCTGAGAGAGAGAGAGAGAATGAGAGAGAGAACACGAGGTGGGGAGGATCAGAAGCAGAAGCAGACTCCCTGCTGAGCAGGGAGCCCAATGTGGGACTCGATCCTGGCACTCCAGGATCATGACCTGAGCCTAAGCAGTTGCTTAACCAACTGAGCCACCCAGGCGCCCTAATATTGACTTTTAAAATGAAATAATAACAATGTCTTGGGGCATTTATAACATGTATAAAAGTGAAATATGTGAAGATGGTAGCCTAAAAGGAGAGAGTGACTTAATGAGTCAAACAATTGTAAGATTCTTTTGTTGTTCAGGAAGTGGTAAAAAAAAAAAAAAAAAAAAAAAAGGCTTACAGTGTATAAAAAGTCAGGGATGCATACTGAAATCTCTAGGGTACCACAAAAAGTAAAGTTACAAGAATGAATAAAGTTCACCCAAGACATAAGGAAGAAAAAATAGTCTTGAATTCCCATCACAAATTAGCAAAATACGGGATAGGAAGGGAAACCATCTTTAGACATGGGATAGTAAGCAGCACAGGACCATGATCCCTGACTGAAAGGAAACAAAGTGAGCATTATGAAATTGAGGATAGTTTTCAGGCTGCAGTAAAGAAAGGAAATACAAACAGGCCAGCCGTCTTCATAGAGGTCGGGATTTGGGGAGATGGAGATGACTGGAATTTGTGTGGCAAAATATCAGGGAGAAGGAAGCTGAACACAGAAAGGGCTCTGGAGATCTGCCCTCAAATCTTTGGCTGAGCACTGACGTATATATATATGAAGTAGGCCTCTAGAGTTCTAGAGAGGATCCTCTGGAAAGCACAGTAGGCCAAACAATTTCCAGAGATCACAAAGTATGGAGAATAGTTTGCATTCCCACTACAGAGTCAAGAGTCCTCATACTACACAGTACATTGAACAGATTCACCCCAGCTTGTTATAGCAGACCTGTGAAATTAAAGCAGAATTAAACTAAAATTCAGTAACAGTTATTTGAAAAATCCCCAAGTATCTGGAAATTAAACAACATACTTCTAAGTCAGGGCAGGGAAGAAATCACAAAGAAACAGAAAAAAAATGTTTTGAATTGAATGAAAATGAAAATATATGTCAAAGCAATGCTTGGAGGAAAATGCCTTTATTAGAAAAGAACAGTATGTAAATCAGTCATCTAAGTGTTCACCTTGAGAAAATTGAAAAAGAAAAGCAAATTAAATTCAAAACAAGCAGAAAGAAGTAAATAATAAAGATAAGACTAAATGTATAAAAGGCATTTGACAAAGTCAGTATACCTTAAAATATATCAATAAAATCAATAATCCTGTAGCTAGACCCAAATTACCAGTATCAGAAATGAGAGGACATCACTACAAATCCAACAGACATTGCAAGAATAATAAGAAATATTATGAACAACTTTATGACAATAGATATGACAACGTAGATGAAATTGACTAATTCTTTAAAAGACACAAACTACTAAAGCCTACGTAAGAGACAACCTGAATAGCTCTGTATTTCTTTTAAACTGAATATTTGTAGTTCCACTTGATTTCTTCCAGAAAAAAAGAGAAAGAAACATTTACTATTTTATGAGGCTTAGTGTTACCCTGATAGCAAAGCCAGCTATGGACATTTCAAGAAAGGAAAACTGCAAAATAGTATCTCTCATGAACATAGACTTCCAAGTTCTTAAGATAATACTAGCAAATCAAATCCAGCAACATACAAAAAGGATAATACTACATTATCAAGTAAGTTTTGTGTCAAAAAATGCAAGACTGTCTTAATATTTGAAAACCAATAAATGGTGCTCGCTTCGGCAGCACATATAGTAAAATTGGAACGATACAGAGAAGATTAGCATGGCCTCTGCGCAAGGATGACACGCAAATTCATGAAGCGTTCCATATTTTTCACGTACCGAATGGAGCACTGAGTGTTATACGCGAACAATGAATCATGGAACACTAACTACATCAAAAACTAATGATGTAATGTATGGTGATTAACATAACATAATAAAATAAAAAAAAAGAAAACCAATAAATGTCACCATTTTGTTGATATGATAAAAGTCATGTGATTGTGCTAATAGTCACAGGAAAAGCATTTTACAAAATTGAACATTCATTCTTGATAAAAACTTGGTAAACTTAGAAGGAAATTGCCTCAACCTGATGGACGTCTATTAAAAAACTGCAGTTAACATCATAATTCATGGTGGAAGATAAAATGCTTTCTTTCTGTGATCACTTCTGTTCAACCTTCATCATTTCCATTCACTTTTGTACCTGGGGGTACTAGCCAGTGCAAAAAGGCAAAGAAAAGTAGATAAATAAAAGGCATACAGATTGAAGAAGAAAAAATACACTATCTTTATTCAAAGATGACATCATTGTTTATACTGAAAATCCTAAGAATCAGAAGGAAGAAAAACAAATCTAGAACTAACAGGTATGAGTGTAGCAAGGTCATAAGATACAAGATCAATCTACATAAATCAATTGTATTTTTATATACTAGTTAAAGAAATGGGGGTCAATTTAACAATATGTGCTAGACCTATACACTGGAAACTAAAAGAAAAAAATTGCTGAAATTAAAGGCATACATACATACAGGGTTTGGAAGGCTCAGTACTGTTAACATTGTCAGTTCTCCCCAAACTGATCTATAGATTCAGCAGAATCCAGTCAAAATTTCAGGCTGACATACTGATACTGAAATTTATGAAGGACCTAGACTAACCAAAACAGTTGTGAAAAAGAAGAAAATTTGAAGCTCTCCACAGCCTGATTTCAAGGATTACTATTACCCTACAGTAAAGAAAACACTGTAGTATTGGCTTATAGATCAGTGGCACAGAATAGAGCCCAGAAAGAGACCAATATATGTATGGTCAACTGGTTTTTATTAATAGCACCATGGTAATTCAATGAAGAAATGATAGTCCTTTCAGTAAATGTTGCTGGAACAATTGAATATATGCAAAAAAAATGAGCATCATCATTTACCTCATAAACAAAAATTACCTCAAAATAGATCATAGATCTAAAAGTAAGAGCTAAAATTTTAAAACTTTTAAAAGGATACATAAGGAAAACTTTGCAACTTTGGGTTAGAGAAAGACTTCTTAAATAAGATATAAAAAGCATGAAGCATAATGAAAAATTTGATTTGATTTTATCAAAATTTAAAACTTTCTGCTTTAAAAGACACCATTTAGAAAATGAAAAGGCAAGCTACAGTTTGGGGGAAAATATTTGCAAGACATACACAGGCATACTTCATTTTATTGTGCTTCTCTTTATTGCATTGTGAAATACTATGGTTTTTTGGTGGGGTTTTTTTGGTTCTTTTTTTTAGTTGAAGATTTGTGGCAACCCTGCATTGAGCAAATCTATCACTACCATTTTTCCAGCAGCATTTGCTCACTTCATGTTTCTGTGTCACATTTTGGTAATTCTCACAATACTTCCACTTTTTCATGATAATATTTGAATTGCAATCTCATAGTAAACCTTTTAATGGGTGAGGAGTTTTTTTTGTTTTTTTTAAGAGAGAGCGTGTGTGTGCTCATGAGCAGATGGGGGAGGGGCAGAGGGAGAGACTCTTAAGCAGACTCTGAGCTGAGTGTGAGGCTGACACAGGGCTCAACCTCACAACCCTGAGATCATGACCTGAGTTGAAATCAAGAGTTGGGCACTTAACCAACTGAACCACCCATCACCCCAAACAAGGAGTTGTTTCTAGTGGGTGAGCAAGGACAGTGATTTCTTAAGATGGAATCTATTCTTCATGAAGATGCTATGAAGATTGTTGAAATGACAGCAGTGGATTTGGAATGTTACATAAACTTAGTTGATAATGCAATGGCAAGGTTTGAGAAGATTGACTCTAAATTTTGACAGAAGTTCTACTGTTGGGGAAAAACCATCAAACAGAATCTCCTGCTACAAGGAAATTGTTCATAAAAGGAAGAGTCTATTGATGCAGCAGACTTCATTGTCTTATTTTAAGAAATTGCCACAGCCACCCAGGCCTTCAGCAACACCACCCTGATCAGTTAACAGCCATCAACATTGAGGTGCGACCCTCTTAGAGCAAAAAGGTTATGACTTGCCAAAAGCTCAAATGATGGTTAGCAGTTTTTAACAATAAGGTAATTTTTAATTAAGGTATATACATTGTTTTTCAGACACAATGTTATTGCACACTTACTAGACTACCCTGTACTGTAAACATAACTTTATATGCACTGGAAAAAACAAAAAATTCATTTGACTGACTTTATTGCAATATTCCCTTTTTGCAGTGTTCACTTTATTTTGGTGGTCTGGAACTGAACCTGCAATATCTCTGAGGAGGCCTGTACCCTAAAAAGGAAGTTGTTCATTCATTGCTGGTGGCAATGCAAATAGTACAATTACTTTGGAAGACACTTTCTTACAGTTTCTTACAAAGCTAACATAGTATTACCATACAATCTAGCAATTGTACTCCTTGATAGTTACCCAAGGGAGTTGATAATTTATGTCCACACAGAAATCTACATGTGAATGTTTATAGCATATTTATTCATAATTGTCAAAACTTGGAAGCAAACCATGATGTTTTTTAATAGGAGCAAAGATAAAGTGATACATCCATACAATGGAATATTATTCAGCAATAAAAAGAAATGAGCTATCAAGCTTCACAACAATATGGAGGAACCATAAGTACATATTGCTAGATGAAAGAAACCATGCTGGAAAAGGTATACCCATATGATTCCAACTACATTGCATTCTGGGAAAAGCAAAAGTTATAGACAGTACAAAAGAACCAGTAGTTGCCAGGGTTTGGGGGAGTATAAGGGAGGGATGAATAGATGAAGCCTGGAGCATTTTTAGGGCCATGGGACTATTCTGTATGATACTGTAAAGGTGCATAGATGACATCATGCATTTGTCAAAACCCATGAAACTGTACAACGTTTAGAGGGGATCTTAATGTAAACTATAGTCTTTAGTTGATAATAGTGTATCAAATTGGCTTATTAATTATAACAAATGTATCATACTAATGCAAGATGTAAATAAGAGAAACTGGGGTGAGGCAGATACATGGAAATTCTCTGTACTTTCTGCTCAATTTTTTTGTAAATTTAAAACTTTATTAAGCCCATAGTTAACATCAGTGTTCATACTTTGTGTTGTATATGTGTGTCTATGGGTTTTAACAAATGTATAATGACATGTAATGTTTTTGTCCAGTATTGGCATTAGAGTAATGCTGTGCCTATAGAATTAGTTAAGAAATGTTTCTTCTATCTCCTGGAAGAGATTGTAGAGAATTGGTATAATTTCTTCCTTAAATGTTTGGTAGAATATACCAGTAAGTTCCTGTGAGCCTGGTGCTTTCTGTTTGGGAAGGTGATTAATTATTGATTTAATTTCTTTAACAGATAAAGTACTTTTCAGGTTATCTATATCTCCTTTTGTGAGTTTTGGTGGATTGTATATGTAAAGGAATTGGTCCATTTCATATAGGGTATTAAATTTGTGGGCATAGAATTGTTCATAGTATTCTTTTATTATTCTTTAATGTCTGTAGCATCAGTAGTGATGGTCCCCCTTTCATTTCTGTTATTAGTAAATCTCCCTCTTCTCTTTTTTTCTTTTTCTTTTTTTTATAAAGATGTATGTTTTTACCTGACAGTCTTCTCTTTTTTCTTAATCAACCTAGCAAGAAGTTTATCAATTTTAATCTTTTCAAAGAACCAGCTTTGGTTTCATTAAATTTTATTGACATCCTGGTTTCACTTTCATTGGGTTTTGCTTTAAATTCCATTATTTCTTTTCTTCTACTTACTCTAAATTTAATTTGCTCTTTTTAAGAGCATCTTGACTTTATAAGACGTAAGTTTAGATTATTGATTTTAGGTCTTTTTTCTTTTCTAACTTTGCATTCAGTGCTATAAATTTCCCTTTAAACACTGCTTTTGCCACATCCCACATAAGTTGCATTTTCATTTGGATCACATATTTTTAAATTTTTCTTAAGACGACTTCTTTGTCCCATGTATTCTTAGAAATGTGTTGCTTTGGGGGTGCCTGGGCCCCTCAGTCAGTTTAGTGTCTGCCTTTGGCTCAGGTCCTGATCCCAGGGTTCTGGGCTCAAGCCCCACATCTGGCTCCCTGCTTATAGCAGGGATTTTTATTCTTAAAACTTTTTTTTTAATTTATTTTTATTATGTTATGTTAATCACCATACATTACATTATTAGTTTTTGATGTAGTGTACCATGATTCATTGTTTGCATATACCCAGTGCTCCATTCAATACGTGCCCTCTTTAATACCCATCACCAGGCTAACCCATCCCCCCCACCCCCTCCCCTTTAGAACCCTCAGTTTGTTTCTCAGAGTCCATAGTCTCTCATGGTTCGTCTGCCCCTCCGATTTCCCCCCCTTCATATTTCCCTTCCTACTATTTTCTTTTTCTTTTCTTTTCTTTTTAACATATAATGTATTATTTCAGAGGTACAGGTCTGTGATTCAACAGTCTTAACACAATTCACAGTGCTCACCATAGCACATACCCTCCCCAGTGTGTTATCACGCAGCCACCCCATCCCTCCCACCCCCCAGCACTCCAGCAGCCCTCAGTTTGTTTCCTGAGATTAAGAATTCCTCATATTGTGGGGTGCCTGGGTGGCTCAGTCGTTAAGCATCTGCCTTCGGCTCAGGTCATGATCCCAGGGTCCTGGGATCGAGCCCCACATCGGGCTCCCTGCTCCGCGGGAAGCCTGCTTCTCCCTCTCCCACTCCCCCTGCTCGTGTTCCCTCTCTCGCTGTGTCTCTCTCTCTGTCAAAATAAATAAATAAAATCTTTAAAAAAAAAAAAAAAAAGAATTCCTCATATCAGTGAGGTCATATGATACATGTCTTTCTCTGATTGACTTATTTCACTCAGCATAATACCCTCCAGTTCCATCCACGTTGCAAATGGCAAGATTTCATTCCTTTTGATGGCTGCATAATATTCCATTGTATATATATACCACCTCTTCTTTATCCATTCATCTGTCAATGGACATCTTGGCTCTTTCCATAGTTTGGCTATTGTGGACATTGCTGCTATAAACATTGGGGTACACATACCCCTTTGGATCACTACATTTGTATCTTTGGGGTAAATACCAGTAGTGCAATTGCTGGGTCGTACACTAGCTCTATTTTCAACTTTTTGAGAAACCTCCATACTGTTTTCCAGAGTGGCTGCACCAGCTTGCATTCCCACCAACAGTGTAGGAAGGTTCCCCTTTCTCTGCATCCTCGCCAACACCTGTTGTTTCCTGAGTTGTTAATTTTAGCCATTCTGACTGGTGTGAGGTGGTATCTCACTGAGGTTTTGGTTTGGATTTCCCTCATGCCGAGCAACGTTGAGCACTTTTTCATGTATCTGTTAGCCATATGGATGTCTTTGGAAAAATGTCTGTTCATGTCTTCTGCCCATTTCTTGATTGGATTCTTTGTTCTTTGGGTGTTGAGTTTGATAAGTTCTTTATAGATTTTGGATACTAGCCCTTTGTCTGATATGTCATTTGCAAATATCTTCTCCCATTCTGTCAGTTGTCTTTTGGTTTTGTTGACTGTTTTCTTTGCTGTGCAGTAGCTTTTTATCTTGATGAAGTCCCAATAGTTCATTTTTGCCCTTGCTTCCCTTGCCTTTGGCTATGTTTCCAGAAAGAATTTGCTGCGGCTGAGGTCGAAGAGGTTGTTGCCTGTGTTCTCCTCTAGGATTTTAATGGACTTCTGTCTCACATTTAGGTCTTTCACCCATTTTGAGTCTGTTTTTGTGTGTGGGTAAGGAAATGGTCCAGTTTCATTGTTCTGCATGTGGCTGTCCAAATTTCCCAACACCATTTGTTGAAGAGACCATCTTTTTTCTATTGGACATCTTTGTCGAAGATTAGTTGACCACAGAGTTGAGGGTCCATTTTTGGGCTCTATTTTGTTCCATTGATCTATGTGTCTGTTATTGTGCAAGTACCATACTGTCTTGATGATTACAGCTTTGTAATAGAGCTTGAAGTCCAGAATTGTGATGCCACCAGCTTTTCTTTTCAACATTCCTCTGGCTATTCGGGGTCTTTTCTGGTTCCATACAAATTTTAGGATTATTTATTCCATTTCTTTGAAAAAAGTTGATGGTACATTGATAGGGATTGCATTAAATGTGTAGATTGCTCTAGGTAGCATTGACATCTTCACAATATTTGTTCTTCCAATCCATAAGCATGAAACATTTTCTCTTTCTTTGTGTCTTCCTCAATTTCTTTCATGAGTATTTTATAGTTTTCTGAGTGCAGGTCCTTTGCCTCTTTGGTTAGATTTATTCCTGGGTATCTTATGGTTTTGAGTGCAGTGGTAAATGGGATCGACTCCTTAATTTCTCTTTCTTCTGTCTTGTTATTGGTGTGTAGGAATGCTACTGATTTCTGTGCATTGATTTTATATCCTGTCACTTTACTGAATTCCTGTATGAGTTCTAGCAGTTTTGGGGTGGAGTCTTTTGGGTTTTCCACATAAAGTATCATATCATCTGCAAAGAGTGGGAGTTTGACCTCTTTGCCAATTCGAATGCCTTTTATTTCTTTTTGTTGTCTCATTGCTATGGCTAGGACTTCTAGTGCTATGTTGAATAGCAGTGGTGATAGTGGACATCCCTGCCGTGTTCCTGACCTTAGGGGGAAAGCTCTCAGTTTTTTCCCATTGAGAATATTTGCTGTGGGCTTTTCATAGATGGCTTTTATGATATTGAGGTATGTACCCTCTATCCCTACACTCTGAAGAGTTTTAAGAAAGGATGCTGTACTTTATCAAATGCTTTTTCTGCATCTATTGAGAGGATCATATGGTTCTTGTTCTTTCTTTTATTAATGTATTGTATTGATTTGTGGATGTTGAACCAACCTTGCAGCTCAGGAATAAATCCCACTTGGTCATGGTGAATAATCCTTTTAATGTACTGTTGGATCCTATTGGCTAGTATTTTGGTGAGAATTTTTGCATCCATGTTCATCAGGGATATTGGTCTGTAATTCTCCTTTTTGATGGGGTCTTTGTCTGGTTTGGGGATCAAGGTAATGCTGGCCTCATAAAATGAGTTTGGAAGTTTTCCTTCCATTTCTGTTTTTTTGGAACAGTTTCAGAAGAATAGGTATTAATTCTTCTTGAAATGTTTGGTAGAATTCCCCTGGGAAGCCATCTGGCCCTGGGCTTTTGTTTGATGGGAGATTTTTGATGACTGCTTCAATTTCCTTAGTGGTTATAGGTCTGTTCAGGTTTTCTATTTCTTCCTGGTTCAGTTTTGGTAGTTGATACATCTCTAGGAATGCATCCATTTCTTCCAGTGAGGGGGGTGTTAAAGTCACCCACTATTATTGTATGGTTGTTGTCGATGTGTTTCTTTACTTTTGTTATTAATAGGCTTACATAATTGGCTGCTCCCATGTTAGGGGCATAGATATTTACAATTATTAGATCTTCTTGTTGCATAGACCCTTTAAGTATGATATAGTGTCCTTCCCAATCTCTTATTACAGTCTTTTGTTTAAAATCTAATTTGTCTGATATAAGGATTGCCACCCCAGCTTTCTTTTGGTGTCCATTAGCATGGTAAATGGTTTTCCACCCCCTCACTTTCAATCTGGAGGCGTCTTTGGGTCTAAAATGAGTCTCTTGCAGACAGCATATCGATGGGTCTTGTTTTTTTATCCAATCTGATACCCTCTGTCTTTTGATTGGGGCATTTAGCCCATTTACATTCAGGGTAACTATTAAAAGATATGAATTTAGTGTCATTCTGTTGCCTGTAAGGTGACTGTTACTGTATATTGTCTGTAATTCCTTTCTGGTCTATGTTACTTTTACGCTCACTCTTTGCTTAGAGGACCCCTTTCAATATTTCTTGTAGGGCTGGTTTTGTGTTTGCAGATTCTTCTAGTTTTTGTTTGTCCTGGAAACTTTTTATCTCTTTCTATTTTCAGTGACAGTCTAGCTGGATGTAGTATTCTTGGCTGTATATTTTTCTCCTTTAGTGCTCTGAATATATCGTGCCAGTCCTTTCTGGCCTGCCAGGTCTCTGTGGATAGGTCTCTTGCCAGTTTAATGTTTTTGCCATTGTAGGTTACAGATCTCTTGTCCCGAGCTTCTTTCAGGATTTTTTCTTTGTCTCTGACACTTGTAAGTTTTACTATTAGATGTCGGGGTGTTGACCTGTTTTTATTGATTTTTGAGGGGGGTTCTCTGTGCCTCCTGGATTTTGATGCCTGTTCCTTCCCCAAATTAGGGAAGTTCTCTGCTATAATTTGCTCCAATATACCTTTTGCCCCCCCCATTCTTCTTCTGGGATCCCAATTATTCTAATATTGTTTCATCTTATGGTAGCACACTTATCTCTCGAATTCTGCCCTCGTGATCCAGTAGTTGTTTATCTCTGTTTTTCGGCTTCTTTATTCTCCATCCTTTGGTCTTCTATATCACTGATTCTCTCTTTTGCCTCATTTATCCTAGCAGTTAGAGCCTCCATTTTTTATTGCACCTCATTAATAGCCGTTTTGATTTTGACTTGGTTAGATTTTAGTTCTTTTATTTCTCCAGAAAGAGTTTCTCTAGTATCTTCCATGCTTCTTTCAAGCCCAGCTAGTACCTTTATAATCGTCATTCTGAACTCTAGTTCCGACATCTTACTAATGTCCATATTGATTAGGTCCATGGCAGTCGGTACTGCCTCTTGTTCTTTTTTTTGAGGTTAGTTTTTCCGTCTTGTCATTTTGTCCAGAGGAGAATAAATGAATGAGAGAACAAATTATGCTAACAGGGTAATAATGACCCCAGAAAAATATACACTAAACAAATCAGAAGAGACCTGAAACCGGGGGAAAAGAAAGGGAAAGAAAGAAAGAAAAAAGAAAAAAAAAAACGAGAAAAAGAAAAAAATATATCAAATATAATGAAGCTGGTGAATAGATCAGTGCCACACACTAGATTTTGGGCATATTTTGGTCTGTTAGAAGAAGCTGCCTCCCAAAATTTTAAAGAAAGAAAAACTTATATATGTACAAAAATAAGGGTAAATATGAAGGGATGGAATATGACTGTAAAGATGAAAATCATAAAAGATTTTATAAAAGGAATTGATAAGAAGTTGGTTGAAAAAAGAAAGAAGAGAAATTAAAAAAAAAAAAAAGAATGTGATTAGGCAGGAGACTAGAACAAAGCCATACAGTAGAGATTTAGGGTATATTTTGGTCTGTTAGAAGAAACTGTGTCCCAAAATTTTAAAGAGAGAACAACTTATATATATACCAAAAATAAGGTTAACTACAATGAAGGGTTAGAATATGACGCTAAAAGTGAAAAATAAAAAAGATTTTTTTTAAAAATAAGTCTTTTTTTTTTTTAAGATTTTATTTGACAGAGAGAGAGAGAGAGACAGCTAGAGAGGGAACACAAGCAGGGGGAGTGGGAGAGGGAGAGGCAGGCTTCCCGCCGAGCAGGGAGCCTGACGTGGGGCTCGATCCCAGGACCCTGGGATCATGACCTGAGCCAAAGGCAGACGCTTAATGACTGAACCACCCAGGCGTCCCGAAAAAAGGAAAAGATTTTTTAAAAAGGAATTGATAAGATGTTGGTTGAAAAAGGGAAAAAGAAAAATTCAAAAAAATAGAAAAAGGAAAAAAAATTTAAAAAATTAACTTTGAAAGACTAAAGAATCATGGGAAAAAAAAACATGAATTCTATGTGCTGTATTCCCCTAGTGCTGCAGTTCTGCCGTTCTTATTGATCGGTGAACTTGGTCTTGGCTGGCTGTTCTTGCTGATCTTCTGGGGGAGGGGCCTGTTGCTGTTGATTCTCAAATGTCTTTGCCGGAGGCAGAATTGCCCCACCCTTGCCAGGGTCCGGGCTAAGTAATCTGCTTTGGTTTGCTCTCGGTAGCTTTTGTTCCCTGCAAGTTTTCCATCAGCTTTGGAGGACGAGAGTGAAAATGGCGGCCTCCCAATCTCTGCCCAGGAGGAGCCGAGAACTCGGGGCCGCACTTCTCAGTGAGCCCCCAGAGAAAAGCAGTCAATCACTCCTGTCTCCCCGGTCTCCGGCCGCACCCCATGCTCACCCAGCCTGTGACCGAGCGTTTCTATCTCTTGCACACAAGCCCGTGTGGAGTCTCCAAACCCAGCAGATTCCTACGGTGAGCTCCTGCACCGCTCCTCCCGGGGGAGGAAGGGGAGTCTCCCCGGATCTGCCACTTGTTGGGTCCCTGCTGGAGGAGCAGTGGCCCAACTGTGCCGCCGATTAGGGTTTATGGCAACCCCTAGCTCAGAGCCCGCTCCTCGGCTCTGTCTCTGCAGCCAGCTTCCCCGTTCCGATACCTGGGAGCTCTGCCGCACTCAGGCACCCCCGCTCTTCCTGTGACCCTGAGGGTCCTGAGATCACACTGTCCCAGCGAGGGTTCCACCCCTCACCCCCCCACCCCTGCTTAGCCACTGGAGTGACGTCCCTCAGCGGAGCCGACTTCTAAAATTTACGATTTTGTGCTCCGCTGCTTTATCACTTGCTGGTAGCGGCTGATGGAGGTCCCCTCCCCCGCGGTCTTTTTTCCCGAATATTGCCTCGGATTCACTTCTCCGCACGTCCTACCTTCCAGAAAGTGGTCGCTTTTCTGTTGAGAGTTGCTGCTATTCTTTTCTTCTATCGCCTGTTGAGTTCGTAGGTGTTCAGAATGGTTTGATCCCTATCTACCTGAATTCCTGGGACCAGATGAGCTTTAGGTCTCCTACTCCTCTGCCATCTTGCTCCTCCTATCTCTTATAAACTTTTTAAGATGTTTTATGGCCCATACTGTGGTCTGTCTTGGTAAATGTTCCATGTGAGCTTCAGATGAACGTGTATTTTGCTCACTAGTCTGTTTCCACCAGAAAAAAAATGTATGAGAGTGTCTGTCTTTTACTATATTCTCTCCAACGTGGTATGTTATCAGAAATTTTATCCTTGCCAATCTAATTAAAAAAAAAAGAATATTGTACCATAATTTTAGTTTGTACTTCTTATCATGAAGGTGGTTGTGTATCTTTTCATATGTTTAAGAGGTATTTGAATTTCCTTTTCTGTGTATTTCTTGTTCATATTATTTGCCTATTTCTCTTTATGTGTTGATCTTTTTCTTATTGGTTTATAGAAATCCTTTATGTAGGGGTGCCTCGGTGGCTCCGTCGGTTAAGCATCTGACTTTGGCTCAGGTCATGATCTCAGGATCCTGGGGTCGAGCCCCACGTCAGGCTCCCCACTTACCAGGGAGTGTGCTTGTCCCTCTTCCCTCCTCCTGCTAGTGCTTGCGCTCTCTCTCTCGCTCTCTCTCCCACTCTAATAAGTAAAAGAAGTCCTTTATGTATAAGAAAATTAGCCTTTTGTCTTTCAATATGATTTGTAACTATTTAAACCCTAGTTTGTCATTTGTATTTTGACTTTGCTGATTTTTGACAAGAAGAAATTTAAAATTTTAAATGTAGTTAATTTTATTGGGCACTTTTTGTTTAATTTATAGCTTCCAGATTTTGCAACATAAGTTAGAAAGGTCTTTCCCACTCAGAGATTATAAAAAGTATTCTTTTATATTTTCTCTGAATGTTGTTATAGCCAGCCTTAAAAAAAAAAAAAAAAAAAAAGGTCTTTCTCATTTTAAAAAGTATAACAGATTCCCATTTCTAGTTTTTTTTGGCATCTGCGTGGTTCTCTTTTTCTACAGATAGCTCTAAGAGTGGATTGGCAATGTTATTTAGAAGCTCCCGGAATACTGCGATATATAATTTATCTAATCTAAGAATTTGAACTCCTTTTGTTAACTAGATTTCTGACAAGTTCTTTACTCATTAGAGAATTCTAATTTATACTTATTTCATCCATTTTTTTGTTCAGAACAAAGCTCATTCTCTTTGATACAATGTATGCAGAAGCAAAATAGAAATTGACTTTTCCAATACCTGTCTCATTTCTATTTTCTGCTCAAATTCTTATTTATTTTTGACTGTGGGCTTCTCTTGATCTTTCTCTTCCTAAAGTCTCTAGAATAGAAGTGGATGACTCTGTCCACAGCAAAACTTATTTCCCGTTTACTTAGCTTTTTCAAGAAACATTTAATGAGCAACTACCACATACTTAGCCATATTCAAAGATAGAAACAAAATTTATGATATTTTGGTCCTTTTAAGGAGGAAAGGCAGGGTTATTACACATAATGATAATAGTATTAGATATAATAAAATAATAGTATTTGTCACTTTAGTTATAGCCCACAACTTGTTAAACTTTCTTTTTTTTTTTTTTGCTTGCAAGCATGGTTGGACTATGCCTAGAAGAAATACCTAGAAGTCCTGAAAGAACTTTTTCTTCTCTGCAGTTCATTTTTCTAAGGTGCAGTGGTAAATAGGATTCTCAGAAGTGGACATACAAGAAGGCTAGGCCATATTTGTATCAGCTCCAGGTGTTCTATGAAGCCAGTCATGGCATGTTCTTTCAACCACTTGTGGCAGGTAGAATATGTTTTTATTAAGTTATGCTAGCTTTCTAATAGTGTCTTTTCTTAAAGGAAATAAGACCCATTTATTCAAATAGCTTATTATTCATCTGTCCTTCTGGTCAATTTTCAGTATTTCCTTTGACCTTTTTTTTTGGTCTTATCAGTTAAATTCAAGTTGGCACTTGCCTCTTTTTTTTTTTTTTTAAAGATTTTATTTATTAAGAGAGAGAATGAGAAAGAGAGAGCATGAGGCGGGGAGGGTCAGAGGGAGAAGCAGACTCCCCGCCGAGCAGGGAGCCCGATGTGGGACTCGATCCCGGGACTCCAGGATCATGACCTGAGCTGAAGGCAGTTGCTTAACGAACTGAGCCACCCAGGTGCCCCATGGCACTTGCCTCTTAAAAGCTACTAAATAAATTCCGACTTTAAAGTGAATAGAGGTCCCAACTTCTTTCACAGTATCTTAGAGCTTAAAAATCTACATGCTAACAAATATGGACCTGCTTTTGCTTTCTTGGGAAAAGTAAAGTTGATCTTAATAGAACCCAACTATATTTTAGAAATTGGCTTTCTATGTTAATATAATTATAGCTGCAGTTTCACTAAAAAGCCTCTTTTTTTTTTTTCTGAGAATTTCTTATTGTGTAGTGAGATTCTTTCCTACTATAGCACCAATCTATGTAGTTGATGTGAAAAAAACCTTTGGGTATGTTTGTTTTTATAACATAATTTTGCCCTCCTACTTGACTTCCTCTTTCTCTTGGGTCTTTCCACATTCCCATGTGTCCTCACCCAGTTTGGGAGCAATAAGGTAGATGAACATAGAAACAAAGGGAGCTATATTAGAGTTCTCAAGTCAGTGATCATTTCTTTCTCTTTGCTTGTCCCAGTGTCTTGAATTGAATTGATATATTACATGACCATAGGATATTATAGAAAATATATTGACCTAGTACCTGAAAATTGTAAGGCAGTCATTATCTTTTTCCTGGAGAAACAGGTGGTGTTTATAGCTCTTACTTGGAGCAGAGGGTGTGCAGGTTGAAGGGATGGGTGGTATTCTGAACCACAGGAGTATGAAAATAACTGTGGAGATAGATGCAGTAGAACAGAATTAATAATACATCTGGACTAGAAGAGCATGCTAACAAGCAACAAATCAACCAGCAGTCAATGAGAGCATATCTCACAGTTAAATGAGTTAGAATAATGCATCATATAATAGATGGAATAATTAACCACAGTATGATATTTCAGTGGCTGTCTGTATAGTGATGAAGTCACATAAGCTTTAATAGGTAAGCATTCAAGCCTTGGTATTAGACTACCTGACTCTGCCACTTATCAGTAGTGTGGATTCAAGCAAATCACTTTATCTTATTTTGCATCAGCATCTATGTCTGTAAGGTGAAGATAACAATACACCTACCTTTGCTTAATACATACACACACTCACTCGCACTGCACTGAGAATATAGTTCCAGACACATACACAAAAAGCCCTCAATAAATGTTGTTTCTTTACTTCCTTTCTTTCCTTAAACTTTCTTATACTATCATAAGAGTAATAGAGTATTGCAAGCTTAACAGTGCTAAATTAAATATTTGTTAACAGCAAATATTTGTATTAAAGCAATAAGAAATTCTAGCTTGTTTTGTAAGAGTTAATAGCTAGTTTTGTCCATTGTTTTAGGTTTTTTCCAATGGTGATAATCATTCTATGATATAAGTTGAGTGTCCTTATCATCTTATCCTTATTAGGCTTATATTAAACTTTCAGAAAGTTACAGATTTACCCATTTCATTCTTTTTAAAAGGAAACATTTTTACTTAGAAGAACATTAAGTAACAAATAAAAAACATTACAAGTCAAAAGAGAGACCAAAGAAAGGAAAAACTTTTCTGTTTTAGTACCTTTAACACCACTGTTTTTCCTGTTTTTTGAACAAAGGTTTTCACAAATGATGTCTGCTTCCCTCTTTGCAGAGAATGGTATATAAATGCAATCTTGGCTAAATGTAGAAAGATAGTGTAGTTTCTTTTTTTTTTTTTTAATGTTATGTTAATCACCATACATTACCTCATTAGTTTTTGATATAGTGTTCCATGATTCATTCTTTGCATATAACACCCAGTGCTCCATGCAGAACGTGCCCTCTTTAATACCCATCACCGCCCTCCCCTCTAGAACCCTTAGTTTATTTTCCAGCGTCCATAGTCTCTTATGGTTCATCTCCCTACCCATTTCATTCTTTGTAGCATTCTCTAATCTTAATTTTTTTCTTATCTAATTTTTTTTCTTATCTAAATATAATAGATGCAATATTTAGCCTTTGACATTTTTCTTTGTTTAATAACAGTTATAATTTCTTCTGTCATTTCATATGACTTAAAATTTTTTTCTTCTGAGGTGTTTCTTAAAAATGTTGCTTAATATATAGCCCCCTCTTCCACTTAAACACTTATTTCATTCTTGTGAGTCACCTAGAAAAAATACATTTAAATGAAAAAAATCGCATTTTAAAAATCAGACTGTTCGTCTTTGAAGGATCCACTCTATGGTAGACATAACAGCTAAAGTATTATAGGTACAGATAAAGTTTAATTGATACTATTACTACTTGAAACTTGGGTTTTTCCTGAGCACTTACAGAAATGGATCTTAAAATATTAAATACAAGATTTGTCATCTTACATGGTTTCATTTATACATTAAGTCTTAACAGTTATGCTTTGCCTGCCCTCAAAATCAGACAGCAACCATTCATCAGAAAAACAAAGAGCACTTAAAAGAGGGAGACTGCTTAGTGTTCATTTTCAGTTTGAATTTAAAACTCTGTTTTACTCCCACTATTAAAGGCTAATTAGGGCTACTTGTTTCCTGTGACAGTGTGATTCATGGTCCATTTTCTGTGGAAAAGATGGTGAGATTTAAAAAAAAAAAAAAAGTGGCTTAAATAAAGAGACATGAGGGGATCACTCCCCCTAGTGAAATCAAACAGTCCTTCAAGGTCCAGTTCAAGAGCTGACTTCCCTGAATTGACTTATTTTGCTGATTTTCAAAATTGGAAAAATGGTAGCTTTAGGATTTGGTGCTCCCCAAATGATTTTTATTATTTTTTAATGACAGTCCACATAATGATTACATTCCTATTTTTTAATTTTTATTATGCATAATCATTTATTTTCATGAAGCATAAGCAGTATCATCTAGAGTTTGAGCCTAGACCAGAAAGTCATTAGGAAATTCTATTGGGTAGGAAATGTGTTTTTTCAGTTGTCATCTGACCTATTTAGTTTCTTTATGGTTTAGTTATTAAAGCAAGTTTTCCATGACTTTTAGAATAGGAATAGAAGCCAAGATTTATTATACTGCTTGATAAAATTTACTATAAAATCTATATATTGCCTCTGATTGGAATATTAAATTTGGTTTCAATGTATCAAACTTTCAAGTAGTATCTTTCAAGTGTTCTTTATGAAAAGTGTTCTTTATGAAAAGAAGAAAACCATGGTCTGGAGCAAAACAATATGTGTTATGACTTTAATTATACTGTTATCTTTTCAGGCTCACGAGAGGCTAGAAGATTCAAAACTAGAAGCTGTCAGTGATAATAACTTAGAATTAGTCAATGAAATTCTTGAAGATATCACTCCCTTAATAAATGTGGATGAAAACGTGGCAGAACTGGTTGGTATACTCAAAGAGCCTCACTTCCAGGTAAATTTTACCTGTTACTTTTCTTCCCAAGTCCCCTGTATTCCCAAAGTATTCTTTTTTCGTAGTTTCAGTTTAAGGTGATTTATTTAAGGTTATTTAGAGCCATATTTTGTAAATATGTAAATTCCAACTTAGGTATTTTAATGTCCTGAAATACCGAGGATATCAAAACACACACACACAACTAATACACACTACATAAATGTATAGCAGAAATACATCGTAACGGGTTTTCCATTGTGTAATTAAAACCAGCCTTGATTCACCACCAGACCACATGCCAGAGACATTTTTCTTACTGTGATAATAGGTTTTCCTTCCTCACTACCACTGTTTCACAGCCCTCCCTATTAAAGCTATTTCAGTATTGCTTCTGAGACTGAGATGCAATCAGTGACCTTGGAACAAAAGAGAACTGTGTAAGGATAGAAACTAATCCATAACATTTCCTCCATAGGTGCAAAAAAATAAGTGCAATTTAAGCTTTGGTCTGTAGCAGTGAAAACTAAATCTGTTTAACAAAAAAGTCAGTTTCAGAAGAGAAAGTGGAGGGGAGTGGGGAGAGATTTCTTCTCAACCTGTAATTTAGTGTGGCATTGGGACAGTATTAGAAAAATAGACCAATGGAAGAGAATAAAAAACCCCAGAAATACATACACATGTATATGGCAATTTGATTTATGATAGAGATACTACATTTTAGGGGAGAAAAAATGGACTGTTCCATAAGTGGTTCTGGGCTAAAAGAATAAAATGTTTTTCACTATAAATCTTAGCATTGAAAATCAAATGGCAACACCTCTTTGGTTTTTCTCAAGGAGTTTCTGTGACTCTTCAACAATGTGGCTGCAAAATACAAAGGTTTATAGAGAGTTGGTTGCTCCGTGAATCAGTATCTTAAAGTACAAAAAAATGGACACATATCAGAGACATACATGCACGTGCCAGTTGATGAAGGCCTTACAAGGCACAGTAAGCCATTTGGACTTTATCCTGAGGACAGTGGGAAACCATGAGAGGAGAGAGTGGGAAGTATTACACAAGGAGAGGGCAGATTGTGGAGCAAGATGGTTAAGCACTAAGGCAAGAAACTATGACGGCAGTGTCGAGAGTAGAAAATATGAGGATTTTCAAGTTTTAAGCAGTAAAATCAACAAGACTTGGTGATTGGTTACATGTGATAGTTGCAGAAGAGAGATGTGGGAAGTTGGTAAGGATAGGATTTCTAACAAATAATTGATGGCACTCACTAATAAGGAACACTCTAGAATAAACTGACATGTTAATGTTAAGGTAACTAGCCATGTTAAGTTTGTGATACCTTAGAAGCATCTGGTAGAGCTTTCAGGCATGCTATATATCTGTAATAAATATATGAAATTTAATAAGTATATAAATTTATATAAAGTTTAATAAATATAATTAGAAAATACTGGCAAGCAAAAATTTAAAAATTAAGACATTGCATTCTTACTACCCAGATCTTACTGTACTATCCTAGTACATATTCCTCCATACTTTTTCTATGCAAAATGTACATATTTTTCTCTTTACTGATTCAGATCCTTTTGTACAAGCTATTTTGTAACTTACCCTTTTTTTTTCAGTCGTTGATTTCCACTTTTCCATTTCAGTGGATCTCCATCTCATGTAATACACATATTATATTCAAACATCTCCATTTGACACCAAAATATTCTTTACAGCTGGTTTGTACTTATGGGTTTCCAACCTAGATTCATGTGTGCCATTTGGATGGACCATCCTTTCTCCCTTGATTATGATGTTGACCTATTAAGAGACCAGACCATTGCCCTGAAGAATATCCCACTCCCTGGATGAATCTGGTTGTCTCTTTGCTGTGTTGTTTAGTTATCCCTTCTATTTCCTGTAAACAGAAGTTTATCTAAAAGGTTGATGATTCAGGTTAATTATTTGGAACTAGAATGCATCATTAGTGATGTAATGCAACATGAATTAAACTACATCAGAAGATGTGTGACACCTGGTTAGCCCACCAGTATGGTTGCTGAGATTGGTCCCTTGATTAAAGGCATAAACAGTCTAATCCTTCCTTTGAAATACTTTTCACTAGGACATAATCTAGTGTGTTATTATTCTAGGAACAGTATTTCCTGTTCAACCATTTATCTACTTATGAACACAAATTAATCCTTGCCTGAATCAGTATTTTCATTAGAGGCTTCAAAATGACATTTTTCAGATTCTGTCATTCAACATTGTGTAGCTGCTGTTCTTATATAAAGTAGAGCTTTTCCTCATCAACTGAACTATTTAGTTAACCCATCATGCATTTCATACTGAAAAATCAGGGAAATGCCTGATCCTTCCCTTTACCAGTTTATAAAGTAAAGAATTATTTAAAATAGCAGTCTTGAATGGCAACAGATGAAGTTTTCAGTCCTTCTGTTTTTTAAATAGCATTGTACAGTTACAGATTTTTCATTATTGAGTATGTTTCAGTCCTCTACCATCTTTACTCTTTGATTTTCAAATTATCATGACTGGCTAGTTGTGGACAGATTTTTAGTCTATGAATCTGAAGCTCATGAGAATTCTGGAAGTTATCAGTGTTTAAGTAGTGATTCAAGTCACAGGAGTAGATAATGCTGGCTAAGAAGGCATAGGGTGAAAACTAAGCAGCCCAGGTTAGAGATTTAAGCAACTTCTAGCATTATAGAAATAATCCTTACATGTGGACTTGTGATTTTTTTTTTCTTTTTGAAATTTTCTTTAGTCTCTTACAACATATTTTCATGAAATGACCAGAAATTACCAATTTAATTCATATCCTGATTGCTTCTGTTCTAATTTGTTGACGTTTTCTCTGTTCTTTCTATTTTGATTTGTTTTTGAGCTCCATCCACTCAAAAAAAAATTTTTTAACTCAGCTTTATTGTTGAGTATACACAATTACAATGTAAATGAAAAACTAAAATAAATATATTAAAAAAATTGTAAGAAGTTCCTAGAAAGCTAGATCAAAGTCATCCATGATGATAGCACATACATAGTAAATGTAGGAGGTAAAATTATATTCACGACCTTTACTGGCTCACTAGGTGTTTTTTTTCTTCCCCCCTTAAAATATATGTTTTATAGACTAAAGTCTTTATAAATAATATAAAATCTCTCATCACTGATATAAGGTGCTGTAAATATCCATTTTCTATTGGATGTCTTTTTAGCAGACATTTTATATGTGTAAGAAATATATAGTATTACTAACATAACAATCTTAGAGTAAAAATTAGGGTCTGTACCATTTGAATTTTTTTTTTTTAAAGATTTATTTGGAAGAGAGAGGGAGAGAGAGAGCACAAGCAGGGGGAACGGCAGGCAGAGGGAGAGGGAGAAGCAGGCTCCCCCCTGAGCGGGGCTCAATCCCAGGACCCTGAAATCATGACCTGAGCAGAAGGCAGATGCTTAACCAACTGAGTCACCCAGGTGCCCCTGTACCATTTGAATTTGTCTGATACCTAATAAATAGGGATTGATGATAAATATGGAATGATGATAATGTTGATGACAGTGGCAGCAGTGAATTCCAGTGCCTTCAGTGTACCACACTTGGAAATCTAGGTTCAGTTTCCACTGACCATGTCACTTTTTAAAAAAAGTCATAAAACTCTATCAGTCTCTTCAAATCTTTTAAAACAAGGAATACAATATTGTTTATGTTAATGTACTATATATATTTATATTTCTTTAAAAAATTCTGTTGCATTTAGAATTTAATAATGTGTGCCTTAGAAGGTTTTAGTACTCCACTGGGATAATGAACTGTTATTTTTAATAACTTATTCCATCAGTAATTAATAACCGCAGGCTATTTTGAATCCTTATAGTCACTCTTGGAGGCCCATGATATCGTGGCATCAAAATGTTATGATTCACCTCCATCAAGCCCAGAAATGAATAATTCTTCTATCAATAATCAGTTATTACCAGTAGATGCCATTCGTATTCTTGGTATTCACAAAAGAGCTGGGGAGCCATTGGTGAGTAGATAAATAGTGCCGTTTAAAATCTGAAATCTGACATATTTGTGGCTCAGTCATATCTTTTTTCTTTTTCATAATTTGTATTATAAAAAACTTCAATTCATGTTTATTTGTTTTATCAGTGTTTTTTGGCTTGTATATAAATACACAACTGTTGCTCTCTTAACTTAATATAGCATACAAAATTAAGCCAAAATAAAATGTTAAGCTGAAATAGAGGCCAGAAGAAGTTTGCTAATGGGCAGCAAAAATTACAGAAGATAAGTACCCCATTTCTTCCTATGCCCTTTGAAGAAATGAGCTCAAGTTGCTTGCTAATGATAGTATCAAAACACAAAAGAAAGTTATTAAGAATTGAAGCATGGTAGGACTCTATAAGTAGTGAAGTTTTCTGTTCCCTGCTAAAATTATTATTTCTGGGTCCTGACTGTAAGAAAAAAAGAAAAGCTTGGAACAAGGCCATCAGAATGCATAAATACTTTTTCTTCTCCTTTGAACTTTTTATCCTGTGGAATGCAATTCCCATGGAAGTCCTGTTTTTATGGGGTGGTATATATCATCACAGTTGCCTATGGTTTAATGAGATTAAAATATTGAGACAGAGAACAGAGGAAAAGTAGGAACAATTAACTCACCTACTTTTAGAATTATTTTCTTATATATACATATTAATGAATATTTAAGATTTCTTCCTAATAATCTAAAATCAGTGATAATTCTGTTTTTTTATTTCCTTTAGGGTGTAACATTTAGGGTTGAAAATAATGATCTGGTAATTGCCCGAATCCTTCATGGAGGAATGATAGATCGACAAGGTCTGCTTCATGTGGGAGATATCATTAAAGAAGTCAATGGTCATGAGGTTGGAAACAATCCAAAGGAATTACAAGAATTACTGAAAAATATTAGTGGAAGTGTCACCCTAAAAATTTTACCAAGCTATAGAGATACCGTAACCCCTCAACAGGTTAGTAATAAAATTCTTGGTAATATTAAGAATACTTTCATTTCTTTAATCACACTGTTGGATATAACCACCACTTGCTCCTCTTTTGCTAAAGAAGAGTGGAAAAACCTATGATTTAAGTGTTCCAAATTGCCTTATTTTGTCATGGGTGAATTTTTGAATTTTGAAACTATTAGCACTGTCTTATTAGGAAGGAATACCAATGTCTTTGTGAACACTATGAACCCTAGCATTACAGTAACTTACAGCTAGGTATCTGAAAAATCATAAAGCCTTTTAGTCATTAATCTGGCAAACATTTTTGGCACCTGTTATGTTCCAGGCATTGTATTAGGCCCTGTGAGAAGATAAGAATATAGCTCCAAATACCTCTTGCTTAGTGTTCATGTGATGAGCTGTATGGGGAATGAGGTAAGAAAGGGAGGATGGGTGTATAGATTGAGAAAAATCTTGAATACCTGGATTGTACACATCTGATCTGATTTTTATAACTAATTTTTAGGTAAAGTAGATTATTGAACAGGGTAATGTTCTAATGACAGTGATCATCTAGTTTCATCATGTTGAGTGAATTTCCAAAAGGAGAGAAGTGATATCTGATATCCTGTAACCAGGAAGCAAAACTTTGGAGGTGTGAGGTGATTTCTGAGAGGCAACTCTAAAAGAAGGTTAACACTGTTTGGGTTCAAATACCAATGCTACCACTTACTAGCTTAGCCTTTCTGTGCTTCATTGTCTCATGTATATAGTTAGGGATAATATTTCTTTTCTCAGAAGATGTTATGAGGATTAAATGATTTAATTCATGTAAAGCTCTCTTAGCAGTGCCTGGCACATGGCACTCAAAAAGTAGCTGCTGCTGTTGTCGTGATGGTGGTGATGAAGTAGTGATGGTATAATAGAATTGTAAAAAAAGAAATGTAATAAAGTAATTGCAGAAAAAGATTTGGCAATCATAGTGGGAGTGTTGGAACTGAGGAGAGGGTTTAAAGGCCTACATAATGTAGAAATAGGAAATATCAATGTTTTAGTTTGATACCTTTAATTATTCAACTTCATTTCACAAATTTATTGTTTCATGGGTAAGTGAAATGATAAGTTTTTACATAAGATACTGGCAGTGATCTTATTTTCAATATGAGAACTTAAAAGTCTAGTTTTTATATTTCCATACAATTCTTTTAAAAAACATATGTTGAATACCTGTTTTACATAGTTCTTTGAAGGATAGGATAAAATGTATACATTTTTTTTAAGTTTTTATTTTAATCACCTGGTGTTCAACATGACAAGTGCCCTCCTTAATCCCCATCACCTATTTCACTCATCTCCCTACCCACCTCCCCTCTGGTAACCACCAGTTTGTTCTCTATATTTGAGTCTGTTTCTTGGTTTCTCTTTCTCTTTTTTTCCTTTTGCTTGTTTGTTTTGTTTCTTAAATTCTACATATGAGTGAAATCATAAGGCATTTGTCTTACTCTGACTGACTTATTTCACTTAGGATTATACTCTCTAGCTCCATCCATGCCATTGCAAATGGCAAAATTTCATTCTTTTTTATGGCTGAATAATATTTCATTATATATATGTATATATGTGTGTATGTGTACCACATCTTCTTTATCCATTCATCAATCAATGGACACTTGGGCTGCTGCCATACCTTGGCTATTGTGAATAATGCTGCTGTAAACATAGAGGTGTCTGTATCCTTTGCATTGGTGTTTTTGTATTTCTGGGTAAATATCCAGTAGTGCAATTGCTGTATCATAGGGTAGTTCTATTTTTAACTTCTTGAGGAACTTCCATACTGTTTTCCACAGTGGCTGCACCAGTTTGCATTCCCACCAACAGTGCAAGAGGGTTCCTTTTTTTCCACATCCTCATCAACACTTGTTTCTTGTGTTTTTGATTTTAGCTATTCTGACAGGTGTAAGGTGCTATTTCATTATAGTTTTGATTTGCATTTCCCTGATGATGAATGATATTGAGCATCTTTTCATGTGTCTGTTGGCCATCTGTATGTTTTCTTTGGAGAAATGTCTGTTCATTTTTTTTAATTGGATTATTTGGTTTGGGGTGGTTTTATAAGTTCTTTATGTATTTTGGATACTAACCCTTTATTGGATATGCCATTTGCAGATATCTTCTCCCATTCTGTAGGTTGCCTTTTAGTTGTGTTGATGGTTTCCTTTGCTGTGCAGAAGCTTTTAATTTTGGTGGAGTCCCAATAGTTTAGTTTTGCTTTTGTTTTCCTTGCCTTAGGGGACCTATCTAGAAAAAAGTTGTTATGGCCAATGTCATGTGCTCTTTCCTGGGATTTTTATGGTTTCAGGTCTCACATTTAGGTCTTTAATCCATTTTGAATTTATTTTTGTGTGCGGTGTAAGAAAGTGGTCATTTTCCCATAACCATTTGTTGAAGAGACTGTCTTTTTCCCATTGGATATTCTTTCCTGCTTTGTCAAAAGATTAACTGACTATATAATTGTGGATTTCTTTCTGGATTTTCTATTCTGTTCTATTTATCTATGCATCTGTTTTTGTGCCAGTACCATACCGTTTTGATTACTACACCTTTGTAATATAACATGAAGTCTGGAATTCAGATGCATCCAGCTTTGCTTTCCTTTTTCAGTATTACTTTGGCTATTCGGGGTCTTTTGTGGTTCCATATAAATTTTAGGATTAATTGTTTTAGCTCTGTGAAAAATGCTGATGGTATTTTGATAGAGATTGCATTAAATGTGTAGATTGCTTTGGGTAGTATAGACATTTTAACAATGTTTTTTCTTCTGATTTGTGATATGGAATGTCCTTCCATTTCTTTATATCATCCTTAATTTCTTTCATCATTGCTTTATGGTTTTCAGAATACAGGTCATTCACCTCTGGCTAGGTTTATTCCTAGGTATCTCATTAATTTTGGTGCATTTGTAAATGGGATTATTTTCTTAATTTCTCTTTCTGCTGCTTCATTATTGGTCTGTAGAAATACAACAGATTTCTGTAGATTGATTTTGTATCCTGTGACTTTACTAAATTTCTTAATCAGTTCTTGCAGTTTTTTGTTGGAGTCTTTTGGGTTTTCTTTATATAGTATCATGTCATCTGCAAAGAGTGAAAGTTTGACTTCTTCCTTGCAGATTTAATTTTTGTTGTCTGATTGCTGTGGCTAGGTCTTCCGATACTATGTTGAATAAAGGTGGTGAGAGTGAACATCCTTGTTTTGTTCCCGATCTTAGGGGAAAGGCTCTCAGTTTGTCCCCACTGAAGATGATATTAGCTGTGTCTTTTCATATATGGCCTTTATTATGTTGTGGTATGTTCCTTCCAAACCTACTTTGTTGAGGATTTTTATCATGAATGGATGTTTTACTTTGTCAAATGCTTTTACAGTGGCTGTTGAAATGACCATATGGTTCTTATCCTTTCTTATTGATGTGACGTGTCATGTTGACTGATGTGTGAATATTGAACCACTCTTGCAACCCAGGAATAAATCCCACTTGGTCATGGTGAGTGATTTTATTAATGTATTGTTGGATTTGGTTTGCTAGTATTTTGTTGAGGATATTTGCATTTATGTTCATCAGAGATCTTGGCCTGTAGTTCTTTGGCCTGTGGTGTCTTTATCTAATTTTGGTATCAGGGTAATGCTGGCATTACAGGGTGAATTTGGAAGTTTTCCTTCCTTTTCTCTTTTTTGGAATAGTTTGAGAAGAATAGATATTAACTCTTCTTTCAGTGTTCGGCAGAATTTGCCTGTGAAACCCTCTGGTCTTGGACTTTTATTTGTTGGGAGTTCTTTAATTATTGATTCAATTTTGTTGCTGGTAATTGTTCAAATTTTCTATTTCTAATTTTCTATTTTTTCCTGCTTCAGTTTTGGTCGGTTATATGTTTCTAGAAATTTATCCACTTCTTCTAAGTTGTCCAGTTTGTCAGCATATAATTTTTCTTAATATTCTCTTATAATTGTATTTTTGTGGGGTTTATTATTATTTCTCCTCTCTCATTTGTGATTTTATTTGGGTCTTTTATTTTCTTGATAAGTCTGGCTGGTGGTTTATCAGTTTTATTGTTTTTTTGTTTTTGTTCTTTTTGTTTTTTTGAAGAACCAGCTCCTGGTTTCATTGATCTATTGTTTTTTTAGTTTCTATATCATTTATTTCTGCTCTAATCCTTATTATTTCCTTCCTTCTTCTGATTTTAGGTTTTGATTGTTGTTCTTTTTCTAGTTCCTTTAGGTGTAACATTAGGTTGTTTATTTGAGATTTTTCTTCTTGAGGTAGGCCTTTATTGCTGTAAACTTACTCTTAGAAATGCTTTTGCTGCATCCCAAAGGTTTCGTACCATTATGTTTTCATTTTCATTTATTTCCATGTATTTTTAAATTTCTTCTTTGATTTCCTGATTGATCTATTCATTGTTTAGTATCATTTTATTTAACTTTCGTGTATTTATAGTATTTCCAGGTTTTTTCTTATGGTTGACGTCTAGTTTTATAATAGTGTGGTCAGAAAAGATGCATGGTATGACTTTGATCTTTTTTAATTTGTTGAGGCTTGTTTTGTGGTCTAATATGTGATCAGTTCTGGAGAATGTTCCCTGTGCACTTGAATAGAATGTGTATTCTTCTGTTTTAGGGTGGAAATTCTGAATATATCTGTTAAATCCATCTGGTCCATTGTGTCACTCAAAGCCATTGTTTTCTTGTTGATTTTCTGTTTAGATGATCCTTCCATTGATGTAAATGGGGTGTTAAAGTCCTCTACTATTATTATATTATTATCGATTACTTCCTTTATGTTTGTTATTAACTGTTTTATGTATTTGGGTGTGCCCATAGTGGGTGCATAAATACTTAAAATTGTTATATCTTCTTGTTGGATTATCTCTTTTATTATTCCATAGTGCTCTTCTTTGTCTCTTGTTATAGTTTTTGTTTTAAAATCTTTTGTCCAACATAAGTATTGCTACTACCACTTTTTTCTGACATCCATTTGCATGATAAATGTTTCTCTGTCCCCTCAGTTTCAATAGGCAGGTGTTTTTATGTCTAAAATGACTTTCTTGTAGGCAGCATATAGATGGGTCTTGTTTTTTTAATCCATTCTGTCACTTTATGTCTTTCGATTGGAGTGTTTAGGCCTTTTACATGTTAAATAATTATTGATAGATATGTATTTATTGCCATTTTATTACTTGTTTTATGGTTGTTTCTGAACATTTTCTCTGAGCCTTTCTTGTCTTTCATGGTTTGCTGGTTTTCTTAGTGATATATTTGGATTTCTTTCTCTTTATTCTTTGCATATTCATTAGTGGTTTTGATTTGTGGTTACCATTAGGTTTGTATATAATATCTTCTGCATATAGCAGTCTATATTAAATTCATGATTGTTTATGTTTGAATCCATTCTTTACTCTTCTCCTACCCATGTTTTAGATATATGGTGTCATAATTTACATCTTTTTATTTTGTGAGTTCCTTGACTGATTTTTCACAGAAATATTCATTTTTACTGCTTTTTTGTTTTCTACCTTCATACTGTCATTTTTGGTCTTTCCACTCGAAGAGTTCCCTTTAATTTTTCTTGCAGGTTTGGTTTAGTGGTCATGAACTTCTTTAGTTTTTATTTGTCTGGGAAAATCTCTCTCTCCTATTCTGAATGACAGCCCTGCTAGATAGAGTATTCTTGCCTGCAGGTTTTTCCCATTCAGCATTTTGAATATATCATGGCACTCCTTTCTGGCGTGGAAAGTTTCTGCTGGAAAATTCACTGATAGCCTTATAGGGTTTCCTTCATATGTAACTGTCTTCTTTTGTCCTGTTGCTCTTAATATTTTTTCTTTTTCACTTTATTTTTCCATTTTAATTACAGTGTGTCTTTGTGTGGATCTGCTTTGATTTTGTTGGGGGTTCTCTGTGCCTCCTAGATCTGGATATCTGTTTCCTTCCCCAGATTAGAGAAGTTTTCAGCTATTATTTCTCCTGATATATTCTCTGCCCCCGTTTCTCTCTCTCCTTCTTCTGGGACTCCTATAATATAAATGTTATTACATTTGATGGAGTCACTGAGTTCCCTAAGTCTATTCTCATTTTGCATAATTCTTTTTTCTCTCTTTTGTTCAGCATAATTACTTTCCATTACTCTGTCTTCTAGGTTATTAATTCATTCCTTTGTTTCTTCCAGCCTGCTGTTCATTTCATCAAACATATTTTTTCCTTTGTTTATTGAGCCCTTGATCTCTACTGTATTATTCCCGATCTCTTTCTTAATGGTTTCACTGATGTCCTCCACTGTCTTCTCAAGTCCATTGAGTATCCTTATGATCATTGCTTAAAATTCTTTATCAAGCATGTTACTTAAATCTGTTTTACTTAGATCTCCCACTGTGGCTTTGTCTTTTTCTTTCATTTGGTACAAATTCCTCTGTCTTCTCATTTTGTCTAAGTCTCTGTGCCTGTTTCTCTGTGTTAGGAAAGTTAACTATGTCTCCTGTTCTTTAAGGGTAATGGCTTTATAAAGAAGCAGTCCTGTAGTGCCCTGCAGTGTAGTGGCCCCTGTTCCCCAGCACCAAGAAAAGAATCATGAAAGAAAATGTATTTGAAATTAGACATTTCACATCACTAGTACCTCTCAGACCTCCTGTATTTCTCAAGTGGCACATTTCCATTTGGACTTGAATAGATTGGAAAAGTAGAACCTAAGATTTACTATTTTTTTATTATATGTTGTGTTAATTAGGAAGATTTCTTGCCCCCCCCCCCCACCGTGGTTTAAACCAGAATTCTTACCAGTTTACCAAGGCTATCATGGACTTTTACAGGCAAGATACATTTTTATAATATTAATATGTTACATGTTAGCACTTTGGCTCAAATTCCTTTCTAGATTCTGCACCTGGTGAACTGGTCTGAATAGTGTAAGATGCAAGGATCTTTAGTCCTGTCAGGCTTAAATTTATTCCCATCCCATGCCTTCTCAAACTCTTTTATTTAGCCTTTAGAACTGGGAGAAAAGATGTAAATTGGTTAGGAGAGGTCATCTAAGCCTGAGGCAGTTCTCAGGCCTATGTATCATAAAAAAGAAAAGAGACTATAACATGAGGGCTTCCAAAGGTGAGCCAAAACATGTCTAAATTGGGTTATTTTTTAAAGTGAATGAGGAAATGATTACTAATTATGTTGGAACAATACCTGTCCTGGACAAACTATGGTCATTTTCCTAAGAGAAGCTATGGGGAGGCAAGGGCATTTAGCCTCTTCAGCTCTTTCACTAGAAGCTCCATCATGTAGTCCTCGTGTGCCTATCTTAACTCCCTCTGGACTGCTATGAGAGCAGAAGGGACCAGGAGCTCTCCCTGCCAGGTGGTGTTTCTCAAAGCACTATCAGTAGATCATTTTTATCAGAATAATTGAGGTGCTTATAAAAATCAAAATTTTTCATGAGATCTAAGAATCTATAATTATAAATTTGAGACCAAGGTAAATTAGAAGTTGTAGCTAATTCTGAGGTTCTTCAACTTACATAAAGGTTTAGTTCCCAAAGGCTGTTGATAATTCCATTTGTTCATTAAGGCCAAACTGATAGGAATTCTCTTACTCATCTTTAAGGCCACCATGATGTAGGTACCAAAATATTTTAAGAAAAATTACAGTTCCATATGCATGTAAAAGTTCTTTTTTTTTTTTTTTAAGATTTTATTTATTTGACAGAGAGAGACACAATGAGAGAGGGAACACAAGCAGGGGGAGTGGGAGTGGGAGAAGCAGGCTTCCTGCCAAGCAGGGAGCCCGATGCAGGGCTTGATCCCAGGGTCTTGGGATCATGACCTGAGCCGAAGGCAGATGTTTAATGACTGAGCCACCCAGGCACCCCTGCATGTAAAAATTCTTAACAAAATAATAGCAAATGAAATTTAATGATATATAAAAAAGATAAGAGGACATGTTCAAATTGGATTTATCCCATGGGTGCTAGGATGGTTTCATACTGGAAATCAGTGTGAAACCAAGCACATTAACAGATTTAAAGAGAAAAACCTCAATAAAGGATTTGATAAAATTCAATACATAGTCATGATTTTAAAAAAAGTTTAGTAAATTGAGAACAGAAGGGAAGCTCCTTACTCTTATTTTATAAAAAACACTAAAGAAAACATTATTCTGAATAGTTGAATATTAGAATCATTCTCTTTAACATCAGGAACTGGACCCTCAGGTGGTCTGCCTAAGACTCTAGTACAACCCCAGTGCCCCAGGAAGCCTCATTTCCATTCCAGCAAGATCAAAGGACCTACCATAAATGAAGAGAAACTTGCCAAACTTCAGACATAATTGTGCAGTGGTTAAAAAAAAAAAAATGCCCTGAGATGGTATATAGAGTAACAGATGATACAAGAAATATGTTACAATAAGTGATAAAAATTTTCAGTTCTCCTTAAAGAAACTAAGAATAAGCAGTATCTCTGATATTAAAGAGGTAAGTGCATTTGCAGACTAGGGAATGGTTATCTACTTACTTTAACAACCCTAATGCTCAGACGTCTCTGGCAGCAAACACTTTTACCATTACCAGCCATGCTGAGACACAACCCCTGCCAAAAATGCCACCTGGCTTCTTAGACCAACTTGGTATTGAGAAGCTTAAGGACACTGGCAGAAGCTGGATGGAAAAGCACCACTTGCTATTGGGGAGAAGGGTGATCTTGTTCAGAGTTTTGATGGGGCTTTCAATAATTAGGCAAATAATTGACTAGATTTATTTTTAAAATAATAAAACTTCAATAATTTTGACTGCTTAAAAAATTTTGTTTATGGCAAATAGATACAGAATGATGAAATATAGAAACGTATAATATTGTAAATTCTGAGGCCCTTGGACACTGCTGCTTTTTAATTATTGCGTATACACAATTATTTGTTTGTAGTTAATTAAACCAAAGAAGCCACAATATAAAGTTTAAAAGAAGGATTAATAAAGTCTTTGCCTAGTTACCAAAAGTAAGAACTAGAGAAGGATGTTCACTTATACCACTTCAATTTAATATTTTACTGAAAGTTTCATAAGCCCAAAAAGACAAATTATAGAAGCAAAAAGTTCAGAAAGAAAATAAAATTTACTATTTTCAAATGATATTTTTTTGCATAGAACATCCCCAAGACTATAAATTAATAGAAATGAATTTAGCAAGATATTTGAAAATAAGATTAATATACAGAAGTCAGTTGCATTTCTGTATGTCATCAACAAACATCAAAATATGTAACTAAGACAAACATCATTTACAGTAGAGTCAGAGAATGTCACATTTATGTCTAGAAATAAATCTATCAAAAATATTCAAGGCCTCTACACACGCAAACACACACTACGATGAAGATCTAAATAAACAGATATGTCATGTTCATGGACAAGAAGATAATATTGTGAAGGTGTCAGTTTTCTTCAAATTGACTTTTATATTCAACAAAATTCCAATAAGATTTTTCATAGTATTTGATAGGATGAATAGCCCATACACTTCTGAGGCAGAAAAGCAGGAATGGGGCATTACTAATATATAGGAATTAAGATACCATCATGGTATTGGCATAAGAGCAGATAGAATGATTAATAGAATAGAGAGTTCAGAAAGAGCTAACACATACACTATTTTGATAAGATGATATATCTTTCAGTGAGAAGAGGAGAAACTATTCAATGAATGAAACCTGTTATTAACGGGGATAACATATGAAGTTGTGTTCCTGTTTCACTTTACATACACAAATCAAGTAAAAGGAGACAATCAGTGAACATATGAAGAGATATTAAAAATCGCAGTGTGGAATACCATTTTATAACATTCAGTTGGCAAAAAGTGTACATGTGACTCTACAGTATCACTTCTACACTGTTGGTGGCAGTGTAAATTGGTATAACCACACGAGGCAGGGGCGGGGAGTTTAGCATTATCAGAGTTGAGTGTTCACATATACCGAAACACAGTAATATCCTAGAGAAGTTCATATGTGTGTACAACTGGAAACATGTTCATGTTAAGAAGCATGTAAATTCCAAAAGATTATATGCTATGGTGTGATATAATTTTTTTATGTTTAACTAAATGCATACTTTTAAAGAATCTAACAGGTTTCATTCATTGAATAGTTTCTCCTCTTCTCACTGAAAGATATATCATCTTATCAAAATAGTACATGTGTTAGCTCTCTTTCTGAACTCTCTATTCTATTAATCACTCTATCTGCTCTTATGCCAGAAGTGTATGGGCTATTCATATATTTGCACAGTAAAACTATACGAAAGGAAACCAAAGAGTTAACACAAGATTCAGGGTAAGGGTTACCTTAGCTGGGGAAGCCAGGGTGATGGAATGGAATGGAATGAGAGCAGGAGGACCCCTTAAGGTTCTAGCCTCTGTTTTGGGTACAAGTTTATGGCTGTTTATCACATTTTTTAAAAGGAATAAAATAAAAATAGGCTTTGCATGAACCAGTGACTTAGTGTGATATAAATTAAGAATAATTATTATTAGTATAATTCTGAACAGTCCAGTTTAATAGATTTTTTAAATAATTTTTTTGACAGAAGCTTAAATATGTGGCCCACAGATGGATATTTACCAAATAGGAGTGTGAATTGCCCCTCAGAGCTTTTTTTAAATAAACATATATTCTAGCCTCCCTGCTGATTGAAAATGTGTGTGTGGCTGCATTTAACTGAGTAGGCCGAGTTCATGTACTTTGAAAATCTTTAGAAATATAACATCCTTCCTTAATCATCTCTGCTATTGTCATAGTGAACTTCATAGCAACTATGATCACTGCATTCGCCACCTTGTCACTTGTTCTAATTGCAAATTCAGATGGACCTGAAAATATGTGTTGAGACTGAGGGTGTATAAGGAACATTTGCACTATGTTCAGATGACATATTCCCACATTTCCAACCACCTTCTGATTTAACATAAGGGTCATGGTAGAGCTATTTCTACAGCCATTTCATCATTTAATTTCTTTTCTCTTACTAATTATTATCCTTTGCATAGGCCCAGCATAGTCATGTGTAATATTTTATTTTTTCAGTACTTCTGAAATTTTTATATTTACTTCTAAAAAATATATTTGAGATAAAGCTTATATAAATAGCATGTATTTAAAGTATACAATTTGATAAATGTAGATATATATACTTGTGAAACCATCAACATAATCAAGACAACATATATATCTAGCACCTCCAGAAGTTTCTTTGTATCCATTGATAATCCTTTCCTCCTTTTCCCTCCCTGAATGCATTCCAGGCAAGCACTGCTCTGCTTTCTGTCACTATAGTTTAGTTTACATTTTCCTTATTTTTATTTAAATGGAAGCATGCAACATGAATCATCTTTGCTGTTATTTATTTTTTTAATCTTCTTTCAGCATAATTCTTTTGGGATTCATCCATCTTTTTATGTGTGTCAGTAGTTGATTCCTTTCTCTTGATGAGTAATATTTCATTGCTTGGCTATACCATAGTTTGTTTATCCATTAACTGGCTGATGAACATTTTTGTTGTTTCCACTTTGAGGCTATTATAAATAAAGATGCTGTGGCCATTTACATGTAAGTCCCTTGGGTGAATACCTAGGAATTGAAGGATTGGGTCATAGTAGGTATATGTTGAACTTTCACAGAAGTGGCCGAACTATTTTCAGAAGTGGTTGTACCAGTGTACATTCCCCCCAGCATTTTATGAGAGTTTCAGTTACTGTACATCTTCACCAACATTTGGATGGTCAGTCCTTATAATTTTAGACACCCATATAGATGTGTAGTGATAACTCAATATGATTTTAATTTACATTTCCCTGATGACTACTTAATACTGAGCATCTTTTCATATGTTTATTTTTTCTGTGTCTGTTTTGGTGATTAGTCTTCAAATCTTACCCATTTTTTATTGAGATTTTTTATTTAGTTTTGAGAGTTCTTTATGTATTTTGAATACAAATACAAATCAGAATTATGATTTATAAGGATTTTCTCACAGTGAAAAGGCTTGTCTTTTCATTCTGTTAACAGCATAATACAAAGAGCAGAAGTTCTTAATTTTGTTTTGTTTTTTTTTTTTTAAAGATTTTATTTATTTATTTGAGAGAGAGAGAACGAGAGACAGAGAGCATGAGAGGGAGGAGGGTCTGAGGGAGAAGCAGACTCCCCGCTGAGCAGGGAGCCCGATGCGGGACTCGATCCCGAGACTCCAGGATCATGACCTGAGCCGAAGGCAGTCGCTTAACCAACTGAGCCACCCAGGCGCCCCCAGAAGTTCTTAATTTTGATGAAGTCCAACTTTTCCATGTTTTTCTTTTACAGATCATGCTTGTATTGTTCTGTGTAAAATATTTTTGTATAACTTAAGGTCATAAAGATTTTCTTCGATTTTTTTTTTTTCCTAAAAGTTGTACAGTTTTATACCTAGCTCTAGGATCCATTTAGTGTATGAGTTTTTGTATAGGTTTAAGATATGGATGAATGGGGGGTTGCATTCTTTCATCAAATTTGGAAACATTTTGACTATTACCTCTTCAGATTATTTTTCTATTCCCATTTCTTCTGTCCTTTGGTGACATCATTTCCACATATATTAGGCTCCTTGAGGTTGTCCCATTGCTCAGTGATACTCTTCATTTATTTCAATCTTGTTACTTCCCTGTTTTTTATCTTAGTTTCTATTGCTATATCTTCAAGTTTATTTTCTTCACTTCTGGCGTACTTTTTCCATCTTAGATATTTTGGTTTTCATCTCTAGAAATATAAATTGAGTTTTGTTTTGTTTTTTATATCTGCCATGTTTCTACCTAATATGCCTAGTCCTTCCTCTAGCTTCTTGAACCTAAGAATACAATATGTAAAGTTAAAGTAACTATTTTAATGTCCTTCTCTACTAATTTGATCATGTTTATCATTTCTGGATCACTCAATTGATTTTTCTCCACATTTTAAATTATATTTTCCTGCTTATTTGCATGCCTGGTTATTTTTGATTGGTTGTTAGACATTATGAATTTTACCTTGTTGAATGCTTGATATTTTTGTATTCTTAGAAAAAAATTCTTAAACTTTGTTCTAGGCTAGTTAAGTTACTTGGGGCAGTTTGATCATTTCAGATCTTGCTTTTTAAGCTTTGTTAGGTACAGTCAGAGCAGGATTAAGTCTGGGCATAATCCTTCCAACTACTCAGTGCCTCATGAATTATGAGATTTTTCCACTCACCTTGTTGAGAAAAGAAATTATTCCTGACCCTGTGTGACCTGCTGATATTACTTATCATGCTGGTTCTTTACCTGACTTAGAGTAGTTTCCTCATACCCATGCACTGATCAGTACAGTCTCCTGAAGAGAGGAGGGAGTGTCCCTCCCTGGAGGGAGTGTTCTGCAATTCTTGAGTGTGCAGCCCTTTCCTCACTGATTACTCTGTTCTGTACGCTGTAGCCACCTTGATCTCCCTGGTCGCCCAGCTCATCTCCTCAACTTGGGGATCACACAGGGTCTACTGAGATCCTTCCTTCCTGAGTTGCAACCTGGGAACTTTCTCAGTGCAGTTATCAGGGGCAACTGAATAGTTTATCTTGTTTGTTTCCATTTTTAAGGGATCACTGACTTCATTGCCTGATGTCTTAAAAAATGTTTTGTCAAATTTTGTCCAGTATTTTAGTTGTTTCAAGTTGGAGAGTCCTTTATTGGTTCATCTTAGTCAGAAGCAGGAGTCATTTTATATTTATTACCATGAGAATTTAATTTTTAAATAGGTGAGTCATTCCCATGGTTCAAAATTCAAGAAATATAAATAGGTATTCAACTGAAATTTCTTTCATAATCCACTACAAACCTAGTGCTCACTCCCTATAAGAAACCATTCTGTTAATTTATCTTTCTAGAGTTTCTTTATTCATATGCAAGTAAGTAAAAAATATATATTATTATTCCTGTTCCACCTCCTTTTCAGTGAAAAGCTTACGTAGTATATACAGTACTTGGTTTTTTCACTTAAATGTGTATCTTTAGGATCTTTCCTTATTGGTACATAGACTGCCTCTTGACACATTATCACCACCTCCCCACCCTTTTTAATAGCTGCATAGTATTATATTATATAGACTTACCATCATTTATTTAATCAGTTCTGTATTATTAAACTATTAGGTTGCTTCCAATCTTTTGCTACTAGGACTAATTTAGTAGTTAATAGTCTTGTACATAAATCATTTTGCATATGTCTGAGCAACATTGCTGTTTAATACATTCCCAGAGGTAGAATAGTAGGTGAGAAGATTTTTGCATTTGTAATTTTGATAGCTATTGTCAAATTGTTCTCCCAAGGAATTGAACCAGATCCTCCACTAACCTGTTAGGAAAATGCCTATTGGCTCATAGTCCCATCTATAGAATGTTATCAAATATTTGGATTTCTGCTAATGCGGCAGGAAGAAAATATTGTTATAATATAGTTTTAATTCTTATTTCTATTCTGAGTGATGTTGAATATCTCTTGTGTTTAAAAGCCATTTGTACTTCCCATTCTCTGTTCCATCTACTTTAGATTGTCAGTTTTTTCTTTTAGTGATAAGAATAGGAGATTGAAATACTTTAGTAGGTTGTGTTTAATAACTTCTTAATATTGAATGAACCATTAACATCCACAGTCTATTAGTAAAACACTTTACAATATACTTAGTAAAATAAAATATAATTATACTTAATCTGGTCAAATGTCTAATGACTTTAAGGTCATTACAAAATCTTTAGATCAAAGGTTGGGTTAATTGATTTTTCAGACAGAATTTTAAAAGTCAAAGTAAAACCAGGCTAATCTGAATTTTTGAGCATGAGAGTAATGTCTAAAATTAGTTTAATAAATGAAATAATAAGAATTGTTCCCTCTAGAAATGTTTTACATTTGAGAGATGTGTTTTGTTCCGCAAATAATGACATTTACAGAACAATTTGATGGGAATAGGGGAATAATTATTTGAAATTAAACTATCTCAGAAAATCTCAACTTATGGATACAAAATGTATGTTGTCCCACAGATTAGAATGATAAACACATTCCTGGTTAGATGACAGGATGCTTTTACTATTCATTTGGTGCAGCTTTCTTGAGAAGTAAGGAGTATCCAAGTATTTTTTTTTAAACTTTGCATACCCATCCTTTTTCTCTGCCTCATCTCAAACACCTCTACCTTTTTGCTTCTATCATTTATAATTTTCAGTTGTTATACCCTATGGACAATTAATGAGGGGAGAGTAGTTACTTTACCAAATGAGTGAAGTAATAAAATGGGCCAGTAGTTTGTTTATATTTTGTTAATTTATTATCAGTTTAAAAGTCTGGCTTTATTTATGCAATGAAAAATGTATTTTTAGAGTTGCATCAGTATGGAGAGGCATCCAGCACACATCCGTCAGGTATGATGTCATTCCAGGACATTCTCTGGTATTCCGTTTTTCTGTCTTATCAGCCAACTAAATTTACCTTGAATAAATAATAATTTGGGTTTTCTTTTTCCATTGCCAAAACATTGAGCTGCATGCCATTTTCAAGTTAGCCAGTTGTCACATTTTAGCAATCTTAATATTGTTTGTATGCTTGCTTTTTAGATATTTCTAAAATTGCATATCAAAAAAATTTTGGCTTACTGATTTTTTAAATAATAGCCTTTCCAAAGTTATTGAAAACATCCTGAATGCTTTCTACCAAAATCATCTAATTGTAAATAACTAAAATTTTGTCACATGTTCCCAAACTTAGTTACTTTTAAATTATTTTAATATGCATCCATCACATTGCATTTTACCACACTAATGATATTATGTATCTGCTTGTATTACTTGAATATCTTCTTTGGTTACATTTATAGAAGTATGATAACAATGTTATTTTGACTAATTTTGTGCTTTTCTGCTTGTTAAAGTTTACCTGCTGATCAATGCCAAGTCAATTCTTCAGTAGATAAAATTTGAGTTTTTATAAATATGCATGAAAAAACTTTTAAGAAAGTAATCTGAACTTGCCATCAAAAACTGAAAATGCTTAACTTATTAGGATTTACATTAAAGTGAATAAGCAAAATATTCCAGTTATTGGAGATAACTAATAGTGGTAATTGGAATACTTTTATTAATAAAACATATTTAAAAGAAATTTGTGTAGTTCAGTGAATTTAAATTGAGAAATAGTTTCAAGGCCTTTTCAGTGTTTTTCTTACAATTAATTTAATGTTAATTATTTAAGTCAGAGCAAGATGATTTCAGAAAAGTGTTTTCCACACAAGTTTTGGTCAGTGTAAATCTGTGTGATCATAAAAAATATATTACCAGTGATGAAAATTGGGTTTTTATTTTTTATTTATTTATTTTTTTAGTTACTAAATATATTTCAGATCTGAATTCAACATGAACTTTCATTGTTTAATTTTGGTTTCTGGGCTCTTTCAAAAAGTACCCCCCCCCAAAAAAAGTCCTGTTATATCTGAAATATATGCCTTCAATCAGCTGCATATATTGTTTCTGGGTATTAATCAGAAAGTGGCATTTAATTGAATAAAAATTATGCAGCGTTAGTTAGAAAATCATGTGAAAAGATGGGGGAAAGTATAAGAATGATGGAGTAAAATGATTGTCAAACTGTTGGTTTAAGATTAGATATTAAAATAGAAACAAAATTTTAATTGTACTAATATTTATTTTCTTTTCTGATGCCAAATTATTAATGTGTAATAATTGATTTTTATTTGAGTGGGAAAATGTGCTTAGTTGAAGTACTAAATAAATTGTCAATTACAATTAAATCACAGTGATTTGACAAAGATTTCAAAAATCTAGTGACAAATGATACATCTATACTACTTTAAATTGTGCTATGTGTTTTAGGTGTTTGTGAAATGTCATTTTGATTATAATCCATACAATGATAACCTGATACCCTGCAAAGAAGCAGGATTGAAGTTTTCAAAAGGAGAAATTCTTCAAATTGTGAACAGAGAAGATCCAAACTGGTGGCAGGTTAGTATGCTTCTCATAATTTCCTCAACTGCTTTTTTATTTTCAATCTTAGATCTGGCCAATATCTGAATATTCAGGAAGAAGGTATTAGCATTTGTTCCAATGATTTTTCGTGCATGAACAGCTCCTGCTTCATGGCTGCTAATTTTGTGGACAGGAGATCAAATTGAGAGGGAATTTGTGAGTAGCTGTTAATAAATGCAGAATTAACTAGCCTGTGGAGGTATTCCATTGGTTCAGGGATTAGAACAGTTGGTTCTTCCACATGAGTGACTGTAGTACAATACGGTGTTGGGCAAGAACAACTCACTTGGGGTCATCCCTTCTCAGTGTTTGTTGTTGTTTAACTAGAAGTCTTTAACTGTGTGTGTAGTAGTGTCTTTCTCTCTTGTCTCCTCGCCCTCTATGTACATTCATGGCAAATAAAACATGATTTCATAAGCTCTTCAATCTGTTTACCTACCTCTCCTCAGTTACTGAGAAATGAAGGTTTGCTTTATGATTAGTGTTAGTTGGTCTTGGATTGAAATCTGTGTATATGGAAAGGGATGTGTGTTATCACCATATTTTCCCCCACTTCATTTTCTAAAGATCTCTGCGATCGTGTTCTTTTTCCTTTCCCCTAATACAGCCTTCAGAACTCTCTAGCAGCAGAATTAAGTCTGATTTTGTCATTGTTTACACTGTCTAATACCCACAGTATTCAGAGCTGGAGAAACTGACAAATTGGAAAGTCTAAAATCCCTTAAACCGTCAGAAGAAGAGTCTCATTAAAAAGCAAGGTGTATGGTGGGGGGTGGGAGGGATGGGGTGGCTGGGTGATAGACATTGGGGAGGGTATGTGCTATGGTGAGCGCTGTGAATTGTGCAAGACTGTTGAATCACAGATTTATACCTCTGAAACAAATAATACATTATATGTTAAAAAAAAAAAAAAGAAGAAGAAGATAGCAGGAGAGGAATGAATGAAGGGGGGGAAATCGGAGGGGGAGACGAACCATGAGAGACTATGGACTCTAAAAAACAAATTGAGGGTTCTAGAGGAGAGAGGGTGGGAGGATGGGTTAGCCTGGTGATGGGTATTAAAGAGGGCACGTTCTGCATGGAGCATTGGGTGTTATACACAGACAATGAATCATGGAACACTACATCAAAAACTTAATGATGTAATGTATGGTGATTAACATAACAATAAAAATTAAAAAAAAAAAACCAAGGTGTATGAGGAAAGGACCCAGGACCTAGCACTAAACTCTAAATTAAATGGAGATATTAGTAACTCAGATTAGCTCTCTTAAGTTATATTGACTTCTAAGGGGGGAATGAATAACAAGGATAAGAATAGTCCTGCTAATGTCCTTAAATTTAAATTAAGACATTATTATGTACAAGTACATTATGCAGTGAGAGAACTAAAACATAGGTAAATTAAAAAGAATCCATGATCTCTAGACGTTTCCACTGAACTTCCTAGAACTCTCATCAAAAAACTCTGTGGCTGTTTCCTTCATTGAACTTTTCCAGGAAAATTTTTTTTTTACCCCTTTCTGTGAATGTCGTCTGCTCATCCTGTCACCATTATTTCAGTCTCCTCCTGCATTTGGTGATGTTACTTTAATTCTATTTTTTAGGATTTTAATGGCTAAAAATGATACCAGATTTTTCAGTGCTAGCTGTAAATATAAAAAACCCTAACTTTGTGGGATAAGCCACTAGCAGCCTTTTCTTTAGCCACTATTTTGAAATAGCACTTTCTTGGATTTCAAAACTTAGTTTCTTTTTTTTTTTTTTTTTTTTTTTAATTTTTTTATTGTTATGTTAATCCCCCTACATTACATCAGTAGTTTTAGATATAGTGTTCCATGATTCATTGTTTGTGCATAACACCCAGTGCTCCATGCAGAACGTGCCCTCCTCAATACCCATCACCAGGCTAACCCATCCTCCCAACCCCCTCCCCTCTAGAACCCTCAGTTTGTTTTTCAGAGTCCATCGTCTCTCATGGTTCTTCTCCCCCTCCGATTTCCCCCCCTTCATTCTTCCCCTCCTGCTACATTCTTCTTCTTCTTTTTTTCTTTCTTAACATATATTGCATTATTTGTTTCAGAGGTACAGATCTGAGATTCAACAGTCTTGCACAGTTCACAGCGCTTACCAGAACACATACCCTCCCCAGTGTCCATCACCCAGTCACCCCATCCCTCCCACCCCACCCCCCACTCCAGCAACCCTCAGTTTGTTTCCTGAGATTAAGAATTCCTCATATCAGTGAGGTCATATGATACATGTCTTTCTCTGTCAAAACTTAGTTTCTTGACAGTAGATGTAGTTATACCTATTTTAAACTTAGGATATTCAGATTCTGTCTCTCTAGTAGGATTAAGGTTGATAGTAAATACCTTACTACGGGTGCTAATGAAATGTCCTTTTAACACATGAAATAGTATTTATCCTTTCTGTTCTTTGACTTACTTAGCATTATAAATAAAAAGTTGTAGTAATTTAAAGATCCTATACTTTGCGTTTTGGTCCCAAAATTTTGATACCAGATGGCAGATTGATTAGGTGCCAATTGATTCCTTAGTGCTAAAGTGTTTAAATATCTTAACTGACAGCACCATGAATTGAAATCTCAAGGTCAGTTTTGAAGAGCACATGTGATATATTTCTACTGACTATTGCTATTGTCCTACTTATTAAGATAAGGTCTCAAATTTTGATCACTGAGATATATAATTCATTAATTTGATTCTAGGCTAGCCATGTAAAAGAGGGAGGAAGCGCTGGTCTCATTCCAAGCCAGTTCCTGGAAGAGAAGAGAAAGGCATTTGTTAGAAGAGACTGGGACAATTCAGGTGATGAGCTCAACACAATGTGTAACAAGTAGTCCTTTGTGGTCACCTTTCTTTTCCTCTTTCATCTGAATCAGCAAATGAATTTATTTAAACTATATCTAAAATTAATCCATCCCATCTACTTTGTTGTATCGCTCTCAAAAGTAAACTTTTTGATCCCTGTCTGCCACCTGCTGGTATAGTATCAGAATTTAGTGGCTCAACTCACTCCTGCCCCCTTCTGCTTTGTAGGACACAACACTGGAAAGGTAATTCTCCCACCCCTATAGAATACCACAGGGCAGTTTTTATCATATTCTGACATACTGTTTTAACTTACATTTGTCTTGTCACCCTTCAGGACCTTTTTGTGGAACGATAAGTAGCAAAAAAAAGAAAAAGATGATGTATCTCACAACCAGAAATGCAGGTATGTTTTAAATACTTTTTGAAAAGTCCAAGTGAGGTAGCTTTATATCATTAATTAATGTGGCATAAACTCTAAATATATAATTTTAAATGAAAGCAATTCATATTAATACCCAATTGTAAGGGGCTGTCACTTGAACACATGGTACAATATAATATGAAGACATTATTTTAATTTTGATATTGTATATACTCATACTGTCACCAGAGGGTTTTATTTATGAGTATAGTTTACAATAAAATGATTGGTTAGGATTTATGCTTATATTAATGAAAGAACTATGTTATTAAAAATATTTATTCAGAGAACTTTGATGACAATTTATGTATCATTTCTAAAGAAGTGCCTTTAGGAAGATACTAAAAGAGTTATGATTAAGGACAACTATATTCTACCTTAACATTGTCCATGATACTTTTGGGAAAATAGTACTGGACCAAACAAATCTTAGTCTGTTCTAGTAGGATTCTGTCTTAAATCTTATAGACTTAAAGAAAGATAAATATGACAGCTACCATAGTTATTCTTTTCAGTTCTAGAGGCTGATAGGCATGAAATGCAGCTCTTTGAGAAGGCCTTCTGAAAGGAATTGACAATTTTAAAGTACTTTCTAGACTTCAGAGCTGCCTCTTACCCTGGTTATAAACTAAATAGCACACTATAAAGGAAATAATATTTAATAATAATAATAATAAAATAAGGGGAAAATAGACTCTCCTTTAATATTGGTTTAATCTTCTGTGGAGAAATTATGCAAAGAAAGAGTTGCTCTTCAGATAATAACCTAAGGAAGGAGTGTTATTACTGGAGATTTAGAGTTATAACCCTAATAACAGGTAATACACTATTTCAAATCCCCTTTGGCCTTATTAGTCATTAAATATATGTCTGTATAGCTTTCTTGCAAAATAGAAAACTTATAATTTTCTCATTGACTAAGATTTAATTTTGGAATGTGTTTTGACTGAAAATAGTTTGGCTCCAACATTTTATACATAAATTCATAATCTTAAAATTTAATTGTCAGTATGTTTGTATGCATTTTATTAATCAAACTGGTATTTGCTGAGTCAACACACAGGATTTATTCATTTATATTATTGGAAGGGCATACTCATTCTGTGGGACTTATTTAAGCAGCCACACTAGGTATACTACCGTCTTTTATATCTGATACACACTAGTTGGCTGTACAAATTACATAAGGTAATTTGCAGTTTGATTATATATATTAAAGTAATTATTTTTACTGGTGAATTGGTAAGAAAGGTTTTAATGGATAGACTATATGATAAAGCACAGGCATTTTCTAGCTTAGACAAATTTTTAAGGGCAAATGGATGGAAGCAGATGTTTAAATCAAGATAAAAAATAGTTTATTGTACTTCACCAAATTTATAAAAACAAATCCGATAGTGAGTACAATTCAAGTGGTATTTACCTGTCAGACAACCAAGCCCTTATTGAACAGAATTGCAGAGGTTTTTCATCCATCTAAAAGATAACTGAATATGACGACTTTCCATTTCCTTTTACATTTAGAATTTGATCGTCATGAAATCCAAATATACGAGGAGGTAGCCAAAATGCCTCCCTTCCAGAGAAAAACATTGGTATTGATAGGAGCTCAAGGTGTGGGACGAAGAAGTTTGAAAAACAGGTTCATAGTGTTGAATCCCACTAGATTTGGAACTACAGTGCCATGTAAGTTTTCTCTCTTTGCTGTTTAAACGGCATCAAAGAGTAGGGTGAGGCAGATTATTATTTTTGTTCCCAAATAATTTTTGATTATGCCAGTGGAAATGAACAAGCAGAAGATACTGAGGAACTCAGTGACTCTACAGCTGTCTTGAAATAGTGCTGTAGCCCTGTTGGCTTGCTGCCCGGTGGCAGTTGCTTCTCCAAACTCTAGTCCAGAAATGTTTGTTAAATGCAAGTGTTATGGGGCGCCTGGGTGGCTCAGTCAGTTAAGCAGCTGGCTTCGGCTTAGGTCGTGATCCCAGGGTTCTGGGATCGAGTCCCGCATCGGGCTCCTTGCTCAGTGGAGAGCCTGCTTCTCCCTCTCCTTCTGCCTGCTGCTCTGCCTACTTGTGCTCTCTCTCTCTCTCTGCCAAATAAGTAAATAAAATCATTTTTTAAAAATAAATAAATAAATAAATAAATGCAAGTGTTAGGGGTTGTGGCAAAATCAGCATTAACTTTGTATTTTCTTGTACAACTGTTCATCTGAAGAGTGTTTTTTTGTTTGTTTGTTTGTTTACCCATTTTCGTGTAAAGAAAAGAGGGAGACCTGCTGGATCCTAAGACCCCTCAGTGTGGCCATCCCTTTGTGAATTTTGTACAGGTCATTAACCTGATTTTTGATAGCACATCAACAGCAATTCATCTTCCTGAGCAGGCAGCATTACTCAAAGTCACAAAGGTTGACATATAAAATAAAAATAATACTGATGAGAAGTATAACCATTAAATTAACCAAACATTCATTTTATGATCTTTGCATTCTTTCCCTATTTGCATATTTATATGGAAAATTAAATAATGATGTCAGAAGTGTGCTTGATAAGAATGGAATCACATCAAGGAGTTAGATGATGTCATAGACTTGTTATAAGGACTAATATACATAGCCAGCATTGTCTTTATAACCCCTTTCTGTGCTTCTATTGCTGACCAAGCCCCCTTTTGATTAACAGTATTTCTTTAGGTATATTAATGCCATTAAGCTGTTCTGAGTTAATTCTTAGCCTAATGTCATTCCATCTCTTCTAGATAAATTTTAGAGTTTCTCAAAACATCTAGTATGTTTTGAGGTTTAATTTTCAGTGAGTAATCTCATTGCTGAAATTTTTATGGATTGGTTGGGAGAGTAGTAACCATGTGCTATTTGTAATCCCTTCAGAGTAAGGCCTTGGATTCCATTGTAGGCACTGTAAGTCACTAAATTCAGACAAATACTGGTTAAATAGCTAAAAAAATCTCACTGTGACCTAAGTATTTTAAAGTATTTTGTTTCTCATTTTTATCAAGTTAATACATGTACAGTACTTTAATCAAGTAGTTCTTAAAGATATGTAATAGAAAAATTAACTGCCGGGGCACCTGGGTGGCTCAGTCGTTAAGCGTCTGCCTTCGGCTCAGGTCATGATCCCAGAGTGCTGGGATCAAGCCCCAACCGGGCTCCCTGCTCCACGGGAAGCCTGCTTCTCCCTCTCCCACTCCCCCTGCTTGTGTTCCCTCTCTCGCTGTATCTCTCTGTGTCAAATAAATAAATTAAAAAAAGAAAAAGAAAAATTAACTGCCTATATTGCTGTACCCCACCTTTGGCCTACTTACCAGAAACAGTTGCTTTTCATGTTTGTTGCTCTTTAGTTTGGTGGTCTTCCATATTTCTTATTAATGTCATCATTCTGCAGTTTCTTGCTTTATCCAGTGTAAGCTTATCTGTTGACTTCCTGACTCTCTTCCCAATATAAAAATAAGTCTAGTTTCAGTTCATTGAATTTTACTTTCTTGAACAGCTTCTCCCTCTCCTTCCATCTAGCAATTGATGGAGTTCCTTTTTTCTTCCTGTCTTTACCTTAATTTTATATGTGTATGTGTATAATTTTATTTTAAACCAAAGACTCATCCAGTAAGTTGTGTTTATTTTCTTGGAGACCTCTGTCTCAGAACCATAGATCTTCCTGCTTCAGTGAGGACAAGACGCTCTCTGTTCTGGCTGCCCCACTGTTAACATGGGAGTGTTTCCCTTTGTTGTTCTCCTGGGTTGACAGCAACCTTGTTATGCTGGAAATAGCCTCTTGTAACATCACAAGAAATGGTGTATGAGATATAATTTATTTATCTTTGTATTTGAAGATGTATATTTTCTGTCCTATATTTGATTGCTTGACCAAGAATAGAAATTCAAGATTGTAAAACTCAAAAGATGTTACTCTTGAATCCAGTTCTGTTGAGGCAAGTGCCTTTGTAATCTTTGTTCTTTCATACGTGACCTTATTTTTCTTTCACAGAAATTCAGCGTCTTTTGTTTGTTTCATTTTGTTGTTTTTCAGTATTTTGAAATTTAATAATGATGTGCCTTCATGTACATCTTTTTTTATTCATTGTGCTGATGATCAGTGGGCTCTTCAGACTAGAGATTCATTGTCCCTCAATTCTGGAAAATTATTATTTCTTGGATGATTTCTCCATGTTCTCTCTGTTCACTTTTTCTAGAATCTCTGTTGGCTGGATGTTGAGCATCCTGGATTCATCTTCTCAATGTCTCTCTCTCTCTCTCTCTTTTAATCATGTTGTCTATCCCTTTATCTTTTTATTCTACTCTTTAAAAGATTACATTGAGTTCTTTATTTTCTCTTCCATCAATGTTTTACCATGAGTAATCTTACTTTCCAGTTTTTTTCTGTTTGTTTATGGGGGCTATATTTTATATATCTCCAAGAATAGTAAATAGTGTTTTGGTGTTTTTTTCAGTTTTATCTATAGCTGAATTACCTCTGCTTTCCTCTGGGTTACTTTTTCTGTTTATGGTATGTTTGTGTTTTCCCTTTTATGCTAGAGGATTTTTTTCTTTTATGTACTGATCCTTGGCTGTACATCCCTGCTTAAGTGTTAAAACTGGTTGGAAGCCCCGTGTACTTGAGCAGGTCTTGGCAACTGGCTGAGCTTTATTTTATGAGATGGCAAGGAGACAGCTGTTTTGTTGGAGGAGCCAAAAAGTTGGCATAAAATATTTTTGGGGGGAGCCGTTAAATTTTCCAGAGAAAAGTTTTCAGATATCCCCCCTGCTGAGTCTGTTCTCTAACAAGATGAAGAGGGAGAAGGTATAGATTAACTTGCTCCGTATGCATAATTATACCCCCACCTCCAGTTTTTAGTTCCTTGCTTCAAAGTCCTAAATCTTTTCAGTGTTCTGGGGATAAAGTAGTCCTATTCTGATCCATAACTCTCTAACACTTTATAGCTTATTCTTCCTTAATTTCCTTCAGTAATATTTGTAGTTTTCAGTGTACAAGTCGTATGCTTTTTTTATCAAATTTATTCCTAAGTATTTAAATTTTCCTAATTTCCTTTTCACATTACAAGTGTATAGAAATACACCTGATTTATTTTTTTTAAAGATTTTTTTTATTTTATTATTTGAGAGAGAGAGAGAGAGAGAGAGCCTGAGCGGGGAGGAGAGAAAGAAGCAGGTTCCCTGCTGAGCAAGGAGCCAGATGCAGGGCTCAATCCCAGGACCCTGGGATCGTGACCTGAGCTGAAGGCAGACACTTAACTGACTGAGCCACCCAAGCGCCCCGAAATACACCTGATTTTTGTGCATTAATCTTGTATCCTTTAACCTTGCTGAACTCATTTATTTGTTGTAATTTTTTTGCAAATTTCTCAGGATTTTCCATACACAAGATCATGTTACCTGCAAATAGAGACAGTTTTCCTTATTCCTTTAAACTGGGTGCCATTTATTTCTTTTTCTTGTCTAACTGCCCTGAGTAGAATCTCCACTGCAGTGTGGAAGTGGCAAAAGTGGACATCCTTGTCTTGTTCATGATCTTAGAGAGATACTGTTCAGTCTTTCATCACTAAGTATGATGTTAACTGTGAGTTTTTTGTAGATAACCTTCATTAGGTTGGAGAAATTCTCTTCTACTCCTAGTTCATTGACTTTTATCATGAGAAGGTACTGTATTTTACCAAATGTTTTTTTTCTTTGTTTATTGAGATAACATGATTTTTTGTTTTTTATTCTTTTACATTCATTGTGTTCCTGTGGTAAATCCCATTTAGCTGTGGTGTATGATCCTTTTTATATGCTTCTAGAATCAGTTTGCTAGTATTTTGTTGAGTATTTGTGCAGCTATATTCATAAGAGATACTGGTCCATAGATTTCATTTCTTATGATGTTGCTAATGTTGATAATCGTGGTAATACTGGACTTATGGACTGAATTGGGAAGTGTTCCTTTCACTTCGATTTTTTGGAAGAGTTTGTAAAGGATTGATGTTAATTCTTCTTTAAATGTTTCATAGAGTTTACCCCCTCTTGAAGCCATTTGATCCCAGGGTTATTTTTGTAGGAGGTTTTGATTATTGATTTAATCTTGTTATTTGTTGTAAGTCTTCTAAGGCTTTCTGTTTCTTTTTAATGGGTTTCAGAATTTCTGCAGCACCCATGGGAATATCCCTTCTTTTATTTCTGATTTTAGTAATTTGAGTCCTCTCTCTTCTTTTCTTGGTCAGTCTCCCTAAAGATTTGTCAATTTTGGTGTTCTTTCAAGAAACCAACATTTGCTTTTGTTGATTTCCTATATTGGTTTTCTGTTCTCTGTTTAATTAATTTCTGTTATAGTCCTTATTATTTCCTTCTTTCTCTGGGTTTAGTTTGCTATTTTTCCGTTTTATTTAGGTGGAATGTTTGGTTATTGGATTGAGAGCTTCATTTTTAATAGGCATTTGCAGCTATAAAGTTCCCTAAAAACAACTGCTTTAGCTACATCTCATAATTTTTGGTATTGTGTCTTTGTTTTCATTCATCTCAAAGCATTTTCTAATTACATTTGTGATTTCCTATTTGACCCATTGGTTGTTTAAGAGCATATTGTTTTATTTCCACATATTTTTGCATTTCCCACATTTCTTCTGTTACTGATTTCCAGTTCATTCCATTGTGGTCAGAGAACATTGTATGATTATACTTTTTTAAAACTCATTGAGACTTTCTTTATAACCTCAGGTATGGTCCATTTGGGAGAATGTTCCAGGTATACTTGGAAAGGATGGGTATTATGCTATCATTGGGTGGAGTCTTCTACAGATGTCTCTTAGGTCTAGTTGGTTTATAGTATTGTTCAACCTTTTATTTCCTTGTTGATCTCCTGCCTATTTGTTCTATCCATTATTTGAAAGTGTGGTATTGAAGTCTCCAAATATTATTGTTGACTTAGTTATTTCTCCCTTCAATCAGTTTTTGCAGCATGTGTTTTGGGAATTCTGTTAGTAGATGCATCTAAATTTGTATTTTTTTAAATCTTTTTGATGGATTGACACTCCTTTGTCTCTAGTAACGTTTTTGTCTTTAAGTTTATTTTATGTGATATATGTATAGCCACTCCAGGTCTGTTTATATGGGGTATTTTTTAGTCCTTTTACTTTCAACCTGCTGATGCCTTTGAATCTGAAATGTGTCTTTTGGGGACAGCCGTCATGGGTCATGGTTTTTTGTTTAAATCCATCCTGCCAGTCTCTGCCTTTTAGTTGGAGTATTTTATCCACTTAAAGTAAATGTCCCTCACCATGGGTTTACCTGATTGTTTCCCCATGATTAGGTTCAGGTCATGCATTATTAGAAAAATATAAATCATGTTTTATCCTTCTCTGAACATTACATAGTAGGTCCATCTTGTCAGTTTGTCCCATTACTGATGATGTTAACTTTGATTATTGATTTAGGGCATGTCTGATAGATTTCTTCACTGTAAAAGGTAACTTTTCTTCTGTTTGTCATTAATAAGTAATCTGTTCAAAGATACTTTGAAACTGTGTAAGTATTCTCCTCAACAAACTTCTACCCAATTGTTTTAGCATCCATCAATAATTCATTAATTTAAAATCTTTTCTTGAATTTGGGGAAACAGCTACCAGGCCACTAAAATCCTTTCTTACATTGACTACGTATTCATTTCCTAGTATCCTTGCAGTTAGGTTATTTGATTAATTTGTTTCTGGCAAGTATATAACTAAGTGGTTTGTTGGATGGCTGAGCTCTTTGGGAGTACAAACAGGAAAGACTTTTATTTTCATCTAACCGCTGACTTCATCCATGCTCTGTCACATCTTCTTTCCCTCTACTTTTCCCTCAGTCCCCTAGAAGATTCTGTAACTTTCCAGTCACTTTCAGTTATAAGAACTGTGTCATTTTGCTAAATAAGACTTTATTTTGGGTGTTTAAAAAAAAAAAAAAAAGGCTACTCCAATTCAAAACTTCAGTGTTGCATCCAGTTCACTGTTTCTCCCTTCCTCACAACTCATTCCTGATCCTTGGCTTAGGACCTATATTGTGAGGGGAAGAGTATAGTTTGTTTTATTACTCTCCCTTCACATCCTGCTCTGCTACTTCTGGTTTTCAGGGTCAGGGCAGGAAGAAGTGGGGATCAAGGGCTGTCATGTAAAATCTTGCCTTTTGGAGACTGGAGTTCTTTATGTGACAAATGTCCAAATACTGTCTCTTCATTGAGGCTTATTTGTAGGTTCTTTGGAGACTCTGTAGAGATCTCCATACTTTGCCACTCCCTGGCCAGGGTATTATGATTTCCAGCTGTCCCCTTGAGACCAATGCCAAGCTCCAATCCCATACTTCACATTCTCTTTTGCTTGGTTCTCTACCCTTCATTCTGTCTTTCTGTGCAGGATACCTTCAGTACAGTTCAGCCAGGCTATCTTTTGAATACACAAACACAGACACACACACACACCCCCCACAGGAAACTCATTCTTGCTTTGCCAAACAGTGGGAGTACAAATCACCCCACTGCCACAATATGTCATCATGGGTTTTCAGAATTCATCAGGGAGAATCATTTTACCATGGGGTAGAGGAAAAGAAAATAAAGCATTCTGCCCTGAACCTACAATTCATAACCTCAGTGACTCCTTTCCGAGTATATATAAGATAGAGGTAGGTGGACAGATGATCCTAGGACCGAGTTGGCCACTTTTTAGTAAACTCTGAAAGAGGAGGCTATAAATCCTTGGCATTTTAGCTTCTACTTGGGACTTGAGGGTTACTGTGAGACTGCAAAAAGAAAAAAGAAAAAAAAAACCTTATTCAGTGTTCTGTTTATAAATACAAGGAACACAATTAAAAAACTTGTAATTATAGAATTATGACCATATTATTCATATAAAAATTTCCATAGTTTTTCTCCTACTTAACACACTGGTCTTTCTTTTCTTCAGATTCCTCAAACTTATCCTTCACACCTTTTTGTTCTTGTTGGTCCCTCAGTGTGGAACACTCTGCCTTCCAGATCTTCAGATGCTTGAATTTTTCTTTTTATTCAGATCTCACCTTCTCAGAGGCCTTTACTGACCATTCCATCTAAAGTAGCCTTCCCACTACCTAGTGGTTATGTTTTAGCACTTAAATTCTTATTTTTTATTTGACTACTCACCTATTTCCACATTCAAGAATATGTCCCACGAGAACAGAGAGCTGCTGTCTTTTGTACTTCTGTAGACCCAGAATCTAGAATAGGGTCTGGCACATAGGATATACCCAAGAAATATTTGATGAATAAATGAATGAACATTATATCATGAGCTTTTTCTTCACAAGTCATTGTCATATGTTTTATGTAAATATTAATCCTACAACAACAATAAAACAAACAACCCAATTCAGAAATGGGCGAAGAACTTGAACAGACATTTCTCCAAAGAAGATCTACAAATGGCCAATAAGCAGATAAAAAGATTCTGAACATCACTGATCATTAGGGAAATGCAAATCAAAACTTTATACCCATTAGGAGATTATACATTTTTTTTTTTTTAAGATTTTTTATCTATTTATTTGACACAGAGAGAGACAGTGAGAGAGGGAACACAAGCAGAGGGAGTGGGAGAGGGAGAAGCAGGCTCCCCGCAGAGCAGGGAGCCTGATGCGGGGCTGTATCCCAGGACCCTGGGATCATGACCTGAGCCGAAGGCAGACACTTAATGACTGAGCCACCCAGGCACCCTGAGATTATACATTTAAAAAAATAGATGTAGAGATAGTAGCACACTTGTATATTACTGATGGGAATGTAAAATGGTATACTTCTATGGAAAACAGTATAGCAGTTCCTCAGAAAAATAAACACAGCATTACATATGATCTAGCAATTCAACTTATAGGTATATACCCAAAAGAATTGAAAGCAGGGACTAAGATATTTGTAAATGAATATTCATAGCATTATTTACAATAGCCAAAAAGATAGAAATAGTTCAAATGTCCATCAGTGCATAAATGGGTAAACTAAGTTGTATGTACAGGCAGTGGAATATTATTCAACCTTAAAGAATGAAATTCTGATCCATGCTATAATATGGATGAACCTTGAAAACATTATGCTGAATGAAATAAGCTAGACACAAAAGGACAGATATTGTACAATTCCATTTATATGAGGTACCTAGAATAATAAAATTCATAGAGACAGAAAGTGGAGTAGTGGTTACCAGGGCCTAGGAGAGAGTGTAATGGGAAGTCAGTGTTTAATGGACACAGAGTTTCAGTTTGGGATGATGAAAAGGTCTGGAAATGGATAGTGGTGATGTTGCACAACGATATGAATGTACTTAATGCCACTGAATTGTGTACTTAAAAATGGTTAAAATGATCAATTTTATCATGATAAACCTTTTAAAAAAGTTAATAACTTCTTAATATTCCGGCATATAAGTATAGTGTTATTGCCTATTTACATGATTTGGATAGTTATGTTTGTTATCAGAGATGATGAAGTGTGTGTATATATAAATCTCAAATATGAAATTATTAGATCAAAAAATATATATAGATGTCTCAGTTTCTTGATTTCTTAGTGCCAAATTAATTTCTAGAAAGATAACGCTGTTTTCCCTTTCAGCAGTAAATAAATATTTTAGTGAGGATTCAAATCTGAATTTTTATATAGAAAGATTTAGGTATATCCATACATCAGGGTAACTCTCACTTCTTCATATAATGTAGGTGTGTTTTACTTCTCTTTAAATTATTCACATTTATGTAGCATCTAGCTTTTTTTTGATTAAGTCACAGAATCAACACAAAAAAGAAACACTGCAAAAGTATGACAGGTTTGCCTAATTCCTGATACATAGTAGTGTGCTGCGTATTGTCAGGTGGTATGAATAAGGAAGTCAGTCTCATAAGGAGGAGGTAAATGCTGGCATTGTGTTAAATGGATTTTTCTTGTGTCTCCTGGGTGGCTCAGTCAGTTAAGTGTCTGCCTTCAGCTTGGGTCATGGTCCTGGGGTCCTGGGATCCAGCCCCATGTCTGGCTCCCTGCTCAGCTTGGAGGCTGCTTTTCCCTTTCTCTTTGCCCCTCTCCCCTCCTTGTGCTCTTTCTGTTCTTTCTCTCTCTCAAATCAAATCTTAAATAGATTTTCCTTTATATATTATTAAATGATCCTAAAATAGAAAAAATTATTAATCCAGGGGGATAGGCTACCTTATGAATCAAGTTTGCTTTTTAACATTGATGTCTTGAGTTTAATTAATAAAAAAAGTTACTTTGTTGTTTCCTCATAATTTGAAGAGCTATAACAATTTAGAATTTTGCCATAATGATTAAATTCTAAGAAATCACATTATTTGCTTAGCATATAAACCTAAGAAATGAGTTGTAGTGAAGCTACCCTATTCTAATTTCTCTGTCCTAAGAATGGAAAGGGAAATATATGGCAATATAGTTTTTGGGTTTTGATTTTTGTTTTGCCTTGCTTTCTTTGAGTTTTCATTAGAGAATGAGATTGTAGTTAAAATTCACTTGTAAACTAGGGACGTTTGGGTGGCTCAGTCAGTTAAGCATCCGACTCTTAATTTCACTCAGGTCATGATCCCAACTCAAGTTGTGGGATCTAGTCCTGTGTCAGGCTCTGCGCTTAGCACGGAGTCTGCTTGAGCTTCTCTCTCCCTCTCCCCCCACCATTCATATTCACGCTCACTCTTTCTCTCTAAATAAATAAATAAATAAAATCTTTTAAAATTTTTTGCTTGTAAACTAAAAACATTTTGCCAAAAATTAAGATCCCCTCAACATGGAGGTGGTGATGGGGGCAATATGTGTGCCTATACATATTTATTTCAAGCAGCACATTCCCATATATGGTTTCACTGTAGAGCTTCACCAAAAAACCATACTCTTCTAAAATTATATTCACAGATATTGAGCCAAGTCCTAGTATGTATTTATTTGGGGAGTTTAAAATTGCCTTAGACATTTTATCATACCACCTTTAGTGAATAATTTCAGAAACCCTGGACATCACACATTTTTGAATATGAAAATGCATCATAGCATCTTGAATGTCTTTAGTTACTTTATATATGGTCTCCACAGTTGTCTGGGATGATCACCCTAAAGGCTGAGCCACAAAACAACAGGAGAAGAAAGGGAGTCCTGTTGTGCCTAATGATCTCATTTATGAATTAGACTCTTATTATTGAGCTTGAATTTCAAGTTCATTCTGTTCTTATAAAAGTTTTCTTGATGTGCTATGCTTATTACACATAGTCAAAATATTGTGAACTTTTGATCTGGATTACTTCTTAATTGCATGTGCTTAATGATTTCATCAGATATTCTACATGTATAAGTATTTGATTTTATATCTGAGCTAGCCAAAATGGTTAAGGCTAAACTATAAAATAACATACACACACACAAATTACTTTTTTTCTTCCAAGCCAGTGTTAACAAATTTGTAGAGTACCTAACTACATCTTTGCAACAGTTTGAAAGAGAATTTCCTTTCCTATGCTAGCCCAAGTTGCAAAGGAGTTGTATATCTCTGGAAGTACTCAGAACTAAGCTATCAGACAAAAATGATCTTTTAAATTTTGACTTGGTCTGTTTACTGTTATTCTCTCAGAAAAAAAAAATACTTTAGGTTAGAGTAGAGGAAGTTAATAGAACATAATGACATCAAGTGTGGCTAGATCCACCACCAAGTTGCAGAACAGAACAGTTCACATTTCAGAATATCAATAAGCAAGAGGCTAGAAGAAGGTTTGGTGTTAGGGTGAGGAGAAAGGGATAGATAATTGGTGGGTAAAACTATGTTTCAGAAGATTGATAATACCAACTACAAATAGGAGAATTTTGCTCACTTGTTGGGTGTTCAGTTAGGAAGTGTTCAAGTGTAAATTCCTTAAGGGGAATGCTGGTGGCAGCTGGAAAAGATATTCACTTACAATGTATCCCACGCTTAGTAGGACTCATCACAGTTAAGAATCTAAATTTAGGACTGTTTCTATGTAAATATATGTTCAAGTTTCAAGCTGACTTTATAAAGCACATTTTTTTAATATAAATTGTGTATTGGGGACTACCTCTTAAAACATTCCTGTAGGTCAGGGGTCAGCAAACTTTTTAATTCGAGGGCCACAGAGTAAATATTTTAGGCTTTGTGGGTCATCTGGTCTGTGTCACAACTACTACACCATTGTAAAATGAATGAAACCGTAGGTAATAAAACAAATGTGCCATAGCTCTAGTCTAATAATACTTTACTTACAAAAATAAGAAGCAGACCAGATTTGGCCATAGGTCATAATTTGCCAACCCCAAACTAAATGGAAAAATCTTAAGTTACCCTGTGCATTTTAGTCTCAATTTTAATACCCTGTGTTCTCTTTGTATAAATTCTCAACATTATTTTAGTTACTTCACGGAAACCAAGGGAAGATGAAAAAGATGGTCAGGCATATAAATTTGTGTCACGGTCTGAGATGGAAGCAGATATTAAAGCTGGAAAATATTTGGAACATGGGGAATATGAAGGAAATCTCTATGGAACCAAAATCGATTCTATTCTTGAAGTTGTCCAAACTGGACGAACTTGTATTTTGGATGTCAACCCACAAGTAAGCTGCATGGATTCCAAAGCTGTTTTTAAAATCGTAATTCCTATGAAGTTTTTGTTTGGTTTTATTTTCAGATTGTGAGGATGCCTCTTTCTATTACCTATTGGTGATAGAGAACCTTATTATGCATCCACAGCTACTTAAATAAATCTCTGATCAATAATTATCCAACAGGGGGCGCCTGGGTGGCTCAGGTCATGATCCCAGGGTTCTGGGATGGAGCCCCGCATCAGTCTCCCTCCTCCGCGGGAGGCCTGCTCCTCCCTCTCCTACTCCCCCTGCCTGTGTTCCCTCTCTTACTGTCTCTCTCTCTGTCTCTGTCAAATAAATAAATAAATAAAAACTTTAAAAAAATAAATAATTAACCAATAGAGGTTTGGATAGGAATAGAACTTGATAAAAGTTTAGTATTTACTTGTTCAAGTAACATAAATGGATGTGTTAGGAAATATTGATTTTAAAATTTCAGCAAAGCTACAACATAAAGAATAAAGAAAGTCACACCCCTTCGCGCGCGCGCGCACACACACACACACACACACACACACACACACCATTCTCTTCACTCTTATTCCCTCTCTCTCACTGACCCTTTCTCACCCCTCCACACTCAACCCAACTTAACCTCCCTACTCAGAGATAATTATTAATACTTTGGTATATATCTTTGTCATTTTAGTATGCCTTAATACAGATACATAATCTATATAATTTTATTAGATTTTTTATGGGTTTCCTATTTTTCTTTTTTACATAAATAGGAAAATTCTATATAGATTCTTTAGCTTTTTTCCATTAAACAGTATGTCTTGAAGATCTTTTCATGTCAGTTACTGTAGAGCTTTTTTAGTTCTTTGTAATTACTGAATAGTGTTTCACAGTACAAATGTATATTAATTTATATAACCACTCTCAATAGACACTGAGATTATTTCTGCTTTTTCAATATTAACAGAATTCTACAAGTAACATAGAAAGCATTTACATCATTCTTGATAATTTTTGGATCTTTAAGTTCAATACTTTCCTTTGTTCAAGAGGATTAAAGGGTAATATGACTGAGGTCAGAACACATTTAATGGATCACTATTTTAGAAAAGTACTGTATGGGGACGCCTGGGTGGCTCAGTTGTTAAGCGTCTGCCTTCGGCTCAGGTCATGATCCCAGGGTCCTGGGATCGAGTCCAGCATCAGGCTCCCTGCTCCACGGGGGGCTTGCTTCTCCCTCTCCCACTCCCTCTACCTGCTGCTCCCCCTGCTTGTGCTCTTTCTGTCTCTCACTCTCTCTGGCAAATAAATAAATAAAATCTTTAAAAAAAAAGAAAAGTACTGTGTGGAATCAAAAGGATAGAGGGGGGCAAGTATTAAATTACATCCTTCATGCTTAGTGAGAGGGCAGATAGATTTTGATTAGTTAACATTTATTATAAATTAAAGGGTAACATAATTCAAATTCTAATCCCATATAAATTGGTTTGTAATTCTTCTTCTACACAGGCCCTGAAAGTGCTGAGGACTTCCGAGTTCATGCCCTATGTTGTATTTATTGCTGCTCCAGAACTAGAGACATTACGTGCCATGCACAAGGCAGTGGTGGATGCTGGTATCACTACTAAGCTTTTGACGGTGAGCAGTTCTTTTCAGGCTAACAATGTTATTTTACTCGTAAGATTTTTTTTTTTTTTCTTTTGGGCATGTTTAATTCTAATCATATTTATGAAATAAATACACTATATGATGTATTACAGAATAAAAATTCATTCATGAGATATAGTTAGGATTTGGAACAGTATGACTTCTACTTAAAAATCATTGTTCACTTTATTTGTTTTAAAACATGAGTTTAGGGACGCCTGGGTGGTTCATTCAGTTAAGCATCTGCCTTTGGCCCAGGTCATATTCTCAGGGTCCTGGGATCAAGTGCTGCGTCAGGGTCTGTGCTCAGCAGGGAATGCTCTCCCTCTCTCTCTCTCTCTCTCTCAAGTTTATTCCCCCTATATAAATGAAATGGAGCAGTATTAAAATACACATATTAATCCAACTCTCATTTTATCAGTGAGGAAATTGGGCTCCAAGACCATTAACAAGCATATTCATCATAAGGTTTACTACTGGTAGTTAGTTCTGACTTTTAGTTTCTGTTACATGTTTTCTCTTGTTCTTCCTCTCTCTCTTTTCACATTATGGGAAACTTAAAGTACATACAAGAGGAAAAAAATGAACTCCCATATTCCCATCACCTAGGTTCAGTAATGCGTGGCCATTTCTGTTTCAATTAGCCCTCCCTTCACTTCCTCCCTAACCTGAATTATTTTAAAGCAAATCTTTGATATGTCAACCATAAATACTTCATTATCTATCTCTAAAAGATAAAGACTTTCTAAACATAACCATAACACCATTAACACAAAAAAATTAACAAGAGCAACTTCTTAATATCATCAGTATACCATCCATATTTGAATTTCTCCAAGATTTAGAATTTTTTTTTTTACAGTTGATTTGTTCAAATCGGATCCATACAAGATCAACATGTTGCATTTACTTGATGATCTTCTAAATTTCTTTCCCCCCCCCAGCTTGAGGATAATTGACATATAATAAGCTGTACATACTGAAAGTGTACAACTTGGTAAGTCTGGGCATATGTATACGCCAACTTGGAATGTTGGGTAGGCTCCTTCTGGGCTCCACCTTGTGTACTGCAGCCTAGAAGGTCTTTCAAGACAATAAGCTGGGGTAGTTGTAGGGTTCACTTCATTTGTTTCCTGTTTCTCTGAGGTATCAGTCTTTTGTTGCCTTAAGCACAGTGCACAAGGTCTTAAAAACTGTTCCATACATTTTGTCACATGTTTTCATTGTCAGGTAGGAGGGTTAGTCTGATATCTGTTACTATATCTTAGCTGGAAGCAAACATTCCTTTACTTGTTCTAATCTGTAAATTCTCACTCCCCACCTCCCCTCTCTTGTAACCTTATAATTTAGTTGTTCAAAAAAATGGGTTAGGGCGCCTGGGTGGCTCAGTTGATTAAGCATTCAACTCTTGATTTGGGCTCAGATCATGATCTCAGGGTCGTGAGATCAAGCTCCTGCTCTAACAACAAAACAAAACAAACAAACAAAAAAGTTGGGTCAGTTATCCTATAGAGCGCTTCACAGTCTAGATTTTGCCAATTTTGTCCCCATTGTGTCATTTCCCTCTATTCCCTGTGAACTGATAGAAGCTTGAACAGATATAGGTTTTTTTTCCCAAGAATAATTAATAATTGATACTTCTTGCCTTGTTACATTATGAGGCATATGAAAGGCTCTCTTTTTTTGTGATAAGATTAATCAATGGGTTCAAATGTTGTGAGCCTGATCTGTAAAGTTCTCCAGTAGCTTTTTACCTACTGATTTTGGCAAGTTTCATTCATCTTTGCCTGGATCACTTATTTTTTAGGGATTGTAAAATGATAACACTCAAGTTTGTCATTCTTTCTGAATTTATAAACTAGAGTTCTTCTAAGAAATAACTTTTCCTCATCAATTAGTTGATTACTCTGAAGTAGAGTTCATATAGGAAAGTCAGGGTATATGCTTATACTTTCCTTTTGATGGGTCAGTTTTCAGAATAATAGAATTTGTTCTGAGAGCCCCCAGAAGCAACAGGTGATCAAATAAGGTTTGTTTTCTTTGGTTTTTAGTTTCATTATGAGCACCTGATGTGAGTTTTTGATGTGGTTACTCTATTACGGTCATTCTTATTTTTTTTCTTTTTTTATTATTATGTTAATCACCATAAATTACATCATTAGTTTTTAATGTAGTGTTCCATGATTCATTATTTGCATATAACACCCAGTGCTCCATGCAGAACATGCCCTCTTTAATACCCATCACCAGGCTAACCCATCCTCCCACTCCCCTCCCCTCTAGAACCCTCAGTTTGTTTTTCAGAGTCCATCGTCTCTCATGGTTCATCTCCTCCTCCGATTTCCCCCCCCTTCATTCTTCCCCTCCTTGAATCACAGATCTGTGCCTCTGAAACAAATAATACATTATATGTTTAAAAAAAAAAAAAAAGAAGAAGATATGGTCATTCTTATTGATGCTCAAATTGTCCCATCTTTGACCAGTAGGAGCTTATTCAAGTTGGCCCTTGAGACCTTATTTCATGAGCCCAATAGTCTCAGCTTCCTTGCTATCTGGTATGACAGATGTTCCGGGCTCCTCTTGTACATTTTCTGTTCTAGGCCATATATCAGCTGTTGCTTCAAGAAGCTCTGATTCTTTTTAGAGTGAATGGTATTTTAAGACCATAATACTAGGAGTGCACATTGTCACAAGATTGATCATTGTTTCTAGCTATACCTTTCAGGTAGACAGAGCTAGGATATGTTTTTCTGTTGTATGTTTGAAGGAAACCATATCATGAATTCATACTGCTATTTCCCATTCAAATTCAGAATTACAAGGTTTTTATTTAACCTCTTTTATCTCCATTCTGAGTACTGAGTATCCCAGTTCTCAAAAACACTGGGAATGTTAGTATATCACATAATTGCTCATTCGCTTTATCCCACAGTACACATACAACAGTCTGAGAATAAGTACACCAACACTACCAGGTGTGATTACCATGAACTAGTTTTTTGGTGGGTTGTTTTTTTGTTTTTGTTTTTGTTTTGTTTTGTCCTTAAGGTTTATCTCACTGCGTATATGCAGTCAAATTGCTGTGTTTTAAAGTCTCTTGTAGGGTGCCTGGGTGGCTCAGTCGTTAAGCGTCTGCCTTCAGCTCAGGTCATGGTCCCGGGGTCCTGGGATCGAATCCCACATCGGGCTCCCAGCTCAGCAGGAAGCCTGCTTCTCCTTCTCCCACTCCCCCTGCTTGTGTGCCCTCTCTCACTGTGTCTCTCTCTGTCGAATAAATGAATAAAATCTTTAAAAAAATAAATAAATAAATAAAGTCTCTTATAATACTTCCTCTCTGTATACTTAGTTTAGTTACTACTCTTTTTGATGTTTAAATTGGCCTATGTTTAGCTTGCGGGAATATTCAGCTTGTCTTCTGAGTTTTTTTTAACACAAGCCCAGTAATCTTTGATGACTCTTTTCTTCCTAGCTAGATAAACTGTTCCAGGTTTTCTTACGCATTTCTTGGCCCAGACCTGGAGCCAGCCATCTAAAAAAACTGGTTCCTTTTAGTGGGAAATGGTATATAGAGACCATATAGGTGCTAAAGTTGTGTGCTCAACTTAGTTGCTCATTGTTTCCAGGCTTTTCGGTGGCCAGATATAAGAAATACATTTTTCTTTTTTAGAAAACACACATCATTTGTTCAGTTTGATAATTCCAATTTAAACTTTCCATTATTTTACTTACCTTCTTTGACTCTATATTTGTCTTTTTTCTTATGCTGAAAATCTTGGTTCCTGATAACATTATTTCTTACTTTACATATATAAACTAAGAACCCACTCTATATAATTTCCGAGTAACAATATCAATATTGATATTGTCAACAGTATGATTATTGAAAACTTTTAAGTTTCAAGCTTTTAAAAAATTGTTCCTAAGATACATCCCATTGGGTATTATTTTAAAGTTACTGAACTATTTCCTTTCTGCATGGTTAAACCATCAACTTGAAACACAGGTTTGTTTCATTTTGCTTTTGATTTTTAGATACTGTCCTTTTTTTATTTGAATTTTGTTGTATAATTCTATACATTTCATAGTTCTAAAGTAAATCTTAACAGGAAAATCTAGCTTTTCACTGTCCTCTCCACTCCCACCTACATAGGTCGTCATTTTCACAATTTCTTAAAATATAAGCAAATATATATGTGTACCCTCCCTCTCTCATTTCTTACATAAAAAGTAACCTATTATATTCAGTAGTCTGCCTGCATTTTCCACTTACCAATATATTTAGAGATTCTCCATGGCCATATATAGAGATTCTTTATTCTTTTTTCCATCTGAATGATGTACTACTCCACTATTGTTACAGGATTGTCATTGTCAAAAAAAAAAACCTGTTTTCTTAAAGGAAGCAGATTGTTAATGACTGTAATGGTAATAATTGTTTTCAAGTTGAATTGAGGCTATTTGCACATCTTATCACAAAAGATATTTTGTTTCAAATAGAGAGATCAGTGAAAATATTAACTGAAATGTAAGTATTAGTGTCCCTCAGGCCTAGTTTGGAACTCATGTCTCTCTCTATACTTCCCTTTTGGTGTTTTCACCAAACTCATTATCTTATATATACTGTTGTTACACTGATTATTCCTAGTTATAGATAACCCAGAATTCAGAGCTCCGACTTGCATAACCCATCTCTACTTAGCTTACATCTGCACTTGGATGTCTCCCAAGACATCTTAAACTTAACATGTACAAAGAACAGTGTGTTCCCCTCCCCCTCCCCCCCAAAAAATTGTGTTCTCCCTACTCCTACTCCCCAACTCTGCATTTTCTACAAGTGCTTCTTTCTACGTTTTGGTTTATTCATCCATCCATTCATTCATTCATTCGTCACTTTTCACATTCAACCCGTCAGCCAGTCTTGATGATTTTATCACCAAAATATATTTCCAGTCTGCCGTCATTTCCATCTCTTCTTCACCACAAGCCAGCGACGTTTTTCTGTTGCATGTGAGTTCTCCACTACCTAGCTCATACTTATGTCAAGGTATCACCCTGCCCTCAGTCCCTCTATCCATCCTGGACTTTCAGTATCTTAAAACATATCAGGGTCATTTCCCTCCCGGATTTTGCATTGCTGTTTCCTCTGCCTGGGATGCTCTTTCCCCCACTATAGTTCTCAGTTTAAATGTCATTTACTCGGTATCTTTGTAATCCCCCTATCTAAAATAGAATTCTCAAAATTCTTTGTTCTGGTTGGTTTCTTTTATAGTACTCATTACAACTTGGAAGTTTTTGTGTTTATTTGCCCTTAGTCTGTCTCCTCCTCTGGAGGGTAGGAACCCACTCTATCTTATTCATTGTTATATCCACAGATGATGAAACATAGTAGACACTATAATAGAAATCGATAAATATTTGAAGAACATGTAGAAGTACTGTGAAATTTCTAAACAGTTGCAATTTAATGAAAAGCTTTACTTGTTCATGCAGAACCCATTACTTATTCATTACCTACATCATTCCAAAATGACTAGAAATAGTGTACAAAATATAAACAATGCTAGCTAAAGAACTATGTGCGTATGTGTTGGTGGGGGTAGGAAGCCTGTAGTTAGTCTTCAAAATACATTTCTAATATTCTCTTTCCTAGAGATAGGCAGCAGATTTGGCTTTGAGCTTAATAGGCACTGCAAAATGGTTTCCATTATCTCAGAGCCCACAAGATAAAAATCTTTTGAGCTCTTTCCACAGTCTTTCTGTGCCGCCAAAATGGTACACATGAATGTCTTGGCAGATGTTCTCAAAAGCATTAACACTCCTGAAAGGAGAGGTAAATGCCAGGTTCTTATTATGCCATGCTCCAGTCATTAACCAGTTTCTAACTGTGATGATGAAGCATGGTTACATTGGTGAATTTGAGATCATTGATAATCACAGAGCTGGGAAAATTGTTGTGAACCTCACAAGCAGATTAAACAAGTGTGGAGTGATGAGCTTCAGATTTGATGTACAACTCAGAGATCTACAAAAATGGCAGAATAATCTGCTCCTGTCCCACCAGTTTGGTTTCATTGTACTGACAACCTCAGCTGGCATCATGGACCATGAAGAAGCAAGACAAAAACACACAGAAGGGGAAATCCTGGGATTCTTTTTCTAGGGATGTAATACATACATGCAAATTTAAAAAAATCATTTGAAAAGGATGATACAGTTGGGCTGGAAACCTGCAATAATTGTTTTATTACCTTAGATTTCACCCTGAGATTATGGTCAGCAGTTGTTTAATTAGGAATCTTATCCTAAGATCAATGAAACAAGATACAGCATACTTATAAAGCAAACATGAACACTGCTGGAAAGACTAGGATATGAACAGGTGGTAATGTCTCTTTTAACACTATATAGATTAGATTTTGAGCATTAATATCAAAATCACCATAAAAGTCCCAACGCCCTCATTTCTCATGTTCACTTTGAATCGGTGTTTGAGCAAGTAAGTACACATTATGATAGAAACATTTCCTTTTAACACTCTTTGACAGGACTCTGACTTGAAGAAAACAGTGGATGAAAGTGCACGGATTCAAAGAGCATACAACCACTATTTTGATTTGATCATCGTAAACGACAATCTAGACAAAGCCTTTGAAAAACTACAAACTGCCATAGAGAAGCTGAGAATGGAGCCACAGTGGGTCCCAATCAGCTGGGTTTACTGATGATTCAATAAGGTTCATAATGGAAATAAAACTTTTTAAAAGTAACTGCAACAAATAAGCCTTCTACTGAGAAAATACATGCACAGATAGAAGATATCTGCCAAGTTCAGGCATTTTTATTGTGTAGATTGAAATACCAGTACACTATTCTGAATTTTTATATAAAATGTGGTTGGGAAGGTGTACTAATATATAATTTATCTTAATTTTTCTAACTTTTTATGGATAACCTTTCTATTCATACCACATAAAGAAATGCGTTGAAGCATTTTGTATATGTTTTGATTTAGTACCCTTGCCTTTTTCATCAAAGGAATTTTCAAAGCCTTCATTCTCGCATTGGTCTCCCATTTTCACTGTGATAATGAATACTTGAAATAGTTTTGTAAATCTGTCCTTTAGTTCAGTATTTAACTAGTGAAGGGTCAGTTACTCTTTATTAGGAGAAAATAGTAGTTATTGGCCTTCTTTCCTAATATAAATTCTTACAGAAACAGAACTATAATGTCCATACCTTCCAAGTCTGACATCAGAAGTCTGCTCAACACTACGTGGTTTCGTTATTTCAGAGATATATGGCTATCCATTCTAATTTAAGCAGATACAATGTTTATTTTCCCTTCTTTTCCATCTTGAGGGAAAGTGAAGAGCAATACTTTGCACTCTCATTTGTTGCCATGACAGGCTGATGACTAAGTGAATGTGTACACAGCAAGCAAGGCCATGCAGGCTCAGAGAGTGCCTTATCCTGTAACACATAACATAGCAAAATGACACATAAAGTTGATTTATTTTCACATGTAGAAATTTGACAAAAATGAACCTACTGCTTTCAACAGTTTTTTATTAGGATATGGTCAGCAAATGTATGATGCCTTTGCAAATTTCTGTGATGCTTTAAAATGCCTCTAAGTTTGCAAGTGGGGGATTTTCTGAACAATCAGCATCCTTTTTGAAGTGTGATGTGATTGTTAGAATACTTGTTAAATCTTTTGTGTTGAGAACCAAATCCATTGAACAACTTAGGAGATTTGGAAATAACTGTCAGCTGTCTTACCTATATATAACATATACATTATATAATATATATTAAATAAGGTTTTATATTTTTTTTTACATTTCTGTTAGGAAATGCACTTTTTTGTTTAGTAATTAGGAAAACAGCTCTCTTTTAGAGGCATTAACATACTCAGATTTTTAAAATTCGTCTCAGTTAAAATCTTCCTTTAGGATTCTTGGATGGTATAAATTCTTCCTCAAACATATTCAGAGATGTAGCTCATCATTTAACTAAGTTATGTTATGTTGCTGCCAGCTTTTCATAGGGACAGTATTCACACCTACAGGGTTAGATGCTTGTGGTCATCTTTGTCCATGGTAGGCATCAGGCACCCGGCTGTTAATTTTTCTCCTCAGCAAAGCTGTCACATGGAACACTAGCCAGGAGGGCTTAGAGGGAAGAGAAAATACCTGGCAATAAGCAGTTATGCACACATTGCTTTAAACCTTCTTCACAATGAAACAGTCAGCCAAGTTGCTGTATTGTTAAGATTGGAAATGTATAGATTTTTTTTTTTTTATTCTAGAGTTTCATATCCAGAACACAAATTCATGTTCTTTGTCCTAGGATAGGGATATTAGTGGTAAAATGGATCATACCCTTTTAATAACTTTGGTAACTTTTAAACCACATATATTCGCATCCAATTCTCGGCTCGTCAAAGCAACCTGAATCAAAGCAGTGTTGAGATAATGTCTTATGATTTAGTATTTCAACACACTGTAAATTTTCAGGAAATGTGCTGTCTTCTGCACAGAGCCTCTTTGAACAGCTTTGGGATCATCGTAGCAGCACAAGAAGTGTATCCACAAAATATTTCAACTGTCTTCACATAATGGAGATGATTTTTACATCATCTATATTTTTAGCCTTATCCTATGGTTTAAAATGCATATTATTTAGAAAATAGTCTGTACTTTTAAAGGAATTATTTCTATTATAAATGGTATTCATGACTAGTTAATATACACTAGATCCCCCATAATATAAAATGAAATAATGCTGTTTAGTTTATCTCAGTCTAGATGCCAGAGCTGAAGAGAATAAATTCAGAAAAGGTCACTGTATCTCAGTAGAGTCATTAAACTTGAAACTGAAGTCCCATCTGAGTCTGCAGGACCCAGTAGAGCTCTACTGGGGCAAGGAGTCCCAGAGGCCCCAGGATTCTCCCAAGGCAATGAGAGTATTGTTGTAATCAATGAAGTATGAACTTCTCTTGTGGGAAATATCTAAAATAATTAGCTTTACTGAAGAGAAAACGGTTTAAAGGGATGCTAAACAATTGGTAATAGTTAAAATACAAATGCATGTGCAAATGCCTTTGGGAAACTTGTGCCAATACATTAATGCACCCGAGGATTCTTTGTGATCAGGAGTGTCCACATTCAGCATTCAGGGCATGACAATTTATATACAACTAAATATTATATATATATATATATGTTTTTTATTTTCAAATGTACAAATACCCCTAGAGGTGATGTTCCTGGATAAGTCATGTAACAGTATAACTAGTGGAATATATGTGATGCACTACAAGTAGAGTTTCACTTTTATTCCAGCCGTGTCTTGATTATGCAGTCTTAATTTCTGTTTGATATTTGTATATTATCAAATATCCAATACATCAGGACTTTTACTTTTGCCAATTCTTAACTATACAATTGCTGAACATAGCTTTCTAAAATAGAAATCTTATCATAAACCCAGCATGACTACAGCAATAGTAGCCTGAACCCTAGATTCTAGAATCTAGTAAATTTGCTTATAGTAGCTTATCAGGACAAGTTTTCTTTAAAAGAGCAAATTGGTTATTAACACAAATTTAGGAAATAATGCAAATTAGCAATAAAATACAATAGTGTAGCATTATAGATTATGGCCAGATACTAACTGCTTTGACCATACTATCCCAATGACAATAAAAGATGATCTTTGCTTTAAAAATTCACTAAATTGGTACTTATTGCTAGACAAAACAGTGTCATAATCTGGTGATTGGAGTTGATTTTCAAGATGGATAGCCGTGGAGTTAGGTACAGTTATTTTGAACTGATAAATATTAACCATAAAAGTTTTGAAAATTGGTCAAAATAGTGCTCTACTTAACATTGTACTTTTATGACTTCTGAAGCAACACTCCATTTTCCAAAAATCACAGGCTAGGGAGCCAATAATTTTGTAGTAATGAATCTTTATACTAAATATGGAAAAAGAAATCCTGAACTTTTATGTACATATATAGGTCATTTTATAAATGTCTGAGTCGCCATATATATAATATATATACAGTCATATGTATAATATGTAAAATTCTCCCTAAATACATGAATAATAAAACTAAATATGGTCACCCATGTAACTATAGCTAGTGATCTTAAATGTTTACTCCCAAATTCTTAGACATTCTGAAACCTTTTTCACATTGTTTTATAAGGCTCTAGTTTTACCTTGAGGCAGATACTAATCTTCCTGAAAAATATTAAGCTCAGAAAATTATTATAACTTAATTTCTTTAAGCAAAAAGGACAGAGTTCTAGATGGCAGCCTCTTAGGAAATACTTATTTAAACTTTAAATGAATTTGTGATATGGTTCAGGCTTAGAGATTATGGTAACTGCCCTCCTCTTGTTCCAGTGGATTTGCTGTGAGAATTCATGTAATAACATCTATAATGTATTTAAGTTCTTGAGCAAAATTCAGTATTTTAAATAATGGGATTATTGTATATATAAAAGTGAATATTCACAAACTTTTAAGAATACAGTCAACTAATAATTCAGCATCATTTTTTGAGTATGCATTGTATATCTTAAGAAGATAACAATTCTGTAATTCCTTAAGGTAAGATTATTTTTAAATTACATTTTTGTTAGCCTCAAGTTTTATTCATTTTTTAATATGTCCTATAATTCATTATGTTACCTTTGTGTTCCTGGAATGATTTAGTGCAGAAACAGAAATAGGTCTTTAATACACTAAAAAGTGAAGGAATGATATCTCATTTCTAAGGTAAGAATTTTAAAGCATGGTTTGTACCACTTCCGTAGTACATTGCACTACTTTAAAATAATCTCTTTTGTTAAAAATAGAGATGGTGTACTTCTACTGGCTGAGATCCTAATTCTGATTCTGACCATGCAACCTTTGATAAAATTTATATTTCCCTTTACTTTTAATATTCCACCTGTTAAATAGGGCTAGCTTAATATTTGTCTTCACCTTAAATTACAAGAAGTAATTTGTAACTCTGATGTGATGAATGCTAGACTGGAAAATCCTTATTAGGCTACTTTATTTATTATATATATTCACTTATATTGAGGTTGTTTATCTTTTAGTTCATTTAAAATGTATCTCTTCAGAGGTAGTATAATGAATGGTATACACCATTCAAGAATCCTCCCTCTAATTTTAAAACAGCTCTCAGGAGGGTCTGTTCTCTCTTGTGGCCTTGGTCAGGAGGTCCATTTTATTTTAGAATCCCACTCAGTCCAAACCTTTAACAAATTCTTGTTACTCACAAATCAAATAAAATTTAAGCAATCTAGTACTCTGACATCCAAGAAATTCTGAACTTTGGCCCTTAAAGCTGCCCTACCTTAGTTCTTATGCCTGAAATTTATCACTGCAGCCCTATTGTTTAACCCATAGTATTAAGTTTAGAAGGCATCTGTTTCTTTATAGGGAGAACTGTTGTTAGGTCCAATTAGTGGACCTTGAATCGGACATGAAGACATCTTAGTTGCATTCTCTTTTTAATTGCTTCACGGCTGCTGGCTGATAATACAGTGCTGTGATAAATCGGACTTTCCTCCACACACCAAAGTCAGCCAGAAGTGACCATTCCTTCACTTTTCTTCCCTACCAGTTTTTCCTAATTCCCAGCACAAACTGAATGAACACATCTACAATGAACATAAATGCTTCTTCGTACTTGGGAGAGTAAATGACTCAGTGCTTGTAAACGTTCTTGAGTCCCACGAATAGGTACTGTTGCTTCCACAAAGCAGAAGCCAAAAGGTCTTATTTTAAAAGTTGGAACTAGAGGTCTTTGTTGCACTTCAGCAACAGCAGAGGGTAGAAACACACAAATACAACAGGCCATACCTGACATTAGTCTTTCTTCATATCGGTCAAGGTGGCCAAGGAGCTTAGAGGAAGTGGAAAAAAGCAGAGCATTCAAAACTCCTCAGCTATAAATTACCACTGTTAAAGCAGAAGTCATCAGCACTTAAAATATGTGGTCTTCATCATATTCCGAAATAAGAGAGGCAGGCAATAGTATAGCAATTGCCTTGAAGACCTAGAGCTTGTTCTGGTGAACATGGTCCAAATGAGGAATGCCTTCACCTTTTCAGGCAGAACCAGATTTGAGGAATAGCTCATCTCCAACTGTAATTTAAGTATAAGATAAATACTCCTTTTGGCTATGTGTCCTCTTTTAAAAAGAACGGACTCCTGTTTCTTTGCTAACATTGATTTTTAAGGAAGTGGGATCTAGGGTGTTGCTGGAGAAGAATGCCAAACTAGGGTTTGGCAACAAGTGTAGTTTTCTGCATGTTGAGTTACTTTAGAGCCCATGGTGAGTATTTGATGTGAAAACCTTGCTTTGGGGATTTTTTTTTTCTTCCCATTTCAGTTTGGTGTATCTTTATTTTGAACACAAATGCATGCTCTTTTTAACCTCTAGTCTTTGAAATAATTGTAGAACTTTTTTTTTAATGGAGGGCAAAATGCTTGTTAGCAATCTAAAAATAAAAGCTGAACAAGCTGCTTAAGTCTCTGATGAAAAAGTTTAAAAATAAAATTTAATTGCTACTGCCTTCCAAGTAATTGTATTACTAGTTCCTGTATAAAAGAAACATTACTGCTGCCTTTGTATAAATAAAATTTTCCTGCAGTACAATTAAGTATTGATTTTTCAGAAACTGTCCCTATAAATTTTTCTTTTCACATATTTCCATATGCTGTCCAAAACAAACATTATTGAAATGTTGAACATGTGAGATTGTATATTCCAAGTAAAATATTTTTGTACATATAAAAATACTGCAAAAATGTAGTGTTTCATTTATAGGTAGAACTAAGGTTTAGAGATGATAAAATACAGAGGATATCAGATTAGCTTTGGTAATTTCTTTTAAATGCTAATAATCTCTACAGAAAGCCTGTAATAACATTTAGTTTTTCCCACCAAAATAAATATATAAATTTTTCACCTGCTTCTCTTCTTTAACAAGGAAACCCTAACTATTGTTTCCTCTATCCCAGCCCAAGCCATTTGGTGGCTTTCAAAGGTGACGTACTCAAGGAAAAAATGGCAGAGACAGGGAAGATTAAAATATAGGATCAAGAAAAGGCCTCTGTGCTTAGATGACATGAGATGCTAGGACGAGCTAGTCAAGCAGGAAAATCCCAGGTGGGAAAGCCAGCACCTGCTGGGGCACAGCTCAGCCCTGAGGCCTGCAATGGAAAAGGGAGGTGGACCCACCAGGCTGGCCAAGAGGTGGAGGCGTGACTGTGGGGGAGTGCGGGAAGCCAGTGTCCACAACAGGTACTTTGCAACTCGTTCTCAAGCTAAGTTTCTGGGATTTCATGCCTCGTATTTCGGAAATTGCTAGTCTAGTGTACTTCTCATGTCTCCCAAAGAATTTGGTTTTAGATTGTTCACTTTCTTCTTACACTGTCCGTTTTCTCTCACTGCAGTAAAAAATTACCACAAACTTCACAGCTTTAAACACAAACTCAGTTCTGTAGGTTGGAAACCCAATACAGGTCTCACCTACGTGAAATTGAGACATTTCCCAGGGCCTGCCCTGGCTCTCACCGCTGGAGAGAGAATCTGCTTCCAGGCTCCTGCAGGCTGTTGGCAGATGACAGTTCCATGCTGGTGTAGAACTGAGGTCCCCGCTTCCTTACTGGCTGTCACATGGACTGCACTCTTGTTCTTGAACTGACCTCCGTCTCAGAGCTAGCAACAACACTGAGTCCTTCCTATGCCTCATCGTTCCTGCATTTTCTTTGGCCAAGTCGCTCACTGACTCGTCTGCCTTCTAAGGGCCCTACCAGATAATCCAGGATAATCTCCATCTCAAGGTCTGTCACCTGAAGAACACATGTAAAGTCCCTTCTTGGCATATAAGGTAACATGTTCACAGGTTCCATGGACACCTGAGGAACCCTGATAGGGCCACAGCACACTAGCTGATAGAAATGTTTCTTCCTGCACCACTTGTGAAAGACAAGTAGTCATGGAAACATCTGAGTGAAGGTGGCTTTCCACTTCTGTTGTTCTGGGAAATATTCTATTTTCTGTTTTCTAGGTATCCGGTCTACCAGAACTTGTTTACAAATGTAAATGTACATTTGCAATTAATAATCGTATAGAGTGATGAGGATACCAGTTACTTAGAAGAGCCTTTTGGACGCCCACTCAACATGCCCAGCACTACTTTGCCCACCACATCACAGTGGGGTCTGCTAAGGAGTGGCAGTAACTGAGGGGCTGGGATCACCTGTAGCAGCATAAGGCTACATCCTTTTTAATTGCAGATTTTTAAAACACAGTCCAACAGGGTAACTGGCTGATAATTGTGGAAAGGGCCAGATGCCTTAGTTGCCTGTTTGATGTAACCCAAACTTTTGGCATGTGCTGGGATGGTGTCTTTTCTTTCTGCCTGAAGCTGATCTTTAGTTTTTGTTGCTTTTGGGGTTTTTTGGCTTGGCTTTGGTTGGTGGTTTTTCATTTAGAGGTTAATACATATAAAATTACAACGGGAATAGAAGGGTAACCCCCCACCCCCAACCTCTTATCCCAACTTCTAAATCCTCTCCCCAAAGGAACCACTGTCCAGTTTCTTGTGGACTCAAAGGAGCTTCCCACTGCATTGTGATACATGTGTATGTGTTTACACAAATAGATTCTTCTTACAAAATCTGTATAAAACTTATTTCAGAAAGTCAGTCAGACAAAAAGGCATGTACAGTGCCACTGTTACAGCACAACTATTTTCACCTTGGCAGATTCCTTTCCAGTTTGTTATAAGGTGCTCTTTATGTCGCCACACAGTGCACAACTCTTTTTTTCATGTATTGGAAGTATTTGCGTAAGATTTAGTCTCAATTGAGGTGATGAAAGGGTTATTTTGCTTCATTTCTTCCATGTTAAGATTCCTTAAAATCTGAAGAGCAGAAAAAGGAATAGATGATGTTGAGGTTAAAAAAAAAAAAATGCTGAGTAACACGTTTCTCTTTCAACAGCTGCTACTTCTTATCCTCCCTGCTCCTAAAGTAAGACAAATTCTAGGAGGAAGTCTTAGCTACTTTTTGCTAAGGAAAAGTGGTTTCAGCTCCCCAGTGGTTAGTGGCAATGGAATCGGAGGCACTAGAGAGATAGTCCAAGTTATTTATAGAAGAATTTCAAACAATTAAATGCAAAATATACACAGTTCAGAGTTTCCTTTGATGCAGTATGTAGTATTTTATAAAATAAAAATCGAGAATGCATGGGAAATCAGCATTGTTCTTGACATAGAATTGGTATGCTCATCAAAGCATAACAAAAAAAATGTCTACAGCTAGACCCCTAAGGAAGGGTCACCTACTAATTATTTTAGTATAATTTTGTTTAGCAGAATATATGTACTATAATGGCATTTACAGTTCATTTGTCAATCAGCACATCTAAAACAGACTCTTCTATAAATTGTCTTCCTATGGCATTTACAATTTAAAATGAATTTTTGGATCAAAACTAAACTCATCTGTTTTTGTATAGCAGAAAAAGATAGGCGGACCAATTTTTTTCTGCAGAAAAAAGTCTGTACACTAGCTTAGAATTCTCAACCCTCCTCTAGCTCTTCAGTTGCTAAAATCTAATTTAGACACTGGGTCATTAGCACAGGCCTTTTATGAAAAACTGTTTACAGAGTACCTGGTGGCTAAACTCAGTAGTATCTTAACAATGCTGAAAAATACCCAGCCTTGGCTGATAATATGTGCTTGTAATTCACATATGATGTTATTAATGTGCTCTGCCTAAAGCACAGAGTCCGTTCAGGCTTATATAAAGAATTAGTGGGAAAATGTTAGGGTCCTTCTGGGTGACAACTTTCACAGATGACTGCAGTCTCTCCAGGTTCATGTTGGCTAAGGCAAACAAACGCTGCACAATCATAAACTTTTCCATATCCTTCAGAGGAGCCAAGTCTGGATTTTCAAGATCAGACACTCCATCATCAGAGAGCACATGGAGCTGAAATGACACATTTAAGCAAATTCATTTAAAAATGTTACAGAAAAACCACATAGGTGAATAGTAATGTACTTCTAGATGATTATGGGGAAAAATTAAATTGTTACTGTTTTTTAAATTCCCCAAGTGGTGCAGAAAAACCCTTAAGATGTAACAAGATTTGTTTCTCCCAGGCCAGGACCTTACGCCTGATTTTTCCAATTTGCGTGGAGTTCTGACTGAATCTCCACTCTGAATTCTACCTTCTACTAGATCCCTTAACTTCAGGAGATGAGAAAGTTCAGAATGTAACTTTCCCATACACACAGTATGTACGGTTTGATTTTTCTTTTTATTTTAATGATATTAGAATTTCTTAAATAGTTGCTTGATATCCTCAAAGGGATAGGTACCACAGTACAGTTATGCTTCCTGCCTCAAGAACCTTTGCCCTTGCTATTCCTACGTGGGACACTCTTCTTCCAGAGCTCCATGTAAACCTTTTCTTCTCATCTCTCATTGTCCACTGAAATGCCTCATCAGAAGGGCCTTTCCTACTCCCCCCTCTACCCCCATATCCCAGCCACTATTACTCTACTGTCTTTCTGAAATTATCCTCTTGATAGTCACTGTTTAGTCTGTTTTCTAAAACCTAAGCTTTTTAGGAGACCAGGGCCCCAGTCTGTCATAGAACATAGGCCGTCAATGTGTTGAATGAATGTTAGCTCTTCAGAGAGGTCATTTCAGATGCTGCTCTAATATTTTTTTTAAATCTTCAGTAATAATTACAAAGATTAGTTGATTTGATTTTTACCAGGCATTCAAAACCAGAGCAGATTAATGTAGAGTAAACTTTAAAAAAAAAAAAATGAAGTAAATTTATAAAGTATGTGTGAATGTTAACTGAATCAGAAGAGAATCCAAAAGATTTCCAGAAATCTTACTAAAAGCTTGCTCCAATGTCCAAAGGGCAGCAGTCATTTGACTATAAAAGTACTTGTGTGTCTATTATCAAAATAAGCCTTAACAAATCTACACCGTGTAGATTCACCAACTACCACTCACACAGTGTTACCACAGGCTTAAGAGCAACCTTTGGCTAAGACCATAAACTATCAATTTTGCTTTAGAAAGTAGATTAGGCCTACTCTTTGAGCAGAAGCACCATATTCCAGTAATTTAAGAATGAGCTCCACTGGCACAGGCTGCCCTCAGCGGGCTCTGTGTCTGGGGTCTGAGCAGCATCCAGTTTCCTTCCCTGAACAGCTGCCAGCCCCACATGCCCAGAGGCACTTCTAGGTATGAAAGATTACAGTCACCCAAAGGGTGGTGGGGCAAAAGTGACAGTCTACTGATGATTCTATCTGATACTATTCTTCTAAAAGCCCCTCAAAGTTACTCTGGCCAGCAGACAAGAGAAGATAGGAATGCTGGTACATTTCTGTACCCTGTTCTAAGTAAATCCCTGTAAGTAACTCGACACCCAAATTCCTTCAGGAGGCAGGAGCCTCATTGTCTTAAGGATTGTTGCAATATCTAGGGCAGATTATGTGAAGATACCCAGGAAATTGTTTAAATAAAATTTTTTTTCTTTATCTTAAGCAGCCCCCAAAAAGCAGACAAATGACTCTGTGGGTGGGTAGTTTTGTGCCCGTGTAGAATACCAGCCATCCTGGAACTCCAAATGTGTCCTCCTGGCTATGCTCAGACCAACAAAACAGAACTTGGAAGCAACACAAAGATCAAATCTAATGCTTACTGCAGGGAAGATGACAAGTAAGTGTGAGTTTGTTGGGAGAGGGAATTAGCTAATGTGGTCTTGCAGTATTTTGATGATTTTGTAAATCTTTACTAAGGGTAACCTGGGAGATGCTAAGTACTCGGTTACTGCAACAGAGAGCTGGGCTATGAAAGCAGAGCTATTGCCGTGCTCATCACTGCACACAATTAGGTAATGGTACTTATTATCTCCATAACCCAACTACACCACCAGACAGAACATACATGCTGTCATGTTTTCAAGTAGTTCAGTTTTAGTGATCAAAGTATAAGAACTCAGCATTCTTCTGGGTGAGTAGAATCTACTTTCAGTTGTGAATGGGTTCTAAACTCCTCCTTGGAATGATGCCTTGTTCAGATGTCTTTGCTATGCACAGAAGTACCCAAGGCCCTAAGCATGGTGTTCAAGCTCCCAGAGCGGATGGGTAACAAATTTCAGGATCCTGGCCAGGCACTTAATCTCAAGACCTGCTTTCTAGATCTGGGAGCAGAGCTCTGAGCTTTGGTCTTTTGAGCCTACATAGCATCTTGGTCTGGACTCTTAGTAACTAACCAGACCTTAAAATAATCCAACCAGGTGTGTTCAGCTACTCTGCCCCGGGCTGAGCAACACCTGCCCCATTGGAGTGGTTTCTGGACAGCCTATTGATGGCTCCTTCTATTAATGACCCAGTTTGTAATTTAAAAAGGAAAAGCTTAATCTTAACTCTCTAGGGCTAAGCTCATCATTACCTAACTCTTGCTCTTGCCATGAAATTTCCTTAGGGCACAAAGCTAATGATCTGAGACAAAGCAGTCCTCTCGAATACCTCCCTGGTGAATTAGATGCAGAGCTGAATCAAACTGGTCTAGCCCTAGCACTGCCATTGCAAACAACAGGGTGTCAGGCTCCTTCCCTGCAATGTTACAACCAAACTTTGGCCAAAATTCTCTCCAAACAAACAGTGGGGAAAGCTTGAGATTTGGAAGTTAATGACAAGGTTGGGTCCTAGCCCTGTAAGCAAGTTCTCTGTACAAATGCTTTTCCTCTCAGCCTCAGTCTTCCTGTAGGGTAGAATGTGTGGTATGATGTGGATGGTGTGTAAAAAAAAGTGGGGTTAGTAATAATACCTGTTTAAACTATTTTGAAGAGCTATTGTAGATGAAAAATCCTAAAGGTGTTTTATCATTTGTTAGGTGCCCATTCCCAGATCCCCACTGAGAGGTTCCTTACCAAGTGACACAGCGTAGGAATAATCTGGAGTTTACAGCAAGCACCCAGCAGCACTGCTGCATTATCTGGCATTTCTGCAGGAGACAAAAATTAGTGTCCAAAAAACAAAAAAAAAAATCCATGGGAACCGACCAGCCCCTGAATTGTATCTAATTTATACATTAGTGCTCTCCCAGCAGCCAGGCAGAGGACATGCTCAGTAATTACTGAATAGATGAATGAATGGTGCTAAACAGGCAACAAAGGCCTTTTAGAAAACAGATGTTGGAATAAGGTAACCAGCTCTGTGTTCACTAGAGGATAGTCCTTAACATTCAATTTGCCAATCAAGAAGAACTGTACAGACTCAAGGAAAAGCAAATCATATTGAAAAGTAGAACCTACCTTTTCCTGAAGATGGCAAAGAAGGAAGCCCCTGCCCCTCCCAAAGTCAAAGCAAAGGCTTTGAAGGCCAAGAAAGCAATGCTGAAACGCATCCACAGTCACACACACAAAAAATCCATATGTCACCTACTTTTTTTTTAAGATTAATTTATTCATTTGAGAGGGAGAGAGAAGCAGACTCCTTGCTGAGCAGGGAGCCTGACGCAGGGCTCGATCCCAAGATCATTACCCAATCTGAAGGCTCAACTGAGCCACCTAGGTGCCCCCACATGTCAACTACTTTTTGACAGCCCGAGACACTGTGTGTCTGAAGACAGCCCAAATATCCTCAAAAGAGTGCACCCCAGGAGAAACTAGCTTGACCACCATGCCATCATTAAGTTCCCCCTGACTACCAAGTCAGCCATGAAGAGAACAGAAGACAACACACTTGTGTTCACTGTGGATGTCAAGGCCAGCAAGCACCAGACTGTGAAGAAGCTCTATGACGCGGACATAGCCAAGGTCAACACCCTGATCAGGCCTGATAGAAAGAAGGTGGCATATGTTCAGCTGACTCCTGACTATGAAGCTTTGGATGTTGCCAACAAAATTGGGATCATCTAAACTGAATCTAGCCAGCTAAATCATAAATATAAATTTCCCCACCAAAAAAAAGTAGAATCTAGAATTTGGTGACAAGAACTGTATTTGAGCTCTGCTACGTATTTGGGGTGTGACTTTGGGTATACCTCTAGGACATGTTTCCTCATTTGACCAACCATAGTTTTGTTTTTGCAGATGTCCGAGAACAGGGTAAAGTATGAAGGGTTCCACTCAGGTCATTAGTCATTTTGGGGAGAAAAATGCAATGTGGCTGGACAAAGGGGTGGCACTGCAGAACCCTCCAGCCCACCACTAGCTCAACACAAGGGGCACCAGTGACAGAAGAAGTTGGTGGAGGGCTGCACCAGAAGGGCCCTGCCAAGTCCCAGGGAAAGGAAATCCAAGTCAGTGTTATTGAAAATAGATTTTAAATCCCAACCAGGGTAAGTTTCTAAAAGAACCCAATCCCTCAAGATACAACCTTTGAACTGAAAAGGCAAAAGAGGGAAGAGAGTCACCTGCTGCATCACCTGGCCCAGGAACCACTTAAGAACTCTGTCCATCTCCTGCATTATTTATAAACAGCAGGTCACTGAGGCTGTGATCCAGCAAAGTACAATGAAACATAGCCTATTCCTAAGGGAGGAAGGCTGCTAGGAGGATGGGGCAGCTCCAGGGAATGATCCTGCTTGAAAACACCCTAAAATTGCATTTAAATGTTGTGTGTGCATTTGCCCACAGAGAAGATCAACAGCCAACAAATTATCATGGAGGCCCTTATCCCAAATCGGAAAGATAAAGCTGGTAAGTACAGGCCCCCTGGTGGAAGGATCACAGGACCTGGAAGGGCAATGACAAAGTCACCTGGGACATGAAGTTCTAGCTGAACCACTGTCATACCTCATCTGCCCTGTTCATGCCTCCATTCCTTCAGTTTTCAGGTGGCTCCTGAGTGCCATGTAACCATCATCATCCACCCGCCCCCCACCACCCTTATTCTTGGAAATAGTTTAGTTCCATGTTATGCAGATTCACTATTTTGAGTATGGTGCTAGGGACACAAGGATGAAATAACAGCATCTGCTTTACAGAGCTTACCAACTAATTTTACTACTTTAATTTCCTGTGGGTGCAGATGATTGTTTTCTCCTACCTCAGCACCTAGCAGTGCCTAAAACACAGAAGCTTCTTCAGTATTTCTCAAGTTGAAATCTCTTCCATATTCTGACTCTGTTTTACAAATTACACCTGGGGAGTTCATGCTTATGGTCACTAAGTGTTTGAGGAAGTGTTCAAGAGACAGGAAAGATGCTGGGATTAAAGTGCTTTAAACAAGTTAAGCATGAAGAGGCTCGTTCAAAGTGGTGATGTAGGAAGATCCTGAACTTACCTCCAGCCAAATATGGAACAATTCCCTTGGGGAAAAAAAAGAAAAACTACACAGCCAGCAAACAAGAAAAAACTGACATCTAAGCAAGTAGGAAAAAACCCCACAGTTGGAAGGGAACTCAAAAGCTTCTCTGAGGAGCAAAGAGTTTGAACCCCACATTTTTAAGACAGGCACTGGAGGGACCAGCTCCCCAGATATCTAGCTTTGAAAGCCAATGGGGCTCATGTTCATGAGACCCACAAGGCTATAGCAAACTGAGAAATGGTTCTTAAAGGCCTTGCCCATGGACTTACCTGCACAAAGTCAGCCCTTTGAAAGGGGTCCAGACTTTCTGTGAAAGGGGCTTGTTAACTTAAAGCAGCACTCTGAAGGTAGACCTCTCAAAAGAGCAAGGGGCCTGCCGGAGTACACTGTGAGGATGGGGGCCAGTGCTTACCATCTTTGCATCCTTCCTCTGCCACACTCCAAGGCACCCATATCTCCTGGAAGGGAGCTGTTACACAAGTCTGATGTTCTAGTTTTTATGGCTGCCTCTTGAGAGCCTGGGCCCTATGGGAATGTAACAAATGGAGAGCCAGTTCTTGGCTGACTACTACCCGCAGTCTTTCTGTGATAGAGGCTTACTTATAGAAGGAGGGAAAGATGGCAGCCGAATAAGAGGATCTTAGGTTTGCCTCATTCCACAAATACAACTAGATAACTATCCTATCATCCTAATAACCCCAGAAATCTATCTGAAGACTGGTAGAACAAACTTCACAAGTAAAGGTAGAGAAAAGACCACAGCAATCAAGATAGGAAGGACAGAGATGTGGCTTGGGAGAGAAATGGATTGTGGCAACAGCAGTGGGGAGGGAGCCGTGGTCACAGAGAAGGGCAAAAGATAGACTAGCATACAGGGGAACATACAAGGAAAACAAATCCCCATAGCAATTGGCTTGGAAAGCAGGAGGGCTCATATTTTGTGACTTCTTGCAATCAGTGGTGCTTAAAGCCTGGAGTTTTAAATTAAAAGGTCACCATGCTTGGCTCTGGGAGAGCTTGGAGGACATTGCCTGCCTTCTCTCCAAGAGCAGCCACAAACATGGAAACAGGAATGTGAAGAGCATCTAGATCCCACAGTGGGGAGGTTATCTGCTCATCTTGCAGTGTGTCCCAGAGAGACCCCTCCAGGACCATAGGAACTGGCAGGTGCCATTTCCCTCCCCCACCCATCAGCATAAACGCAGAGCCATCTGTGGGAACCAGCACAACGTGAACACTCACTCTAAACTCATTTACACCAAGCCCTGTGCTCTGGAAGAACTGCCTTTCCATTCATGCTTGCCTCAGTCCCAGGATAGTAGGTCCCCTCCCCCAAACTCCTGCCAACACAGCATCTCCTGATTTGCAGGTTTGAGGCCTCAGTTCCAGTGGCAGCAGTGAGAGTTCTCATTACATGCAGACCAGGGCACACCTAGGTAAAATGTGCCACATACAGACCAGAGACCAAACACTACCCACAACAGGCAAGGAGAGCCTCGGCAAATGACTAGTCTGAAGCATAAAGAGGCCAGGACACATTGGAGACACTCCCAGAAGTGCTGGGACACTACACTGCAGGGCACTACATGTAGGACCTCTTCTTCATAAAGCCATTACCCTCAGGAACAGGAGATATAGCTCACTTTCCTAACACAGAGAAACAGGCAGAGAGACTTCGACAAAATGAGAAGATAGAGGAATTTGTCCAGAATGAAAGAACAAGACAAGGCCATGGCCAAAGATCTAAGTGAAACAGATATAGTAACATGCCTAATAAAGAATTTAAAGCAACGATCATAATACTCCTCACTGGACTTGAGAAAAGAGTGGAGGACATCAGTGAGACCATTAACACAGAGATAAGGAGTAACAAAGCAGAGATAAAGAGCTCAATAAACAAAGTGAGAAACACACTTGATGGAATGAACAGCAGGCTAGAAGCATGGGAATTAATGACCTAGAAGACAGAGTAATGGAAAGGAATCAAGCTGAACAAAACGGGAAAAAAAGAATCCTGCAAAACAAGAACAGACATAGGGAACTCTGACTCCATCAAATATAATAACATTCATATTATAGGAGTCAGAAGAAAGAAAAGCAGGCAGAGAATTTATTTGAAGAAATAGCTGGAAACTTCCCTAAACCGGGGAAGGAAACATATCCAGAAGGCACAGAGAAACCCCAACAAAAGCAGATTCACACAAAGACATACTGTAATTAAAACAGAAAAATACAGTGATAATGAAAATATATTAAAAATGACAAGACAAGGAAGGCAATTACATACAAAGAAAACCCCATAAAGCTGTCAGTGGATTTTTCAGCACAAACTTTCCAACCCAGAAAGGAGTACCATGATATATTCAAAGTACTGAATGGGAAAAATGGCAGCCAAGAATACTCTTATCTAGCAAGGCTATTATTCATAATAGAAGGAGATGGACTTTCCAAAACAAAAAGTAAAGGAGCTCACAACGACTAAAACAACCCTGCAAGAAATATTAAAGGGAACTCGGAGTGGAAAGGAAAGACCAAAAATTATAGCATGAAGGTAGAAAACACAAAAGCACTAAAATCAAATATTTCTGTGAAAAATCAGTCAAGGAACTCACAAAATAAAGGATGTAAAATATGACACCATATACCTAAAACGTGGGGATAGGAGGAATAAAAAATGGGTTCAAACATAAACAACCATCAATTTAAAACAGACTGCTATATGCAGAAGATGTTATACCACAAATCAAAAACCACTAATGAATATGGAAAGAATTTTTAAAAATCCAAATGTATCACTAATGAAAACCAGCAAACCATGAAGGGGAGAAAGACAAGAAAGAATCAGAGAAAATGTTCAGAAACCACACAGCAAGTTAAAAAAAAATGGCAATAAATACATGTCTGTCAATAATATTTTGGAATGAGGGGTGCACCTGGGTGGCTCAGTCAGTTAAGCATCCAATTCTTGATTTTGGCTCAGGTCATGACCTCAGGGTCCTGAGACTGAGCCCCAAGTCAGGCTCCATGCTAGGCGTGGAGCCTGCTTAAGATCCTCTCTCTCTCCCTCTGCCCCACCTCTCTCAAAAAAAAAATAAAATCTTCGAATGAAAAAAGGACTAAATGTTCCAATCAAAAGACAAAGTGGCAGAATAGATTTAAAAAACAAGACCCATTCTATATGCTGCCTACAAGAGAGTCATTTTAGACATAAAAACACCAGCCAATTGAAACTGAGGGGATAGAGAAACGTTTATCATGCAAATGGATGTCAAAAGAAAGCCAGAGTAGGAGTACTTATGTTGGACAAAAGACTTTAAAACAAAAACTATAATAAGAGACAAGAGCACTATGTAATAATAAAAGAAACAATCCAACAAGAAGATAAAACAATTGTAAATATTTATGCATCCAACGTGGGGACACCCAAATACATAAAACGGTTAACAACAAACATAAGGGAAATAATCTATAATAATACAGTAATAGTAGGGGACTTTAACACCCCACTTACATCAATGGACAGATCATCCAAATAGAAAATCAACAAGAAAACAATGGCTTTGACACAATGGACCACATGGATAAATATTCAGAACACTCCATCCTAAAGAATGTATATTCTATTCAAGTGCACATTGAACATTCTCCAGAACAGATCGTGTATTAGGCCACAGAGAAAGCCTCAACAAATTTAAAAAGATCAGAGTCACACCATGCATCTTTTCTGACTACAACATTATGAAACTAGAAGTCAACAACAAGAAAAAAATCTGGGAAGACCACAAATACAAGGAGGTTAAATAACATTCTACTAAACAATCAATGGGTCAACCAGGAAATGAAAGAAGAAATTAAGAAGTACATGGAAACAAATGAAACTGAAAATACAATGGTCCCTAAAACCTTTGATGCAGCAAAAGTGGTCATAAGAGGGAAGTATGTAGGAAAACAGGCCTACCTCAAGAAGAAAAATGTGAAACAACCTAATCTTACACCTAAAGGAGCTAGAAAAAGAACAAAACCTAAAGCCAGCAGGAGGAAGGAAATAATAAAGATTAGAGCAGAAATAAATGATATAGAAACTAAAAAGTAGAACAGCTCAATGAAACCAGGAGCTGGTTCTTTGGGGAAAAAAAATCAGTGATATTGATAAATCACCAGCCAGACTTATGAAGAAAAAAGAGAAAGGACCCAAATAAATAAAATCACAAATGAGAGATTAGAAATACCAAACACCACAGAAATATAACTATACGAGATTATGAAAAACTATATGCCAACAAACTGAACAACCTAGAAGAAATGGATAAATTCCTAGAAACATATAGCTGACCAAAACTGAAGCAGGAAGAAATAGAAAATTTGAACAGACCAATTACCAGCAATGAAATTGAATCAATAATTTAAAAACTCCCAACAAAACTCCAAGACCAGATAGTTTCACAAGCCAATTCTGCCAAACATTTAAAGAATAATATGTATTCTTCTCAAACTATTCCAAAAAATAGGAAAGTAAGGAGAACTTCCAAATTCATTCTATGAGACCAGCATTACCCTGATACCAAAATTAAAGACACCACAAAAAAACAAGAACTACAGGCCAAGATCTCTGATGAACATAAATGCAAATATCCTCAACAAAATACTAGCAAACCGAACCCAACAGTACATCAAAAAAATCATTCACCATGACCAAGGATTTATTCCTGGATTTATTTGTAAATCAATCAACATGACACATAACATCAATAAGAGAAAGGATAAGAACCATATGATCATTTCAACAGACACTGAAAAAAGCATTCGACAAAGTATAACATCCATTCATGACAAAAACCCTCAACAAAGTTGGTATAAAGGGAACATACCGCAACATAATAAAGGCCATTTGTGAAAAACCCAGAGCTAACATCATCCTCAGTGGGGACAAACTGAGAGCCTTTCCCCTAAAGTCAGGAACAAGACAATGATGTCCACTCTTCGCACTCTTATTCAACATAGTACTGAAAGTCCTAGCCACAGGATTCAAACAACAAAAAAAATAAAAGGCATTCAAATCGGCAAGGAAGAAGGCAAACTTTCACTCTTTGCAGATGACATACTATATATAGAAAACCCAAAAGACTCCCATCAAAAAAACTGCTAGAACGGATAAACAAATTCAGTTAAGTGGCAGGATACAAGATCAATCTACAGAAATCGGTTGCATTTCTATATACCAATAATGAAGCAGCGGAAAGAGAAATTAAGAAAACAATCCCATTGGGGCACCTGTGTGGCTCATTCGATTAAGCGTCTGCCTTCAGCTCAGGTCATGATCCCAGGGTCCTGGGATCGAGTCCCACATCGGGCTCCTGCTCCACAGGGAGTCTGCTTCTCCCTCTGCCTCTCCCCCCGCCCCCATTCTCTCAATCTCTCTTGCTCTCATGCTCTCTCAAATAAATATTTTTTTTTAAAAATCCCATTTACTGTTGCACCAAAAATAATAAGATACCTAGAAATAAACCTAAACAAAAAGGTAAAAAATTGTACTCTGAAAACTATAAAACATTGATGAAAAAATTGAGGACAACATAAATGGAAAGATTCTGTGCTCATGCATTGGAAAAACAAATACTGTTAGTATATCTATACAACCCAAAGCAATTCTACATATTTAATACAATCTCTATCAAAATTCCAACAGCACTTTTTACAAAACTAGAACAAACAATCCTAAAATTTGTATGGAACCACAAAAGACTCCAAATAGACAAGGCAGTCTTGAAAAACAAAAGCAAAGCTGGAGGCATCACAATTCTGGATATTAAGTTATATTACAAAGCTGTAGTAATCAAAACAGGACGATCCTGGCAAAAAAAAAGACATATAGATCATTGGACCAAAAGAGAAGACCCAGAAATAAGCCCACAATTATATGGTCAATTAATCTTCAACAAAGCAGGAAAGAATATCCAGGAAAGACAATCTCTTCAACAAATGGTGTTAGGAAAACTGGACAGCAACATGCAAAAGAATGAAACTGGACCACCTTCTTACACAAAAATAAACTCAAAATGGATTAAAGAGCTAAATGTAAGACAGGAAACCATGAAAATCCTAGAAAAGAACACAGCAACTTTTTTCTAGGTATGTCTTCTGAGGCAAGAAAACAAAAGCAAAAATGAACTGTTGGGACTACATCAAAATAAAAAGCTGCATGGTGAGGGAAACAACAAAACTAAAAGGCAACCTATGGAATGGGAGAAGATATTTGCACTGATATCTCTAATAAAGCTTAGTATCCAAAATTTATACAGAACTTCTATATATCAACATCCAAAAAACAAATAATCCAATTAAAAAAATGAGCAGAAGACATGAACAGACATTCCTCCAAAGAAGACATACAGATGCCAACAGACACATGAAAAGATGCTCATCATCACACATCATCAGGGAAATGCAAATCAAAACTACAATGAGATATCACCCACACCTGTCAAAATAGCTAAAATCAACAACACAAGAAACAACAGGTGTTGGCAAGGATGTGGAGAAAAAGGAACCCTCCTGCACTGTTGTTGGGAATGCAAACTGGTACAGCCACTGTGGGGAAAAAGTATGGAGGTTTCTCAAAAAATTAGAAATAGAACTACCTTACAATCCAGGAATTGCACTACTGGGTATTTACCCAAAGAATACAAAAGCACTAATTCAGAGGGATACATGCACACCTATATTTACAGGAGCATTATTTACAATAGCCAAATTATTGAAGCAGCCCAAGTGTCCATGGATAGATGAATTGGGTGCAGAAGATGTGAGATATGTATACACATACGCATATACACACACACACAATGGAATATTAGCCATAAAAAGGAATGAAATCTTCCCATGGACAAGTACATGGATGTTGCTAAAGTGTATAATATTAAGTGAAATAAGTCCATCAAAAACAAATACCATGTGATTTCACTCATATGTGGAATTTAAGAAACAAAATAAATGAGCCAAAAAAAAAAAAAAGTGAAACCAAGAAACAGACTCTCAACTATAGAGAACAAACTGATGGTTACCAGAGGGGAGGTGGGTGGGGGGGAGGGATAGGTGAAATAGATGATGGGTATTAAATAATACACTTATGATGAGCACTAAGTAATATATAGAATTGTTGAATCACTATATTGTGCACCTGAAACTAATATAACACTGTATGTTAACTATACTGGAATTAAAATTTAAAAGTTAATAAAAGAAAAAAAATGTTTAATTCTAAATAGTAGTAAAAATACTATACAATAATTAGTTAAGGCATACACAAGACATAAAGGTATAAACTGACATCAAAACCTTAAAATGTGGTGGAGGAGGTAGTAAAACTGTAGGGCTTTAGAATGCATTCAAACTTTAGTTGTTACCAACTTAAAATAGACTATTATAAGGATGCCTGGGTGGCTCAGTTGGTTAAGCATCTGCCTTTGACTCAGGTCATGATCCCTGGGTCCTGGGATCGAGCCCCACCTTGTGCTCCCTGCTCAGTGGGGAATCTGATTCTCCCTCTTTCTCCCTTTGCCCTCCCCTCTGCTCGTGCTCTCTCTCTCTCTCAAATAAATAAAATTGACTTTTAAAAATAAGTTGTTATATGTAAGCATCATGGTAACTGCAAAGCAACAACCTATAGTAGATACACAGAGAACAGAATCTAAGCATACAACTACAGAAAATCATCAAAGGAAGAGAGCAAGAAAGGGAACAAAAAACTACAAAACAGTCACAAAATAATTTTTTAATAGCAATAAGTACATACCTATTATTAACTAGTTCAAATATAAATGGACTAAATTCTCCAGTCAAAAGACAGAGTGGCTGAATGGAAAAAAAAGAAAATTCAAAGGACCCATCTATATGCTGCCCACAAGAGACGTAAGATGTCAAGACACAGGCTGGAAGTTGGTAAAAGGTATTCCATCTAAATGGAAACCAAAAGAAAGGGGGCATAGCTAAACTTAAACAAAATAGACTTCAAAACAAAGACTGTAATAAGACAAAAAAGTGCATTATATGATGATAAATGGGTCAGTACAACAAGAAAATATAACACATTTATGCACCCAGCATAGGAACACCTAAATATATAAAGCAAATATTAACAGACCTAAAGAGAGAAATACACACAATATAATAATAGTAGGGAACTTCATACCCCACTTATCAGGGATAGATCATCCGGACAGATTATCAGTAGGGAAACCTCAGCCTTAAACAACACATTAAGATGGAGTTAACAGATATATACAGAATACTCCCTAGGATAGATCACATATTATGCCACAAAACAAGTCTTAATAAATTTAAGAAGACTGTGATTGGAAAAGATGCTTAATATGATTTCAGTGGTATAAAACTAAAATCAATTAACAGAAGAAACTGGAAAAGTCACAAATATGTAGATATCAAAAATGCTACTCAGTGATCAATGGATGAAATTAGAAATCAAAGGAGAATTCAAAAGTTACCTTGAGACAAATATGAAATGGAAATAAAACATATTGAAACTTAATAGATGCAGTAAAGGCAGTTCAAGAGGGAAGTTCATGGCAACAATTTCCCCTAAGAAACAAGAAAAATCTCAAATACACATCATAACTTTATACCTGAAGGAACTAGGAAGGGAAGAATAAACTTAGCCCTAATTTAGTAGAAGGAAATAACAGAAGATCATAATGGAAATAAACAGAATAAAAAGACCAATACAATCAAGAGCTGGTTCTTTGATAAACCTTTAGCTACACTCACCAAGAAATAGAAGACTCAAGTAAATACAATCAGGAATAAAAGAGAAATTACAACTGATAACACAGAAATACAAAGGATCTTGAGAAACTACTATGAACAACTATACACCAACAAATTGGACATGCTAGAAGAAATGGATGAATTCCTACATACAGCCTACCAAGACAAAATCAGGAAGAAATAGAAAAACTCAACAGACTGATTATGAGAAAGCAGACTAAATCAGTAACCAAAAACCTCCTAACAAACAAAAGTCCAGGACCAGATGGCTTCATGGACGAAATCTATAAAAGATTTAAAGAAAAATTAGGGCAACCCCTTCAGGTCCTCTCCCTCCTTGGGAGATTTTACTATCACTTTGCTATCGCTCAATGAATCTTGCTTTGCTGCCCACCAAAGGAAGGAAGGGAGGGAGGGAAGGAGAAAAGAGAAGAAAAGAAGAAAGAAAGAAGAGAGAGAAAGAAGAAGGATGGAAAAGAAAGAGAAGAGAAAAGAAGAAGAAAAAGAAAAACTAATACTGGGGCACCCGGCTGGCCCAGTTGGTGGAGCACGTGACTCTTGATCTCAGGGTCGTGAGTTCAAGCCTCACGTTGGGCATAAAGCTTACTTAAATAAAAATACAATTTAAAGAAAAATTAATACTGATCCTTCTCAAACCCTTGGAATCTCCTTTTTCAAGGCCAGTATTACCATGATAACAAAACCAGACAAGGAGGCCACAAGAAAACTACAGACCAATATCCCTGATAAACATAGATGCAAAAGTCCTCAACAAAATATTCACAAGCTGACTTGAACAGTACATTAAAAGGCTCATACACCATGATCAAATGGGATTTATTCCAGGAATGCAAGGATGGCTGAACTTCCATAAAGCAAGCAACATGATACACCACAGTAACAAAGTGAAGGATAAGAATCATATGATCATCGCAATAGATGCAGAAAAAGCATTTGACAAAATTCAACATCCATTTATGATATTAAAAAAAAGGTCAGTAAAGTATAGAGACCATGTACTTCAACATAAAAAGGCTATATATGACAAGCCCATAGCTAACATCATTAATGGTGAAAAGCAGAAAGTTTTTCCTCTAAGATCAGAAACAAGACAAGGATGCCCACTCTCACCGCTTCTTTTCAATATAGTATTAGAATCCTAGCCAGAGCAATTAGGCTAGAAAAGGAAATAAAACACATCCAAATTGGAAAGAAAGAAGTAAAACCGTCACTATTTATAGATGACATGATACTATATATAGGAAATAAACACTACCAAAAAACTATTAGAATAAATTTAAGCAAGTTACAGGATACAAAATCAATACACAAAACTCTGTTGTGTTTCTATATACTAATGAATAATCAGAAGAGAAATTAAGAAAATCCCATTTATAATTACATCAAAAAGAATAAAATACCTAGGAATAAATTTAACCAAGGAGATGAAAGACCTCTACACTGAAAACTAGGACGCTGATGAAAGAAATTGAAGAAGACACAAATAAATGGAAAAACAGTCTGTGTTCATGAATTGGAAGAATTAATATTGTTAAAATGTCCATACTACCCAAAGCAATGTACAGATTGGATACAATCTGTATCAAAATTCCAATGGTATTTTTCACAGAAATAGAACAAACAATTCTAAAATTTGTATGGAACCACAAAAGACCCCAAATAGCCAAGGCAATCTTGAGAAAGAAGAACAAAGCTGGAGGCATCACATTGTCTTATTTCAAACTATATTACAAAGCTATACTGATCAAAACAGTACAATATTGCATAAAAACAGACTATAGATCAATGGAACAGAATAGAGAGCCCAGAATAAACCCAATTTATGACACAGAGCCAGAAATATACAATGGGAAGAAGACAGTCTCTTTAGTAAGCAGCACTGGGAAAATTGAACAGCCATATCAAAAGAATGAAACTGGATCACTGTTTTACACCATACACAAAAATTAACTCAGATTTGAACATAAGCCCTGAAACCACAATACTCCTAGAAGAAAACAACAAAGGTAATAAGCAACTTGAGACTGCATTTGGTGTCAAATCCAAAAAAATCATCACCAAAATCAAAGGCAACAAAACCAAAATTAAGTAGGACTACATCAAGCCAAAGAACTGCACAGCAAAGGAAACCAACAAAATTAAAAGGCAACCTATTGAATGGGAAAAAATATTTACAAAGATAATTCTGATAAGGTGTTCATATCCAAAATATAAAAGGACTCCTATAACTCAATAGCAAAACAAACAAAAATCCCCCAACCATCTAATCAATATGAGCAAGGGATCTGAATAGACATTTTTCCAAAGACCTACAGATAGCCAATAGGTACATGAAAAGGTGCTTAATGTTACTAATCATCAGAGAAATGCAAATCAGAATCCCAATGAGATATTACCTCACACCTGTTAGAGTGGCTATTTTTCAAAAAGACAAATAGCAAGTGTTGGTGAGGATATGGGGAAAAGGGAATCCTTGTGCACTATTGGTAGGAATGTAAATTGGTATAGCCACTATGGAACAGTATGGAGTTTAAAACTAGAACTGCCATATGATTTAGCAATTCCACTTCTGGGTAAGTATCTGAAGAAAATAAAAACACCAATCTCAGAAAATATATATATGCACCCCCACATTCATTGCAGCATTACTTAAAATAAGATTTGGAAGCACCGATGGATGAATGGATAAAGAAAATGTGGTGTGTATATACAGTGGAATATTATTCAGCCATGAAAAAGGAAGGAAAGAAGGAAATCTTGTCATTTGTGACATATGGACAGACCCTGAGGACATTATGCTAAGTGAAAAAGGTCAGGGAACGACAAATACCATATGATGTCACTTATATGTAGAATCTTTAAATAAACAAATAAAAAGCTTATAGAGGACTCTGAGAAACAAACAGAATTCTAGAGGGGAGGGGTTGGGGGGGTGGGCTAGCCTGGTGATGGGTATTAAGGAGGGCATGTTCTGCATGGAGCACTGGGTGTTATACACAAACAATGAATCATGGAACACTACATCAAAAACTAATGATGTATGGTGATTAACATAACAAAATAAAAAAGCTCATAGATACAGAGAACAGATTGAGGGTTTCCAGAAGGAGGAGGCAAGTGGGGGGGGTTGGGAAAGATGGAAATGAATGAATGTGGTTAAAAGTACAAACTTCCAGCTATTAAAAAAGTGAATCATGAGCATGTAATGTACAGCATGATGTCTATCGTTAACAATACTGTATTGTATATTTGAAAGTTGCTAAGAATAAATGTTAAAAATTCTCATAAGAAAAAAATTTGTAAGAAAGAAAAATTTGTAACTATGTATTAACTAGACATACTGTGATCATTTTACAATGTATACAAATATGGAATTGTGGTACATCTAAAACTAATATGATGTAAATTTTGTCTCTTTTTAAAAGTTAGGCACTATAAAGCTGGTAACTGATGTTACTATTTAGAAAGCTGCAGACAGGACTCAAGGAGAGGCCATTTTCTGTTCCAGCATTTTCCCCAGGTTCTAAAGAGAGAAGACTGTTTTTATAAGAGGGAAAGGTCAACTCAGAAGGGCGGAGGATTGGGCGCCTGGGTGGCTCAGTTGGTTAAGCGACTGCCTTTGGCTCAGGTCATGATCCTGGAGTCCCAGGATTGAGTCCCACATCGGGCTCCCGGCTCAGCGGGGAGCCTGCTTCTCCCTCTGACCCTCCCCCCTCTCATGTGCTCTCTCTCTCTCTCAAATAAATAAAATCTTTAAAAAATATATATATTGGAAAAAAAAGAAGGGCAGAGGATTAGCAGGAACACTATTGGAAGGGCTTTACTACAATGAAAGAGCTGATCTGACCTCTGCAGTGACCAACATGTAAATGAGATATCAATTCAGAGAGATGCAAGAGGGCATTGTTGGTTCAGAAATTGACTAGATATTTTCAGCTGCACTTATCCATGACTTAGAACAAGAGCATATATTCATCAGCATGTAGAGCTACGAGAGGGATCCTCTATGATTAATTTTTTAAAAACTGAAGATCTGCTTGGCTTCTGTTCCTCTGTGGTGCTAGGGAGGAACCATGAATGCATCCTGAACTCAACACTTCTAATAATATCACCAGGAAGGGAAGTTGTGGGGAAAAGGATCCTGGGCTGATGGGCCAGGTCTTGCCTTTCCTTGAAGGAACTGAAAGCCTACATAGAGTGGCTACCTTCTGATACCACAGCCTCTCTGGCATGGTGAATTATGGATGGCAGTGGAGAGGAGTGGCAGGGGGGGGTCCACTGGTAGTTAGTGATAACTTCATGGCCATGCCCCTAGGGCCATCTCAGGATCAGGGTAGAGGCTGTGTTGACTGGGCCCAGCATCCTAGTGCATCAGGATGCTCTCCACAGTCTCCCTGCCCAAATGGCCACAAAGTGGCCAATGAGTTTATAAAGAGGATCAGAAGTACCGAAACACTAGGGGAGAGAACAGTTGCCCAATGAAAGCCACTGCCACGCAGCAGTGTCAAGGCTCAAGTGTGAACCGCAGGCTGTGTTTGAGGAGAAGCCTTCCTGTGCTGCTGAGGGTGTGTGCCCGCTGACAGCCCTCCCCGGAGGAGGAGAGAGACATGCTCTCTGAGAGAACAGAGGAGGCTGGTGTCACACGAGTCTGACTTTTCACGGCAATCGTAAAAGCTTCCTCAGCCTTCCACTTACCCTCCCTGTACTGCTGAAAGGGAGGAAACCACAGGTACCAAATCTTCCACAATAGTAAGCAAAGCAATTTCAAAGCAGCAACAGCATTCCTTTTTCCATACCTGCTAGGGCACTGACCAAGAAGTAGGCTGTAGAAAAGAGCTTCTGGTTGCTGAGTGTATCCGCCAGGCCTGGACACCCGCCCTGTACTCCGTACCCCACCAAACATAGGAAAGCCATGACGTCCTGCTGCTGTGGGGGCTTCAGCTCCCCCAGTACTGCCAGTGGGGGCAACAGGCCGCTCACCACATCCTCACACTGCAGGGAGAGGAGAAAAGAGACAGACATAGTAAAGCCAGAGGCCAAGCTGAGCCTCTGCCCCACGACATGCAACCGCTTACCCTTCCACTATCTCACAAGAAAAGCAAAACCCTGCATTCTTTTCTGTTTTGAAATCGCTAATCTCTCATAAGGAGAGAGTAAACAGCTTTGCCAAGTACTATTCTCTCAGAGGGGAGGACGGATGCAGGGAACTATGGATAGAACCTTCCAGGACAAGGCAGGGTCTGTCAGGTTGTACCAGGGACCAGGAGTAGGTGACTACATGCAGAACTAAGGAAGGGAACATAAAGCATTGTCCCATCATGGTTCTCCAGCTTTTAACTTGGCACACCAGCCCCCAGCCACATTCCCAGCTGGGCCCAAGGCAGCCTCAGCCATCCACATTGGGCCTGCTGGGAGGTGGGTGGCCCTGCCAGTGAAGGCCACCTCAGCCAGCTCAGGACCACCTAGTGAGCTCGTCTCCATTGTAACCTCCACATCAGATGCATTCATAAACGAGCCCACCAGCCCACACCACCTGAGCAGCTTGCTCCTGCACCTGACAGGGCAGTTGATGTTCTTTCCAAAGGGGACTGGTCTGAGATTTCCCTCTTGGAAGGAGCTATTTTAGGAAGTATAAATCAGTGGGCTTTTGGAAACATTTGTGTTCTCCCTGGAGCTAGCACACCCTTCTGTGAGCTTCACATCCTCCAGAACACCCCAGATCTCCTGGACTGTTGGACTATTTCAACAATTGCAGGTTCCATCACTGGTAGCTAAACTCTTTTGGCACAATCCAATTGCAAGAGGGAAAAATAACTGAATGCTCTTGGAAATCATTAAGCATTGAATCAGAAAATCAGAGTTCAACAACTCTGAATAATAGAATAACAAAAAAAAAAACAAAATAAAACAAAAAGCTATCATATAAATCATCTTAATAGTGCCCCAGCCCCCTTAACAAAGGAGAGTACAAAGTCTGGCAGGTTGGCAGCTGGTGTGTCCTTCACCATTTGTACAAATAACAGTTAAGGAATTCAACCTTCCCAGAAAATCCTTCTGCTACAAAACAGAAAAATGTAAAGGCCTGCTTTTTAATCTATTCTAAATAGAATAAGTTGACTTATTGGACTCTACCACACAGCTGCCTTGTAGTGGGGTGGAATCATGGCCCCTCAAATATATGTTCACCTGGAACTTCAGAGTATGACCTTATTTGGAGTAAGAGTAAGAGTCTGCAGATATAATTGAGGTAAGGATCTCAAGATGAGATGCTCCTAGACTGGAGTGGGCCCTATATCCAATGGTGAGTGTCCTTTAAGAGAAAAGGGGAGGACACTGACACAGAGGACAGAGGCATGGGGAGACAGAGACTGGAGCAGTGTGGCCACAAGCCAAGGAGCATCAGGAGCCACCAGAAGCTGGAAGAGGCAGGGAAGGGTTCTCCACCCCCCACCCCACCCCCCGAGCCTGTGGGGGAAGCAGGGCCCTGCTGACATCTCAGCTCCAGACTTCTGGCCTCCAGAACGAACTCTAAGAGAATAAATTTCTGTTGTTCGAAGCCGCAGAGTTTGTAGTAACTTGTTACAACAGCCCTTAGGGAACCAATCTACCCTTCGATTCCTGACATCAGCCACCTTTCTTCGGTTACAACACTAAGGACCTGGGAGTAAGAAAAAAAGAAGCTTGAAGGTTTAAAGGAGGTGGCGACATTTCAAATACAATCTTATCCCAGCTCACGGCTTTATCCCAAGAGGTCTAGCCTGCCCACATCTCCCGGAAACCCAGGTGGAAACAGTCTCGAGAGGTCTCTGGTCTTACCACTTGCTCCAGGGCCATAAGTGATTCTTCGTCAGACAGGACCGCCTGGAAGACATTGTTCAGTGCTGTCTGCTGCTGTTCCGGCAGCCCTGCAAAGGGATGGAAGTTCCTCTCCAAGAGCAGAGTGGCTGTGAAGGCACAGAGTGCGCCCCGCGTCAGGACCGCCGTGCACGCCTCCGGACGGGGGACTCCCCTGAGCAGGGCCAGTCGTGGACCTCGAGTCAGGCCTCGAGCTGGCTACCACCCTGCGCGTTTTCAACAACCAGAAACAAGGGCGACGAAAAGAGACAAGCGAGAGGGCTGCCCAGATCTGCTTCCGACTTCACTCTTTTGTTCTGATGACTCACTAAACATTATGTCTGTTTTCTGGAAAAGTCTGATCAATTATTTAGACCCCTCTTTAGCATGATTTCTAGAGAAGTAAGTTATCCAGGCTGAATTACTAACCAGTCAGTGCTTTTACAGGGCTCCACAGCCATGGAAATCCAAAGGCCATTATTTTCCATGTTCTTTCTTCTAATACCATGCAGTTTTTTTATCCTTTAATATTTAATGCTTGCTTCTCAAAGTCTGACACCCTGTTTTCATGGCAAACACAGCCATTCCACTTTTCCCACTCATTATTCTTCACCCATCCTGGAGAACAGGCACACAGGCCCATCTGGTTAGGTTATGCACATCCTGTGCAGGATGCTTGAGGCTCTCTCCTTAAATCTTTTTTTTTTTTAAGACACTGAAACACTTCTAGTAAATTAAGCCCAGTGGGGATTTAAAAGCAAGATTTGATAAACCACAGCTTTCATATGCAGGGATGCATACTAATACATAATGTACTACACCTCTGCTGATGGCAAATTCCAGCACACAGCTGTCAGCCCCATGGAGAGAACAGGTCACATCAGTCCCTGACATATTCAAAAACTTCCCTATGAACACAGCTGGGTCTTTGCCACGCCAGCCTAGAGAGAAGAGCTTTCCTGGTTAGTCTGGGGTCTGAGGGTACAAAGGCCAGGCTGCCCCCCATCCTACTCCTGTTTCACAGGCCCAGCCATCCCACTCCACCCCAGGCTAACTAGAATGGCCAACGGACAGGGTGGACTGGTGGGAGAGGAAATTATAAGGAAGCTGCAGCCCCCGACCTGTCTCGTCACTTCCCTGTAGCACAGTTCAAGGCTGCACCCATGGCAGTGCTGAAACGGCAGCTGGAAGTCACACCCAATCATCCATCTCAAGGAAGCAGAGGATGGGGACGCCCCATCTTAAGATTGGGCCTTCCTTGCCATTTCTTCCAACACTGGCACTTTTGCTACAGAAACAGAAGCATCTTCTGGTTTGGGACTCACCAAAGCCCCACAGGTAAGAATCTTCTTATCCTCCCAGCCAGACCATATTCTGAGCTGCTCCTAGCTCTTTGTACCAAGCTCTTTCCTGATTGTGTGTTTCACCTTTTCCTTGCCTGTTTCGTCTCCTGACATATACTGCGCTCCCCCACCCCCCCCCCATACCACCAGGAGAAAAGCCAATTTTTTAAAACACAACATGCTACGGAGAATAAAAGGAGCTGCTGCAGGCACGTCCCAGGTACTCCCCTCCTCCTCACCGGATGCCATGGCACTACAGTGCTTCAAGCCATGTGGACAGAGAGCCCCCAAGAGAGCATTTCAAAATGCTGACAAAGCCTTGCCTGTGTTGGCAGTGAAGGCTGGAATATCACGAAACAGATGCAAATTTGGGGTTCCCTCTCTTTGTTGCTGACTAGCTGTTTTTAATGCAAGCCTTCTATGGTTAAAATGAAAGAAAATGCCCTCTCAGTCCTCAGTCTTCCACCCCTTCCTCAAAACATGGCACCTAAGACCTGAGGTTCCCTAAGATCCCACTGAGGTGCATCCTGCTGAGTGGACTACGTCCGACTTGGAGGCACTGTCCTCTCTGTTCTCCATTAAGTCTCTAAGGAGTCCTCGATCATGAAGGCCACATCACCTCTTGCAGCGCAGTGCAAGCAGTCATCAGCTCACCACACCCCACCCTGCTGGCAATACCTTGTTTTAAAACACTCAGCGGCCAATCCAGGGCAGATGGTCCCTGCCCAGCATCTGGCATGTCCCCAGATGCAAACTCTTGAAAGGGCAGAGGGTCCATGAAGACAGAGCCACTTCTCTCGAGCTCAAAGCCACCATGCTTCCCTTGTAGGAGGCAGAATTCTGTAATGTGGGAGAAAAGGACAAGCCAGGCACAGGGTTAGCCAGGCCTTGTTAGCACACATCAGACCCAGCTTTACCTAATGGGGAAGGGGGGTGGAGGACACATGCACTCTGATCCCATAAACCCACTTCCTACACGTTAGGCTATTTGATGAAAACTCAGCCTCTTCCTATGGTTACAGGAGAAATGGCTGTTCTCGTCTCCAGTGTGTCCTCTCTGAAGAGGTAGGAAGCAGTCTTTCAAATGGAAGTATTTCCTTAGCCTAATTTGAACAAATAGTTAAATAACAAAATTCAACAAAGTAAATTTTAAAGTGACACCATTTGGGGCCTGTGGTTTTGTTCTTAACAAAACCAAATCTTACACAACTCATCATGTATGAAACAAAAAATTTAAATGTGATTAGTAAATTTGATTTGATTGAACTGATATTAAAGTATTATAATATATTTAAGTATACAAGTGGTATGTAGTTGTATTTTTAAAGTCTTTACTTTTCATTAGTAAATCAAATAATACAGAATAAAAAATGAACTTCTGCAATTGTATGAATGAATCTTACAAACGTTGAGTGGAAGAAAACAGACAAATGAATACATTCTTCATGAATCTATATGAAGGCAAAACTAGTCTTTTTAAAACAGCTTATCTGTTTAGATATACTGACATATTTATAGACAGAACAATATAATGTCTAGGATTTGTTTCAAAATAATTGAGTAGGGCGGAGTGAGGTGGTAAAGTTACAGATGAAACATGAATCACCCTAGTTATTAAAGCTGGATGGCAGGTACATGGGAGTTCATTGTATTATTATCTCTACTTTTGAACATGTATGAAATTTTCCATAATAAAGTTTTTTTAAATAAAAAATGTTTCCTTAAATACTTCCATAGTTAAGAACCCAACTAAGGTAACAGCTATTATGTAATAATAATGTCCTTAATAAGCCAAAACAGTAAGTGAACTTGTGAATTAGGGTTCTTTTTAAAAAGCTTCTAATTGGGGCGCCTGGGTGGCTCAGTCATTAAGTGTCTGCCTTCGGCTCAGGTCATGATCCCAGGGTCCTGGGATGGAGCCCCGCATCGGGCCCCCTGCTCAGCGGGAAGCCTGCTTCTCCCTCTCTCACCCCTCCTGCTTGTGTTCCCTCTCTCGCTGTCTCTCTCTGTCAAATAAATAAAATCTTAAAAAAAATAATAATAAAATGCTTCTAACTAATAATTTGTGTACTTAAGCACAGGCTATGGGATAAAAATGTGGAAGGCATGAGGATTAGCACATATTTTTATTTGTTTGTGAGCACAAATGATATAAAAGATCAAATAGCTATCTAAAGACAAAGGAAATAGTCCATTTACTCACTCATGACCCACGCTCACCGGGCATCCGGAGCAGCCCTGGCTCACTTTGCCCTTTGCACCAGGCACTGAGGCAGATGAGTGTGAACCAGCCCTCAGTTGATAACTTTGCTCTAGGACAGCCACCATGACTATTAACATCGTCTCAAATCCTGCCAAGAGCCGGGCAGGGCCGCCAACTGGTATTTTAGGAATCTCTGGCACCAGCTCCACTCTTGCCCGTACACATGCACGGGCCCCTGAAGACGCTGCCAATTCTGTCATTCTCTTCAGTGTCAGGCACTGTGCTAGGAACCAGTGACACAAAGCGGCTACAGTCCAGGCCTCGACAAGTATGTTACGAGTGGGGACAGAGGTAACATAGGTGGTGTGGGAGGAGGTAGACAGGTCCCTGAAGCCAGAGCGAGAACTAGAAAAGGTTTCTTGGATGAAGCAGTGTCTAAGGAACCCCCTGAAGTTTCGGTAGGAATTAGGCAAAGAGGCAGAGAGCACACAGGCCATCATGGAACTCAGGGATAAGAGGTGACAGGACTGTCCCCAGACGGGGTTAACTGGCAACAGCTGCAGCAGCTGGAGGTTAGGAGGAAGGCCGGACAAATCCTGGGGCTGGGTCACAACGCACCTGAAGTGCCGACTTTCTCTTGGGACAAAGGGAGTCTCAGAAGGGTGTTTAAGCAGATGTGTGAAGTGACCAAATTTTTATTTTTAAATAATCACATCAGCTATACTGCTAGGATGGAACAGATGGGGAAAGGTTCAGAGAAGCAGGGGGGCCAATTAAGAGTGTGCAGCGGGACCCAGTAGGGAGATGCTTTCAGGGCCAATAGACCAGCCGAGAAGGGCACAGGCCCAGGCAGGGTGGGGAGCACAGGCTCCTGTCCACAGGACATCCAATCAGAAGGACACGCTGCAAGGACATTGGCATAATGCCTGATTATACAAAGCACAAGGTGAAAGTTCAAGACCATGAAGTGATGTTTCTGATTGGCTATAAGAAGGAGCTGTTGGTGAAGGAAGGGGTCATGGCTGAGAGAATCTCTTGGTGAGGACAGGCCGCACAGGTGCCTCCCCCAAGGGACACAGGGAGTCAGCCTCTGCTTAAAGTTTCAGAGGACAAACAGGATTGTTGTCACGTGTATTCCCTCCCAGAAGGTAGGAGGAGACATCAGGCAGCCTCTTAAGGGCCCTTCTGGCCCCTGCAGGTCTGTTTATGAAGCCAGATCAGAATATTCTGTGGCAAGAGCAACAGAAAACACAGAAGGGAAAATGGGGAAAAAGCAGAACTGGCTTAAGAATCAGGCAGTGAATCACATGCAGTGTCAGCCCGGCCACCAGGCTGCACAGGCATGACAGTCAACAGTAGGAAAGAGCAATGGAGCGGGGCTTCCTAGGCCAGGGCGTGGGAAGGGAGCCAGAAGAACCTCCAGAATTCCCCCTGGGCACCTCTTCTCCACAGCACAAAGAGGAATTTATTTTCAAAGGCAGCAGAAGCCAGCCAAGATAAAAGGCTTGAAATTGAAACGCAAACAGGAGCCACACCACACAAGGCTATGTCTTTCCAACCCCGTCTGAGAAAAGAGAGGCTCCCCATGGGAGTGACAGGTGCCCCCGACAGGGCTGCAAGCAGAACAGGACGCGGCCACCTCCTCGGAGAAACAGGGAGGGGTTCCCCGCAGGGGCCCCAGCCTTGAGTGGCAGCCCCAGGCTGGTCCCCAGCCACCAAAGGTCCTCAGAGCACTCCTGGGCAGCCTCGGGTGCAGGCCACGCTTTCAAGAGGCTTATAAAAGTGTGGACAGGATAACCAGGCCTAAACATCTTAGTCTGGAGTCATGTACATGCATGTGGTAACATGCTGATAACAAAAACAGGAGGGACAACTGAATCCTCTTAATAATCCTCTTAATAATCCTCACAGAAGTCTTCCAAAGAGCCAGAATAAAATAATGCCGACGACACAAATTTGGAACCGTGGCCTAAAGCCTGTAGGTCATGATTCTTGATATTCCTGGCATTTCATGTGCCCCTGACCAACCCCTCCAGACCAGCTTCTTCAAACTGACAGCCTCACTCTTCGTCACCTCCATGAAAGGCAGGCTGCTCCACGTGGGAAAAGAAAGAGGGAGTCTCTGCCACGGCATCCCATGCCTCACATGGCCCAGGAGCTTGTGACTGTCCCGTGGGGACGGTCCACGTTCTGAGCGTCTGTAGTTGTGGCTCTATGGCATGGTGACCCCATGCAGGCCAAGTGCACACAAAAGGCTGACTCCTGGACAACTTTCTCCTCCCAAACCTCGCAGAGAACAAAGGGGGGGAAGCAGGAGACCACAATAGATATGTGCATGGTCTATTATGGCACCCCTTTTAAAACTTTCTAATTATGGAAAAGGTGAAATGGCACAAGAATAGAGCAGTATAATGAACCTCCTCTACACACCCACTGACCAGCACCGATGATCGCTCTTTACCTCTCCGGACCCCATGCACACACACCTTACACTCCACCCAGATCATTTTTGAAGCAAACCACAGACGTGTTACCATTTCATCTGTGAAGACTTCAGTATAAATCTCTAAAAATGAAGACTCTTTTTTATAACCATAACTATGACATCACCATGCCTTAACAAGTCAATCATTATGTTACATTTATTCATTCCTGGCCCCCAGAAGTGGTCAGTTTTCTTGGGCTCAACACAACCTCTTCCCAGGAGGGGCCGTAAGCATCTAAGATCCGCAGACACGAGCAAAGCAAAAGCCTGTATTTTCTTCAAATGATGCAATGACCAGGATCTCCCAGCTTTGAACAGTGGTGATCAGCAGATCAAGGTCAAGTGCCATGTTTCTGGCTTCACACTGGGCGGGGGGAAGGAAGGTGCGATGCCGCTGAGGACAGTACGATTAAGAGCTGAGACGGAGTACATAATAAACAACCACTGTGCCAGGCACTTGGTGTGCTCATCCCATTTAACCGTGACTGCAGCTCCGCGACGGAATGTCTCTCCCGCTCCAGACATGGGGAGTCAAGGCTCAGCGACACCCACAACTTGCTTGAGGCCCCACGGGATACCACGGCACCAGGGCTGAGACCTGGTCTTCTGATGGCACAGCCCACGTTGCTGACCCTGTGCCGTGCTGGTGAAAGCCCGCCCAGCCCGATGTCCTCCCAACTCAGCCCACCTGCCCCCCATGTCCCGGGACACCCCCACGCTTCCCCTCTCTTTCCTCTAATACCCAGAGCGGAAGGCAGCACTCACCGAACTGGCCGTCCAGTTTCACATACAACTCGATGACGCCATAGGCGAGGGCGGTGGGAGCAGGGATTTCCAGCACCACGTTGGTGTCCTTGACGATGTTCCCATCCTCCTTTGCGGACACCTGTGAGTGACAGTACACGATGCCACCTGTGTGCTCAGCCTCCCCCAGGCTTCTCTCTGCCTCCCCACCGCGGTCGGCCTAGGGCCTTGAACACGAGGGGCATTCAGCAAATGCCCAAAGGACGGAGTAGAAAAGAGAAGCCGGCCAGCAGACCGTAAGGATTTTATCCTTGTGGGCCTCATGATGTAGCGCACACACTGGGAAGTCAATGAGCAAACTTCAGTGGGGACACAAAAGCGGGATTCCGGAGTGTGGGCAACAGTGAGGCTAGGTCTATGGTACTGAATACAGAAGATAAATAGGGTAACTTCTCACTTCCCTCGCAGAGGATCAGGGTAACCACTTCAACATCCCGGACAATGATGAAAATCCAAACAACGTCAAAGCCGGACTGGAAGAACTTAGCTAAGAGCGAGGAGCCCCCAAAAGGACATCATTCCAGACTCCTGTCGACAGCACATTGTGTGTTCAACAAATTCGGTGGCGGGCGGGGGGGGCGCAGGAGGGAGGAGAGGTAAGGGTGAGAGGAGGCTTGCCAGGAAATGCCAAGCAGTCAGGCACCACAGCTCTCTCCTTCCAACACTGTTACAAATATGACCCTTTCCCATGACGGCCTAGGGAGAAGATCGTTGCCTAAACACTGGAGATCAGAGACTCCTTTTAGCAACTTGATCCCGGTCGGTGTGAGGACAGCCAGCCTCCTGATTCCCAGGCGGGCGCCAGGCCTGCGGTGGGGGGTCCACCATGGGCAGAAACACCGGCAGGGCCAGCCAAGCTGTCTCCCGTCAGGCACCTTCCTCATCACTGCCCCAGGGAGAGTCCAGCTGCAGACCGGACCTCTGTCTCCACTTCCTTCCAAATACAACTTTCCCGGGTCCTCTAGCAAAAGCCAAAAGGCACCCCGGGAAGCAAATGTCTAGGAATAGGACATCAGGCACCGTGGCAAGCTGTGGAGGAAACAGTCTGGGGTTGGTAGCCTCTTGTTCCACAGAAGTTCGGTACTGGCTCAGGGATCAGCGTGATAAGACTGTCTCTATTTTAATCCAGAAGCTTCTGTTTGTGTGTATATAGACACAAACACTGCTCTTTACCTTCCCGCACTCAGTCCACAAAGGATTTGAGGCAACTGATCTCAAAGTAATCATTCTGAGACCCCTGGCTCCGAGGGGCTCTGGCGGAGACCTGTGCCCTGACGCGGTCAGTACTCCTCTGACCCGTTTTCTCTGGGGAAGCACGTAACCAAGCCTGCATGGCCCTTCTGAGGGCCCTGGAGCCCTGGCCTCGGGTCTGCTTCGGGAAAGGGTACAACCAGGGATGGTCCAGCAAGAGCCAACCCTGCGCACACTCTCCCCCGGGGTGGCAGCGGGCGGGCCGAGAGCCGCACCACCAGGACAGCGCCCACCTGAGGGGCAGCTACCCCCGGGGAAGGCGGCGCCCGCGGCTTTCCGCAATTCTGAACTTCGAACTAGCAGTGAGCCAAGCCAGACGACCCTGAACGTTTCAGGTACATGAGCCAATAAATTATTTCTCGTTCAAGCCAATTTGAGGTGGATTTCTATTGGCTCACTACAGAAGAGTCCGGACAAATGAAGACACCCCCAAAGAGGCCCCTGCCCCCTGCCTCGAGGACGGGGACCAGAGAGGCCACCGAGCCCGCGCGCACCTGCACCGTCTTGGTCTGGATCCCCACCACGCCGCCGCACCTCTCCTCGATCTGAACGCGCTCCGATATCACACACGGCTGTGTCGTCACTATCTTCTGTGTCAGGACACACAGGACCTCATTCTTCCTCTCTAGCACCTGCTGCAGCACGGGGTCCCTCAGATTTACCGCTCTGGAAAAGAAAACTGGCCGTAAGCGGCCTAGTGCCTCAGGGGACATTGAGCAGCATGGATTTTCTCCTCTCCCGCGGCTGAGTAAACAGGTAGCCACCAGCATCGTTCATTTCCTGGCAATGACAGAGGGGGCAGTTCTTCCAGAAAGACATAAATCACACTTCCCAAAGCCACCCAGCACTTCCAGGCATCCAGAGAAAGGCTGCTGGGAGGAAAGGGCGCCCCCTATCACACAGCAACCCAAAGGGTGGGGGGCCTTGCACCCCGGGAGTGGGCTTTGTCATCTCATCACGGGAACGTGGGATTACTGCGGGGGGACGCTGACCAGTGGCTTCTCAAAGAGGAGAGAGGCACAAGCTTAACATACAAGTAGAAGGAAGAACCCAGAGTAGAATTAGAAAGGAACTTCCTAACCTCTCTGTCTGGGAAGGACGCATAATCTCTAAGAAGGACTTTAATGTCATTTTACAGATGCCGACGCTGAAGCCAGATAGACATGGCCTGCCCGGGGTCCCCCAGCAGAGACTTGGGGCTCCTGGGTGGCTACCCTGGAGAATTTCAAACACGAGCTAAATTTCCATCTACAGGAGAGGATTAGAAGTAAACAAATAACCCCTGCGGACCCCTCTGACGCTATCTGTCTACAGAACGGACAGGGAAAGAACCTAATTAGAATTGGTGTTGGCACAAGAACAACTGTAGTGTTCCTCTTGAGCTTTTTGGTTTTTTTTTTTTTTTTTAAGATTTTATTTATTTGAGAGAGAGAGTGGGTGAGGAACAGAGGGAGAGGGACAAGCAGACTCATGCTCGGTGCATAGCCTGACCTGGGACTTGATCTCATGACCCTGAGATCATGACCCGAGCCAAAATCAGGAGTTGGGTACTCAACTGACTGAGCCACCCAGACACCTCCCCCCTCTTGATCTTTTTAAATAGACCAAGGCTAGTTACCTTAAAAAACTCAGCAGCACCTCTAACCACACACAGTGGAGGGTCACCCCCGACCTGGGACAAACACAGATTTGCCAGGGTTCAGAAAGTATCCCCAGAACAGGAGTGAGTAGTTGTAAGGTCCTGTCTCTGTGTGAAAAGCTGCCAGGTGTAAACTCCATCAACAGACAGACACAACGATGAGACATTATTCAACCATAAGAAGGAATAATGTTCTGATGCATGCTACCTCATGAGCCAACCCTGAAGACGGTATGCTAAGTCAAATAAGCCAGGCAAAAAGGACAAATATTGGATGATTCTACTTATATGAAATACCTAGACTAGGCAAATTCATAATGACAAAGTAGATTCAAGAAGGGGCTGGGGGGGTATTGAAGGAATGAGCAGTTCTTGCTTGATGGCTAGACAGTTTCTGTTTGGGGGTGACAAAAAAGTTCTAGAAATAGATGGTGGTGATGGTTGCAAGAAAGTGTGAATGTACTTAGTGCCACTGAACTTACACTTAAAAGTGGTTAAAATGACAGATTTTGTTATATATTTTTATTACAATTTAAAAAAATAGACACATGAATAACTGTTCAATCTCAGTTGTGTTCAAAGAAATGCAAATTATAGCAATGTTTCACACATATTAAATAAGTAATATGGGGCACCTGGCTGGCTCAGTCAGAGGACCATGAGACTCTTGACCATGGGGTCATGAGATTGAGCCCCACCTTGGGTATAGAGTTACTAAATAAATAAATAAATCATGGGTTTATAAAAATAAATCGACAAAAACAATTTTTAAAAAGCTGCCCATGGGCGCCTGGGTGGCTCAGTTGGTTAAGCGACTGCCTTCAGCTCAGGTCATGATCCTGGAGTCCCGGGATCGAGTCCCACATCGGGCTCCCTGCTCAGCAGGGGGTCTCCTTCTCCCTCTGACCCTCTTCCCTCTCGTGCTCTCTGTCTCTCATTCTCTCTCTCTCAAATAAATAAATAAAAAATCTTTAAAAAAAAATAAAAAATAAAAAAAATAAAAAATAAAAAAAATAAAAAATAAAAAGCTGCCCAGACACCCATTTCCAGGAAGGCATAGGAAACAGGGGCTTGGAGCTTGCCCACTGGGTTTCAAATCCCAGATCTGCCCTCCAGCTGGGTGAATCACTCCACCTCTGCACCTTGCCTTTCTTGTGGATAAACGGATGGTAACAATGCTCTCCTCATGGGGCTGTTGTAGAGTCTAGATGAAATGACATGCAGTGAGCACAGAGTTAAATGCCACACAAACTCCAGCAGGCTCCAGCTACCTTCTGGCGTTCTTTGCTGAGGTCCCCCATATAAACCCCACTGGGTGCACCTGATGGGAATTATGAGTCATTTAATTGGGTTGGAGGCACTTTTTCACTCACTTGCTTGGAAACCTTCAATGACATGTGAACTAGGCCCTTCTGATGCTGAAGGCAATTTCAGCTTCTAGTAGATTCTTAAAAATCACCTGCTTCGATTACAGTTCAGGTACTGACTGCAGCCCACATGAACATACACATCAGAAGGAGCAACTCCAATGCTAAATTATTTGCAAAGAAAAAATTTGGCCTAAGCCACCCAAGACTCCGTTGCTTAAAACACTGACCTCCCTCCAGAGCCCCTATGCCAAACACCAGAAGGAGGAGGGTAAAAAGCCAACTGCAGGAATCTAACTTTCTTTTGCATCTGCCGGCAGGCCAGCCCTGAGACATGCCCCTGTGAGGCCTAGTGGCCCACCACACACCGGGAACAGAAGCTTGGCAGGCCACGGTCCCCCTCCAAGGCTATGACTCCAGTGACTGGGGAGGAGACAGTAAACACGGGTAAGACCCATGCAGGCCGACTCAGAAATTCTCCACTGGGCTACAGAAGCAGGGCTGTGAGGGCAGCCACTCCCCACCCAGGTGGCTGGGATTCTGCTTCCCAGAACAATGCTGCCACCTTTGGGAAGCCGGACACCAGACAAACCTAGTCATCTTCAGTTAGGAGAGGAGCCCTGTGTAGACAGAGGGGAAGCTAATTATGGGGAGAAAGGGATTGTTCATTTGCCTTTTTGCAAAGCAACCTCAGAGGGATTTTTTCCCACACCCTTCTCCTAGTGAACACCACCAGGCCCCAAGCAGTGCCAAGATGCAGAGCAGTCCGTGGGAGCCAGAACCTGGCCGTGGTCCTCCTCAGAGCAGAAGTCTATGTGTGCTGGGACTACCCTGGGGCCACCAAGGAAGGAAACCACCATATTTCAGTGTCATTCATTTACATTTATAATCCTGCATATTTCACGTACGCATTTAAAGAAGTCTATGGGTTCTTTCAGACTGCTACAGGGGTTCAAGGGAAAAAAAGTTTAAAACCCTAATTTAGGGGTTTCATAAATGAGGAACAAGGAGGCCCAGGAAAGTTGAAGACAGTAACCTTTTTTTTTTAATTTTATTTATTTATTTGACAGAGAGATTGAGAGAGAGAGAGAGAGGGAACACAAGCAGGGGGAGCAGCAGGCAGAGGGAGAGGGAGAAGCAGGCTCCCCACTGAGCAGGGAGCCCAGTGCGGGGCTTGATCCCAGGACTCCGGGATCATGACCTGAGCCGAAGGCAGACGCTTAACCAACTGAGCCACCCAGGTGCCCAAAGACAGTAACCTTTCTTAAAGCCCCACCCAGCCATGGCAGACCCACCGCGGCTGTCTTGCTCCTCTGGGGGAGGGCACTGTCTGGCTGTACCAGGAATGTGACCTTCACCTGTAGTGAAATCTTGTACTACTAGGTCCATTCCCACATGTAAATATCTTGCCTGTCTAGCTAGACCCATGGCTGGGGCTGGAAGCGGGGATTATGCCCAAGCCCTCCGGGAATCCTCTTCAGAATCTCTCTGCCTGCCCGTCCTCCCTGACCCCATTGCCTGATGGCTGCAGCCATGTGCCCTTAGAAAATCTTCCCCACACTGTCCTGATTAGCTCCACCTCCCTGGGCCCTGTTAAGAGCAACTGAACAACATGGACAGAATGTCTTCAGAAAGAGACAGAAGACACTATTCACAGTAGTTACCTCTTGAACAGGGAACTAGATAGCTAGAAGATCAGACAGAGGAGGAGACTCTTTACCTTTTCTCTTTTGATTGTTGACATTTAAACCATGTGAACATATCAATTATTCAAAAAAATTTATTTTTAGGAGCACCTGGGTGTCTCAGTCAGTTAAGCGTCTGCCTTTAGCTCAGGTCATGCTCCCCACCTTGGGCTCCCTTTTTCAAATAAATAAAATCTTTTAATAAAATTTATTATTAAAAAAAGACCTCTGGACAAACTGTAAGCTCCTGGAGGATGGAGAACCCTGCTCCTTTTATTGGTCTCTATGCCTGTACTTTCCACCTAGGCGATGGATAAATGAATAATTTATTATATAAATTCTAAAAGGCATGGTTGGAATAAATCTCCCTCCCCTACCAGGACTAAATCATGAAGAAATAGAAAATCTGAACACACCTATTACTAGTAAGGAGATTGAATCAGTACTAAAAACCTCCCAACAAACAAAAGCCCAGGACCAGAGAGCTTCCATGGTGAACTCCACCAAATATTCAAAAAACAATTAATTAATCCTTCTCAAAAATGCTTCCAAAAAAATAGAAGAGGAGGTGATGCTTCCAAACTCCTTTTGTGAGACCAGCATTACCCTGATGATACAAAAACCAGACAAGGAGGCCACAAAAAAAGTGAGTTACAGGCCAATATCCCTGATTAACACAGACACAAAATCCTCAACAAAATATAAGCAAGTCAAATTCAACAATGTATTAAAAGGAGAATATACCATGATCAAGTGGGATTTACTCCAGGGATTCAAGGCTGGTTCAACATCTGCAAATCAATCAGTATGCTCTACAATATTAATAAAATGAAGGATAAAAATCATATGACCATCTCAATAGATGCAGAAAAAGCAGAAAAGTCAACATCCATTTATGATAAAAACTCTCAACAAAGTAGGTATAGAGGGAACATACCTCAATATAATAAGGCCACATATAGCAAGCCCACAGCTAACATCATACTCAACAGTGAAAATGTGAAAGGTTTTCCTCTAAGATCAGAACAAGACAAGGATGCCCACTCTCACCACTTTTATTCAACATAGTATTGGAAGTCCTAGCTGGACTTCGACAAGAAAAGGAGATAAGGGGCACCTGGGTGGCTCAGTTGGTTAAACGTCTGCCTTCGGCTCAGGTCATGATCCCAGGGTCCTGGGATAGAGTCCCACATCTGGCTCCCTGCTCAGCCAGGAGCCTGCTTCTCCCTCTCCTCCCCACCTTCTCTCTGTCACAATCTCTGTCACTATCTGTCTCTCTCCCTCAAATAAATAAAATCTCTTAAAAGATTTTTTTAAAAAAAGAAAAGGAAATAAAACACTTCCAAATCAGGAAAGAAAAACTGTCACTATTTGCATATGACATATTACATATAGGAAACCCTAAACACTCCACGAAAAAACTGTTAGAATAAACAAATTCAGTAAAGTTGCAGGACACAAAAGCAATATATAAAAATCTGTTGCATTTCTTTATATTAGTAACAAATAATCAAAAGAGAAATTAAGAAAGTAATACCATTTATAATTATGCAAAAAGAATAAAATACCTAGGAATAAATTTACCCAAGGAGGTGAAAGACCTGTACACTGAGAACTATAGGATACTGATGAAAGAAAATGAAGACACAAATAAATGGAAAGATAGTCTTTGCTCGTGGATTGGAATAACTAATATTGTTAAAATGTCCATATGGCCCAAAACAATCTATAGCTTCAAGGTAATCCTATCAAAATCCCAATGGCATTCTTCACAGAGCTAGAACAAACAATCCTAAAATTTGTATGGAACCACAGAAGACCCTGAATAGTCAAAGCAATCTTGAGAAAGAACAACAAAGTTAGAGTCATCATACTCTCTTATTTCAAACTGTATTACAAAGCTATGGAATCAAAACAGTATGGTCTTGGCATAAGAACATACCCATACATCATTGGAACAGAATACAGAGCCCAGAAATAAACCCACGCACATATGGTGAGTTAGTTTATGACAAAGCAGCCAAGGACATACAATGGAGAAAGTACTGTCTCAATAAATAGTGTTGGGAAAACTTAACAACCACATGCAAAAGAACAAAACTGAACCACTATCTTACACCATCCACAAAAATTGACTCAAAGTGGATTAAAGACTTGAATGTTACACCTGAAACCATAAAACTCCTAGAAGAAAGCATGGGTGACAAATTCCTTAACATTGGTCTTGGCAATGATTTTTTTAATCTGACCCCAAAAGCAAAAATAAAAGCAAAAGCAACAAAAGTAAAAACAAACAAGTGGGACCAATCACTAAAACACTTCTGCACAGCAAAGGAAACCATCAATAAAATGAAAAGGCAACCTACTGAATGGGAGAAGACATTTACAAACCATAAATCTGATAAGGGGTTAATATCCAAAATATATAAGGAACTCATAAAACTCAACAGCAGAAAAACAATCCAATTAAAAAATGGGCAGAGGATCTGAATAGACATTTTTCCAAAGAAGATATACTGATGGCCAATGGGTACGTGCAAAGGTGCTCGACATCACTCATCATCAGGGAAATGCAAAGCAAAACCACAATGAGATATCACCTCATACCTGTTAGAATGGCTACTTTCAAAAAGACAAGAAATAACAAATGGTGGTGAGGATGTGAAGAGAACCTGTGTACTGTTGGTGGGAATGTAAATTGGTGCAGCCACTATGAAAAAAATCACATGGAGATTTCTCAAAAATTTAAAAATAGAACCACCATATGATCCAGCAATTCCATTTCTGAGTATTTATCTAAAGAAAACAAAAACACTTACTTGAGAAGATATACCCACCCCCAATTCAATGCAGCATCACTTACAACAGCCAAGATTTAGAAATAACCTAAGTGTTCACCAATGAACGAATGGATAAAGAAAATGTGGTATATACATACAGTGGAATTTTATTCAGCCATAAAAAAGAATTAAATCATGCCATTGGCGACAACATGGATGGACCTTAAGGATATTGTGCTAAGTGAAATAAGTCAGACTTAGAAAGACAAATACAGTAAGATCTCATATATGGAATTCAGAAAAACAAAAAACAGAACTCATAGATACAGAGAACAGATTGGTGGTTGCCAAAGGTGAGGGTTGGGGGTGGATAAAATGGGTGAAGTGGGTCAAAGGGTACAAAATTCCAGTTATAAGTAAGTCCTGAGGATGTAATGTACAGCATGGTGACTACAGTTAATAATACTGTACAGGGGCACCTGGGTGGCTCAGTCGTTAAGCGTCTGCCTTCGGCTCAGGTCATGATCCCAGGGTCCTAGGATCGAGCCCCATATGTTGGGCTCCCTGCTCAGGGGGAAGCCGGCTTCTCCCTCTCCCACGCCCCCTGCTTGTGTTCCTGCTCTCGTTATCTGTCAAATAAATAAATAAAATATATTTTTTTAAAAAGTACTATACAGCAGCTCCCTTTTATGTGTGGTCTCAATTACCCATGGTCAACCATGGTCTGGAAGCAGATGACCCTCCTTTTGATGAATCATCAGGTCAATAATAGCCTTACACTACATCATAGTACCTACATCATTTACCTCACCTCACCTCATTACATAGGCATTTTATAATCTCACATCATCATCATCATTATCAGAAGGATGAGTATGGTACATAAGATATTTTGAGAGAGAGAGACCAAATTCACATAACTTTTATTACAGTACACTGTTAGAATTGTTCTACTTTATTATTATTCTTATTAATTTCTTACTAGGCTTAATTTGGAAGTTAAACTTTATCTTCAGTTTAACTTAAACTTATCTTATTAAGATAAACTTATCTTAATCTTATAACTTAACTTTATAAAGTTAAACTTTATCCATATATGAAAAAATGTATTATGCACAGGGTTAGGTATTATCCGTGGTTTCAAGCATCCACTGGGGTCTTGGAACATATCCCCCATGGGAAGGGGGGACTACTATATTGCATATTTCAAAGTTGCTAGAAGAATAAATCTTAAAAGTTCTCATCACGAGAAAGTAAAATATTTGTTAATTACATATGGTGACAGATGTTATATATTACAGTGATCATTTAGCAATGTATACAAACATTGAATCATTACATTGTACAGCTGAAACTAATATAATGTGATGTGTCAATTATACCTCAATTAAAAAAAATGATCCCTTCCCCAGTCCGGCCAGGGATCAATGTCCACAGGAGGAAGGAGGCAGAAGCTCTCCCATAAGAAAATGAACAGCCAGATGTTCTTTGTCCTCTTCACACATATTTTTAAGGACAGCCCAAGGTGCTTTTCTCTTCTTGGGGGACAACAATATGAAAGCAAGAACAGAAGACCACCAAGATGCAGACATCATATAATCAATCTGAAAGGGTTAGACCTAAGGCACACACCTGGAGGTGAGTGAAGGGGGTAACACTGAATGGGGAGAAGAGTGCCCGTTCCTCACCCTCACTCAGTGCACTTGTTGGACATCCTCCCTCTTGCTCCCGTTCTCCTGTGGGATCATCCTCCTTCTTTCTAAAGATTTATTTATTTTATTTGAGAGAGCGAGCGAGCAAGAACCCGCGTAAGCTGGGGAGGGGCAGAGGGGGGAGAGAAAGAGAATCTCAAGCAGGCTCCATAGTCCGCACAGAGCCCACCGCGGGGCTGGATCCCAAGATGCTGAGATCATGACCTGAACCAAAACCAAAAGTTGGAAGTTCAACCAATTGAGCCATCCAGGCGCCCCAAAGATTTTTTTTTTTTTTTTTTTTTTTAGAGAGAGAGAGCATGCGTGCAAGCAGGGGAGGGGCAGACGAGAGAGAGAATCTGAAGCAGGCTCCATGCTGAGTGCAGAGGCCCCCGCAGGGATGGATCTCAGGACCCCGAGATCATGACCTGAACCGAAATTAAGAGTCAGACGCTCAATGACTGAGCCCCCAGGCACCGCAGGATCATCCTGCTCCCGTGTACCTGGCCGCTCCGTGGGCCGCAAACCCCTGCAGCGCTTCTGGAGCTGGTCCCCAGCTTTATCTCCCACGCGCCAGGTTGCTACCTTCTGAGCCTCGGTCTGCAAACCTGGAAACCGAGAACTGGCTACGGGGCTTCTGTTTAGTGAGGCCTTACACACGGGGGCCACACCGTCCGCACTTCCTTTCATCCACTACTGGCAGGGAGAACGCTGCCCAGGCTGGTCAAAGACATGCCCACAACTTTCAGGGGGCTTCGTGAGGTGAGCCCTCAGCCAGGAGGCGGACCCTCAAAGCCGTTAAGAAATGGCCTTACAGACACCCAATGGGTCGGGGAGCCGCAGGGAAGGAGCAGTCGGGGGGGGGGGGGGGGTGGGAGGGGAGTGAGCCTCCAAGCCGGCGCAGCGGCTGGAGACCAGGGCAGCCAGCAGGAGGACAGGCTCCTCTCCTAAGGCACCTAATAGTTCCCCAGCCCAGCCCCAATGAAGCTGCCTCCTCTCCCAGGCTGAAGCTTTACTTTGAATTCTCTCTCGAAGGCTTTGAAAGCCAAAATGCAAATTCAGAGAGAAGAAATCCAGAGAAGGCTTTTACAACTCTAATAATATCCAAAAGAAGGAGGGAAGCAGCTTTCTTTTCTAAAGCACAAATGCAGTCCCCAGGATCCCTCCCACAGAGACGAGGGGAAGGCATGCTTTCTCATGCAGACCACCCCCCCCCCCCAAACTCATTCATTCAACTCCACAAACAGCTCAGTCCTATTATGACCCAGGCACTGGGCTAGACGCTGGTGATTGCTCAGCGAACAAGACCAAGGCAGTCACTGTTGCCACAATCCCCCTGTGTAACGGCCCTTGATAATAACAGGTCCTACAGGAATAGGGTTTCCGATGGCATTCTCATAAGGCCCTCAAAAAGCAGGCAACATCACGAGAGTAGAAAACCTCAGCTTTTATCCACTCTGCTAAAGAGAAATGATAAAACTACAAGGGCCCCGGGGTTCCTAGTTTTGGGGTGGAAAACCAGTTGCATCTCGAGTATCCCATCGGATGAACCCATCAGCAAGGGCTACCCACCTGTAGGGAAAAGGATTCCAAGGCTGAGTCCAGGCCAGGCCCAAGGCAGTGAGGAGCAAGAAAGCCACGACTGATTGGCAACGTCTGCAGAGGCCTGAGAAGGCAATGGAGACTGCCTCTCACCCCCCACCCCCGCCCCGAGGTAACAGACGCACCTGAATCACATGGCACGTTAGTGACACAGCCAAAGTCAGGACACACAGCTGCTTTTTTCTATAATTCTATTTTAATTCCAGTATAATTACAAAAAATCCTAAAATGGATATGGAACCACACAAGACCCCAAATAGCCAAAGCAATTTGGAAAAAGGAAAGCAAAGCCGGAGGCTGGAGGCATCACCATTCCAGACTTAAGCTATCTTACAAAGCTGTCGTGATCAAGACAGTATGGTACTGGCACAAAAACAGACACACAGATCAACACAACAGAACAGAGAGCCCAGAAATAAACCCACGATGACGTGGTCAATTAATTTGCGACAAAGCAGGAAAGAATATGCAATGGGAAAAAGACAGTCTCTTCAACAAATGGTGTTGGGAAAACCGGGACAGCCACATGCAGAAGAATGAAACCGGACCATTTCCTTACACCACACACAAAAATAGACTCGAAATGGGTGAAAGACCTAAATGTGAGACCCGATGCCATAAAAATCCTAGAAGAGAGCACAGGCAGTAATGTCTCTGACATCTGCTATAGCAACATTTTTCTAAACGTGTCCCCTGAGGTCAGGGAAATAAGAGCAAAAATAAAGCTAGTGGGATTCCATCCAAGGGACACATGGCTTCTGACTCCTGGACCAGTGCTCTTTCCGCGGCACTGCTCTGAAAACTAACAACAAGAGGCACGGGGCCCCGAGGCGCTCTGGAAAAAGGGCAGGATGGCCAGAGGCGGGAACAGACTGGGGACATTACAAAGACGCCAGAAGATGGTGGCTGGCCTCCTATTGCCAGAGTATTTAGCACGAATTACTAACCCACAGAAGCACACCGATGATTAAAGCCTTAGCAGTTTAGGTGTTTCTTTCAGAAAGTTGTGACGGATCGGCTAAAGCTGCAGCGAAAGAGGCGCGTGCTCCCAGACCCGCTGGGGGCCACAAAGGCTGCGGACACGAGGCCCGCGCACACGGCTCGGGAGCTCGGCTCTGCTCTTCTGACAGCTCGCTGAGCAGCGAAGGTGGCTTGTCTCACCGGAGCCAACGTCCTCCAGCCTACAGAGGCAGCAAAACGCCCACCGCGGCTGTGGCACGAGGCTAATTTCGGGCACCGCCCCCTAAAATCCTGAAATGCAGATGCCGATGCTGCTTCCATCTGCCTGTTTACCCCCTCGAGGGGACACGCTTTGCCCTTCCAAGCCTGCATGCTCCCCGAGAGGGAAAGGGGGACAGGCAGCACCTCCGGGTGCTGCACTGGGCCCTCGGGGCCTGGAAGGTTCTGGCACCCTGAGTGTCCTTCACCACTAGCTGCACACCCCAAGTTCGTTCAGGCTTGAGAGCCTGATGTCGGTGGGCGGTAGGGGGAGAGCCAGCCCCACAGACGGGTCTTTCAGCCAAGCCTGGTCATTCCATTGCTCTTAGCAGGGACTGCAGTAGGATGGTCCACTGTGACAATTCTGGGCCACTGAGACTTGAGGAAAACCTGCTGAGGGTTCTCACAAGGTTTTTTCCTTCCTCTTAAAATGAGGTACACGGAAGAGACCGCTTTTCTGCCCCTAGGCCTTGTTGTCCGCAATGCAGCCATTTGGGGACCAACAGAAGTAGGCTACTGAGACGCACGATGCACAGAGGCTCCCACGGGGGGCTGCACAGAGCCACTGGATTGACCATCCACCATTCACTTGGGTTAAGGATGGCTCATCCCACCTCAAGATGATTCCTTATGTGAGGTTCTTTGCAACTAGAGACACCCTAACTGGCTCGTGAAGTTACTGTCACCTTATTCCACGGGGAGACAAGCAACACAGAGGGCTTATAAACCAATGACCCGAAGGCGCACAGCTAATAACGGCCAGGATCAGGATGCACATGGAACGCACGTTTCCATCTTCCCTCTCCCTCCAAGGCCTCCACTGGGCGTTGCATACAGAAAGTACTAAATACATGCTTGTTAACAGACCAGCAGCCTTTCTGCTCCCCAGAGACTAGCAGCAGACCCTCTCGGACACTGGAGCAGTCACCCATGGGCAGGCTCCTCACCACCAAGCCAGAGACTCCATTTCAACCATGAAAGAAATTTCCCACACACCGGAGATACCAAACCCAAAGCAGGGGTCAGGAAATCTCTAGAAACCTGAACTACTGCACCCTGGGGCCTCTGGTGTAATCTAATGAGAAAGGCCTCGCTCTCTCTCTCTCACTTGGCTGTGACTTCAGGACTGTAAGTTGCCTGAAAAAAATAAAAATCAAGGCACAATGCTAACCCCCCATGATTACCAACATGACCAGGTACCTCCCCGCACACCGAGACAGCTCCACCTCTGTTCACATTATAGTCTATAGGACACCTCACCCCGCTCACATACAACCCAGGCAGAGAGAGGAAAAAACAACTGAGCCATCGGAGACGTTCAGCTTCCAGACAGACTAATCCGTTCGCTGCCACCAGTGGGTGAGATGCGGCAGGTCTGCAAGATGAGAAACCAAGTGGAGCTGGGGCTGAGCTGAGTTCACGCAGGAGCCCTTGGGACATTCTTCTTTCCAAACTCTGTGCTTCAGCAGCTAGACTGGAAAAATTAGGTGTTTTGTGCATCTGGGCTTAAATCCTGAGTCCGGGCAAACTAATTAACGTCAGCAATTGAGGCTGCTCAGATGTAAAATGAAGACGCACCAATGATTCGCTCAAGCGGACAGTGCTTACTACGCCTTAGGCTCCGCGCAGGGCCACAGGGGAGCCAGACGATGTGCCGGGAGGAACACGCACATGGAAGCAGGCAGGTGCGACGTACGTTCCCCCCCAGAGTCACACCGGTTTGTGTCCCGATAGGGGAATCGTTGGGTGACGTGGCTCCTGAAGGCAGTGGGGCTAATCTGAGGAATTGGCCAGAAACAGAGGAGGTGAATCTGCTTGTGTGCTTCTGGGCACCTGTGTGGACGGGAGTGAAGGAGCTTTCAGACAAGGCCTGAAGGTGAGAAAGAGCCTGGAGCTTAATCCCAGGAACTGAGACAAGTTCAGGGGACTGGCCTGGAGAGCGTGAGGGGGGAATGGTGGGGAAGGACGCCGAAGAGCCAAAGCCGGGCTGTGTCAACCAGACAGGGGTGTGGACATCATGCTAAGACACCGGAAAGCACAGAGGGCACAGAAGGCACGAGCCAGGCAGGGCCATGCTCCAACCCACTGCCTGTGGAGAACCCACTGGGAGGGGGGACAGTGGGTACAGAGAGGAGGACATCTGCTAGGAGGCTCCGTGGACATCCACAGAAGAGATGGCAGAGGCCAGCACCGGGAAGTGGTTGTGAGGCCAGGACCATGGGAACAGGTAAGAAAGATACGGAAGAGGTAGAGTCAACCGGCGAGAGACTAGGTATGGGAGAGAAGCTGAGGAAGGAGCCACGTCTGGTACTAAGATTTCTGGCTGAAACAACTGGACTTAAGCCTCAGCAACCAGCACCTCAAAGGGAGTCAGGCCAAGAAGCAGGTTCAGAGAGAAGATGACAATTGCAGTGATGGCTACAGTCTATGTGTCAGACCCCGTGTGAAGAGCCCAGGTGGGATAAACATCTGCTCGTCTGACCTTGAACTTTGACTCGTTCCAGGTAATCCAATTTTGCACACCACATCTCATCAATCTTAAAACACATATTTTTTTCACATCTTAACATCTGAAATCAGGATGTTTTAAAACTGATGGGTGACATCGTTTAATTGGCAGTGTTCTTTCTTAGTGATATGTAAAATAGCGGTGCATCTTACAATGGATGACATCTTGGATTTGATGAAATATGATAATGTCTACCAATCTTAGAAGAATACAGTACTTGAATGTCTCTTGTTAGGACATAAATCCTACCTAGTTCCAAAAAGATCTGAAGTAGCCTGTCAAAGTAAAGCTGATAGGACAAGTTGGGTTCTGCAAAAAAATAAAAACCACTCCCAGAATCAAATATTGGAAAGAATCCCCAGAACGCCCTTGTCTCCCACATGAGGGGTTATTTAGCTGGCCATGATTTACACTGTGGATAAAAATAACAGAAGGTCAAACAAACTTCCAGGAACCCCCAATCCTAAGAACTAAGACCAAAACCAGGACACAGAATAATTTGAAAAAAATAACAGTAAGTTCACCGACTTTCAGACAGCACAGAAATGGGTGTGGCCTGGGGTCTCAGAAAAGACATCTTTTATTTTTTTATTTTTTTAAAGATTTTATTTATTTATTTGACACAGAGAGAGAGAGAGAACAAGCAGGGGGCGCAGCAGAGGGAGAGGGAGAAGCAGGCTTCCCGCTGAGCAGGGAGCCCCATGCGGGGCTCGATCCCAGGACCCTGAGATCATGCCCTGAGCCGAAGGCAGACACTTAACTGACTGAGCCACCCAGGCGCCCCAGAAAAAGTATCTTTTTAAAAGAGTGGACTTGGTGGGGCCTTGAAAGCTTCGTAGCTGCATTTCCCACAAAGAATGTGATGACCAAGGCAAGGCCCACTAACGTCTTCCTGATGTAGTTCAAGGGCTCTGTGTAGCTTTATTCAAGAATCGAATGAGCACTTCCCATGACAAAACATGCAGAGAGAACAGCCTCCTGCTTCCAGACTTGGTGGCACAGCTCCGTGTCAGGGTCCACACTCATTTCGGAAGAAGCCAGGCTGTGGCTAAGGCAGGAACCAGAGCCTCTCCCACCCTCCCTGAAGGTAGCTAGTCCTCCCACGGTGGGGTTCCCAAGGGAGACTACAGGGCTGCCTGCCTCCTCCAAGATGCGAACTTCAGAAAAGCTACACGTCAGAAACTCCAAGGACGTCACTTTATTTCTCCTCTGAAACGCGGCATCTCCCTGCTCTGTTTTCAAAGGCTAAGTCACACGTTTCCCTCCGACAGCTCTGACCTTTCCTGGCTTTTCTAACCATGCTCTATTTGGGGCTAGCGATAACAGCCATAGTTATAAAAGGGTTCCCACCAATGACTACATGCTGCACGAACTTGCCATGCGCCATGCTTTGTTTATATTCTCTCATTTAATTCTCACACAAATGCCTTGGGAACACTAATCCCATTTTATTAATGAAATCCAGGGCAGTGAAGGAGAAAAAGATGGCTCCTATGTCTTGGTTTAAAGAAAAAGATCTTTTTTGCGGCGCCTGGGTGGCTCAGTCGGTTAAGTGTCTGCCTTTGGTTCAGGTCATGATCCCAGGGTCCTGGGATCGAGCCCTGCATCAGGCTCCCTGCTCTGCGGGAAGCCTGCTTCTCCCTCTCCCACTGCTTGTGTTCCCTCTCTCGCTGTCTCTCTCTGTCAAATAAATAAAACCTTTCTAAAAAAATAAGTAAATAAATAAAAACAAAATTTTTTGTGTGTAAACCGCTGGAATTCAGAAGTATTTAGATATAATAAGATTGAGTGTAATTTTGAAATATTTTAAGTAATTACGAAGGTCTGTCATTGTCCTACCATTGCTGACATGGTATGTCAGCCCCGCAGCATTTATAAGTTGGAATTCTTAATGAAAAGCCCAACTTCTAATTATCACAGAGTCATTCAGAAACTGAATCTGTTCTACCAGAATTTGCTTTACCATACAACAGAGAAGGAGAATGGTATCTGCTCTGGAAATCAGCCAAAACCAAGGCCCAAACTCAGGGAGAAGGAGCTGATGCGTGTACTCTGGAGTCCACTCACTCCTGGTATCTAGCCAGGAGAAAACCCTCAGAGGTCATCTAGTCAGATACTTCACCGACAGCCGAGGAAACTGAGACAAGGGGCAAAAGTGACAGAGCAAGTTACAGAAGTTATTAACCAGGAATAAAGTTGCCCAAGACCCTAGGAGATCTGGGGCAGAGATGGGGTGGGGTGTGGTCGTTATACTTAAGGCAGTAACAAATGGCTGCTGACAGTGGGAGACAAGGCAGAAAAATGAGAGTTTATTATAAAATAATGATGGATCTTAAGATAGAATAAAACATGAATCCAAATCATTATGAAAACATCTCAATAAACATGGTATTCTCCATTAAAAAAAGAAGAAGAAGAAGAAGTTCCTGATATACCTTAGCATGGTTTTCCGTCAAGAATGTTTTAAGAGGGGCGCCTGGGTGGCTCAGTCGTTAAGCATCTGCCTTCGGCTCAGGTCATAATCCCAGGGTCCTGGGATCGAGCCCTGATCAGCAGGAGACCTGCTTCTCCCTCCCCCTGCTTATGTTCCCTCTCTCGCTGTCTCTCTCTCTCTGTCAAATAAATAAATAAAATCTTTTTTTAAAAAAAAAGAATGTTTTAAGATAAACACAGAGTTCGCATTCAAAGAGGTCAGCTCCAGGTATCTGGAAGGTTAATTCCAGTAGAATACCTTCATGACCAACAATGCTAGATAAATGTTATATATGCAGGCGCTTGTTTTTTCAAGGATAGATGAAGTTTGTTTTTGAGATGTACACACATCTCATGGACAATAGAGCTAATACTCTGAATTCTGAGGGCTAAAATAACTTTTACACAGATGACAACTTATCTAAATGACCTGAAATAAAATGACTGACTGCAAATAAGTCCTCAAGAATGTACAGTACTTAAGCATTACTAATTACCACTCCCAAGGCCACATATATGTCAAACAGCACCTTATCAATCCAATGAGGTTATGGGAGTCCAAAGATAGGCAGACGAGGTAGATAGGAATTTATGACTCCAGCATGAAGTAAGAAGTATATTCGCTCTACATGATCTCTATGATCTCTGTCCCCCGATTGGGAGAGTCTTCCCTTGCCACCCCTTCCCCTCCCCGTGTAGCTCACCTTTACCTCTTAGCAACAGAACAAGGAGGAGGGGACTCTGCCAGAAGACACATCTTCCATTTCTAGATGTTAAATGTGTTCCTTCCCATGTTCCTGGTGTCACCCCCTTCCCCACACCACGCCATCTCTTCCCCATCCCCTCTACAATGAACAGGTTTCTAAAGACCCTCCTGAGGTGATCTCATCCCTGTGTACAGCACCTCCAGGTGGGCAGGCCTAGCCATGCACTGGGCTTGCTCACGCATGTGTCTGGTCCACTGTGCTGGGAACCTGGATTCCTGCTTTACCTTGACATCCTATGCTAGAACTTCAGCTACTTTTACCTCAGCCAGTTTCTTTGCCTCACAGCCACTTAAACACAATTTTGAGGAAAGAACAGGAACCTTGGAGCCAGAAGATCCTGGGTTGAATCCCAGCTCCAGCATCCAAATTGAGCTCTGCGACTGAAAACAAGTTACTTTTCCTTCCCGAGCTTTAGCTCCTTAAGTGTAAAAGAAGAGAATTGTGCAGAGTAAATGCACACTTTGTGTCTGGGCCATAAAGTGCCGGGCACACAGTAGGTGCTCAGTAGATGCTTGTTTCCTTCCTCTCCCTCTCTCTCCGTCTTCCCACTTACAACTGCTGGCAAGAACTTCTTTCTCTTCAGAATATTTTCTCCTATCTCTACCCACTGAGCCCTGTCCGTGTGCTTCCTGCCGGCACTAACTTCTACGCCTGAATCACAAAGAGGGTTTGGAAAACCTGTACTGGGAAGTGTGATTGTACAGCGTTGCCAAACGTGGTTCATAAAATAGAAGTAACACAACTGCACAAAAGGGCTCAACTATAGAGGTCTGTCTGATGACTGAGAAACAGAGGCCCCTGGACGCTCCCAGTCCACCTGTCCTTCTTCCCCTTTCTTTGCCAGACTTAGCAAATAAAAATGCATGATGCCCAGATAAATTTTATTTTCAGATAAACAACAGAGATGTTTCTGGTGAGTCCCAAATATTGTAGTAGAAAAGGAAAATGCCTCCCTAGCAAAGAAAAAAAGCCACAGAGAAAGGAAAATAAAGACTATGACTGTCACAGAAAGAGGTGGCTGTCCCTTCCACCCGATGTCACCAGAGAGAGCTTAAAGTTCTCTGACCGAAAGGGGATTCCTGCCAGAGTCCTGGAGTCCTACGAAGTACCGGGAGGCCGTGAGTAATGGCCAAGGTCTTTCAAGTCCATTTAGCACCAGCGGTTAGTGAATGAGTTGTGAAGACCGCAGTTGCCTCAGCGTTCTCAAGGTCTACACAAAAATACACCCACTAAATGCTTGATACGTGACTTTTATGGTGGTATTTACTCATTAATTTTTTAAACATAATTTTGTTCAATGAGTGAATGTATTTTATATTTCATATAATCCTAAGAATGTTGGAAAAGTGAAAATAAACCACCTATACCTAAATGCAAGTGAGTTTTCTCTTTATTTGGAGTTGCATTTTCTGTTTTAAAAGAAAAAGAGTAAAAAAAAGAATGAAAGAAAGAAAAAGGGTAATAAAACTACACAGGAAAACACACATATGTTAATGTACAAACTGAAACATCAGCTCTCACGAGGATGATTGCAATCACCACTCAACTGACTCCCTGCTTCCACTTATCCAGTTTCTCTCAAACCAGCAGCCAGAATGATCCCTCTAAAAAATAAGTCCCACATGCCACTTCCCATCTCACTCTGAATAAAAGCTAAAGCCTTTACAGCAGCCTGCAAGTCCCTGTAGGACCTGCCATCCACTCCTTTTACCCCCTCAGGCCTCCCCTTCTCCTGCCCAGCTTACTTACTCCAGCCACACTGACCCCTGCCCACAGCGCTCTTGCCCAGGATACCCCTATACTTGAATCTGTCCTCCTTCAAATCTTTGCACTGATGCCAACTTCCCTGCAATGCCTTCTCTGGCCACTTTTTTCAAATCATAAACCCCATTCCTAGTTGCACATTTTGTGTCTCTCCCCACTAGAATGTACAGCAGAAATGTTGGCATTTTGTTCACTGCAGGATCCCAAGCATGCGGAACGGTACGTGGCACATATAGGCACTCAACAACATTTTTACTGAACGTTCAATAAACAGAAGGTAAAAATAACGAGTTACACCAGGTAAAATGTATTTACTACAAGCTAAGCAATGGATAACTATGGGGTTTTCTTCAAGATTTCGAAGTTGAAAACCAGCTCTTCTGCTAAAGCCCCTAATTTGCTTTCTTCTTTTCCTAATCAGAAAGCTAGCAGGAGCCAGAGGGGAATGTCATTTTCTTGCTTCTGATATCAATATTCAAAAATGTAGGACATAGCATTCTCCCTGTTGGCATTTTATAAATAGCATATTTAAAAAAAAAAAAAGTACGTATTTGCCTGAAGTAACATCCTTTTAGGGTGCTTCCCTTAAATGTAAATGGACTAAATTTTCCAATAAAAATGCAAAGAGTGGCTGAATGGATTAAAGACAAAAAAACACTCGAGACCCATCTATATGCTGCCTACAAGAGATTCACTTAAGATGTAAAGACACACAAACTGACAGTGAAGGGCTGGAAAAAGATTTTGCATGTAAATGGAAACCAAAAGAAAGCTAGGCTAGCTACACTTATAGCAGACAAAAAAGACTTTAAAACAAAGACTGTAATAAAAAACAAAGAAGAGGGGCGCCTGGGTGGCTCAGTCGTCAAGCGTCTGCCTTCGGCTCGGGTCATGGTCCCAGGGTCCTGGGATCAAGCCCCGCATCGGGCTTCCTGCTGCTTCTCCCTCTCCCACTCCCTCTGCTTGTGTTCCCTCTCTCGCTGTGTCTCTGTCAAATAAATAAATAAAATCTTTAAAAAAAAAAATAAATAAATAAATGACAAAGAAGAGCATTATCTGATGTTAAAGGGGTCAACCTAACAAGAGAATATAACATTTGTAAATGTTTATGCACCTAACATAGGAGCACCTAAATACATAAAGCAAATATTAACAGACCTAAAGAAAGAAATAGACAGCAATACAATAATAGTATGGGACTTTAATATCCCACTTTCATCAACGAATAGATCATCTCAGATAGGTTATCAAGAAGGAAATATCAGCCTTAATGACATGTTAGACCAGGTGGACTTAACATATATACAGAACATTCTATCCAAAAGGAGAATACACATTCCTCTCATGTGCATATGGAACATTCTCCAGGATAGACTATTATGTTAGGCCACAAAACAATTCTTAATAAATTTAAGAAGACTGAAATCTTATCAAGAATCTTTTCTGACCACAATGGTATGAAACTAAAATCAATTACCAGAAGAAAACTGAAAAATTCACAAAGATGTGGAGATTAAACAACATGCTATGGAACAACCAATGGGTCAAAAAAGAATCAAAAGATTAATAAAAAAGAAAATACCTTGAGACAAATGAAAATAGAAATATAACACACCAAAACTAATGGGATGCAGCAAAAGTTGCTCCGAGAAGGAAGTACATAGCAATAAATGCCTACACCTAAAGAAACAAGAAAGATCTCAAATAAACAACCTAACATTACAACTCAAGGAATTACAAAAAGAACAAAGCCCAAAAATAATAGAAGGAAAAAACAAAGACAAAAACAGAAATAAATGAAATAGAGACTAACAAGACAATAGAAAAGATCGATGAAACTAACAGCTGGTTCTTTGGAATGATAGACAAAATTGACAAACTTTTAGCTAGACTCACCAAGAAGAGAGGATTCAAATAAATAAAATCAGAAATGAAAGAGGAGACATATTAAAATTGATACCACAGAAATACAAAGGATCATAAGAGACTACAATGAACGATTATACACCAACAAATTGGACAACCTAAAAGAAAAGGATAAATGCCTAGAAACACACAACCTACCAAGACTAAATCAGAAGAAATAAAAAATCTGAACAGTCCAATTACTAATAAGGAGATTGAATTAGTAATCAAAATCTCCCAACAAACAAAAGTCCAGAACCAGACATCACTGGTGAATTCTACCAAACATTTAAAGAACAGCAATCCTTTTCACTCTTTCAAAAAACAAAAAAGGAGAGAACACTTCCAAACTCATTTTATAATGCCAATGTTACCCTGATACTGAAACTAGACAAGAACATCACAGAAAAGAAAATTATGGGGCACCTGGGTGGTTCAGTTGGTTAAGCATCTGCCTTTGGCTCAGGTCATAATCCCAGGGTCCTGGGATCAAACCCCACAACAGGCTCCCTGGGGAGCCTGCTTCTCTCTCTCCCTCTGCCTGCTGCTCCCCCTGCTTGTGCTCTCTCTCTGTCTCACTCAAATAAATAAAATCTTAAAAAAAAAAAAAAAAAGAAAAGAAAATTATAGGCCAGTTGGGTAACAGATGTTAACACAAGACTTACTGTGGTGATCATTTCACAATATATACAAATATTGAATCATTATGTTGTACACTCAAAACTAATACTATGTTGCATGTCAATTTAAAATTTAAATTTAAAAAAAGAAAGAAAATTACAGGCCAATATCCATGATGGACATAGATGCATAAATTCTCAACACAATATTAGCAAACTGAAGAAAACACCACATTAAAAGGATCATACATAATGATCAAGTCGGATTTACTCCAGGGATGCAAGGATGGTTCAATATCCATGAACCAATCACTGTGATACACCACCTTAACAAAATGAAACATAACATCCATATGATCATCTCAATAAAAAACACTGTTTACAAAATTCAACACCCCTTTATGATAAAACCTCTCAACAAAGTAGGTATAGAGGGAACATACCTCAATATAATAAGGCCATATATGATAAGTTCACAACTAACATCATACTCAACAGTGAAAAATCCAAAAGCCTGGGGCGCCTGGGTGGCTCAGTCGTTAAGCGTCTGCCTTTGGCTCAGGTCATGATCCCAGGGTCCTGGGATCAAGCCCTGCATCGGGCTCCCTGCTCAGTGGGAAGCCTGCTTCTCCCTCTCCCACTCCCCCTGCTTGTGTTCCCTCTCTGTCTCTCTCTGTCAAATAAATAAAATCTTTTTTTAAAAAATCCAAAAGCTTTATCTCTAAGATTAGGACAAGACAAGGATGCTCACTCTCTCTACTTTATTCAACATAATACTGGAAACCCTAGCCAGAGTAATTAGGCAAGAAAAAGAAATAAAATGCAACCACACAGGAAAGGAAAAAGTAAAACTATCATTATTTGCATATGACATGACATTACAAATAGAAAATCCTAAAAACCCCACCAAAAAACTGTTGGAACTAATAAAGAAATTCCGTAAAGTTCCAGGATACAAAATCAATATGCAAAAATCTGTTGAATTTCTATACACTGATATGAACGTTCAAAAAGAGAAATTAAGAAAATAATTTCATTTATAACTGCATCAAAAAGAACAAAATACCTAATAATAAACTTAACCAAAGAGATGAATATTCTGTACACTGAAAACTGTATGACCCTGATAAAAATAAATTGAAAAATAAATAAATAATAAGATATTCCATGCTCATGGATTAGAGTATCACTAAAATGTCCCTACTATCCAAAACCATCTACAGACTGAATGTAATTCCCATTAAAATTCGAATGCATTGGGACTCCTGGGTGGCTCAGTCAGTTAAGCATCTGCCTTCAGCTCAGGTCATGATCCCAGGGTCCTGGGATTGAGTCCCGTGTTGGGCTCCCTGCTCAGCAGGGAATCTGCTTCTCCCTCTCCCTCTGTCTCCTCCGCTCTGCTCATGTTCTGTCTCTGTCTCTCAATCTCTCTATAAAATAAATAAAATCTTTTATTTTTTTTCTTTTAAGATTTTATTTATTTATTTGACAGAGAGAGAGACAGCGAGAGAGGGAACACAAGCAGGGGGAGTGAGAGAGGGAGAAGCAGGCTTCTCGCAGAGCTGGGAGCCCGATGTGGGGCTCGATCCCAGGACCCTGGGATCATGACCTGAGCCAAAGGCAGCCGCTTAACTGACTGAGCCACCCAGGCGCCCCTAAATAAAATCTTTTAAAAAAAAATTCCAATGCATTTTTCACAGAAAGGAAAAACTCTAAAAATTCTAAAATTTGAATGGAACCACAAAAATCCCTGAGTAGCCAAAGCAATCTTAAGAAGAACAAAGCTGGAGGCATCACACTGTCTTATTTCAAACTATATTACAAAACTACACTAATCAGAACAGTAAGATTTGGACATAAAAACAGACATATAGATCAATGGAACAGAATACAGAGTCCAGAAATAAAACCGTGCACATACGGTCATTTAATTAATGACAAAGGAGTCAAGAATATAAAATGGGGAAAGGACAGTCTCTTCAATAAATGGTATTAGAAAAACTGGATAGCCACATGCAAAAGAATGAAACTGGGCCACCATCTTACACCATCCACAAAAATTAACTCAAAGTGGATTAAAGACTTTAATGTTACACCTGAAACCATAAAACTTCTAGAAGAAAGCATGGGTGGTAAGTACTTAGACATCAGCCTTGGCAATGATGTTTTGAATCTGACACCAAAAGCAAAAGCAACAAAAGCAAAAATAGCAAATGGGACTACATCAAACTAAAACACTTCTGCACAACAAAGGAAACCATCAACAAAATGAAAAGGCAACCTACTGGATGGGAAAAAATATTTGCAAATCATATATTTAATACAGAGTTAATATATAAAATATATAAAGAACTCCTACAATAGAAAAAAGAAATCAATTTTTAAAGTGGGCAGATCTGAATAGACATTTTTCCAAGGAAGACATACAGATAGCCAATGGCTACATGAAAAGATGCTTGGTATCACTCATCATCAAGGAAATGCAAATCAAAACCACAATGAGATATCACCTCCCACCTGTTAGAATAGCTAGTATCAAAAAGACAAGAAGTAATAAGAATTGGAGGGGATGTGGAAAAATGGGAACCCTTGGCTCTGTTGGTGGAATTATAAATTGGTGCAACCACCAAGGAAAACAGTATAAAGGTTCCTCAAAAAATTAAAATAGAACTACCGTATGATCCAGAAATTTCATTTCTGGGTATTTATGCGAAGTATTTAAACATTTACTCAAAAAGATTTGCACACCCATGTTCACTGCAGCATTATTTAGAATAACCAAAATATAGAAACAATCTAAGTGTCCATGGATAGATGAATGGATAAAGAAATATGGCATATATATGTTATATTGTGACTTATAGTAAGAAATATATATTTGGTCTTCAACCCAGTTCTTGGCATGGAACTTCTAACCCTTGGAATTTCCTGTGGTAAGAGCAATAAAGGTGTCTTTTGTTATGTTAATGAGGTGACTTTTGGAAAGCCCTTAGGTAACCTAAAGATGGGGGCTGTTGTCCCGGGAGCCAACCAGGTAATTAGAAGGTTTTAACTTTCAGTACTTCCACCCCAACCTCTAGGGAAGGGAGAGGGGCTAGAGGTTGAATCAATCACCAATGGTCCATGATGATTTAATCAATTGTGACTATGTGATAAAGCCTCCATAAAAACCCAAAAAGACAGGGTTCAGAGAGCTTCTGGATCGGTGAACACATGAAGATTTGGAAAGAGTGGTGACCTGGAGAAAGCAGGAGGCCCATACCCTGCCCCATGCATCTCCTCCACCTGGCTGTTCCTGAGTTATACCCTTTTATAATAAAACAGTGATCTACTATGTAAAATGTTTCATATTTCAAATTAATTGAACTCAAGGAGGGGATCACGGGAATCTGATTTTTAGTCAGTTGGTCAGAAGTACAGTTAACAACCTGGACTTGTGAAGGGCATCTGAAATCCAAGGAGGGGGTTGTGGGGACCTCCAATCTGTGGCCCCCATAGTCAGAAGCACAAGGAACAGCCTGGGCTTGCTGCTGGCATCTGACTCAGAGTAAGGGCTGAGGATAGTCTTTTTAGGACTGAGCCCTTACCCTGTGAATCTGATACTATCTTTAGGTAGACAGTATCATCAGGGAGTTGAATTCTCAGACACTGCTGGAATTGGGTCAGGAACCTAATTTAATGCATATACAATGGAATATTATTCAGTCACATAAAAGAAGGAAATCTTGCCATTTGGGACAACATGGATGGAGCTTGAGGGGATTATGCTAAGTGAAATAAGTCACACAGAGAAAGAAAGAGCCCAATCTCACTTATATATGGAATCAAAACAAACAAACAAGCTCATGGATTCAAAGACCAGATTAGTGGTTGCCAGAGTGGAGGGTAGGGGTACATGAAATGGGTAAAGACCAAAAGGTACAAACTTCCCATTATGAAATAAGTCCTAGAGATGTAATGTACAGTACACTGACTATAGTTAATAATACTGTATTGCATGTTTGAAAGTTGCCGAGAGAATAAATTTTAAAAGTTCTCATCGCAAGAAAAAATATATTTGCAACTATGTATAGTGATAGATGCTAACTAAACTTACTGTGGCGATCACCTTGCAATAGGGACAAATAACAAATCATTATGTTGTGCACCTGGAAACTAATACAACGTTATACGTCAATTACACCTCAATCAAAAAAAAAAAAAAAAAAAAACGTCTCCCCACTCAAGCTAAGAACAATCAAGAAATTCCAGGCTAAAGTACGAGCTCTATAAAGTTTCAGCACAACATTCAATCATGTTTGCTTTTGGGCAAAGTTCCCATCTGTTGCCCTTTTTACAAAGGTCCAACTGAATGACCTTTAAAGGTGATACATGCCAAAATCCAAAATGCCAGACAGAATTCTCATTACCTCTCAGTGGAGTCTCTGATGAGCTGCTGCAGGTCCACCTCCTGCTTCCTCAGGTTTCCAAAAGAAGACTGACTTTCCACCAGTCCTTTGCCTCCAACATTCATCTTGACCTTCCCTAGCGCCGTCTCGATGGTCCCACTCACATGGTTTTGAAACTTGCTCTCATATTTCACAAAGTCCGACTCCACGACCACTGGAGGGAATGAGACTTGCAAAGGCATCTGATGATGATATGGCCACCTAGCTGCCTTAGGCCACCTACCTTCCCAATCCTGTGGAAATCCACAGGAAACGTGAAGTTCGCACTCAAAATGGAGAGCCGGCAGCCATGTTCTGTGTGTGTTCTAAAGAAAATGGAGCTGGCCCACTGAGGTACTGACTGAGAGCATGGTGGGACTTGTGGCCAGGGGCTCTACTTGGTGCTCTTGGTTGTCTTTCAATTCCAATATATACGTATGTAGACAGGTGCACCAAAAGTATCAGGAGAGTTTAACAAATAATTTTAAAGAAAGCCTCCTGGGGCCCATGGCAGGCTCAGTCGGAAGAGCACACAACTCTTGATCTCAGGGTTGTGAGTTTTAGCCCCACGTTGGGTGTAGAGATTACTTAAAAATAAATAAGTAAATAAACTTTAAAGCAAGCATCCATTTAACCACTATCCAGATAAAATACGTTTTTTAAATTTTTTTAAATAGAATATTTTCAATGTGTGCTTTTCCAGGGTGAAGACTGGAAAGGGACTTCATGAGGATGACACCTAAGCAGAGTGAAAATAGCAGCTCTGCTCATGATCCACGTCCGAGTGGTCTGCCTTACCCCGTATCTGGCAGGTCAGCCACGTGGAGCTTGGGCATCTTCCCTTCCCACCCACCAGTCTTGGAGAACATTCCCTTGGCCTTCATTACCATCCCTATGAAAAAATTTCCTTTCCCGTACTTACCTGTTTATTTATTTTTTTAATTTTTAATTTTTTTTTTTAGAGAGAGAGCGTGGGTGGAGGGAGGGAGATGCAGAGGGAGAGAGAATCTTAAGCAGGCTCCATCCCCAGCACGGGGCTCAACATGGGGCTGGATCTCACCACCCTGAGATCCTGACCTGAGCTGAAATCAAGAGTCTGATGTTTCACTGACTGAGCCACCCAGGCACCCCATGCTCACCTGTGTATATTGACCTCTACCTGGCCATTTAATTCCTTATCATACAATACCTTATCTCTACTCCTGATAAAGTCAGTGGGCATGCCTGGCCTCCCTCTCCCTCCATCTCAAACACCATCCCGGGATATACAAGCTCCAGACTCCCCACCCTTACTTTCTGGCTTCCCAGACTTAGGAAGATGCCGCCCCCTACCAGGTATCCCAGCTTCAATCAAGTCCTCTGGGAATTACTACGTTCCTCATCTGCTCACATCCAGGGGACTATCACATTGCCTTCAAGATCTGTCCTTCTTATCTGGACACTGAAGATAAATACCTGATGATCTCATTTCTGAATTGCCAGCCTTCTCTTATCTCCAGATTTCTACTGTTCTTATTTTTAATCCAACCAAATACCACCATAAAAATAGTGTCAGTCACTGTCGTTTGATCTGGCTACATTTAGGGCCCCTTAGGAACTTCACACTGGGCTGTTTCCATTTCCCTGACCCAAGGCTCTCCTGAGCTCCTGGTTGTACTTCTAAGGGATTCAGATCTGCCTACAGTCTGAAAGGCTTCTTTCCAACCACTCACTGCCCCCAACACCTGTATTTCCTTCACTTCAGTCAAGAAAACCCTTCCTCAGCAAGGGTTAATGAGAATTAATCATTAATCACTATCTTTGCAATTTACAAAATAGAGAATCATCTCTGTCACCACCACCAAACATGAGACAACTGTGAAAATGCCCTCAATTCAAAGCCTTTTCCTATTTATATCTTGTGGAATACAAACACTTTGGGAAATGTTTTGGGAAGTAGCATAGAGCACTTGTTAAGAGCTCAAGATTTTAATCACTATTCTAATATTCCTACCTATAAGAACTTGTTAACATCCATCTCCCTGAACCTCAGTTTTCTCAGATGTAATCTGGAGAGAATACCTTCCTGATGGATTCTGTTACAAGTTGATGTATGTAAATCACATAACAGAGAGCCAGGTACATAGCAAGTGCTCACTCTATCCACTGGGCTTAGGCCAGAACAATGTCATTTTCTGATAAAAGCAACAGTCCTAGGTTGTACAAAGTGCTACACAGATAGAAATTTTATTTCTTTACCTAGAGAAAACTCTAGCTATTTTTGGACCAGCTTGAGAGCCTGCCCTGCTCTCCCCAGAAAGCTTCCTTATGTGAGTAATAAAACTTTTCACACCCTCCTGATGGCTATGTGGCATCATCAACCGCAACACTAAACCAGATTTTGGGTGGTAGATCCGTCCTACCTATGCTGAGTGGCCACAACACTTACAATGGGCATGTCTTACTTTTGTACTCAAAACTGCAATATTATTTTTTTTAATTAAGCTATAACTTCTCATGTCGGGCCTGTAGAATTTTGTTCATTTAAGAAAAGTATATGCCTTGAGGCACCTGTGTGGCTCAGCGTTGGACTCTTGATTTCAGCTCAGGTCATGATTTCAGGACTGTGGAATCGAGCCTCACTCGGGCACCATGCTCAGCAGGGAGTCTGCTTGAGATTCTCTCTCTGCCTCTCCCCCCCACCAAAATAAATAAAATCTTAACAAAAAAAAAAAAAAAAGAAAGGATATGTCTTTAAGAGAGTGTGCAAAGAAACAGAATTCATGGTAAGGTCTCACCTTATAATCAATCACTCAAGACAGCATGTACCTAGGAGATGAATCATCTTTTCTGGGACTAACTGTAGACTATCCCCAAAGAAACCTACCTGGACTCAGAAATTGGTCTTCTGTGAGTACATCTCCAAGGGTGACAGATAAAAACTGGTACTTGGGTCTCTGCCAGCACCAGAATCTCTTTTTTTTGGTCACCAGACTTAGAAGTTGTAACTTATCAGAGTCATTCAAGTTTGTTACTGCAATCAGGTTACCTCCGGCATCAACTTCTTTAAGAAAATTCCTTGTTGCTTTGGCAAACATTATGAGAGCTCCAAATTACCTGAATAAAAAAACAAAACAGTTACTCCCAAATTAAATAAGTTATTATTTCATTTATTTTTTTCTAAAAGTGCCTTATTTTTCCTTCGTGTCAATCACTATACATGAAAGAATACCTTCTTCTTAGAAAACCCTCTAGTGTGGGTTCAGCTGATGACAAAGAAATCAAATTGAAATACTGAAAGAGAGTATGTAAGTCTAGATAGACTAAGTTAAGCTTCAGACACAAATAACCTCCAAATATTAGTGGCTTATACCAAGAAAGGTGTATTTACTGGTCACAGTCTATGTCTGGTAGAGGAGGACAGGAGAGCTTTTCTCATCATAGTCATTCAAGGATCCAGATTGAAGGGGCAGCCACCATCCAATATGAAAGAGTTCTGGAAAGTCTCACACCAGCAATTAAATGCTCTGGCCCAAAATTCACACACATCATGTCCACTCACAATTTGTCAGAGTAGTCATATGGCCTCAGCCAGCAAGAATGGTCAGGAAATACAATTGTACCATGGATCTAACAGGTAGAGACCTGAGAATATTTGTTGACCCACATACTGACTACCCTAATTTGTAACATACAAAGATATGACCACTTCTTTAAAGGGCAACATGCTTTTTCTCCACACTGTATGATTTCCCCTATTCACAATGCAAAGAAACTATTACTTTTTAATCCAGAAATGAAGACTAGTCACTCCTCAGCTGTAGGGAAAAAGAAGAAACACACTGGAAGATATAAAGAAAACTGGCTAAAGCCAGATTCCTATCTCATGCTGTACACAAGAGCAAATTCTCGATGGATTAGAAGGTTTTTTGAGGAAAAGAATGAAACCATAAAAGTACTAGAAAAAAATATAAATAAATATTTGTTCAGTTGTAGGACAAGAAAGGCCTTTAGGAAGACAAATGGCAAACTGAGAAAATACTTATATTTATAACGAAGAACTAGAATACTTTATAAAAAAATCTTTCACAAATTGTTTTTAAAACACAATAATAGAAATATGGGCAAAGGTTATAAACAATTCACAATATATAAACTGCACAAGCACACACATATATAGTTATTACTCAAAAAAAAGCACAAGTGAAATAAGATTTTTAAAAAAATTATCCATGGTCAAAGGTTAAAATAGCTAATGGACAAGAAATGTGTTTTATTTGTATTTGTACCCTGGTGTTTGGCAGTCACAGAGATATAAAAACACAGTTTGAGAGGTGGGAGTAGTCTTAGACATTAACTAGTTCAACCCACTTGCTTTATTTATTTTTTAAATTTTATTTATCTATTTAAATTCAATTAATTAGCATATAGTGTATTATTGGCTTCAGAGGTAGAGGTCAGTGATTCATCAGTCTTATATAACACTCAGTGCTCATTATATCATGTGCCCTCCTTAATGCCCATCATCCAGTTACCCCATCCCTCCACCTACGTCCCCTCCAGCAACCCTCAGTTTGTTTCCTATAGTTAAGAGTCTCTTCTGGTTTGTCTCCCTCTCTGATGACTTCACATTCAGTTTTCCCTCCCTTCCCTTAAGATCCTCTGTTTTGTTTCTTAAATTCCATATATGAGTGAAATCATCATAACTGTCTTTCTCTGACTGATTTCACTTAGCATAATACCCTCTAGTTTTATCCATGTCATTGCAAATGCTAAAGTATCATATTTTTTGATGGCTGAGTAATATTCCATTGTGTATACATACCACATCTTCTTTACCCATTCATCTGTTGAAGGACATCTGGGCTCTCTTCCATGTTTTGGCTATTGTGGACATTACTGCTATAAACACTGGCGTGCAGGTGCCCCTCTGGATCGCTGTTTGTATCCTTTGGGTAAATGCCTAGTAGTGCAGTTGCTGGGTCGTAGGGTAGTTCTGTTTTGTTTTTTGTTTTTTTTTAAGATTTTATTTATTTATTTGAGAGAGAGAGAAAGAGAGAGAGAGAGAAACAGCATGAGAGGGGAGAGGGTCAGAGGGAGAAGCAGGTTCCCCGCTGAGCCGGGAGCCCAATGTGGGACTCGATCCCAGGATTCCGTGATCATGACCTGAGCTAAAGGCAGTTGCTTCACCAACTGAGCCACCCAGGCACCCTGGGTAGTTCTATTTTTAACTCTTTGGTAAACCTCCATACTGTTTTCCAGAGTGGCTGTACAAGTTTGCACTACCACAAGCAGTGTAAGAGAGTCCCCCTTTCTCCGCATCCTCGCAGAGGACGAAACAAAGTTGTTTCCTGACTTTGTTAATTTTAGCCATTCTGACTGGTGTGAGGTGGTATCTCACTGTGGTTTTGATTTGTATTTCCCTGATGCGAAGTGATGTTAAGCATTTTAAGAACAAATATTGTTAAAATGTCTATGATACCCAAAGCAATCTACACATCCAATGCAATCCCTATCAAAATATCATCAACATTTTTCAAAGAGCTGGAACAAATAATTCTAAAATTTGTATGGAACCAGAAAAGACCTGACTAGCCAAAGGAATGTTGAAAAAGAAAACCAAAGCTGGTGGCATCACAATTCTGGATTTCAAGCTCTATTACAGAGCTGTAGTAACAAGACAGTATGGTATTGGGACAAAAATAGACATGTAGATCAATGAAACAGAATAGAGAACCAAGAAATGGACCCTCAACTCTATGGTCAACTAATCTTTTTTTTTTTTTTTTTAAGATTTTATTTATTTATTTGACAGAGAGATAGCAAGAGCAGGAACACAAGCAGGGGGAGTGGGAGAGGGAGAAGCAGGCTTCCCGCCAAGCAGGGAGCCCGATGTGGAGCCCGATCCCAGGACCCTGGGATCATGACCTGAGCTGAAGGCAGACGCTTAACGACTGAGCCACCCAGGCGCCCTATGGTCAACTAATCTTTGACAAAGCAGGAAAGAATATCCAATGGAAAAAAGACAGTCTCTTCAACAAATGGTGTTGGGAAAATTGGAGAGCCACATGCAGAAGAATGAAACTGGACCACTCTTTACACCATACACAAAAATAGACTCAAAATGGATGAAAGACCTAAATGTGAGACAAGAATCCATCAAAATCCTAGAGGAGAACAGGAGAACACAGGCAGCAACCTCTTTGACCTTGGCCATAGCAACTTCTTGCTAGACAGGTCTTCAATGGCAAGGGAAACAAAAGCAAAGATGAACCATTGGGATTTCATCAAGATAAAAAGCTTTTGCACAGCAAAGGGAACAGTCGAGAAAACCAAAAGACAACCTACCGAATGGGAGAAGATATTTGCACATGTCTTATCAGATAAAGGACTAGTAACCAAAATCTACAAAGAACTTATCGAACTCAACATCCAAAAAACAAATAATCCAATCAGGAAATGGACAGAAGAAATGAACAAACATCTCTCCAAAGAAGATGTACAAATGACCAACAGACAGAACCGACTTACTTTAACATGAACCTCCTCTAGGACATCAGAAAATGTTTGTCTTACTTATCACTAGTTTTTCTCTAACGTGCCTTTTCTTAGATTACTATTCTTGCATATTAACAATAAGAATAAACATTTAAGGAAGGGATTCTAAAACATAAAAAGTTCCTTTCTTATTTGAGAGAGAGCGCTCATGTGTGCAAGCAGAGGGAGGGGTAGGCGGGGAGGGAAAGGGAAAGAGAATCTGAAGCAGACTGCACACCAAGGACAGAGTCCGACACAGGGCTCAATCCCACGACCTCGAGATCATGACCTGAGCTGAAACCAAGAGTCAGCTGCTTGAATGACTGAGCCACCCAGGCACCCCTAAAAGTTCCTTTCTGATCAACAGTGAACTGTAAAAAAGGAAAACTATGTATGCTCAAATTCTCATCTCTAAAGCATCTCTCACTATACTAAGTTTCTTACGTGTGATGGAGCACTCATTCATTTATCAAAACATTTACTAAATCATTAATTATCCTTAAGTACCTACTCTATGCGGGTACTGTGTTTAAGCACTTAGGATACTGATACAAAAAGTCACCTCTATACAGATGGCCAACAAACACATGAAAAGATGCTCAACATCATTCATCATTAGGTAAATGCAGATCGAAACTATGAGATACCACCTCACACCAGTCAGAACGGCTAGAATCAAAAAGACAAGAAATAGTAAGTGTTGATGAGGATGTGGAGAAAAAGGAACCACCATGCACTGTTGGTGGGAATGCAAATTGGCATAGCCTTTGTGGAAAACAGTATGGAGGTTCCTCAAAAAATTAAAAATAGAAATACTGAACAATCAGTAAACCCACTACTGGATATTTACCCAAAGAAAACAAAACACTAATTTGAAAAGATATGTGCACCCCTATGTCTATTGCAGCATCGTTTACAATAGCCAAGACACGGAAGCAACCCAGGTATCCACCAACAGACGAACAGATAAAGAAGTGGTGTATATATATGCAATGGAATATTACTCAGCCATAAAAGAGAATGAAATCTTGCTATTTGCAACAACATGGATGGACCTAGAGGGTATTATGCTAAGTGAAGTCAGGCAAAGACAAATATCATAGGATTTCCCTAATATATGGAATTGAAAAAAAAACACAAAATAAATGAACAAACAAAAGTAGAAACAGATAAATAAATACAAAGAACTGATGGTTGCCAGAGAGGTGGGGTAGGGGGATGGGTGAAGGGGAGTGGATGGCACAGCCTTCCAGTTATGGAATAAGTCACAAGGATGAAAGGCACGGCATAGGGAATATAGTCAACGGCACTGTGATAGCCTTGTATGGTGACAGATGGTAGCCACACTTGTGGTGAGCATAAGGTACAGAGTTATCAGATCACTACGCTGTAGAGCTGAAACTAACGTAACATTGTCAACTCAAAAACAGACACACATATCAATGGAAAAGAACAGAAAACCCAGAAATGGACCCACAACTCTATGGTCAACTAATCAACAAACCAGTAAAGAATATCCAATGGAAAAAAGACAGTCTCTTCAGTAATTGGTGTTGGGAAAACCAGACAGCCACATGCAGAAGAATGAAACTGGCCCACTGCCTTACACCACACACAAAAACAAATTCAAAATGGATGAAAGACCTAAATGTGAGACTGGATCCTAGAGGAGAACACAGGCAGCAACCTCTTCGACCTCAGCCACAGCAACTTCTTCCTAGAAACATCACCAAAGGCAAGGGAAACAAAGGCAAAAATGAACTATTGGGACTTCATCAAGATAAAAAGCTTCTGCACAGTGAAGGAAACAGTCAACAAAACTAAAAGGCAGTCTACGGAATGGGAGAAGATATTTGCAAACAACATATCTGATAAAGGGTTAGTATCCAAAATCTATAAAGAACTTATTAAATTCAACACCCCAAAAAACAAATAATCCAGTTAAGAAATGGGCAGAAGACATGAATAGACACTTTTCCAAAGACGACATCCAGATGGCTGACACATAAGAAGAAGCTCAACATCACTCGGCATCAGGGAAATACAAATCAAAACCATGATGAGATACCACCTCACACCTGTCAGAAAGGCTAAAATTGACAACACAGGAAACAACAGATGTTAGTGAGGATGCGAAGAAAGGAGAACCCTCTTGCACTGTTGGTGGGAATGCAAACTGGAGAACAGTATGGAGTTCCTCAAAAAGTTAAAAACAGAACTGCCCTACGATCCAGCAATTGCACTACTAGGTATTTACCAAAAGAATACAAAAATACAGATTCGAAGGGGTACGTGCACCCCAATGTTTATAGCAGCATTATCAACAATAGCCAAACTATGGAGAGAGTCCAAATGTCCATCAACTGATGAATGGATAAAGAAAATGTGGTGTGTACACACACACACACACACACACACACACACACACACAGGAATATTACTCAGCCATCAAAAAGAATGAAATCTTGCCATTTGCAGCAACATGGATGGAACTAGAGTGTATTATGCTAAGTGAAATAAGTCAGAGAAAGACAAATACCATATGATTTCATTCATATGTGGAATTTAAGAAACAAAACAGATGAACATAGGGGATGGGGAAAATAAGGAGAGAGGGAAACAAACCATAAGAGACTCTTAAAGACAGAGAACAAACCGAGGGTTGACAGAGGGAGGTGAGTGTGGGATGGGCTAGCTGGGCGATGGGTATTTAGGAGGACATTTGCTGTGATGAGCACTGTGTGCTGTATGTAAGTGATGAATCACTGAATTCTACTCTGAAACCAATATAATACTGTATGTTAAAAATTTTAAATAAAAATTAAAAACAAAAACCAAAAAACATAGTGTGTCAACTCTACTTCAGTAAATATATAAAGTAGGCTCTCTCCTTAATGAGCTACTAGTTGGGTGGCCAGATAGAGAAATAAATAATTAGGTTTTATGCTAGGTATTGACACAGATTGTTACAAGAAATGAACCAAGAAAAGGGCATCTAAATCCAACTGGAGAGAAGCATAGGGTCAGAGAAGTCTTCCTGAAGTGGGCAGCATCCAAGCTGCCTCTCGTGGGCTAAGCAGAAGCAAGCCGGCGCAGGAGTACCGTGGGGGTGCTTAGCAGAAGAGCAGCAATTATAAAAGCCCAGCATGTGCAGGACGTGGCCGAAGGGTGGGGAAGATCGTGCCTGGCAAGATTTGTGACCGGCAAGCTCGTAATGGTCCACGAGACATCATTTTGTGTTAATAGGCCCATTGCCACTTCCTCGCTTTTCAAGCTCCGAGACTAGTTCCTGCTTTGGTTCTAGAGTGTGGAAGGGCAAAGGACAGGGATGAGGAAGCCTCGGGCCAGGACATGCAAGGCGTGCCTCCCCTGCTGGGCCCTGGGCAGCAAGGGCCTTCAGAGGGAGGGACTGTATAGGGAGTGATGCAATCAAAGCGGTCACTTAGCAAGATGTTCTGGAAGCAAAATAGGAAACCAGCTGGAAGGGAACAAGATTAGAGATGGACAAAAAATGGTTATACTGAACTATGTCACATGCACAAGGATAGAAAAGATGATTTGGTGGTTTCCCCAGAACTGTGGTTGGATGTGAGAGTGGTGTTGAAAGAGACTCCCTAGGATGGCTTCCAGGTGTCTCAGGTGTGGGCTGGCCGATGAGATGCCAGTTACCAAGAAAGGGAATTCAGGAGGAAGCAGATTGGTGGCAGACAGTAAGACAGTACCTGCTGGAAGTGTAGCTAGGAGAGTGTGTAAGATTTATTTTGCCCAACAGAGGGAAAGAACCTTTAACAAAATAAGGTCTCCCCAATGACCTGTGGAAATCCATCCTGCTTGTCCAAGAGAAGAACCACAGCAGAATCTGCCTCACCGTGCCACTGGTAACAGAATCTCTCTCTCTCTCTCTCTTTTTAAGATTTTATTTATTTATTCGAGAGAGAGAGAGAGAGAGAGCACAAGCCGGGGGAGGGGCAGGAAAGGGAGAAGCAGACTCGATGTGGGACTTGATCCTGGGACTCTGGGATCATGACCTGAGCTGAAGGCAGTCGCTTAACCAACTGAGCCACCCAGGCGCCCCAGAACCTCTCTTTTTATGGTTTCTATTCTTTTCTGGGACTACCTGAGAGGGACATCACTAACTTCCCTTCAGATTAAACAAGTTTCTGAAGAAGACAGATCAGACTTGCCATTAAAAAACAACAAAACCCATCTGTTGTGGGTGGCAAAGCCTTTGTAATGATGCTAATCCTCCCCAGAGGAATTAGAGGATAAAGAAAGGGAACTCCTAAATTAATTTTTAATTTTTTTCCATCTACCATCAGATACAGCCAATTTGCCTTCTTGACAGGGTAGTTTGCTTTAGGAAGAGTTAATGCAGGTGGCTACTGGTTTACAGGTTAATTGAATCAGGCTTATTCAATCAAGGAACTCCGTTTATTCCTGTGAAGTTAGAGGTTTCTTTTATCTTATTCTTTGAATACATAATACATTACATGGCTCAAATATCTAAACAGTGTAAAAAAATACACACTGAGAAATCCCATTCCTACTCAGGTCCTACTACCCTTTCCATGGCTCTCCCCTGTAGGTATATTACCTTGGTGTTTCTTTATACAAATATAAGTTCAAAGGAGTCTGCACACTGTTCTGTATGTTACTTTTTGTCATGTAACAATGTATCCTGGAGATCTTTCCATGTTAGTACCTTCATCTTTGCAGCTGCATAATACTCCACCGTGCGGCTATCCCACTGTTTGTCCTGTACTGCCGATTGCGTAGGTTATTTCTACATTTTTTTCTTATAAAAATGCCACACTAAATACTCTTGAACATATGTCTTCTTCACACATGGTCAAGAGAACACGAAGGAAGATTCCAACAAGAGTGCTAGAGGTGCCTCGATGGCTCAGTTGGTTAAGCGTCTGCCTTCGGCTCAGGTCATGATCCCGGGGTCCTGGGATCGAGTCCCACATCGGGCTCCCTGCTCAGCGGGCAGTCGGCTTCGCTCTCTTTCTCTCCCTCTGCCCCTCCCCACTGCTTGTTCTCTATCACTTTCTCACTCTCTCGCCAATAAATAAAATCTTAAAAAAAATTCTTTTAAAAAAAGAGAGATTGCTAGATCAATGGGTAAATATATCTCTAATTTTAGGGGTTGTACCATTTTGCAGTCTCACCAATAAGGTATGAAAAATCTCAGCAATAGAGTCTGTTATCAAACTTTTGTATTTTTGTCAGTCTCATAGGTGAGAAACAGTATCTCAGTATATTCTTAGGGTATGTTATTGTAACATAAATCAAGCATCTTTTGTTTAAAGAATTTATTATTTTTCTTAACTGTGTCCTTAGTCCATTTTCTATTGGTTTTTTCTTTATTCCTAGGACCTTTTGATTAACAGAGGGATTAGCTAAAATATAGGCTAGAAATTTAACACAACGGTTTATCGTGGCATCGTTTAATGTGGCATTGGAAGACAGTAAGTTGCCATACCATTCTCAAACATCTGAAGTAACTGCCTAGCCAGGAAAGATTAAATAATATGCCGAGGGCCAACTGAAGGATCTAGAACCCAAGTTGCCTGACACATACAAGCACAAGAAAGTCTCAATTAACCATAAGTCAGACGTCAGATTCAAATTTCCAGTGTGTTCCAATCTGGAAGTAGACAAAAATGGCCTCATGAGAGATCTACCTCAAATCGCTCATGACCTAAAAATCCATTGCGTTTCACAGCCGTACCACAGGTCCCCTCTCACACAGGGCCTTACGAATCCCAGTAGCTCAGTGGGGTTAAATCAGTGGAGGGTATTAAGGAGGGCACTTGCTGTGATGAGCACCAGGTGTTGTACGGAAGTGCTGAATCACTAGATTGTACACCTGAAACTAATATTACACTGGATGTTAACTCACCTACATCTGTGGTTTCCCAGCTCGAAGCAATTAGAACTCAGAAAGTCAAAAGCAATGAGGTAAGGATATGTAAGTTTAAATCAGACTCCTGGACAACAAATCTCGAAGGAAGAGACCAAGAAAGCAAGACAATGCCAAGTCAGAAAAGCACACGGCGCCCTGGGAACAAAGAATCCTAAAAGTAGGTGCCAAGGTAATGATTGCATGAGAATATACTACAACTAGCATCCATTCTTAATCAAATCCTTGAGGTGTAAAGAACCCAGTTCTTCCTCATACCCAATTCGGGATTCTTCTCTAGAGCAGCTCTGGTTGATCACTAGGCCTCTGCTTGTGTAGTTCTGGGCAAGAAACCTCAACATCAAAATACACTAAAGAGAAACAACTGTATGGTGAGTAGCGCGGAGTGCCAGGCACTGGGCTGAATTCTTGCTCCGCATTTCCTCATTTAATCTGCACAACAACCCTGAGTAGGCATTTTACAGATGTGGAAGTTTGAAGATGTTAAGTAACTTGCCCAAATCACGAGAGAGAAAAAAGAAAAAACAAAACAAAAAAACCCAAACCAGCGCCCAGCGCCGACACCGCGAGCTGGCCTGGGACTATCAGCCAGCCCTGGTGTTGCTACGCAACGGCCCCGCGTTCTCCTGCTGAACACGAACAACGTCTCAGAAGAGCAACATCAAGCAAGGCCACTCTGTGGTCGTGATAAATTAAGACAAAAACAAGACCCCTCATAATCTCGTCTGACCTCAGACAAAATATGAACATTGTCCAAACCACAAAAACGACCAAACACCGCCCCCCCCCAACCACCGCCACCAAGGGGTGGCTAATGACTGACTGCGGCTTCTTGGCCAACCAAGGCTTTTGCCTCAACTGCAGCCTTCCTTGTGAAGATACTCAATAGAATTCTCCCCCTTCCTGACAGCATCCAATCCAGAGCAAAGTTCTGTTTCCTTTAACTCCCCACAACCACCAACAAGCCTAAAGGCTGTAACTCCTTTCTAACACCAACCTACTGAGACGCCCCACAGTGTGAGGTCTCTCTCGCTACAACAAGCAATAAACCCAACTTTTCCAACTCTACGTGCATTCCTGGAGGTCTCTGGAGGGCACCAAATGTCACATAGAGAATTAGAGCGAAGGGAAGGTTCCAACAGAGGTCCACCCGCCTCCGAAGCCTGAGCCCTTGGCCACCCTGCTTTGCAGATTCCTCAGTCAGCTTTTTAAAATTTGGGCTACATATAATTCACTTTATAAAATAAGAAAGTGTGCTCAAAAGGGTAGACTTCAGTTATAGTGGAAGTGAAAATCACAGTTATGGGACACATGTCCTCACTATGCAGGGAAATGAGACATTGCTGTACTTGTCTCATACTTAACAGCTTCACATTTTGAATTATTTTTAGTTTTCGAAATAACGTGAAGTTTAGTCTATTAAATTAAAACAGAGGTGTCATCCTTTTATATCTTCCACGCTCACAGCCCAGTGCCTGAGCTCATTTTTATAAGACAAATTAAAGACAAGGTACTCCATTACTTTTTCTTAAATAAAAATCAGTGAGATTTTAAAAAAATGGTCACAAAACAGGCACGAACTTGAGAAAGGAGTGAGCGTGAAGCGACAAAGGCTTTTGGGAAGTGGGGTGGGTAACAGAAGAGACAGGGTTTCAGAACAGAGAACTCGCTGGTCCCCTTGAGGGTTCAAAGAGAACAAAAAGAAAAACACTTCTGGAAAATGCAAAACTTCGTCTCCAAGCAGGCGATCTATGGGACAGCAGCTGGGAGCCGGAGCCCTATTTCTCAGATCCCTCTAACTGCCTGGGCTCAACTTCTCGCGGCTGTTCTCCTTTACAGGAAGAGCGCGTTGGTGATTTCGACAAGCATCAATTTACTCTACATTGCTTCAGCTGCTTCTCCGGCCTCACATCGCTTCTTTCATTCCACTCCGACTCGCTGCCTGTCGGCCCCTTGAGAGCTACGATGCCCAGACACCCGGTCCTCCCATCCTAGTCACTCCTTTGAACAGAGCAGGCGCCCAAGGAGGGATGTTTTCAAACATTCTACAACACACGCCCTTGGAGGAGCCGCCCCTCCTCGTTCCCCCTCGCGCGCAGATGCCCAGTGGGCTCCCAGGGGGTCCGCACGTCGAGGCCTAAGGCAGCCAAGCGAGCAGCTGTGATGTCATCCCGCCCCCTGCCGATGACACCCAGGGGGGCTTGGCCTTCTCCGCAGGCCTGGGGCCCAATTTCAGGCGATTGAGGGAACCGTTCCAGCCCAGAGTCTCAACTCCTGTGGGCTCCGGCCTCTCCTTCCCGCACACACGCCCCGCAAGCCGGGAAAGCCTTTGCACGCCCTGGGGGAAACGGGAGGACAAAGAATGAAGGGGTGGGGAGCGCTGGTGAACAGGGGGTGACAGAAGGTACCGGCCCTCCCAGCAGCCCGGGAAGGAAGCGGCCGCGGGGAAGGGGGGAGAGGGCTGGGGAAGGGGTGGGGGGAGAGGGGCACGCGATGGGGCCAGCTGGCCAGTTGTGGGGCAGCCGACCGCCTCGTCTCCCTTAGGGGGGACGGCGGGGAGGGGCGTCCCGGAGAGAGAAGAGCCGCGGACTCGGCTCCCCGGGGCTGGCCGCCCGCCCAGGCGGGAGCCGGAGCCGGAGCCGCCGCGGAGCCCGTGCCGCCGCACTCACCTGCCCCCGCCGCCGCCGGGTCCCCGCCGCCGCGCACTGGGCGCCCCGCGCCGGCCCGGGCGGACTAGCCTCGCGGGGCGGGCCGGGGGCGGGGGCTCGGCGGGAGGGGGCGGGCCGGCGGGAACCTTTGCTCGGTGGCCGCCCCCTGCGCCACCGGCCGCCAGCCGGACGGGACCGGGGACGCCGGGCCGAGCGCGGCCGAGGCGGGGCGAGGACGGCGGGCGGCGTCCCGAGACCCGCCCGAAGGCCCAGAGCTGGAGGGTTCCCTCTCTTCGCGTGACTCCGCCCACGCCGGGCGCTGACACCCCGGGGCTCGGCTTCGGCCGAAATCCCTCACGCTTTTCGGCATCCAAGGCCTGGGGCGCACCGGGGACAGCAGAGGAGTGGGCCCGGCCTCCCTCCCCAAGGCCTCCTCTCCCGCCCTCAGTACCGTAGGGTTGGAAGCCTGCCGGGCCCAGTCACCCAGAGTTGGGTGCCGCCTGGCACCGTAGCTTCCCGGTTCCAGCGGGCAAGTCTGAGGCTGCTCTAGCCTGTGGGAGCCCCTGATGCCGGGGCCGGGGAGTGTCCAGATTTGTGGTGTGACGGTGCCCACACTGGTCCTGACATTATTAGTAATTCATGCAACTATATTCTAAGTTCCTCGATGGCAGCGCCCAGCATCCCTCACTAGGTGCTTAGTGAATGAGCGAATGAGTGAAGCTGAGTGCAGTTGGTGCTCAAAAATGGCTCGCTGATTGACTGACTTAAACACTATATCCCTTCAGTCAGTATTTACGGATCATCTTTTCTGAGCAGTACTCTGCTGAGCTGAGAACAATGAATGAGAAAAAATAAAATTTCTGTCCTTGGAGAACTTGCCTTCAGGAGTGTTGAGTTTTGTTGCTGCCTTCCACAGGGCTGGGAAAGAGGCAGGGCTTTCCGGGGGCCCCCATATGGTCTAAACCTATCCCTTGCAGTTACCCCACTTTTGTATTTGTCTCAGGAAAGCCCTCCTGACTAGTCACATTAAAAATACAGCCAGTCCATCAATCTGCAGGAACACTCCCTAGTTCCTTGCCTGCTTTATTTTTCTCCTTTGCACTGACCACCATCTGATAGACTATACACATCATACTTCATGTATTATCTTTCTCTTCCTTAGAATGTCAGTTCCATGAGGGTAGGGACTTTTGTCTGTTCTGTTCCCTATACCCAGCACCTAACATAGTACCTGCTGTATGGTAATAGTAAATAATTGTTTAATTAATGTGTCCTCTTGTTTGTTTTTCCAACTAGATTGTGGGGTCTTATTCATCTGTGCAACCATCAATGGTTGTTGGACGAGTGAATAAATAGAAACGGTTGAGAGAGGTGGTCCTCTGTCTTGCCAAACTAATAGGTATTGGAAGACAAAATGATTCACTCTGCTGGCTTTGGAAAGAGACTTTTCATCCACGCTATTGCTTCTCTGTGTTCATAAAATGGTATAGTGATAACTCTGGCTTGTTATCAGACCTAGGCCTTAAGAATATCCTTATAAACAGCATGTTCACGAAGTCCCCGCCAACAAGCCCTAGCCCATTCTAGATAGGTTACCCCTTCTAACTGAGAGTGCATGAGCTTTCTGTGGCAATGGTTACTTATGGGCTTCAAATTCTTTCCCTCTTTTTGTCCCATCCATTGCCTTTCAGTTAAATGCATGAGAAGGATAATAATAATGTTAGCTGCTAATATTTATATAGCACTCTCTAGTTAGTATCACGAAGCATGGTTCTGAGTTCATTACATGCATTGATTGACTCATTTAATCCTCACAGCAACCGAGTGGCGGTCCAAGTTACAAATGAGTACACTGAGGCACAAGCCAGGAAGCTTACCTAGCTGGGAAGAAACAGAGCCAAGATTTAAACAGATCACCTGACACCATCTGAGTTTCTTTTTTCAGTTGGGATATAACTGATATATAACATTGTATATATTTAAGGTATATAACACATTGATTTGATATACTTTTATATTGATGAAGTTCATTAATGGGGTGCATGACATAAATGAACATATTAATGAACCAGCTCTGTATGGCTGCCATCACTACTTCTAGTTCTTTGGGAGTCATTTTTGGAGAGACCTGGACTCTTTTAGATGAATAGCCACTGTGGAAGAAAAAGAAAACACACAGGTTTGGGATGAGAAAAATTTGGGTCAAATCCAGTCTACCATTACCAACTGAGTGACCTTAGGCAAATTTTCGACTTCCTATTTTAAAAATCACCTATAGTGTTTTCATGAGATTAAAAGAGAAAATGTATAAAAAGCACTCAGCACATAGTACACAATAAAAGTTAGTTTCCTTTTCTTTATTAATTACTTTCTAGTTAATGTCACTTTTAAATTGAGTCTAAAATTTTTCACCTATGTATAATTTTGTCTTTTACCATATTGACTGCTTCCCAGAGGAACATAGCTACTAACATAAATTTACATAAAATTTGGCACACATCGATATATATTTTTAAACCAATTTATCTCCCTGAATCCCAAAAGTGTTTTAACTGGAAACTGTAATGCCAATGCATATTACCAATTACTGCTTTAAAATAAAATTCTTTATGGAGGGTTAAATATGGCCCAGAATTAACGCCTATTTCTTTCAGGGTCTCAACCATCTCTTGTTCAATTGCAAGGTAGAGATACAGGCAGGAGAAAAGGAAAATTTACTTGGAGGCCAGCAAATGACCAACAAAAATTATCAAAATTTAAAGTCTCAATGCAAATATTATTGGGGACAAATAAAGAAATGAAGTCGCTTGGGGGACACTGGGTGGCTCAGTCAGTTAAGTGGCTACCTTTAACTCACCTGATCTCAGGGGTCCTGCTCAGCGGGGGGTCCTGCTCAGCAGGGAGTCTGCTTCTCCCTCTCCCTCTGCCCCTCCCCCTGCTTGTGCTGTCTGTCTGTCTCTCTCTCTCAAATAAAAAAATCTTTTTAGAAAATGAAGTAATTTGTTGTTCAAATTATAATTTACTACATGACACACTACCTAAAACTTAATGACTTGAAATAACAACCATTTTATTACATCTCAGGATTTTGCGGGTCAGAATTTTGGGCAGGGCTCAGCTGAATGATTCTTCAGTTCCATGTGGCTCGGACTGGGGTCACTCAGTAGAATTTAGCTAGTGAATGACCTAGCCTGGAGGGTCTCGGATGGCCTTACCCACATGTCTAATGCCTTGGCAGGGATGGCTGGAAGGCAGCCCTCAGCTGGGATTATCAAGCAGACCCCCCAACACGTGGCCTCTTTATCATAGTGGTCTTGGGGAAATCAGACTTCTTATATGGAGGCTCAGGGCTCCAAAAGTGAGTGTTCCAGGAAACAAGGCAGAAGCTATGTTTTATGACTTAGCCCCTGAAGACCTGGCATGCAACTTCCACAACCTTCCACAGTTGAAGCCAGCCCAGATTCATAGAGAGGGGAATTATACTCTACCTTTCAGTGGGAGAAACTACAAAGAACTTCCAGACACCTTCAATCTATCACACTTGTTTTTATGAAAGAGAATGGTATTAAATAAAGTTAGTAAAAACTCCTACATTTTTGTCCATTGTTCATGTGGAAACATATATCATTGTCAGCATTAAAGAGATTTGCAATGAAGACCAGGAGTCATCCACCAGGTGTCAGGTTTATAGAAACATTCAAGAGTAGTGCAATTCAGAGCTGTACATGCTTTTCTTGCCCCATTATCATTGTTCTTAAAGTTTGTCCAGCATCTAAGTTAGCTATGTCTAGCACAGAGAAAGGCAAAGTCCATACTTCCAGCATTTTGTTAATTTAACAAATATTTGTTAAGGACGTACTGTATGCCAAGCCCTATATTAGCTACTGGGGCTATAATAGTGAGAGAGGGAAATCTAGTTCAAGTCCTCACAGAGTTTGGGAGTATATCTGAGAAAGAAGACAGATAAACAATGAGGATACAGGGTGAGAAGTTCAATGATCAGGTGCCATGGGAAGGTTTGGTTAGACCATTGAACGTGGCAGAGGAGGAAAGGAATCTGGGTCAAGGCAAGTCAAGTAGGGTAAGCTAAACAAATAAACCCCCAGATGATAATGGCTCAAATATAAGAGCAGCTTATTTTTTCTCAATGAACAACTGAAGGCAGTTCCAGAGTATGGGAGGTGGTGAGGGAGGAGGGTAGTCTCTGTTCCTTCAGGAACCAGACTGGTAGAGGCCCTGCCATTTTCAGCTCAAGGCTGCCCGGCTTTTCTGGGCACGAATGTCTCCAGCAGGCAGAGAGGGAAAGAACCTGGAGGCTCTCTCGTGGGAGGTTTTTCACGGGCCTGGCACTTTTGCGTACCTTCTTTTGGCCAGAAATTAGTTATACGGTCCCTCTAGCCACAAGGAGGCTGGAAAACGTAGCCTTTGTGCCCAGGAAAAAAAGAAGAAGTCAGTTTCCAAGAGCAGTAGCAGACTCCACTTCAAACCACCTTTATTTTATTTTATTTTATTAAAGATTTTATTTATTTATCTGACAGAGAGAGATACAGCGAGAGAGGGAACACAAGCAGATGGAGTGGGAGAGGGAGAAGCAGGCTTCCCGCTGAGCAGGGAGCCCGATGCGGGGCTCGATCCCAAAACCCCGGGATCCTGACCTGAGCCAAAGGCAGACGCTTAACAACCAAGCCACCAGGTGCCCCTCAAACCACTTTTAGAGGACAAACAGGTGTTGGCCAAGTTCCTAGCTTTTATAAAGGATCCCAACATGGGCAACCCAGATAGCTAAACCATTTTTAGTTTTGATAATTTATTTTCAGATTATATAACACATACTATGAAAAAAAGTAAGCCTTTCTTCATCCTACACCTGGTTTAAAGGATAGCTAAGAAAACATGGAGAAACTGACGATAAAGCGGGTGAGGGTGGGATTTTCATCTTCAACAGTTACTACTGATAAAACCTCTTAGCTGAGTTTTAATTGAAGGGGGAGAGTGGGAATTGTATATACATTTGTGGTTTAGCAAGGTTCTTAAAAAGGCTAATTACAGTGGAAAAAGCAATTTGGCAAGAGAAAAAGTTATCTTGGCATCTGACTCAATCTTGGCTGACTGCAAGCAACACCAGTACAATAAATGTGTTAGTCTGAACAGTGGAAGAGAAAAGAGCTCCAGAAGTTGAGCCCCTGCCACGTCTGGGCGCCTTTGACACCACGAAAGCTTTTTACTTTGTCTCAAACTGTCCGTAGAGGTGGACTTTCTTTCTCTCTAACGGTCTACCTTGAAATCTTCACGCTTGGTTTCTCCCCCAGAAGAACTGTACCTGTCACCTCACTGCAAGGCTAGTTTTCTCTGAGAAATTAGACGTCCAGGAGGACATAGCTACCCAGGGACTTAACTCAAGGAGGCTCACTTTCTGCAAGCAAATTCACCTTCCTCTGCTGATGGTCTCATATTAAAAACAACAAAAACATCGACACTGATGGTTAATTTTATGTGTCGACTTGACTGGGCTAAGCGATGCTTAGGGAGCTGGTTAGACATTATTTCTGGGTGGGTCTGTGAGGGTATTTCTGGAAGTAGATTTGAATCTGTAGACTGGAGAAAGCAGACGCCCTCACCAAGGCAGGTGGACATCCTCCAATCACGTGAGAGACTGAAGAGAACAGGAAGCGGGAGGAAGAGTGAATTTCCTCTCTCTGCCTGAGTTGGGACATCCCTCTTCTGCCCTCAGACACTGGCATTCCCGATTCTCCAACCCTCAGACGTTGACTGAATTACATCACTGGCTTCCCTGGTTCTCTAGCTCATAGAGAGCAGATTGTGAGACCATCAGCCTCAGGAATCATGTGAATCAATTCCTAAAATAAATCTCCCCATATATAGATATAATCCAGATGTCTATATATAGAAGAAAACAGAACCAATAGGATACATCTATCTGCATCTGTAGTTCTACATAGATATACAGAAAAATTGTCCCAGTAAATTTTACGTCTATACAGATATATCTACATAGTTATGTAGATATACAGTTGACCCTTAAACATGGGTTTGAATTGGGCGAGTCCACTATTATGCAGATTTTTTTCAATAAATAGACATATAGTATGATAAATGTATTTTCTCTTCCTTGTGTTTTTCTTAATAACATTTCCTGTAGCTTACTTTATTATAAGAATACAGTATATAATACATATAACATATAAAATGTTTAATCAACTGTTTACGTTATTGGTAAGGCATCCCAGTCAACAGTAGGCTATTAGTGGTTAAGTTTTGGGGGAGTCAAAAGCTAACCGTAACGCCCACCCCCTGGGTTGTTCAAGGGGCACGTGTATCCTATTGCTTCTGCGTCTCTGGAGAACTCTAACACACTCACCAAAAGGCAACCAAACAAGCACATCCCACCGTCACTTTGGACAACCGTTAAGAAACTTAACGAAGCTCGCAACTATTGAGGACTGACTTGCTAAAGAAGCTTTTTAAAGAACCCAGTAATTCTGATTTGGGCGGGGATATTGTGTGGAAATGTGTTTTGGAAAGACTAGTCTTTGATCAGGACCCTGAAGTACAGGGTCCAGATAATCCAAATAAGCATGCTTGCAAGTTCCCTTATTTCTTATTTCTCCCTCCTCCCCAGAAAAACCCTGCGGGCACCAGGGTAATGCCAAACATTCCCTCTAACAATGATTAGCCGCACATTCTAGATTTAGAAATAGGCTGGAATGCAAATATCCCCAAGGGAATTCACACTGCAACAAACAATCACATAAGACATAAAAATTGTTGCAGATTCTTTTGGGATAGCAGGGTTTGATCAAGAAGTTGAAAGATACATGGGAAGGTTAGGGAAAGAAAGCTACTAGTTATTTCACAACTTTGCTACTTTTAGCTTATTTGGGACAGTGGGCACCAGGTTGGAGATCTATAATTGCTGTATCCTTTGAATGCTTCCTTTGTGTCCAGCATAGTCTTTTATGTACATTATTTCATTAAATCTTTATACAACTCTATGAAGCATTATTATCCCTATTTTATAGATGAAACAACCTAAATCCTAGAGAGACAGCCTACAAGTCTGGCATAATTGATACTAGGATTTAAACTGAGGTCTGAGTCCAAGCCCTAACTCTTGACTACTGCCTAATAAGTGAATTTGGGGAAGAAGTCAAACATCTAAACATAATTCTGAAAGTTCTGCTTTTCGCCTTCAGGTAAATTAATAATCAATCAAAACAGGTTATTACTTCTGTTCCTAAAGGTTCTCTGGAATATTGACTCCTAATACAATCCCTGCAGGCCAGTCTAATGATTTCTATTGCCCTGATATTAAAATGTAGTATTTTTTATGTTTTCTAGAAATCGTTTTCTAGGAAAGTGGGAAAAATGGGTAGTCTGGCTTTCACTGAAATTTTAAGGGAGGAGAAACTTGTAAGACTTTCTATTTGTTTCTATTAAAGCTTTTGTCATTTCTTCTAAAACTGCCATATAACAGTCATTGGAAGGCTAAGAAATCTGGGATAAAAATAAATTTAAAATCTATTATTATTATCCATAATATCTACAAAAACCCAAAACATTTTCTCAGCTCACAATTTAGAGGCTGATTTCTCCTCTTTTATGTCTTGCCTGATGATTATTATTAGGAAGTCCAGAGAAAATTCTTTTTGATGACTCTCAGGCATGTTTGTATGATACTTATTATTTATATACTTTATTAAATGTCATCTGCTTTTGCTTTATTAATGTTTTATTAAGGACCATCTGGCAGTTGCTACAGATCATATAGACTCTCCAATGAGTAGGTTCTCACCCATGAATAAATTATCAAGTGTCATGATTAGCAAAAGAGAGATTAAACTGGGTAGTGGAAAGAACAGGGGACAAGGACACACATGTCCCAAGGCTGCCCCGAGCTGGTCTTGTGGCCAGCACGGTCCCTCTACCTCTCTGGGCCCCATGGTTTCATCTGAAAACTGAAGGTTGGACTCAGTCTCTGAGATTACTTCAAACTTTAAAATTCTGGGTCAGAAGCTCAAATGCAGTGCTGTGGACCCAAACCCCAGGAACACAGGGGAGGGGATTCCATATGGGGGTGGCTGGTAAACATGTCCTGGCTGTGGCCAGGGACCTAATGATTTAGGATGGGTGGGAAGAGGGAACAGCAAAAGCCAGGCAGGTGCAGCATTATATAAAGTTTGGGGCAGGAGTCGGGAACTGAGACTGGAAAGACAGGAGAGCAGACTGGGGAGGGCTTTACCTGATAAGAGGAATTGACAGTTGGATCTTGACCACCATTTCCCTCCTCCCTGGCCTTAGCTCTCTTGAGTCCTTAGGAACCATTCACATAGGTCTAGCCAAACAGATTGGTCTCCTTAGTGGGCTAAACATTACCCTTAAAGCAGAGTTTTCCAAATGGTACAGCATACAGATGATGAGTGGACCTAGAAATCGAGATCTTCAGCCCTTGAGATGAGTCACCGGCTGGTTATTACATAAACACTTTATTTTCTGTGTGTGCCATGATATGGTAAAGATTGGGAGCACTACCCTGAATTAATCTGGTCCACCACATTAATTTGCTTAGCAAATGATTTTCATCAGGAGTTTGAGCATAAAGCACTTATATTAAATTGTATAATTGCTTGTATTACTATACAATTACTATACAAGCAATTATATAATTGTACAATTATATTAAATTTTATCATAGACTGAATATTTGTATCTCCCCCCAAAATACATCTACTGAAATCTAATTTCCAGTATGATGGTATCTGGAAGTGGGGCATTTGGGAGGTGATTAGGTCATAAGAGCAGAGCCTTCCTGACTGGGATTAGTGCCCTCACAAAAGAGATCCCACAGAGCTCTCTTCCCCTTCTGCCATGTGAACCATGAAGTGGGCCCTTACTGGACACCAAATCTGCCTTGATCTTGGATTTCCCAGCCTCCAGAACTGTGAGAAAGAAATCCTATTGTTTAGAAGCTGATATTTTGTTATAGCAGCCCAAAAGAACCAAGACAATTATATTAAGTTTTATTATATATTATGTTAATGAAATGAATGAATGAAGAAATAGAGAAAATTCACTCAACACAGTTACTCACTGAGGCCCTCATATGCGCCAGGCACTGGATTAGGCATGAGGGATACAGCTATAAACAACAGATAAAAATAGACTAGAACCCCTGCCCTCGCGAAACTCATATTCTAATGGGTGAAATGACAATAAACAGGAAAATAGAGAAAACACACTTCCAGTTTCCAATTTGGCATGTAAGGAGCTTGGCTGTCATCACTCCATTCTAACGATAAGTGAAAAGTTGAACAAACTGAAAGACCAACAACTCTTCTTGGATCTGTTGAGAAGTGAGGTCACAGGGCAAATGGCTATCTTGGAGACAAATACAGAGAATCACAACTGACCAGAGTAGAACCCTCTGTAGGAACCAGGGCCAGAGGAGGAAAACCTGGTCTAGAATTGAGGAATTACTGGAGGCTCACAGGGGACAAGTATAAGAGTTAAAAATTTTCCACTCTTTTGTGAATTTTACCTCTAGGACCTCTAGCAGGTTCTCACAGTGAGTACTGAAGAAAAATCTTCTAATGCTTCCAGCAGGGAAATGGGAAGAATAACCATCTAAAAATATGCCAGTGCATCAGTTCTTCTTAACAGTCTCCTTAACTGTCTTCAACACAATTTATTTCACCAAGGCCTAAGCTGCTGAAGCTTTATCAGAACCTGACTGACTTGGGAGGAGAAATACCCAACTTTAGCTCCTCTAGCCATCCTGCCCCCCCTCAGGGGGTGGGGAGTTGAGAAGTTCTTGTGATTTCACAGCCCACCTGCACAGGCTCTCTGAAAGACTGAGATCTAATCACGGAACTATAGACCCCTTGCCCTCCCCCACACCACCTTACCACTACGTTGCTAAAGGCCTATGTACCACAGTTTCTTCGCTCAGTACATACATAATGCCCAGCTTTAAACAAAAAAACTACAAGGCGTACTAAGAGGCAAAACAAAACAGTGTCTGAAGAGATAGTGTAAACATCGGAACCAGACTCAAATATGGCAGGCATGTTTGTATTATCAGACCAGGAATTTAAAACAGTTGTGCTGAGGGTTCCAATGAAAAAACGGAGAAAACATTCAATAACAGATGAGTAATTGTAATATAAGAAGAAATATTTTGTCTTTGCCCTGGTTCCTGGCACAGAGCTCTTCAAACTCTTGGAATCTCCTGAGTGATGAGTGGTTTTGGCATGTTAATGAAATGACTCTTGGTTGAGGGGTGCCAAATAGCTTCGGGAGGAGAGCTGCTCACCAGAAAAACCATACCATGTGATTAGAAGGTTGGAAAATTCAACCCCATTCATGATCTCTGGGGAGGAGAGAGGGACTAGAGATTATGTTCAATCACCAATAGCGAATGGTTTAATCAATTATGCCTATGTAACGGAACTTCCATGAAAACCCATAAACAATAGGGTTTGAAGAACTTCCAGGTTGGCAAACACTTTGAGGGGCTTGAAGGGTCATGCACCAGTGTGGAGGCTTCCGGCCCCTCACCCCATATCTTGTCCTATGTGTCTCTTCCCTTTGAATGTTCCTGAGTGGTATCCTTTATAACAAACTGGTAATAGTAACTAAAGTACTTTTCTGACTTCTGTGAGTTGTTCTAGTGAATTATCAAGACTGAGGAGAGAGTTGTGGGAATCCCCAAATTTATGGCCAAGTGAAACAAAAGTATGAGTAACCTGGGGACCTGATACTTGTAACTGGTGTCTGAGGTGGGGGCAATCTTGTGTGGACTGAGCACTTAACCTGTGGGGTCTGTGCTAATTCTGGAAATTGGTGTCAAAATTGAATCGAATTGTTGGACACCCACTTGGTGTTGAAGGACTGGTGAATTGGTTGGTGTTAGAAAACACTCCAGAAAGAACCTGAGAGTAATGTAAGCAAAGAGATGAAAGCTCTGAGAAGGAATAAAAAAGAAATACTAGAGGTCAGAAACATTGTAACTGAAATGAAGAATGCCTTTGATACACTAATTAAATGGACACAGGTGAGAAAAAGACTGAAAAAAAAGGAACTGAGTAGCCAAGAACTGTAAGAGAGTGACAAAAGGTATAACATATATGAGAATACCAAAAGAAGAGAGAGAATCAGAAGAAATATCTGGAGCAATAATGATTGAAAATTTCCCTAAATTAACGTCAGACACCAAACCACAGATCCAGGAAGCTCAGAGAACACCAAGGAGGACAAAGGCCAAACAAAGAAAAAAGAAAAGAAAAAACCTTAAAAGACCCCCACAAAAAAAAAAAAAAACAAACAAAAAATAAGCCCCAAAAACCCCCCAAAACATAAAAAAAAAAACAAAACAAAACCAACTAAACAAAAAAATTACACCTGAGCACAGCATCCTCCAACTGCAGAAAACGAGAGAAAGAAAAAAATCTCGGAAGAAGAAAACATAAGGCATGTGAGATAGTGGCAATGCTAATGCAGAAAAAAGTCAAGAGAGGACTAAGGAGTTACAGAGGGAGGAGGGGGAAAGGTTTGGAATTTTCCACAGAGTGGCCAAGGAAGGCCTCCTTGGAATGGAGGCCTTTTAGTCAAATTCCTGTGAACTTTGGAATTCGTGGACACTTTAATAATGCTTTTCTTTATTTGGAGCCTGTAACAGGCCCCATGGTACAGTTGGAGGGGTGTAACCAGACGGCATCCTGGGCCTTGGGCAGGTGACCCGACTTTCTGGGCCTCCAGTCCACATCTCCAGCTGAGCTCCTTTCCACAGGACCTGGAGCTGCAAGGACCACTCTGTCCCCAGCTCCTCACGTGGCTGCCCCTTGCTTATCTTCGGGTCTCAGCTTCAACTTCATTTTCTATTGGCAGCACTCCCTGAGCCACAGCCTTAAGAAGGTCTCTCTTATTTATTCTCACACCTTTCTTCCTAGTAAATTTCTTAATCGTAATTAATTCATTGGTGTGTAACTACCTAATGTCTGTTTTTCCTGCTAGAATGTAAGCTCTGTAAGAGGGAGAGCCATGCCTCCCTCTGCTCACTGCTACATCCCCAGAACCTCTCAGAATGTCTAGCACAGAGAAGGCGCTCCACAAATGTATTTTGAATGCATAGGTGAATGAATGAACAATCAAGTGGCTGTTGCTTAGAGATCATTCTAGATTAAGCAAATGGCACAGTTAAGGAATGGGCATATATTCGGTGTCTGATAAATGACAGCTGCTGATTTCATGGATGTATTTCTCATCAGATGCTAGTAGTTCCCATGACTAACTTGGTTTTATGTCTTTGCAAAAGCTGTTGGGATTTTAGGACTGTGTTTCCATATAGTTCAGCAATTTTTTCAGAAATCCAGGTCACTAGAATTTAGAGGGGCTTTTTTTTTCTGGTTTGTTGCCTCTCCTGCGATATGCTAATGCCTCTTATTAAAAAAAGGTGGGGGGGTGCCTGGGTGGCTCAGTCGTTAAGCGCCTGCCTTCGGCTCAGGTCATGGTCCCAGGGTCCTGGGATCGAGCCCCGCATCGGGCTCCCTGCTCGGCGGGAAGCCTGCTTCTCCCTCTCCCATTCCCCCTGCTTGTGTTCCCTCTCTCGATGTGTCTCTCTCTCTCGGATACATAAATAAAATCTTAAAAAAAAAAAAAGGCCATGACATGAGACTTAATCTTAGAAGATGAAGAATCCAATAGCCAGGGACTTGGGTTATTTCAAACAATAAAACACCCAATACCATTCAAGGACCTGTAGCGATGAGATGAGGCCGACAGGAGGTGCCGGTTAGGGTACAGGATTGAACTGTTATAGGACACCATGCTCTTGAACCCTGAACGGCCTTTGTGGTCTGGGAGGCTGTGGTCAGCGGCGGTGTACAAGATGACACGCAGCAACAGAATAAACTTTTCTTTTCCCACCTCCATTTCTGAAGAGTCTGTCTTTAGTCTCCTGGAAACTCATCAGTGACACTAAACACATGTTTTTCATCTTATTTTCTCTATAAACACAATTCCAATCAGGCACTTATAATTCTTGGGTAGAAACGAACCCAGTGTTTAGTTTTACATTGCTGTTTAAATCACTTGGGCTATAATTCTATTTCATGATTTAGACATCTCAACTTATATAGCCAGTATCTGAAGCACTTTGAAAATAATTAAGTTTGATAGGGCTTAAGATGAAGTGCTATTCTTATTCTTTCACATTTTAGTGCCAATTATAAATCCATATATCCATGGCCTTCATATTAATATAGCTTATGACTAATTCACTTTAATTTTGTTCATCTTTGATGGCAATTCACATTGTTCTTCCATTTACTGATTTGTAATTGGTTCTTGTTTTCATATGTTTTACGGAGACTCTCAGCTTCAGATAGATTAGGCAGATCTAAAGGATTTTTAAGACTAACAGTCATAGACATATTGTAATTTGTCAGTATAGCTCCCTCTCTCACCCACCTTTACAAGTTAAAGGCTTTATAGGGGCGCCAGGGTAGCTCAGTTGGTTAAGTGTCTGACTCTTGATTTTGGCTCAGGTCATGATCTCAGGGTCATGAGATCCGGTTAAAGGCTTTAGTGGCCTTTCTGTTCCTTCTGAAATAGTGATGGCATGGGCCGTTGGGTTTTGCAGAGCCAGGGAGCTTACATATATACAGATGGCAGGAACTCTTCCTAGAATCTAGTGTGCTCCTTCTGAGTTGGTCTAACTCCCTTTGTCAGTTGTGGAAAGCTCCGTGACTCCTGTTTCCTGGGGTTTACCAGAAGACTCAAATGTCACAGCCACATCTTCTCTTGTTCCCAGTACAACCGTCTCCTTGATTATTCTTCATTGTTTCTAATCTCTTTTTATCTTTTAATTTCCCTGTATTTACATAGATGTGTGTCTCTTAGATGTACAAATCTCTTTGGAAAGTATGTGGGGTCTAGGTGAAAAACAAATCATCCTGCTTTCTTTAGGAGGGGACTAGATGGTCTTTATAAGACTCTCGTCTTGTAGCAGTCTGAGTGATGAGGGGCTCCAGGCACTGTCCGTCCTCTGTCTCCCCCATGACTCCCCCATGACTCCTCCAAGGATGCCCTCTCTCTCCAAGTCATTTCCTGGCAACATCACTCATTTGCCACTTCCCACAAACAGTATCATGGTCACTTGCTTGACTTTTTAAAGCATTCATGTTTCACCTGGAACCCTCAAAACAGAACCAGGACCTCCCCAAAGATTTCAAGCATTTCCCAGGATTTCAATCTCATCCTCATGTCTGGCTTTGAGATCCTGGGTCTGCAAACTCACCGACGCTTACCTCGTCCCTCCTGTCACTGGGGGTGATCCAGCTACGGAATCAGGTCCCTGTCTTTCATTCACACAAATATCACCTCCACAAAGGATGTGTGTGTGGAAGATGTTACTAAATGCTTGGGGAAATAAAAAGAGCTTACAAGAAAACAAAACCAAGCAACTAAAAATTATGCAATAGGGGGCACCTGGATGGCTCAGTCGTTAAACGTCTGCCTTTGGCTCAGGTCATGATCCCAGGGTCCTGGGATCGAGCCCCACACCAGGCTCCCTGCTCAGCGGGGAGCCTGCTTCTCCCTCTCCCACTCCCCCTGCTTGTGTTCCCTCTCTCGCTGTGTCTCTCTCTGTGAAATAAATAAATAAATAAAATATTTTAAAAATAAATAAATAAATAAAAATTACACAATAGGGGGCGCTGGCATTTTACGGTCTCTGTGGTTTGTCTTCTGCCGAGCCATAGTCTTGGAGTGTCATGGTGTTTTTTCAAGTTAATTTTCCCGATGAAGACAGTTCTCCTCCTAAGAGGAATTCCAATACCAGGTTTGGTGGTAATTGTTCTCTCATTCTGTTACACAATATTATATGGACACATTATCTTCCTACCTCTGTGTTAAGTCTAGGAAGGCAAAGACCTTCTTAGAGCTTTCCTAATCATTCAGGAGAAGGGAAGGGCATGAATAATGGCCATCTACTGTGTGGCAAACAGCCTGCTAGATCCTTTTCTACATGTTATTTTATTTACTTCTGTGCTGTGAAGTCAGGGTGGTTATCTTCTTTTCATTGACTTGGAAACTGAGGCTCAGAGATTAAATAATTTGCCTAAAAATCACAGTGTTTGCAATGCAAAATCAACACAATTTGTGAAACATCTAGAATTCCATGATTCTTCAAGCTTGCAAAGTGTGGCTCAAGGTTGCTTCTCCCTTACTGTGTAGTCCCCCGCTGCCACCACCACCACCTGCCCCAACCTCAACCTCCCTCTTGGAGTCTTTGCTAAGGATGTGCTGTTGGCAAGGAAGAGCTCCTGGGTGCTGGCCACATTGGTCGTGCTGATTAATCCTATGTGACTAATACAGTGGTCATGGTGGTGGTGCTTCCGGGAAAAGAGAAGACTCAGAAATGGAAAGATGGATTTTGTCTCTCACTGTGAGCCAGTTCCTGAGTTTAATGGTTATTTGTTTTAACTTTTTGTTATGAAAAATGTCAAACCTCAGGGTGCCTGGCTGGCTCAGTCAGTACAGCATGCGACTCTTGATCTTTGGGTCATGAGTTCGAGCCCCACATTGGATGTAGAGCCTACTTAAAAAAAAAAAAAGAAAAGAAAAGAAAAATGTCAAATATCTATCAAAGACAGAATAGTATAATAAACTCCCATAACCATCCATCATCCAGCTTCAATTATTACAAACTCATGGACAATTCTGTTTCATCTGCATCCATCCCTACCCCCTCCCAGCCACCACCATTTTATTTTGAAGCAAACCCTAGGTTTCATTTGATGACCAGGTCTTCGCCACCTCATCAATATTTGCTTTTATGTCATTAAAAATTTCAATTAAAAGTAAAGCCTTATTGGACAGACTTCATTAAAGCCTACTGGAGCAGATAGAAACTGCTATTGCACAAAGGGACCCATGAGATGGGCACTAAAAGTCTGCCCTGTCAGCTTAGTGTTGGCTCCCTCCCTCACCACTCCGTGTAACATAAAATAGCAATATCCTCCAGGTTTGCCTCCCCACCGGGCTTGCGTGTCTGTCTCCACACTTGTGTGTCTGTTCCACTGCACATTTGTCTGTTTCTGTGCTCCTGTCTGCACCCTACCCTCTGCCCATGAGACTCTAACCTCCAGGAAAACAGAAACTTAATTTTTTCCTCTCTCTCCTGCATTCTGTATCATTGGCTGGATGAATGTGGGCAGGCAAAGGACCCTCTCAATAGGCTTTGTGACAACTGCTCACTCTTGGATAATTTTAATTCCAGAAAAGCATGATGATTCAAAAGCTGACAGCTTTTTCTGAATATGTGACATCATTCTTCCATGTGGCCAAATAATTCCCACTTTCAGGATAAAATAGAAAAGAATACTTTAAAGCAGATTCTGCAATTTGTAGGTAAGCTCCGTGAGAGCAGGGACAGTGTCTGGCACATGCTTGGTGCTCATGAATATTTGTTGATCGACCGAAGAACATTTTCACCTATTCTTGAGATCACAAAGCGGCAGCATAGAGAGAAACTTAAGGATAATCTGTCCATCTGCTGTTGGGGCTAAATGAGATTTGTAGAGGGTAAGTGACTTACCTACGGTCTCACCACTAACTAGAATTAGGTTTCCCAAGGCCCATCCCACGGTTCTTTCCCATCCTTGAACTGCCTGTGTCAGCTTCAAAGACCTGATGAAACCTTTGGAAAACAAGTTCTTAACACTTGAGAAGGGACAAGCGTGTTGGGGTCACATTGTTTGCATCTCATTCTGTAGCAGAAGGAGCTAGATTTGGACAAGTCAGCAGTATGTCCCCAGACTGCTATTGACTAGTCATGAAAGTTGGGTCAAGTTGCATAACTTCTGGTCCTCGGTGAACTCATCTGTTAAATGGGGATGGTCTTCTTCAGTCCCTTCAGTGCTGTCTGCTAGGACTCCCCACCCTTTACCTCCTGGCTCCAGGCGGAGGAAACCCCAGCTATTGTGACACATCAAAAATTTCACTGTGATGTTAGCTGGGAAGCAGTGTTGTAGCTTCACTGGCTTGGAGAGGAACTGTGGGTCATACGTGGCACGACCCCCCCACCCCCCAGCCTTAGCCTTCCCTGTTGCCAAGCCCTCTTGTTCTCTTCACTGTCTGAGGGCTGTCCCTCCTTTCAGCGCACATCTGTGAGGCCCCATCACCCCTCCCCTCAGCACATGGGTGTCCTCTGTATAGAGCCTTCTTACCACACTGGTTGTTGACCAACCTACTGGCTCCCCACCAGACCGGAAACTCCTCAAGGTGGTGGACTGTGTAGTCCCAGTGTCTGGGACCACTCCTGGCTGGGCAAATGTTTTCAAAGAATCCATCCCGGCAGCTGCTGACTGCTCTCTGTGTGCAAACCCCTTTTAAAGTACCCATGAGGCGTCACAGGAGAAAGAGGTGACAAGGCCCTTATCTTGACATTTCCAAGATGGTACAAAAGCAATATATAACATTTCATGAAAAGAAACATAGTTGTTACCAACATGCTACTTTTAAAGACCTAGAACAATCATCAAATCAGAAGGTGGTGTCTCAGCTCAGTGGTGAGCAAATGCTGGTGAACAGAGTATGTGGGGCTGTCTGGGAAGTGTGTGTGTGTGTTTGTGTATAAAATCACCCCCACCAGCACATTATCCAAATTTGAGAATCACTGCTGAAGTTGATCGATCTTTCCTAGTCTGGTATCTGTTTAAATTATGGCATTTAATAAAGAAGAGAGGCTGCCCTTAGCTCATCAAAAATTTGACAACAACCATATCACAGAGAACCAGAGTTTGTTGTTTTTTTTTTAAAGCACAGTTAATTACAATTCATCCTTGGTAAAATAACTAGGAGCCAAAATAATTTAACAAATTCTATCCTCTCAAAAAAAAAAAAAAAAAAAAAGGCTCTTAAGCCTATTTACTTACTGAAGATTCCTCTCAAAGCCCAGACGTGAACGCCCCCAGTCAATATAAGATCCAGGTGCTTGTTCTTCTGTTTGCGGAGTCCCCCCACCCCCACCCCCGCCCCGGCTGCCCTGCTCTGGGGGCTGAGCTGTTAGTTCTGGGCTTCATGGGTTCGGCCACCAGGATGGCGGCCAGAGGAGACAGAGATTGGGATAGTTCTAACTTCCTCTGGGCTGGATTTTCTAGCAGAGGCCAAATGTCCCTCCACTCCAGCTGCCGATGGCCCTTCCCCTCTTTGAAGCTCCAGCTACTTCCGGGTGGTGGTAACAACTTCCTGCTGTTAATAATATGCCTTCAACCTGCTAGAAGCCCGCAAGTAGTCCCTTCATTTTCCTCTCTTGAACTACCGGAGTTAGATTCGGTTTCCTGCAGGGACCCCAACTACTAAGTCCATGAAAAGAAACCCTTGTCTGGGTGTGGAGGAGGACGGTGATGTCCTGATTTGCGGGTTACTCATGGCCATCAAGCATGTTAGTGCTGGTAGAAAATTGTATGACTAAGTTTGTAAACCAATGGCCTGGAACCCGTACCTCCAGATTTGATTGCCTCCTCAGAGCTGACACCTTAGGATGCTTTAAGACCTATTTCAGCAATGGCTAACATGTTAAAATATTCTGAGGTTGCTTGTTAAGATTTTCTTTAGTGTTCATAACCCTATTTTGAATAATGTTGGAAAATGGCCCCCCTCTGATGACAGATTTGATTCAGATCAACAGGCAATATCAACAACACATATTTGAAAATTGGCAAGAATTTCATTATGTTTCCATGCAAATTTCACTGATTATCTTCAAAATGTCTTTTATACCTTATTTTTCTTTTCTTTTAAGCCAGGATCCAATCAAGTTTCATAAATTGTTTTTGGTTGTCTCTTTAAGTGCTTTTAGGAATACAGAGATGTGAGTTTATGCACATAATTCTGTGATCCACTGTCTCGTGTACCATGATAAATATGTCAATGAATCGGGTGGGTCTTTAGTGAAGGCTAAGAATGTTCCTGGCATTGCAAAGGACACAACTTGCATATGGGAGGAGGAGATGAGTCAGTCATTCATAAGGGCCATTAAATTGGTATGAGCAGTCAGCGTTTTCCTTTTTCGTGTTGGGGCACACAGAACAACCTCTTTCCATAGTCTGCTGGGGTAAACACAGGGCGCTCCTTGGGGGCTGTCTGGGGCTCCAGCTGCCTCAGGTCCCCCTCCTAAGGGCTGAGGGACCTACATTTGTAGTATGGCAACTTTATGGTTTCCCAGTTTATGTCCCAGGGTATTCTTATTTCAAATCTCTATCACTTTAGATAACCAGGCATGTTTCTTCCTCAAAAGAGCCTAGCTTAGCGTCTTGTTCCCCTTCAGCAGCCACTAATACCCATTAACCTGGAAAAACAAAGACAAAGGCGGCCCTTTTTCCATGTTGTTTATTCACCGTCAACTAGCTACATGAGGGGGATAAACAAATGAGTACGAACTTTTTGGGGAGAATGGGGTATATAGGCGGAAGGGTGGGATTTAAACAGAAAATAATCTTACACACAGCTAGATAGAAGATTAACAGGTATCCTTTTTTTTTTCTAAAAAAAAAAAGTATCCTCTGAGGGTAATGGAGGAAGATAAAATCATCATTAGCAACTTATCATTGCATAACCCAAAACAAAAGTCTCAGAAAATGGTTTGCATTTTCTGTCATGATTTACAGATACTCTTGTGATAAATATTTCCAACACAGAAAAATAAAGACTAACACCAAGTAACAGATTTATACAACGCAGAGGGAAGTTGAGCGCATGAAAATAGCTATCATCTGGTAGCAAAAATAGATTTATGCCAATGTTAATATCAAAATGAAAGACATTCAAATGAATTATGCCAATACATTGGAACTATTATTCCTAACATCATAAGAACAACTTTATTGCTCCTATTCGTAACTAAAAGGCCGGAGAAAATTCTATGATAGCTTGAGGGCATAATATAACTAACTCATGGACTATGTGGTAGGCCTACAACAAGGTTCAATAGCCAAATAAAAACTTTATTCTTTTTCTTTTAGGGTGACACTGTTTATAGTAGAACAAGACCACTCATCATAAATCTGGAAAATACAGATGAGGGACAGTCCTTGAAGCCCAAGCAAGTGATTTACTGGAAGTAATTAAAGGTAGAATATGAGAAAAGCAGCAGTTCAAATGAAGTAAACATGAAGAGATTTTTTGTTCTGTTTTTTTTTTTAGCTTGTATATTTTTCTCTTCCAGAGAGCCCCACAGGAAGCACACAAAGACTGTGGGCTATGGGGGCACTCTAGGGACTTGATGGAGGATTGGACTGTTGGCCTAAAGTGCACTCTGGCTGTTTAGTTAGTCCCGGAAGCAGCCTGACTTCTGGGAGGTGAAGAGCAGGGAGAGTCGTGCTGGGATTCTGATGATTACACGTGACTCTGGGAAATACAAGCCGAGGCTCTGGCGCCTGCAGCTGGAAGGGATCTGCTGCCAGGCTACGCAGGAGGCTGCTGGACTCTTCCAGAATGATCTGCAGCTTGGGGTAATCGATAGAGGCCACGGGCACATATGAAGTACAAGGTAGTCGACTGCCCACAGTCCCGTTTCCAAGAATATATATGTTAATTCGCCATCAATTTGGGATGGAATAATCAGGAAGAAAAGGGAGGTTTAAGCATGTATCTCAGATGGTGTAGTGATTGCAATGATTGAATTGGGGTTTTCAAAGTCCAGAAAGTTAAACTCAACCTCCATTCTTCCCAAAGAATGCCACGTTTCGGTTTTCTTTGTCTTAAAAGTAGAAAATGCCCCAGAAATACAAATGAGATGGGAAGGTGCTATTGAGGATAGGGACTGAAGGAAGAAAGAAGCCATTTCCCCCTCAAGGTAGTTTTAAGACTATAATAACAGGATGCATCACTAAGCTGTTCAAATTTCAGAAACGCCCTTTATAGGGCTGGTACTGACTCGTAGCTTTTTAAATTTGCATATAGTTCCGTATCATATTCTAATTTATCACCACTTCCATCTCAAATAAGATGACTACAATGGTGGTATTTGGTCCATTTATCCTTGTGATTCCAAAATAAAGCATAAAGTCAATTGAAATAACAGCAGTGGGACAATTAAAAAATTTCCAGATACTGTATGACAGAGCTACATCCATTCAGGCTGTATGTCTTGTTTTTGTTGTGCTAGGTTTTTGTTTGTTTGTTTGTTTGTTTGTCTTTTTGGAGCCAGCTTCTAGAGGAGGCCTATTTAGTAGTCAGTATTGCTAAAAGTCTACATTTTCCTTCATAATTTGAAAACTAGATTTGGTTTTCCCTTGAGTATCCTTAAATCTACAGCCTGCTTTTTCCTGTCTGTGAGGAGAATTTGGATACATGCTTGAAAAGAAAAGAACAAAGCACATATACCAAAGAATTTGATTGTGTCATCGAAACTGCTTAGAAATGGAAATGATATTCACATTGTATTCATCTTGACTTCTTGATTTGGAAGGAATGAATGTAATATTTAATGAGCCATGTATTGTTTTTAAATGCTAATCACTTGCAGATTCCAAAAGGCTACTGACCCACTTTAAAACTCTCCATTTTGAAAATGCAATGCTGTCCAACTACTTGGTTATTTGGTGTGACACTGAAAAAATCATGCATTCTTTTTTACCATTATTATTCTACTTTTCATTCATAGAATTCTACATGCTCTGAAATGTTTTAAATACCCGTAAGTGTTTTCTGGAGAAATCTTTTTACTACACCATTATACTTGATATTCCATAGGATTATTATGGACATTAGAGTAAAAGGCTTAAAAATTAGGCTTTGGTTTTAATGTAATCTGGGCAGAAGTTGGCATTGCTTTGATAACACACTTCAACTACTGCACAAATTGTATTATTGTACTTTAACACTTAAAATGACAAAATTTCCCCTTTTAGTAGTTATAATCTGTATTATTTAAGACTGCTGCAAAACTCACAAGAGTGAAATGAGTAAGAAGTATAGGAAAGAGATAAGACAAAGCTTTATCAGAACACAACACAAAGGAAGAACATCAATTCTCTACATTTGTCTATAAGGCAGATGGTCAAACTTTTTATACAAGATCTAAAATATGGTGTTATTAAGAGGTAGAAAACACCAAAACAGTATTTAAGAAAAACTTGTTGAGTTATTTAAAATAATCAGTTATTTTGCTAAACTTTTAGAAAGTCAAACTGTTGTGTGGAATGCACTGTACGTTTTAGACTAAACTGGAACATTCCATACTCAACAGAGCTGTGGTAAAGTGTGGGGAAACCGGGGGTGGGAGTGAGATGCGAAAAACAGTTTAACTTGTCAAGAGTTCCGTTCTCACTAAGGAGAAATCTCCTACTGTGTCTCTGGGATGCCCCTATAGCATTTAATTAATGGGAATTTCTCAGACTGATGACAATTTCTCTGCGTAACAGGGTACACTTTTGCACATAAGGCAATACTCCTCTAGGGAGGGATGAGCTCAAATGCTTTCTCCTCTTCAGGAAGGTGCCATATCTATCTGATAGAAAAACACACATTCCACTAATCTTATACCATCCTCCCAACCACCAAAATGCAAATGCAAATATTCTTCAGACTCCAGCACCAGCAGAATTGTTCTGTATGAGCAATTCAAGAGCTGTCGGAGGCAAAAAGATATCTGAGCTACCAAATTAAACCTGGGTAGCTTATGCATGAGTGAGTAACCCTGGGTATCCGTATTTCTTAATGCACCTGGGAGAGAGAAATTTTTTTCTCCAACACAATTTTATAAGGCATAAATTTAATTTGAATTTTCCTAACCTTTGGAAAATTAGTGTTAAAGCTTCTTTTTTAACCCACACGTTAACATTCAATCTCTCATTTTTATTAAATACTTTATATATAAAATGAAATATCAAGGTGTTCTACGTCCATATAAACAATCGTGATAACATTTGAAATTGTAAAGAAACCTACTGAAGAAAATACATAAATACTTACAATGCTAAGCTAAGCACAGGTGATCATTCTAAGTAATTTCTTTTAAATACACAGACACAGCTGTGTGGCTTCGGAAAGCAAACACAGAAGTAGAAGGCGTATCATTCTTCTTTCCTTTTTCACCATAAGACGGGATGGTCCAGTTTGGAAAAACCAAGATCTTTTCTAAGTTCCAAATAGGTGCCGTTGCTCACCCAGGAGTCATCGTTGGATTTCCTGTGAAAGATAAAAAGAATTTCTTGAAGGCTATTGAAAATACTGTCATATCCCCTCTTTCCCTTTCCCTCTTTTCTTCCCCCCCCACCCTGGGCCTGGCTGTCATTCCACGTGCATATACAATATCCCTGACAGTCTCATACGGGGACTGTGAGGGAACAGGAAGCCCGGAAACGATTTTGTTACTTCTGACTTCAGCTTCTCAAACTTAGAGGCTGAGAAAAATGGTGCTTCTGAAAGAAGCATGGATAAGGGAAGAGTCTGTCATACATAAAACATGGCTGGGATGACAGCCACCAGCTTGGGTGTGACTATGTAAAAGCTACAAATCAACCAGGTTGTTCATATCAAGTTATAAGTTAGCATTAAAAACAGAAGGAATTAGAAGACATAAGAGTCAGGAGAGAATAGCCTTGGTTCACTATTCTTTGAATAGATAATATATTAAATAGATAAAAATTCAAAAGGTCCAAAAGCGTGGATAGTAAAAGTCTTCTTTCTATTCCTATCTCCCAGACTCCAGTCCTTTTTCTTCAGAGGCAACGACCTTAGAAGCTTCACTCTTTCAGAGAAATTTCATGCATGTATGAGCATGCATGCATACACATCCACACTCCACCCCTCTCCCATTTTTTACACAATGACAGCCCTGTATGGCGTCCTACCCCTTGAGTTTTTGACATAACAATATCTACTGGAGATCATTTTCCACTGTCACAATAAGGTCAGCAAACTATAGCCCAAGGGCCACATCCAGCCTTCTGCCTATCTTCGTATTATTGTGTTTTTTTTATTGAAGTATAATTAACATACAATGTTATATTAGTTTTAGGTATACAACATATTGATTCAACAGTTCTATATATGTCATTATATCAGTGGTCACCACAGTAAGTGTAGTCACCATCTGCCACCATACATTATTATAATATTATTGACTACATTCCCTGTGCTGTGTTGTTCATCTCTGTGACTTATTTATAGGTAGATCCCCCTTTAACCTTAATCCCTTTTTACTGGAACACCACCATGCCCATTCGCTTCACTATTGTCTATGGCTGCCGTTATGTTGCACAGTGGGCTTGGGTAATTACCACTAAGACCTTACAGCCTGCAGAGCTAACAATATTTACCATTTGTCTTTTATAGGACAAGTTTGGTGACTCTGGCAGTAGGGAATCCTGATTTCTTTTTAAACAGTTGCATGATATTCCATTGTAGAAATGGACCACAATTTAACAGGTACCTTACTGGTGAGCCTTTAGGAGATTGTTTTTAATCTCTAGCTATCAGAGACATATGTTAATAATAATATGATAGACATATATACCCATATGTAATTTTGTATGCACGTGAGTATAGTTACGTTAAAAATTCCTGTAAGCAGAACTGCGATGTCAAAGAGCGCATTCATTTGTAATTTTGTCTGATATTTCATGTTTTAGAAGCAAAAGCGGACAGTGCCTGTTTTCCCATGCTCTCGGGGACACAGATTTTTGTCACACTGGTTTCCCTCTTCTAATAAAGGGATGTGTCTAAAAGGAGCCGGTCTGCCTATCAGACACTTTACTATGACCCAGAGGAGCCCGGCTCTGTCCCAACTCTAGTTTCCACTTGGAATTCCCGCTGACGGGCCTCTCGGTCACCTCTCTGCCAGGACCACTACTGCTGAGGATTCTTGCCTTTTCTCCAGCTCTTTGCCCCATCCGATACTCTGATAATTTCACAGACAATCCAGAGGAAAAATAGCTAAGGCCACCTGGCTGTAGCCGTGTTTGGTCCTTTTCCATTCCATTCTAGACGGCTGCCACAACAGCCTACGTAACGTTTTATAAGTTTGTATTTAAATGTCAATTCCTTTTCCATAGAGCTCCACAGACTTTGTGAAGTCATTTTTGATGCTTTCACATTAGGTCGAATTGATGAATCTCTCTCCCTAGTTCTTGAGACAGCTTAGTTACCCGCAAGTTTTAATGATCCTAAAAAATACTGCAGTGAACATCTTTATAAATCTAATTTCCCTTGTTTAAAAATGACACTAGATGATCTATGAAAGAAAAAAAAAGAATTGGCCTACTTAAGGGTATATGTGTATGTCTATCAATTGATCAGTAAATCAACGGATCAGTCTGTTCATCTATCCATTTATCTATCTCTTGCCTTTTAAAAAAATAGTTTAAGGTGTCTTGTTTTTAAAATATTTAAACACAACCAATGAATCATTGAACACTGTATCAAAAGTTAATGATGTACTATATGTTGGCTAATTGAATATAAATAGAAAAATAAAAATAAATAGAATATTTAAACAAAGTTATGAATATTTGGGGATGAAACTCTGGCCAGTTGAATAATCTTCATTTGCGTGTAACCGGAGTTTGTGGAAATGATCAGAAGGGACCTGACAAAATCCACAATGACTCTAGGGGAAAAAAGCATTATATTTTGGGGATAAACATCACTTGTTGCTATTTTGCCGTTTTGGAATACATACTTTATTGCTGCTGCTGCAAGATGAGGAGCTAATTCCTGTGGTCCATTAAAACACAATGACAACCAAAAACAAAAAAAAACCCCAAACAACAAAGCTCTGGCTGCTCTGAAAAGTAAGAGAGGGGTGGAACCGGCAGGGCAAGAATCGGCTGCTTTCCTCTGTGGGCCTCATTTGTTTATTTATTTTTTTAAGGAACAAACAAAAAAGCCCCCCAAACCGTACAGAGCCCTGGCGTGTAGGCAGGAGGGCCAGGCCCCAGTCCAGGACATTTCACTGGGGCCTTCTGGAGATTTCTTCTCAGTTACTGTGAAAGGGGGTGGAGCGCCGATGGTCTCTGATGCCCCTTCTAAATCCTTACGTCTACTTTTAACAAGACCTTGAATGGCAAGTTATTTTAAAATGAATAGTAAATGTTCCACATCCAAACTGAAGTGTTCTGGAACTTCTGCAAACCAAGCATTAGACCCCTTGCACGTGCCATTTTTCCAGAGGAGAGGTTTTAGCACTCCGGAGCAAGAAAGACGCCAAGAACGCTCGCATTTGGGGAGGGGATGGGGGCGTCCCCTCCCTTCGTCCAGAAGCCTCAGGTGTCGCCAGTCCCTGTCAGCCCAGCACCCACGTGATGGGCGCGCGCACCTGAAAAACCGGGGCTGGTGCTCCACGCAGTTTTCTTCTAAGACCCGCCGCCTTTCTCTCTGCAGCTGTTCGATCCTCTGCTTTTGTATTTCAGCCTCTTCTATGTTCCCTTCTTCGAGGAACCTGGGGCAGTGAGGGGGAAAATAACAGAACACAAATTCCAAGAAAATACTGTCATTGTGACTACTCGAATTGTGTCTAGAACTGGAGATTCAATATGCTTCCCTATCCATAAGAACCCTCTCCAACCCTAAAAATGGTATTTTGCGGTACTTAGGGAAGATATTCTTTGTGGAATTGGTGATACATACGTGGTTCAAAAAATTGTATCTATAAAAAGGAATTTGTCCCTTTCGTCCCCATCTCTCATCCCACCTGCTTCCTCACCACGCCCTTTCCCGGGAGCCTCAGAACACATCAGACTGTTGAATCTTTGCTGGCTGGTAGGTGAAGAACTGGTATGTCAACATGTTTTTAAACATATGCATTTCTTTCAGTGAGACTGAGCATCTTTTCATATGTTTATGAGAGAGCTGCAGTTCCTATTTTGTGAACAGTTCATTTTCCTATGTCCATTTTTTTAATGAGTTCATCTTGATTTCTGGAACCAATTCATGAAATGAGTTGCAAATATAGATTTCTTAGTTTGTCATTTATCTATTTAATTCTGGGTATGTATATATATGTATATATACACTTATGTATATGTGTATGTATACACATATGTATATATACACATACACACACACACATAAAAATATAAAAAATATATTAAAAATATAAAAATATATATAAATGTATTATATATATTTTTTTACTTTGCCATGAAGAAGGGTTTTTTTTCCTTAAATAAAGTCAAATATATGTATATTTTTTTTCCTTTCTGGGTTTGGAGTCTTAAATTAGGTCCAAGGGCAGAGATAATTATGTCCATTTTACAGAATAGGAAACCAGGACTAAGAAAGTTTACACAGCTTATTGCCAGCAAACGTAGGATCAGAAGTTAGATTTTTATGCACCAAAATAATTTAAATCTGAGGGGTAAGGGAGCTGGGTGCTTTTCACTCTTTCAGATACACAATAAGTTCTGTATTATTGGATGCAATAAAACTCTTAAAAATAAATACTTTTCCGGATATTTCGATAGAAATAAGGCTCTACTGATGAATAAAGGTCAGGCCACACGTAGAATTAAGCTGGGCTCCCTTCCTTCCAGGACATGATTGCTGCAAGGCCCCCGAGGCCTCTACTCCTGATGACACTGTCTCTCTTGGGCACCTCTGGTGGTCTGGGAGTTGTTAGTAAGACTTTTCATAAGGAGTTTTACATCTCTGGAGATAAAGATCTTTTAAAAAGTGCTTACCTTTGGTCTGGTCTAAATCGAGTGTCAGTAGGTGGTAATAAAGACTTTGACAATGGGTCCATTTCATTTAATTCCAGGGCAAACTGTGTGAAGCCATAATATTGCTCATAGCCCTTTGGCATGGGATCTAAAAGAAAAAGAAATCATTCATCTCTAACTTGCCTTCCATTTACATTACATTTTAATTCCTTCACCTTTTTCATCTCAGATCAGCTATAATTTTTCTCTCTCAGCTCTAAATCCTCCCATTTCTAGTAAAGTATTCTGGCTAACAAACTGGTGGTGAATGTTCCTCTATAAATCTTTTTCTCTAGAAGTTTTCTTCTACCTACAAGGATCAGACCTCTTTTGTGTGGCCATATAGGGAATTCATGTAATGCCATTTAGTTTTTATACTGTGTAAGCTATAAAAATAATTTGTTACAAAAACAAACACGTTAAGGGGTGCCTGGGGGGCTCAGTCATTAAGCGTCTGCCTTCGGCTCAGGTCATGATCCCAGTGTCCTGGGATCGAGCCCCGCATCGGGCTCCCTGCTCTGCGGGAAGCCTGCTTCTCCCTCTCCCACTCCCCCTGCTTGTGTTCCCTCTCTCGCTGTGTCTCTGTCAAATAAATAAAATCTTAAAAAAAAAAAAATAAACACGTTAAAAAGAACTCTGGGTCCATTTTTTCCGGACGAACAAGACTCTCACTCTGGAGAATCCATTTTTCATTTAAGAGATGTCAAATCCTCCTGGAACTCTGCCTAGTTCCTAGAGTAGTGTGGAACCCATAGCAAGTGGTCAAGGTTATTCTTTTCTTCCATGCCTGCCCTTCTTTTTAACCAACGCTTGTCCCTCCAAATCTTACATATTTAAATTTAAATCTAGTTCAGCTGAAGCCAGGAGTAAACATGGGATTATACCAGCAGAAATGCTGCCTGATGTGAAGGGGACAGAGAAAATGGGACCGAATGAAGTAAGGCTGTTGGACTACTGCCATTCTACAGGATGGGACCATCCAGCTCTCCAGCTGCGAACATGTTGTTATCTTTCAAGTAAAGGGAAGAACGAGTGAAGGTGATTCAGAGATCATCAGGGCTGCCCTTCCCACCACAGGCCCAGACTATACAGGCCAGGGGCGGGGGCGGGAGGCTGCCTCCACCTTTCAAAGGGTGGGGTCACTGCTGCAGTTTTGACCTGCTGTGCTGCCACCACCCAGAGCCTTGGGGGCCTTGGGAGCAGGGCCACTGCCCCAGCGGATCCAGAGGGCGGGGCATTGAGCCAAAAATTATCATCTGCTGTCTTAGGATCTAATGGCATTTTTCTTTTTTTTTTTTTAAAGATTTTATTTATTTATTTGACATAGAGAGACAGCGAGAGAGGGAACACAAGCAAGAGGAGTGGGAGAGGGAGAAGCAGGCTTCCTGCCGAGCAGGGAGCCCGATGCGGGGCTCGATCCCAGGACCCTGAGATCATAACCTGAGCCGAAGGCAGACGCTTAACCGACTGAGCCACCCAGGCACCCCTAATGGCATTTTTCTTACTGGGTTTTGGACTTATCTGGTAGCCATCACCCCTTTCTTCTTTCCTATTTCTCCTTTTTGGAATGGGAATTATCCTACGTGTGTCCTGCCATTGTATTTAGAAGCACATTTTGGCTTCACGGGTTCACAGCGGAGGAGATGAATTATACCTCAAGTCTTACCCATAACCTGATTTAGATGATATTTAGCTGAGACTTTGGATTTTAGACTTTAGAGTTGATGCTGGAACGAGTTAAGATTTAGGGGGCTGTTAGGATGGAATAAATATTTTACATGTAAGAAGGGTGTGGTTTGCGGGGGCCAGGGGCAGTGTCATGGGCTGAATGTTTGTATCTTTCCAAAATTCATATGTTGAAGCCCTACCCCTTCGTATGGCTGTATTTGGAGAAGGAGCCTAAGAAAGGAATTGAGGTTAAATAAGGTCGAACGGGTGCAGCCCTGATCTAGCGGCTGACTGCAAGCCAAGAACACGCTCTCACCAGAACCCAAATTTGCCAGCACCTTGGTCTTTGATTTCCCAGCCTCTAGAACTGTAAGAAAACACATTTCTGTTGTTTAAATCACCCGATCTGTGGTATTTTTTATAGCAGCCCAAGTGGTCTAATCCAAGTGTATTGCTCTAACTTGAATCCCAACTAAAAATCAAGCTAAAAATACCAAGTTTACATATTGAGTAAACCAAATGCAGGCTAATAAAATCCACTCCTAGCCTAGCAGGAGTTACTCTCATGTACAAATACAAACACTTTCCATGAACTATTCTGCAAACCCAGTTTTCCAAGCTTCAGGAGTCCTTTCTGTCTAATTTTAACTCTAATCCTCCATGTATCCTAGTCATGAAAATCGTAGCAAAGCTTCCTACTGTGCCTTCAAAAATCCAGCCCAGTCTCCCAACCACCGGAGTAAAGACAGTGGTTCTTCTTGAAGATGGGCCAGAGATGCTCATGGCCAAGGCAGAAACACAAAGTCAGTGAGCAACAACAACAAGCATAACAGCTCACACCCACCGTGTGCTTTGTCAAGGTGCTACTATAACATCCCAAAGAGGAAGGCAATTTTCATCTCTGATACATACTTTAAGCAAAGGACAGTGAGTGTCTCTCTGAACTTCTAAAGCTTGGAAGGTGGCCACTGGTGCCAATTCATGCTGGCTTCATGGCCACCCGTGTGACCATATATGGTTGCTACCCAGCGAAAGAGACACTGTTGGTTGCTTACCCTACAGTTATTTCCCTTTCTTATTTGCTAATGGGAAACTGATCTGTTCATGTGGCATTGTGTCCTCCCTTGGGGGTGAATCTAAGCCCATCTGAATCTCTTCTGTCTACCCAGTTGCCCCTGAGTGGCTCAAGGATGGGTTTGGACCCACTTGAGGCTGACAAGACTTAATGATACATTTGCTGGGGAATCCTAGTAAATATTTCCTGAAAAAAAGAGAGACACAAGAGAAGACAACTCTTTTGTTCTCGCTTCTCTCCTGCTTAGTGACCTGTCACATGGGGATATGATATTGAATCATGATAAATGTTTTACATCCATGAGGGGACACATCACTGCCATATTGGGACTGGAGGATTGTGTCGTCAGTGGTCTGTGCTCTTGACAAAGGTAACGTTGCCTGTATAACAACTGTGGGGCCATCCAACCCCTTACTTGTTAAGTAATAGCACACATCCTAATGGTTTAAGTTACTATTAGAATGGTTTTTTTGTCTTATTTTGATCAGCCTAAAGCATACTAATGGTGGTATCTCAGAACAATCATTTATAATATGGCCAAGACTTGGAAATACACTTATCAGATTAGAAGATGGACAAAAGTCTTAAAATGTTTTGGGGGACATGTTATGAAGGTTTGGCTTCCCTAGCCTCCCCATAGCTGCTTCAAGGGCTCAGTATTTTCTAGAATTACAGGAGAGATCAGAGTGGCTAATGGTATTGGGTGAATCTGGGAGACCCCTAACTTTATAGAAGCCCCAGGTCACTCTACTTGTCTAGTAACAGTTTTCTCTTTATTCATTCTTACTCTAGAATGACCTCTTGTACTTCACTGCCACTGCTTCTCAGCGCCCAGGAGAGGCACAGGGGTGATGTGTGTAGCCCGAAAGACCTCCTCGGACAGAGTAACCGTGGATGAGCAATGGCTTTGTTCTGGGATGAAGAAGCCAGGACCTAGCAGACCACCTGAGGTGTTGGTGATAAGCATGAGGATGAGTTTGAGATAGGCCTGGTGAATGAAAGAGGGGCTGGTGGCTCGAACAGAGTTCAAAGCTGGTAGAGGCTGGAGACCCTGGATGGCGGACATTGATGCCAGCCCACCCGCAGTTCCTCTGGCCATGCCCCCAGACCCCTGGCCCGAGACTGATTAACCGGGGTACTGACTCGCTCTCCAGACACAAGTGGACGAAGAGGAGCCACCGCAGTAGATGCTTTCGTGCCATTTCCCAAAGAGCCGATGCACCGCTTTTCCATTCTTGTCAAATACTGTCCCTTCAATCTCACGGGCATTAGTGCTCCAGTATTTCGCCTAGGATTCAAATGAGAGTTAGCGGTTTAGTACTTTGGAGTCAACTTATTACAGATATTAAGAGAGAAACAAAAGTAAAGAAAAAAAAAACCATAGGAATGATTCTACATTGCATATAATTTGCCAGTTCTGGGTTCTGGCTTTTTTTAAAATCATACTTTTAATTACTTAATAAAAATTAACATCTAACCCTTTATTTATTTATAGTTTGCAACACAACAATCAACATTTGTGAGAGATACAGGTTTTTCCCCCTACTTTTGTTACATACAACATCAGAAGGAAAGGCTCAGGTCTCACACATCGGCCAAGTAATGCGGTTGGCTCTTAAGCCCCCTCCCCCGCGCCCCTCCGCCCCCAGAATAGCTGTTCTGTGGATGTCACCATGGCTCTGACTATTGCAATTTCAGAGAAAAGTAACTCATATATATTTTTTCTCGACAGGAACTAGACAGTCTTTTGTAAACCAATAAAGGAGGCTCCTTTGTAAAGCAACCAATTTTCTGTTTCTCCCATCATTTCTCCCCCAAACTAGATTTGTTCATCCAATCCACTGGAACGTGATGCGACCCATATTTACCCTGTGGATTGGTCCTGATCTGAGAGCAGCTCAGTCCAGCTCAGCCTTGTGGGTTTTATACAGTACCGCAAGCTGGCCAGCAGAGGGGGGTCGAACTCCCTAGAGTGGATGTTTCCCTGCCGAGTCTCCCAACTACCTGCCTGCCCTAAAAAATCTCTAGGAAAGAATGGAAGGCATTACTTCATAAATCAAAACTCCTAGTGCTATTTTCATCCAAAACAGAATCCATATTTGGAAGCCAATAAAGTTGAGCAGCATTTTGGGGCCATATTCTGGTGGTTTGGTTTCCCCATTTTATGTCTGTGGGGAAGATGGGAGGAAGGACAGAGGACAGCAACATCACAGAGCTGCATCAGAAACATAAACCTGAGGTCTCTACTCACGTAAAAATGGAGGAAAAGGGAAACAAATGCTGTCTCGGCTCTTAAGTTTATTCGGAAGCAGGAGTCAGATTTTCTGTTACAGATATGCTGACAAATCCAATGCTGGCAATACGGTGGGACGCCACAGAGGAAGGTGGTGCATCTGGGAAGGGCTACATCTGCTTTCCGATTCTCTTTCAACACCGGGGGCACGCCCAATGTTCTAATTCCCTCCTCCCTCATAGCCACAGAAATCGATCCTCTGGCCCTAAGTGTGTGAGTACCAGGTGGATGGTAGAAAGGGGACTCGAGCACATTTTCTTGAGGGAGCTGCTGAGAAGCAGGTGCGCTCACCTGGACGGGGGCATATATCCCTACTCCAGGTTGCCTTTTCTTCTTTTTGCAGAGAGACTCCATGAAGTTTTCGAGGCAGGTTCATTTTTATTTCACCCCAAACACTACTAGCTTTTTATCTGTCTACATCCCAGTCTGAATTATAGGATATAAGAACGACCCCAGTCCACCTCTCCATAATGTCCCCCAGCAGCTAGAGGTGGTGTGGAGAGGTACTGCGTGAAATTCCACAATTAGAGCCTCATCTCTCTGCTTAGGATTTTGACCTTAATTAAATGCAAATACTCCTTTAAGACCATTTTAAATACATGAAATTTTTAAGGGCAAGAGGAATCTAAGGGACTCAAAGCACTTGGAAAGTTAAGCAGACTCTTCCATGCTTTTGCCTTTGGCCAATCTGTTCATTTACCCTACGAATGTTCATGAGCCTTTCCACACATCAGCCTCCAGCAGTGAGCAAGATTAGATCAGGCTTTTGCTTTTCCAGACTCAGGGACGGTGAGGAGGGTATGCGGAACAGAAAATGAAAATACCCAAGTAAACCAACAGTGAGCAAGTTAACTCTGGGTGGGAAGAAACACTGTGAAGAAAATGGGATGTGACAGAAAGTGACTAAAAAGGCAGGGCTGATGATGGAAGGATCTGGGGAAAGGGGTCCAAGCAGAAGGAGGGGGAGAGAGAAGAGCCAATGTGGTCAGAGGATGGTGGGGAAGGAAGGGGAGGAGGGGGTGGTGGGAGCTGAGACTGGAGAGAAAGGAGTGGGTGTGTGCGTGCACGCACACAGACCTACGCACATATCGGCAGGGGTGTGTGCCTACAGCCACGTGTAGGCTTGTGTGTTCACATAGGTGTGCGTGTGCGTGCGCGTGTGTGAACATAAGGGGGGGGTGGGCAGCGCATACCACACAGGGCCTTGTGGGCATTGTCAGGAGGCAGGCTTTCGTACTGGGAAAGATGGAAGTTGTGGGGGGGCCTTCTGTGATATACAGCATGACTTTCTTTTTTTAAATTCTAGTAAAATATACTTAACAAAATGTACCCCTTTAACCATTTCTAAGCATACAATTCAGTGACATTAAGCACATTCACAGTGTTGTGCAACCATTATCATTATATATTTCCAGAACTTTTTTCATCTTCCCAAACTGAAACTGTGTGTCCATTAAACACCAACTCCCATTCCCCAACCCCCCAGCCCCTGGTATCACCATTCTACTTTTTGTCTCTATGAGTCTGACTGCTCTAGGTACCTCACAAGTGGGGTCATACAGTATTTGTCCTTTCATGTCTGGCTTATTACACTGAGCATAATGTCTTCAAGGTTCATCCATATTGTAGCATGATGAATTATGTTTTAAAAGGGTCCCTCTGGCTACTGCCTTGAGGATAGACCATAGCGGAATACGAGTGGAAGGAGAGAGGCCAGAGGGGCCATGGCCCTGATCCAGGTGAGAGAGGTTGGGAGGGGGGACACCAGGGAGCTCTTGGCGTTGTTTGTCTGATGGCACAAAGGGGAAGGTGAGACGTTCCCTGAGATATCCTGTGCCCTCGGGCCCCAGCTCTGCCAAGGCCTTTCCAGGGTCGAGCTCACGGGGCCACCTGGGTTACCTTTATAAAATTCACTTTGCAGTGGCAAGAGTCATCATTCAGGTTCTTGATGACAATCTCTCCGTAGTGCTCAATCCATCTCTGCCCACTTAAGATGTTATGGATGCAAGAGGTCACTTTGTTCCACTCAAAATGATCTCCGAAGCTGAAAAGGAGGAAACAGTGACATTAACAATTCCCAGAAGAGCCAGCAGCAAATGCAAACAAATATAGCTATTTAAAAAAAATAAGTCACAGGATGAATTACTCATTTCTTCATTTATGGAACCAACACTGACTGAGGGCCAAAGCCGTGCTGGGCCTTGTGAGCTTCCGCTCTCTGAGGAGACATGAAGGCACAGCGGGCCACAGCAGGCCACAGCGGGCAGGGTCGGGCACTCCGGAAGCTGCCAGGGATTTCACTAGAAGCTGGTGATCTCCTGGAAAAACCCACTCTCTCTTTTGACAGAGGAGAAAACTGAGAGCCAGAGGTGATTTGTCTAAGTTACCAGACTAGAAAAGGGAAGAGGCAATGGGGAAGGTGTGGTGATCTCACAATCTGCTCTCTCTACACACACACATACATGAATACACACATCTATATGTGTACATATGTATACACGTGTGTATGTATATATATGCAGAGACACACATCTATCTTATATATAAATCTTAAGATACACATGTCTTGGGGCGCCTGGGTGGCTCAGTGGGTTAAGTGTCTGCCTTCGGCTCAGGTCATGATCCCAGGGTCCTGGGATCGAGCCCCGCATCGGGCTCCGGGCTCTGTGGGAAGCCTGCTTCTCCCACTCCCACTCCCCCTGCTTGTGTTCCCTCTCTTGCTGTCTCCTTCTCTGTCAAATAAATAAATAAAATCTTAAAAAAAAAAAAAAGACACACATGTCTTAAACCTTTTTATGATGAGTAAGTATTCAGGTACTACTTACAGAGTCCTATAACAGTTATGAGGATAATGGTAATAAGACCAAACACTTAACATGGCATAGGCTCTGGGCCAAGTACTTTTTTCAGTGCTTTACATATATTACCTGTTTAATCTTCACAACAGTCCTGCAAAGTAGGTGGTTTATTATTCCCATTTTATAGATGAGGGAACTAGTGATCAGGAAGGTTAAGTAACCTGCCCAAGGATTTGCAGTTAGTAAGTGAGCACCCGAGTCCTGTTGGCCCCACCCTAGAAGCCACCCTCGAAGCCATTTTGCTTTATAAATGAGGATCAATAAACCCTGTAGGATCAAGATCATATTTTTCTTAAAAGGAATTTTGACAGTGAGGTAGGACAACAATGTTAAAGCAAAACTACCATTCTTGATTTTGTTAGAAAGTGAAAATGAGTTTTTAAAAAGCTTCTGTTCAGGGAACTTTGGTTTCCAGGTAGCATTCCCATTTGAAGGAAAGAAAATGTGAGCTTGTCAAAATGAGCTACACTTGAACTTACTGTCAAACCAATTAAAAGAAAAAAAAACCAACCATATACTCAGCACCATGGGGTATAATGGGAATCCCATTCCTAAAGCTGTATCTTGGCCCTAAGTTCTGTGCAGTTCCCAACCACAGAAGAACTTACGCTGGCAGAGTCACATGGGTTGTGCCAATGGGAACAATTTCCATGGATTTGCCCCAGAATTTGTTTTTCCATCTCACATCTGAAATGAAATACCAATTAGCACATATTTAGCAGGAGAGCTACACAGATCAAAGAATTCTTAGGCTGGATAAATAATCCCTATATAGAACAATCTCTTCATAATAAAATCCATTACATTATAGGATAACTTTTCATTCAATCTAAGTACCAACTGAGTATCTGGAACAGAATCGGAAAATTAAAATTATAAGATAAAGTCCCTCTCTTGGGACTCATGGTATGAAAGGCAGACAAAAGTGAAAACAAGTAATGCTCAAACAGAGAGGCACGGGTTATAACTGAGTATACTGTAAGACGAGATGGAGCCAGAGAAGCAGGAATGACCAACACTCTTGGGAAAGCATTAGAAGAGGCCACTTAGATCAGGCTTTGAAGAATAAGCAGGAGTTCACCAGGCAGAGAAAAAGGGATAGAAGGCATAAGACAGCTTGTTCAAAGGGAGAGAGGTATAAGAGAACAGGGTGTGCTTCTGTCCTATGGGTCTTGGATTGTTTAGAGAGAAAAGCAGAGAGACAGATTGAGTACAAAAACAGTGGGCTCTAGGAGCCAGGCAAAGAAGTTTGGTACGTATGCGCTGGGAGGAAATAAGATGTTTGTTTAGAGAGAAAACACACGTGATTAGATACAGACTTTGCAAAGACAATTGGGAGTAATACAAAGAATGGACCAGGAGCACAAGAGATGAGAAGCAAGATGACAAGTTACAAGGCTGCTGTAACTGATCAAGAGATAAGTGAGGATGAAGTGAACTAAGACAGTAGTGGATAGAGTAGAAGGGAATGATTCCAGAACCATGAAAGAAGTAGAAATAGAACTAGTTGGCAAATTAGATGCAGATTCTGAAAGACAGGGAGAATTTGTAGATGATTTCATATTTTTCTCACTTGCATAAATGGTGGCACCAATAGGGAGAGAAATAGAAAAAGAATAGGGTAGAGGGCGCCTGGGTGGCTCAGTCAGTTAAGTGTCTGCCTTGGGCTCAGGTCATGATCCCAGAGTCCTAGGATGGAGCCCCGCATCGGGCTCCTGCTCAGCGGGATGCCTGCTTCTCCCTCTCCCACTCCCCCTGCTTGTGTTCCCTCTCTCGCTGTCTCTCTCTCTGTCAAATAAATAAATAAAATCTTAAAAAAAGAGAGACTAGAAATAGAATTTAAAAAAGGGATAGAAAAAGGATGGCAGAGACAGGTGATCCCTCTGACTGCTGCATGACAATACAGAGACCATGAGGGAGCAAATGTGAAAGCAGGGAGGCCAGGAGGGGGCCATGGCCATGATCCAGGAGAGTGATAGGGCTGGGACCAGGCAGCCCCTGGCCACATATACATGATTCCACTTATATAAAATATCCAGAATAGGCAAATCTATAGAGATAGAAAGTAGGTAAGGGATTGCCGGAGGATGGAAGAGGTTGATGGAAGTTGGGGTAGGGGTAGGTATTAGCTAAAGGGGTTGCTGTTGTTGGTTTTTTTGTTTTTTGGAGTGATAATAAAAATGTCCTTTTTAAAAAGATTTTATTTATTTATTTATTTATTTATTTATTTATTTATTTATTGAGCTCAAGTGGGGGGAGGGGCAGAGGGAGAGGAAGAGAGAGAATCTCAAGCATATGCCACACTGAGCACAGAGCCCAATGCAGGGCTCAGTCCCACGACCCTGAGATCATGATATGAGCCAAAATCAAGAGCCAGATGCTCAACTGACTGAGCCACCCAGGTACCTCTGGAGTGATGAAGATGTTCTTAAATTGTGATGATAATTGGACATCTTTGTGAATATCCTAAAAATCATCCAATTATACCTTTTAATTAGGTGAATTGTATGATATACAAATTATAGCTCAATAAAGTTTTTACAAAAAAAAAAGATAACTGTTTAAAGCAAAAGCAGTAATGATGTATTGTCGGGTTTATAACACACATAAATAAAACATGTCCACAATATGTGAAGTGGCATAATATTACTTGAAGACAGACTTATGATAAAGATACATAACATAAAACCTAAAGTAATAACTAAAAAATGAAACAAGGAGGTATAGCTAATAAGTCTACAAGGGAGATATGATGGAATGATAGAAAGTACTCAGTCCAAAAGAAGGCAGAAAAAGAAAAAAAGGGAAACAAAGAACAGATGCAACAAAAAGACAACAAATCCTAAGAGGCCACATTTAAATCCAACTATATTAATAATCATAATAAATGTAAATGGCCTAAGCAACATGATTAAAAGGCAGAGAAATGTCAGATTGGATTAAAAAGCAAGATTTGGGAGTTGTGAGCCTATGGGAATACGTGGGACTGCCCAGGAAAAAGGCTGATGAGGAAGAAAAGAAGGGGACTGAGGAGAAAACTGTTGTGTAAGGTAAGGAGCACATAGAAACTACTTGGAGAAAGTCCTTCTCGTTGCCTAATCCATTACTTAAAAATAATAATAAAGTGCTTACAGGGTCAATAACATTTAGCAATTAGAAGGTTACAGATTTTATAAGAATCATTCCCAGGGGATTTCAGTGAAAGTTAGAGATTTTTTTAATCAAGCTTCAATTCTAACCTTTAATGGCAAAGATTCAGAAAAAGTACTCAGGTACTTGTAACCTAAACCGGAATTTTGCCTCCAGAGAGAGGAACTGGGTGGCTGGGGACTAAGGTGGGGGAAGGAGCTTTTTTTTTTTTTTTTTTTAACAAAGTGTATTTTCAAAACTCTTAAATTACATAGATTTTTTTTTTTAAGGCAAAGGGGTAAATCAAGTGTCATCACTGTTAACAGAGAAAAATGCTTTAAAAACTGATGTGTGCTCATTGTTTGAAAAGCCAAGATGCTCAAGTTTTCCTCAAATTGTACACTGTGCCTTTTGAATAAATATATAAGTTAATAAAATTAATTAATCCATTTAGAAAATATTTGCAGTCTTATTTATTCTTCGGAACAACCCACCCTCTTCCAAAATCCAAAATACAAACTGAAGGGAGAGACAACAACCCCCAAACTAAAAAAACTCAGCAATCTAAAACGTGCTGTTTAGAAATAAAATTAAAACTTTTCAAAAGCAAAAAGAACCCTGTTGTCTAGACTCTGATAAATACCTGTAAATATTTAGTGTCTCTTGAAATACACAAGGCATTTCAAGTGGCTGTGGAATTAGAGAAAAAGTTACAGGAATAAATGGTGGTGGCCCAGACACAGATGAAGAATTTTTTTTTTTTTAAAGGCACAACTAAATTATCCTCCTGAATCCTTAATTATGAAGTAGACAAGTATCGGTAATTGTTCAGGGATGAGAGGCAAGAATACCAAGTGGAGCAGATCCATGCAACAAGGCCCAAGTCCAGGGTCCTACTTGTGATCTTAATAAGCACTTGCAGTAGTTCCTGAATAAAATAGATCTATAACATTACAAAAAATGACAGAGGACAAATATATGAGCACATTACCTTGCCAGAAAACAAAATTTCCAGACTCAGCGTGACAAGCAGAGATAGGTGGATGGTGGCTGACCTGATGGGAACAAAGGCCAGAAAACGAAAACTTAATTCACTTTTGTGTCTCGTGAAATCCATTCCTTCGCCCTTGCCTTGAGAGGTAACACAGTGTGCAGTGTCTAAGTGAATCAAAACTTTCATTTTCCTTCAACAAACTGGTCCTCAAGAGGGCGCTCCTATACAGTCAGCCCCAAGTCGCTCAGGTTTGTCAGGCGTGAGAAGAAATCAGGTGCATGGAAGCCTCTTGAAGTACAGGAAAAACAGCCAAGAGGCAAATGTTGGGGACAGAGACACGTTTTGAAAGATGTAAAAACAAAAGCAGGGTCAAGCAAGGGCTGCCCGCTCTTAAACCATATAATCCGACACTGGCTACCCATGTCAAAATCTCTATTAGCTGTTGAGAAAGTACCTGCAAATGCTTTAATTAAGATATCAGATAATAAATATTTTAAAATGCTACCTCCGAGAAACACAAAAATATTCTTGGCTCAGCAGTTTTTGTTGTTTTGAAAACTCTGCATCACAAAACTCAGCCTCTTTTCAAATCCTCTATAAGACTGGTCTAAGACAATTTTTTTAAAAGAATAATGTTTCTATAAAAAAAGAGCCAAGCAATTATTGAAGAAATGTTAGTCAACTACTAAGAAAAACATTTTATTCATTTTCTGTCAAGATAAAAAAATCTTGAGTAAATATGTAATTTTGTTCCCGGAAAGAGAATCCCCTGTAATGGAGACTGTTGCACATTTCCCTGAGTTTTGTCACTGGGGTCATTACTTCTGTTCTGTTCACTAATGAAGAAGCTAAAGAGAAAATGGCTCCTGAGCTGGGTTTCCTCTTATCTCAGTAACGCGAGGCAAGTGAGCAGTGTACGTACCATGATTATAAGTCAGGACCAGTGAAACCGGACTAATGCAGCCAGCAGCATTTCACAGTTTCTCTGACTTCGCTGGTTCTTAGCAAGTATCTTACATTTAGAGCATCCAGCCTAACTAATGCCTCCATTACACATGAGGAGACCAGAACCAGAAAAATTCAGTAATGTTCCCCAAACACACCGACAGGGAAGAAACAGAGGTCAAACCCAGCATTTTCGGTTTACATCAGTGGTTTTCATTCAGTGGGGAGGTGACACATCTCCAATCACTCACCTTGCTCTGGACCCTCAGCTGTAATGAGGAACATGGTGTGAAAACCACTTGTATGTGCCTGTCACTTTAGGTGGAGAACTCTAGGCTAGGCTAGGCTAGGCTAGGCTAGGAGAGTCATCCCACATACACATTTAACTGATGGAATTTCAACTGTACCAGTTTGACCCGAAGAAAAGTAGAGACAAAGATTTCAATAGTCCATGTATCTTTCAGGTCTCAATGAACATAAATGCCAGATCTGATATGAGGTGGAAGATGCGAATTTGCTACCCCTTGGATGATTTTAGTTCCCACAGCCTCTTAGGAATGTGGCCCCTCTCTCTGTGCCTATGGGATTTTCCAGAGCAATTTTCACTTCCAGCATGGTTTAGAAGCCTAAGTCCTAAAATGCAACTCTCTGCTGGCCTTCATTGTCTTTTTTTCATTGAACTCCTTGGAGATACTTTATATCACAAAATGCTGCATCCCGGTTCCCCCTTCCTCCCCCACCAGCTCTCAATGAAAACAGTGGAGTTAACTATTAAACCTTGGGATCATATAAAACAAAACCAGGGAAGACAACACCTACACCCTACTTCTTCCTTCTCTCCCCCACCCCTCAGTGCAGCCGGTGAGGAGCTATGGAATGTGCCCCTTCCCCCAGAACGTAGGCATATTTTAAAGTGGATTATTAAAAGTAGATCATATTCATTCCCACAGAAACAATTGTAGTAAAAAATGTAGGGTTCACAGCCTTGATCAAGAATTTGGCATTTTATAGGTGTGGCCAAATCTGGCTACAAACATCAAACATCAAAGCAAAACACAGTATATACAAACTATAAACCTCTTCTGTAATAACTTTAAATCCCATAAAACTGGGATAAATATACTACCCACATGAATTATAAAAAGAAGCCCTATTATACCATAAAATATATATACATCCCATAAAAAGGCAACTTTGACCTTTTAAAACTATTGTGTCAGATACATGAATCAGTGCTTAGAATACCTTTACGTGGGTTCAAAAGCTGTTTTCTGGATGAATAAATCTCAACATTCAAATATCAGTGATTTTGGTTTTTTTTTTTTTTCTTCCTGGCTTAAAAGGGCCTTTGGGAGTGATTTATTTGGTGCACATTGCTTTTAAGAAGTTTACAAAGCTTCCCAGGAAAATTAAAGTGAAGTCTTATTTTTCTTTGATATATTTCCTCACAACAGGTATTTATTCATGAAACATTTCTAGAGCATCTACCGTGTGCTGAACTAGCATCAGGGAACAAAGGGGTGCTTCTGGAGTCCCAGAGATGTGGGTCTTAACTCGGCAACATCATCTAATGGCTGAAGGGCCTTGAGCAAGTTTTTAAGTCTTTGGGCCTGAGTTACCTCATCTATAAAATAGGGCTAATCCCACCGGCTTTGCAAACAAAAAGATGACACATATAAAATTACAGGACCTTATGCCGGTATGAAGTGGGCAGAGACTAAATTTTAGCCATTTCTCATGAGTAGTATTTCCATTGAGTTACCATGGTAACCTTGTGTCTTCATTAGCCTTATTCTATAAATTAGGAAACAAAGAACCTGTCCAATGCTACACAGTTAATTAGGATGGTGGGGGTGCTTTAAACTAAGGTCCTCTGATCTCAAATCCAGTGCTTTTTTCTTTATGTCCCAGTTGTCTCTCTATGGCTGCTCTCAAAGCTGGGCTCTGGTCCTCCCCCAAAGCCTCTACACGCCATTAAGATCTCATCTCACGGATATTTAGACAAAGAATCTTTTGAGTCTGAACTTCCAATTTCTCTGAGTCTCATTTATGTCATTGTAAAATGAGGTCTGAGGGTCCCTCTGACTTCAAAATGCTCTAAATCTAATATCTAATTCTCAATGTCTCTTCAAATCCTAGCATCAGCCAATTGGAAAAAGATTATACTAAGGCTTTGACTAACTCAAAGGTCCATTGAAAGGGGGTAATTCAAAGTTCATAATCTAATTTTTGTTGATGGCAATCTTTTTAAAATCTACTGGAATAGAGAATGATGAGCACAATCTAACCTGTCTTAGTGTTGGATTTAGTTGAGTTTCTATTCTCGTTACATCTTAACCCAGATGTAACCCAGAAAGGTATTTGATTTTGAGTCTGAACTGACCCAGCCCTGAACCAGACACTGTCTGTCAGCTTACTGGATAAATCCAATTTAGATGGGTTTTTAGCATCCCTCTCTGCCTCTTCCTCTCCATCCCAAATAAGAGCAATTTCCAAGTGGTAAAGATTCCCAAACATTCAGGAATTTAGTATATATGGTTCTTACTGTGCAGGTATTTATATGTATCTTTCTTTCTGTAAGCCCAAAGTCAGTGAGTTCCCCTACTAGTTGAGAATTCCTGTCATTTATTTGTATATCTCAAGACTTTCTTCACCCTGACCTGATCATTTTTTATTTATGCTTTAAATGTACTTAATGTAAGAGGTGAATGGTATGGGGAGAAGCAGATAGGGAAAGAGTACATTTTAATATTTGCGTATTTGTGTGAGTATATCTTTTTCAGATTTAGAAAAATATCCCTTAAATACATCATTTCTGCAGCTGTCCAAAGACCTAACTATAGATTCTACCTAGTTCCTGACTCGCCTCCAACCTCAAAGGGCAGCTTATAGAAAAGAGGACGAGCGCAGGTTGAGAAATCATGCAGGTGCAGGAGCCAGGTGAGAAATCCCATGGCGCTCATCATTTACTGACTGCCTCTGATGTGTCCGGTACTGTCCTAATCACTGGGGATACAATACATTTTGGTGCAGAAGTGGGCGAGATAGATAAAGAAATAAGGACATAATTTGTTGGTAGTGACAGGTGTTAAGGAGCAGAATGCAAGGCATGAGGATGGGGGGATGGTAAGTGGGAGTGCTATTCCAGACAGGGTGGTAGGGGCAGGACTCTCTACAATGGAATCGTCTGGGGCTAGAAGAAATAAGGAAGTTTTCACCACGTGGAAAACTGGGAGAAGCGCATCCCAGGCAGAGGACACGGGCACTGCTCAGGGCTGGCCAATGCTCCGAATGTTTTAAGAGAGGCAGAAGGCCAGTGTGGCTGACGCTAAATGAGCAGAGGTGGGAGAGGCCTGCTCTCCAGGGCTAGCATCTCAGGGACTTTGTGCGGCCATGGCCAGGACTTTGGATTTTATTCCAAGTGACGGGGGAAATCATTGGAGGTTGTAGAGCAGGTGTTGCTCCTGTTTTGAAGCAATCGTTCTGGCTGTTGGGTGAGGAATTGGTTATGGAAACAAGAGGCCAGCTAATGATTCTACTGCAATGATCCTAATCATTGATTACATTGGCTTGGGCTTGGAGGCCAGCACCAGTGGGGGAGGCAGTGAAAAATGGCTAGCTGCTGATCAATAGGATATGGATTCTAAGAAAAAGCTATTAAGGATGATGCCAAGGATGCTGGCTGATTTGGGGGGAGAATGCAGTTGCACCAATTATTTTCTCTTCCCCCATGTTCAGAGTTCATCACTTGGTTTGACAAACCCATGGCTTCTCGCCAAAACCAGAAACAAAAACACACATTAAGTGATGACTTGACCCAGAAGTGGAGAACTGGTTTAGCTGCCTTGTATTTGATCAATTGCTAGTTCTATTTGAACGGCCTGCATTTCCCTTCTGATAACCTCTTTAAATAAGATGCCACTTTAATCAGTAGTGACAAACTCTGCCTACTAGTAGATAAAAGAGCTGTCTTATCGTGAGTGAGCATGCAGGGAGAGAAGTGATAGGTATGGTATTTATAAGTCTGTCCAAGAATGTATGTTCAGAGTTCTCGTGATGAGTAACAGAAAAGCAAGGAGGGCTGAGGCCAGGGAGCAAAGGAAAAAAAAAAAGACTTCATTTGCATCTTTTATAGGTTAGTAACTTCCAATAACTCCATTTAGCTTTTCTGTCGTGAACTCTCAACAGTACATGGCTGAGGGAGGGGGACCCAGGGGGGCATAAATGGTTAGAACGACTCCAACAATGATCTGACAACTGAAGTTCCAGAGCCCCATCAGGAATGATCTCTTCTAGGTAACAGCTTAACTGCATAGCCTTTATATATAAAACCTTTCCCAAAGGTATAAAAAGAGAAGCAAAGCTAACTGAAATCAGTTTTCTGAACCACCCAGTCTCCAATGAAGCTCCAAACCAGTTGGTCAGCTGCCTGCCAGGGGGCAGGAGAACCAAGTAAGGAAGAACCTTTCAGCAGGACACCCAGTCCCTGAGGAGAAAAAGGAAGCCCTTTCTGAATTCCCCTTTTTATGAGCTTAGACAGCCAAGGCTGAATCACAGTTCTTGGCACAAAGCAAACTCCTCCCTGGAGAAGGTGGAAGAGACAGAGGGTAGAACACAGGAGAGGAATGTTTATGATTTACTCCTGAATGTTGCTTATTCACAAAGGCCACACCCCAGACAATAATGGGAGCTGGGAACAAAGTCCTACCCGAGTTTGGTCTAAGTGACAATGGCAGGCCAAGTCCCATCCAATCAGCATACATAGCACTATTTTCCCATTGGCAGCCAATGACCCTGGCAGCTCTGAGCACAGTAACTACACCTACAAGAGACCCCAAGAAAGGTGAGGGAGGGAGGCCACTGGAGTCAAACAGTGGGCACTGAGAAAAGTTAATGCTCTAGGCCTCAGTTTCCCTGCCTCTAACTGATCCTCACCTCACCTGCCACACAGCGGTATTTTGAAGATCAAATAAGATCCTGAGCAAGTTTGAAAAGCACAAAGGACTCTGCAAACCTAACAGTTATTGTTGTGAGGAAAATTTGAACAGCAAATGCCTTCGCTGGTCTCTGACTGCATGAGTCATTTTGATGGTGCATTTTGGGGTCTTTTAGGTGAGAGACAATACAGAGGAGTGAGCTGTGATGGAGCCAAACTCTGTGAAGAAGCGATTACTTCAATGTCTTTGGCCACTGACCACTTCAAACAACCACATCTCCACCCAAACCACAAAACAACATCCAGAGCCTTGGAGTAAAGGATAGATGTAGATTTTCAAATCTCAAGAACTCCGTAGAAGAGCCGAGTTACCCTAGTTTCCTTCCAGGTCCTTTCACTTGGATATATGAGTTCCATCAACATCCTCGTTAGAGTAAAATCCCACCCAAAAATACTAGTTTGGGAGTCCCACCCAGCTTATCACATTAGTTATTCAGTAAACTTGACTCACTGTAGAGAGGTACAAGAAACCAAAGCAAGCCTCAAACTCTGAAAGCTGAAGTGTATCACCTGCACCTAATGCATGCTGCTAGAGTCATGCTGCTCCATAAAGGCAGGACGCCTCCTGGGCCAGAAGCAGAAAGAGCCACACTGGCAGGTACCAGCATGCAACATACTAAACAGCCCAGCGCGCTCTGTCAGTGTGTGAAATTAGAAGGTTTTCGTGCACAATGAGTCAGCAGGTCAGCATAAGCAAGGCTGGGAGAGGGAGTGCAGGCGGCTGAGCTGATGTGTCTCCTGGTGGCCCGGAGAGGGAGAGCCCTGGTCCAAACCCCTTCCACTCCTGGGGCAGTGGGCAGCTGAGCACCTCGAATTCAACAGCCGCCTCTCCTTCTCATTCTACACTCACCTGGTGATGAAATTCTGGTTTCCCAAGTAATCTGTTTATGGAGAAAGGATGCCTGGCCATGTGATCAAGGCCTTCTGGTCCCCAGGACAGGTCTATTTTTTATAATAAATGCATAGAATAGCATCCTAGTTTATACGTCAGTTTCTTAAAGGCTTAGCTAGGGTGACTCTGTCCTTGGGAGACTCATCCATTCTTGGGTGTAGTCAAAGAACCAACTATCTGAGGCCATAAGGCTAAATTCCAGGCAGATGAAGTGGCTCCATCACGATCAGGACTGGTGGTACCACATGGCTGGCTTTCTGTCAGAGACTCAGTAGGGACAGTCTGCCCTTCAAACCACTTGAATTAGTAGAATAGATATATCTTATTTACTATTCTTAACACTGCATAGTAAAAAGAATTTTAAGAGTTGCCTCTGAAGATGAGAGCAGTAACCATGTACAGAATGTTTACTGTCTTCAGTGCAAGTATTTTATATCTTAGTGTAGTATTTCACTTGAGCCTTATTGCAACCTAGGAGTTAAGCATTATCATTCCTGTTTTAGAGATAAAGACACTATTGAGGCTCAGAAAGTTTAAGTAGCTTATACAAGGCCACACAGAGAGGAAGTGATGGGGTTAGGGTGTGAGAGTGGGTCTCCATTACACCCAGCACACCCTATACTACTAATAATGACCAGATCTCTTTCTTGCCTATTTCCTGGGGATCCATTTCACGGAACCAAAGACTGAGTTATGTAATGCTCTTTCTGTCTTTGTGCACACGTGTCTAGGAGCTCTGCTTTCTCTCGGCCACCATTGGAGGTGCGCAAGCAGATCCTGTATTTGGCCCTGCCCTGTCAGGGGCTCATGGGATGGAAGCTCAGCTTTACACGCAAGCTCATGTTACTACTCTTTTCTTACACCATTCATCCTCTCCGGATTGTCTGCTGTAGTCTGGGCTATTTTGGGCCGTTATTTTTTCACATGAGTGCATATAACGCCATGGTAACCAAATTATATTTTCATTTATTCCCATTCCATTTTAGCTTTAGTATTTAAATAACCCAGTTGAATTTGAATAGAATTATCTTTTCCTTTTAACTACTGATTTAACTCTCACTTCCTCAATATCAGTATTTAATTTGTTTTAGCTTCTAAATGGAAATCTACTAAAAATGTGCTTTGGGATTATTATATATTCCTTTCCCTTTGAGTTTCAAAGAACACTGCTTGTCCTTGACAGTGAAGACCAGCACCATCCTCCTAAGTCTCTCAGCTACACCGCCTTTCCTTTCCTACCCCCAAAATGCAAATCCATTGATAAAGGGGGCAGCAAGATAAGAGGAAGGAAAATAATATGCTAGCATCCCACCCATTTTTCCTCAGTTTTCTAAGAACTGTGAGGAGAGAAATGTATCAAAGCAAATGTGTTTAATGTTCCTAGGCTGACATTTAAGGATATGCGGAGGGTGGACATGTTCGGTCGTTGTTTTAACTAGGGGTGAGAGGATTCTTTTTTATTTTCGGTATCAGTGCATCCTATCTTAGCTGAACAATTCCTTATTGACAGATACTTGGGATGTTCCCAATATCCCACCTTTACAAACTGGTGTCATGCATTAATCATGACTGCAAACACTCATATAACACTTCATCCTCCATGTACCAGACACCACGCCGAGCGTGTGGTAGAGAGTATCTCATTTAATCATCACAAAGCCATCTGAGGTCTGTACCACTGTCATTATTTCCACCTTAAAGAGGAAACTGAGGCGCAGAGAGGTTAAGTAACTTGCCCGGGGTTACAAACCTGGTGAGAGGTAGAGCTCAGATCTGAACCTACGCTGGCTCCAGAGACCCTGCTCTTTCTTCTCGAGTATTATTATCGGCTAATGCTTAGGTGGGAAAGGCTCATGGAACTTCAAGGAATGCAGGCTACGTAAGTATAAAGGATGCCCCTCCATCAGATGAAGACAGGCATTGTCTGACCCCAGCTCCCATCCCACCGCAGTCTCCCCGCACCCGGAACAATGCTGGGTATGAGTTACATTCTCAAGAAATATTTATTGATTGAATGAATAAATACATGAATGAATTCAAGAATAATGTCTGTAGTTGGTGCTACCCATTTTGATGGGAGCATTCATATTCTAGAAGGACAAGATCAATGAGTAAGGGTGCACACTTGAAACCTTTAAATCAGTTTGGGCAAATGCTTCATCCTTTGCACATTTGTCTCGCTATGGCTCCACACAAGAGGGCTCCGTCGATGCCTACGGTCAAAGGCCTGCTCCACCCTGCTAGTGCCCTCACGCTCATGCGGCTGGTCAGGTTCCAGTGCAAGGGAAATCGTTCCTTCTCTTTATGTGTAAAAGCACTATAATTATCTCAGCTGCTTTAAAGCCAGTGAAAGGTGGACAATAAAAATTTCAAAAGCACATGTAATGGAAGGCGTAAGCGACTCCTCCAGGGCAGGTGGATAAAAAGGGTGTATGCAACAAACAAAAAGGGTATATATCCACCTGTTCTGAAAAGAACCGGAAGCCTTTGTCCTCACGGATACACTCATATGTTTCTCCAAGAAGAGGATTAAAGGGCTTGCTCCCAGCTCGGAAGTAGCTAGATGCATATGCCGATACGGCAAAAGCTGCCACGTACACCTGAGGAGGGAGGAAAGAACTTGATTATTTTTCTGTCACCAAGACATTTTTTTACAAAGTCATGAACAAAATAAAACCTTTATTTCTCTCTTTATGGATTATTTTGGAAAGCCAACAATCTGTCTCGGGTTTAGAGACAACCAAACCAACTTTGATTCAAAGCGGCAGGTTTAAATAAAGTTCAGTTTGGCCCAGAGACAAATGAAGCAAACATTTGCAAATGGCCCGTCTGCTCTGATGCCAGTTGGGAGAGGCTTTCAAGAGGATGATATTTATCAAGTGAGCTACCCTGTTTTCTTTGAGCTGTTAAGCTAAGTCCAGTACCTCTAACCCTGAGAATCAGGAAGGAGAGAGAAGAAGAGCATTAAAAAAAAATTTAAAAAAAAAAAGGCCAAACTTCCCTCAAAATTCAGGAAAAGCAACCATTCCTAGCTGGATGCCGTGGAAACCTACAAGCTCATTTTGACAAAAGAAAATCTGTGATAGTAATTTCCTGAGTTTCCTGTAACAAGCCACAGGACAGGGCACGGTGCCTTTGAAAGAGTCTTGGCTTTTCTGGGGGAAAAAATGAAAAATCAAAAGGCAAAGGAAGGAAAGACTACAGATAAACATGATATAAGCACTCGCTGTGAGGCTCTCAGCATTTTTATCAGTTCCCCTTTCAGGGCACCAAAAAGACCCATTATTTTTCTTGTCTTTTTTGGGGAGCGGGTACAAAACATTGAACCTAGGTAGTGATGGCAACTTCCCCTTTCTACCAGTGAGTAACAATCTCAATGCCTCCCCTTCCCAGCACATTTCATGAGGTTTCTTATACTGGGGGGGGAAAAAAGCTGAGCACCTTTCATGAATGTTCACTAGTCACACAACTTTTCTTAAGCCTTTTGCAAATAGGACCCACCTTTCCACTCACACTACAGAATACTGTAGAACATCTGGATGGCTTATAAAAACCAATTCAGTATGCTCAATTCTGTCTTTGTTCTGGAAATCTGGGGTCTGTTCCTCTCTTTGCTTCCCCATATGTTGGTTACCGGTTAAACAGTAAGCTCACATTGCCTCTACGGAATGTTGAATCAAGCCTGAATCACCTTCACAATTTAAAATAGAACAGAATCTGGTGTCATTCATAACGCTGGGGGCAGAAGGGAGGGAGGGAGCAGGCACAATGAGGCAGCCTGAGAGGGATCCTATGCAGGGGCATGAGCTGACCTGCAGGGCAGTGAACAACCCACAGCTGTGGTTCTTGTGCAATGCCTTCCTGTCCTTTCCCTTCCAGGTGCATTGTACTGGAATGCAAAGCCTTCCCTCAAACTCCTTCTCCAGGTCAAGTCCACCAATCTATCAGCTGACATCCTAAGGGTGTCTAAATCGCCACAAGAATGAAACACCATGAAGAATATTTTCATCTTCAAAGTCAATTTTTTAAGAAAAGAGCTGTCCACAAATGTTGACTTTCCACCCTTGCTTTAGAAGCTATTTGCCTCCCTTTGTTCAGCAGAAATTCTCTAGGAAAGAGTAACAAAGAAGATAAAAAAAACACACAGAGCTTGTTTCTGCTCTCCTACTCTTATTATCATTAGTATCAAGAAAGTCTCTGACGGAGAAGTCCCCGGAGACTGTGGAACAACATGGGATGCCTCTCCCATCCACAGCCAGATTTCCCCTTCATCTTCAAATTACTAACGTAATGAAGTTTTAATAAGGGTCAAAACTATGGAACGCTTAGAATTTAAAAAAGAATGGTGTCCTCCATCACTGAGAGGATGACTTAGGGTCAGGTCCCTGAAGCCCAGGGGCTGCACCGACTCCAATTTAGCCCATCAGCAAATGCCCAGGACAGAGACTGCATTTGGGGCAAGACACTGAGGTCCCAGCCGCCCATACAAACAATGGCCTTACTGTGGAGCAGGTAACATAGGAGGGAGCCAAGAGAGAGAGGGACACTCAGCTAGTCACAGAAAGGGCCAATTTGACTGTCATCTGACCACCAGGGTCCCTTATCACCACCCTACAAGACAGGGGAAAGATGAGAAACACCTGGGGGCGCCTTCGCTGGACGACCCATCACGTGATCAGAAGTAATACTGAGTAGCGAACAGAAGGTGAATTTTTCTAAGAGAGTTTTTGTTTTGTTTTGTTTTGTTTACTTACTCTATAGAATAAAAGTGGGGGGGGAGCAATCATCTTTCTTATGTAAAAACCTCGACTACAAACGTTATTTTCAAAAATCTAGTTGCTTGTGGGACCCCAAAATAAACAAAAACATTCTCAGGGGAAATTCACCCTGGACAAGAAAGACCACTTGAGAAATTAAGTTCTGTCTACCCGGGATAATAAAAAATAAACATGCAGACAGCCCTCAAGACATGTTGCCCAGTCAGGCATATCAGAACAATCACTTGTAAGGTTCTGGAGAAAAAGGAAGCATAAAACCACAGAGCAGAACTACCCAGAGGCACCAACTGTCACAGAGAAGCTCCCCCGAAATGGCAAATCCTGACACATGATGGAAAACCGCTGGGCACAGGGGAACTAGACGCTGGTGAGAAATGAACATGTCTGCACAAGAATCCAGAAGACACAAGGCAGAGCCGAGAGCTTGGCTCTGCTCGGCTTAGCACCGCTGGGCCCCCGGGAATGGCCTGCTGGCGGCTCGGGCGCAGGGGCAGGACCGCCCCGCTGGAAGGTGAACTCCTCACCATCCTTTCCAAGGCGCTGGGGATCTGTGCGGCCTTGTCCAGAAGCTCGCTGTACTCCAGCTCCTCGCAGAGCCGCTGCAGTGTGTTCAGGGGCTCGTTCAGTTCCACCGGCATGGCCACTTTGGACAGATCCTTCCCGATGTTATTCCGCAGGATGTTCCACAAGCTGATGGTACTGGCGCTGGGGCACGGGGCCGGCAAGCAAGTTCTTCGTTTGGACTTGGCTTCCCCACCACTTTCGAGCAAAGGCCCTGAAAGGGAAATCAGCCTCGTGGTTTCCAGAAGACTTTTTATTTTATTACTTAAAAAAATACAGAAATAAAACCTGACCCAGCAAGTACTCGATTCTACTGTTAGTCTCAGTTATCTAGGACTGAAAGTCAGAAAATAAAGAGTTCCGTGCAGCCCAATTGAGCACCCAAAATTACACGCGCTAAAACTGGTGGACTTTATTCACAGGGAGGTCTTCAAGTTCCTACTCAGAAGCTAGTGCCTCATAGTTTAAACACACTTAGGATAAACCTGGAAACTGGATTTCTATGCTCGGAGCAGTTACTGTTTATACCTTTAAACTCTTTAGATTTTTATTTATTTAAAAAATTTTTTTTGAGTAGGCTCCATGCCCAGCGTGGAGCCCAACGTGGGGCTTGAATTCCTGACCCAGAGATCAAGACCTGAGCGGAAATCAAGAGTCAGAGCTTAACAGTTTGGGCCACCCAGACACCCCTAAACTCTTTAGATTTTTTAAAAAGCACTTCAAGCTCTGATTGAAAACTTTTTTTTTTAAAGACAATCTTTTTTTTTTTTAAGATTCTATTTATTTATTTGACAGAGAGAGACAGAGCAAGCACACAAGCAGGGGGGCAACAGAGGGAGAAGTAGCTCCCTGCTGAGCAGGGAGCCCAAAGCAGGACTTGATCCCAGGACACCCGCCGAAGGCAGTCGCTTAACCGACTGGGCCACCTAGGCGCCCCTGATTAAAAACTTTTAAACCCTTTTTAAAAATCACTTCAAATTCTGATAAAAACAATTATGTTTATTACAGAAAAATGGAAAGGGAAATAAAAGTCTTCCATTATCCCACTACCCACAAATAATAGCTGTTTGTATTCTGGAGTATTTTCATGTAGTATTTTCTCCATCCAGAGCTCATATAGCACATCTAGTTTTATGTTCTGCTTATTCCCTTAACTGTTTTTCCATGCTATTCAATATTCTTCTAAAACATCATGTATAATGACTGTAAAAAAATTCCATGCTATGGATATGCCGTAATCTACTAAATCATTCCTCTATTGTTGGACTTTTAGATTTGTTTCTATGTTTTGCTATGATGCAAAAAAAACCCCAAGTACTGAATATTTATATTCTTAAGATTTGATTATATCTCTGAGTATTTGCTTAGGATATATAGACATGGAATTACTATGTCAAAGACTATAAACATTTTTAGACATTTGAGTCATATGATCAGATGGCTCCTCAAAAAAGCTGTATCAATTTCCTATTTATCAGCAGCATACGTGTGTCCATCTCCTGAGATCTTTCTGGGCTTATCATAATTTTTTTTCAATTTTTGGCAAATTGTTAGGTGGACAGTATTATTTCCTTGTTTTAACTTCCATTAAAAAAATTCCTAGGGGCACCTGGGTGGCTCAGTTGTTAGGCATCTGCCTGCGGCTCAGGTCATGATCCCAAGGTCCTGGGATCGAGTCCCGCATCAGGCTCCCTGCTCGGCAGAAAGCCTGCTTCTCCCTCTCCCACTCCCCCTGCTTGTGTTCCCTCTCTCACTGTGTCTCCCTCTGTCAAATAAATAAATAAAACCTTTAAAAAAAAAAAATTCCTAGTGTGATTTGGAATGCTTTCATAAACACTTCTTCTTTTCTGAATTTTCTGCTTTCTTATTTATATACTAAGATGTATTTTTTTTTGTTTTCATATTCATTTTACAATCAAATCCCTATTTGGCATTTATCTTTAAATCTGGTCCATGTGGTTCATTGATGAATAAAACATTTACATCTACCAGTCTTTTTCTTTGTGACACTTCCTTTGGCTCAGGCTCTGACATTCTTTTCCCATCCCAACTGAGCCTATTTTCAAACGAAATCTCATCAACATATGAGAAAGGGGCATTTTATTTGCATATATTTATCTATTAAAAAGAAATATTTAACATTTACTCATTGTAAAGCCAATCGCTCTGAATAAAGAGGCTGTTTTAATAAACAGAAAAGTATGAAACTGGGGTCACACTTTGCAGTCTTATGTTAACCCAAGCATCCAATTAATTGTTGAATTTATTTTAATTGTTTGACATGAGCAAAAATCTGATTTACCCAACCGAACAGCTGCAAATGAAAGTAGTTTTTAAAAACAGTTCCCTATGTAATCTCAAAATATTTTCTCTGATTACACTAATCTAGATTTTGAAACAACAGTATATGATGACTACTATCAATTAATGACCAATATCTATCTAGTTTTTGCTCTGGAGCAGCAGGTCTTCAAGAATTTCACGTATATTGGGGCGCCTGGGTGACTCAGTCGTTAAGCGTCTGCCTTCGGCTCAGGTCATGATCCCAGGGTCCTGGGATCGAGCCCCGCATCGGGCTCCCTGCTCAGTGGGAAGCCTGCTTCTCCCTCTCCCACTCCCACTGCTTGTGTTCCCTCTCTCGCTGTGTCTCTCTCTGTCAAATAAATAAATAAAATCTTTAAAAAAAAAAAAAAGAATTTTACGTATATTACCTTATATATTTTTACATATACTTTACATATATCATCTCTTAAGTAACTTGACCTAGAACACAGTACCAGTGAATGGCAGAGCTGAGGTTAACCAAGGAAACCTGGTCATGAATCTATATTCCTAAGCCCTGAACCTCCCATAGCACCCATTACAGTGACAGATCCTAGTATTTGCCTCCTGATTTGGGGAGGAAAAAATCAATAGGAAGCACTCTAAATATCTAGCCTTTACTACGGGCTCAGAAAAATTCTCGTATCATTAATTATCAAGAACTTGATTTAATCCCTATTTCCTTTTGTAGGCAAAAGTGTGTCATAATGTGCAAACATTATTTCTACATCCAATCTTTTCAGTAGAGTACTGAGGTTTAGAAGTCTCATCTTCAACAGAGACAGTTAAACTGGAGGACACCTATTTTTACTTCTAAATACTGCTGAAAAAGAAAGCTGGGTTTGGCCTAGTGTTTGTTCAAGCCAAGAAAATGTGTTGGTCAGCATTCCAGCAAAATGGCTGTGGAATAAGATAGAGAGAACCAGCCTTAGCTTCAGTGCTTTTCCTGGCTGATGTCAACTCAGCACAGCTCTGGTCTTAGGTTCTGGGGCAAGTCTTCTGTTTCCAACTATGACCTCTAAACCCTCTTTCCCTGCATTCCCCTTGGCCCCTAGCTAAGGCCTCAAAGAGAATGAGGACTTCAGCGTTTGTCTGACTTCCTCATGCATGGCCAGAGTGCCATTTTAGTGTGTGTGCTGTTTGTCAAGGGGATGTGATGTTTCTTCATTTCTCTTTCAATTCACCTCCTTGTTTTTCTAGAAAAACAAGTAGCTCCTATATTATTGGCTTTCTCCTTTGAACCATTATGAAGTTTGCAGACTTTTTCACCAAAGAGTTCATCTCTCCAGAAACATTTCAAGCAAGATAGAATGTAATGAGCATTGGACTTTTAGCAGGTCTGATGCTGAAAGGATATTCTGCCAGAGAATGGTAAAATTACTTGCCTTTTTTGTGGTCCCCAGAGAGTAGGCTCTTTGGCATTCAGATAACAACTCATATTTCACACATACTTACTAACCTGAGAAGCACCAAAATAGAAAAAGCACTGACATGGTCCCTCTCCTCTGGGTAGATATGAAAATAGGTAGTGCCCTGGGTATCCAGTACGTGACACAGACAAACCTCAAGACCAGAGACGTACTGAGTACCAGGACTGGGAATATTTGATGGTACAGGATCCATGCAGAGAACTGTCCAATGGGCTGATTCTTCCTAAACAGACTTCCTAAATCAAGGCTGTTTGGGGAGACACTCCGGATACCCCACGGTTCAAACTAACATTTCCTGGGCATCATTTTGCTCTTGGGATTAACCAGTAATAAAGACTTGACAATCCCATCCTCCCTTCTAGGAGGTAGCAGTTACTTTTTTTTTTGGTTACTTTTAAATGTGTTATCTTGAAGAATCTAAGGCTAAATTACCACTTAGCGGGGCGCTTGGGTGGCTCAGCCAGTTAAGTATCTGCCTTCAGCTCAGGTCATGATCCTGGAGTCCTGGGATTAAGCCCCACAGTGGGGAGCCTGCTTCTCCCTCTGCCCTTCACTCTGCTCGTGCTCTCTCTCTCTTTCTCTCTCTCAAATAAATAAATCTTAAAAAAATAAAATCTTTAAAATCTTAAAAAAATAAAAATAACCAGTTAGACCAGACTTTTTTATTACATGATCCCTATAAAATTCCTAAATCATGAAAACTACTAGGTACCTAAAGGCAAAAGCCTATATTGTAATATGTTTGCAGAGAGAATATTTGACCATATCAGGGGTCTCTGTTGGATTAATTTTTGTTATTTATATGATAATTAGTATACATTCACTTTATAAAATAGAAGTTTTCATGAGCAGACAAATTTATTTGAATGAATACATTTTTCACACGTGAGTGCTATCTCCCCACCTAGATTATATAAACCTCAAGGGTAGGGAGCATATCTTCTCTTATATAGTATGTGTTACAGTTCAATGCCTGCAGCAGATACTCTATATATGCTTGTTAGTATTGTGTGAAGATGCAAGCTTTCAGATATCATATAATTCACATCTTACCCAAGGTCTGTCTCTCATTATCTAAGTCATTACTGAGATTGTCTAAGGAAAGGTTATCACTTATGTCACTGACATAGGAGTCATCTTCAGAAATCTATGGGGAAAAAAACATACATTAGAGAAAGAGTAAACAAACCAGATTTTCATCAAACCTTTAATCCAAATCATCAAACGTCTTGAATCCCACCATTACAAACCTACAGAAATAGGGTTGTTTTCATAGAGGCCCATACACCAGTCTGCCTAGAAGGTGTTCATGATAAACACCTGTTATTAAAATTTTTATACTTTCTTGACCAGTTATCCCAAAGGAAACATAAATAAACTCAAGACTATAGTTATTACAGAAATTCTTATTAATTCAGACTGCATTTTCAGAATTTGTTAGTGTTTGCATAGAATGAGTTATAATTTGTCTTTTAACCATTTGTGAAAGAAAAGAATCTTCTATGGAAATTAAATAAGATTAGTACTTCTATACTAAAGGGGTAAAATTATCAATTTGCATTTTCACAAGTAATGCCAACTATGATACTTGCTTATTCAGCAAAGTACGATTTTTATGCATCAATATAAAACAGTATTATTATATATTATAAATGAATTATAATAGCCATATTATAAGAATTATAATAATATAATAATGGCATGTTATAAATTAATATTGGTAAATTCACTCATTAAAAAAAAAAACAAGATGCTATTTTCTGGCCCTGTGGTAGAAATGATTAGTTAATAGTTAAAATGATTAACAAGTAATTGAAAAGAGGTACAACAAATCAAGTAACAGAAATGAGGAAGTACCCAACACCTTCTACTTTTGCAACCTTTTCCCTAAGGTCTTGTATCTTTTTGTGCTTTTGGGGGTAGGTGTTACAAGAAGATCCTCAGAATGTAATGGTAGAGAGAGGCCACTTAGTTAAGCATTTCTAAAGATGGGTATTTACTGAACGAGTAAAGCGAGTAAAGCAACAAAAGAGATTTTGAGGCACCTAACTGAAAACAGTGCTCAAACCTCATTTTCTGAAGAGCTTGGAGATAACAGAACTTCCTGTGCATCAAAAAACTCCGAAAGGGAGTCAGTGATGGAGAGTCTACTCTCGTTGGAAAGCTGATGGACCAGAGCTCGGCTGTCATCTCTGGAGTTTTCCTATTTGAAACACAAACACAAAATTGCATATAATTAGAAACAGTCTCAAGAGAAGCAAAATAAACAATTGATTTCATTGCACGATACACAAGGTCACAGGCGCATGCAAACAAGCAGCTCAAGGCAGAGGTCAGCTCCCAAGTTGAGGAGAAGCAACCTCACACGAAACAAAATGAAAAACAAAGGTCTCCCCCAAATGGGCACCTCACTTCATAGGTACCATCACTGTTTAGGTACATGCAACAAATCTCAAAACAGACTGTCCAGGTCAGTCTTCGTTTCCATTTAAGAGGGGGAAAATTCCAACACTCTCTGATTCATATCCTCTTATTCTCTACCACTGCAGGATGTTTCTTTTCATCCTAAAATTTCTTCGGAATTATACTCAGTATATGTCCTTGCATGGCTGATTCAGAGCAACATTGCTTTCTTCTGCCCCCACGCTCTCCCAGAGGCCAACATGCTGCTTTTGAGGCATCCCTTGACAAACACACAGTGTGTTTTGGCCCAAAAGTGCCCCTGGTGGCAGATCATTCATTATTCATGGATGAATGAGATAAATTCTCTTTGTCAGTCTCTCTCTAACCACAGTGACTCCAAGAGGGAAGGAAACTCCCAATCCCCTTTGTAAGCCTCCTTACAAACAACACCATGGCATATCATGATTTTCTCATCTTGCATGGCCCTCCCTTCCCTACTTTGCTGGGTCTAAACTTCCCCTCTGGGAAGGACCGAAATACTTTGTTTGAGAATGTGCTTTCTATTCAATTTGCAAGTGCAAATTCAATACATCTCAACAAATTGAACAACTGCTCTATGCTGGCTTTGGGGAGATAAAAGGATGAATAAGACAAGGTTTCTGGCCTGAATGAGTGGCACAGAGAATGCACCCAACACAGGAGACCAAGACTGCGGGAGAGAAAAGTACTACAGAAGGGAAGAGGAAGGTGAGATTGATTGATTCTATTTCAGGCTTTGGTTTAGGGAGGGCTTCACAGAAGAGGTGACACCTGACTAGACCTTGAGGAATGAGAACAAATTCAGGACAAGATGATTCGATTCCTTCAAACCAGAGGAGAAGACTGTTGCCCTGAACTTCCCTACCACTCACATTTCTCATGGGGCTGATAAGGGAACTGCTTCTGTGTCATTGTGTATCTGATAAATGAGTCCCAGAATAATTTGGGAAACAAAAGTAAAAGCGGATTATGTATTTTCAAGAAGTTTTTTCATGAGTTCAGGATACACTCTTCAGTCTCATAAACAACTTATATCCAAGATGGGAATGTGATAACAGGAGGGCCACAGCAGATTTTCAGAGTGGTCCCTTTATGAAATGTTTACTTCAGGAACACATTTAAATGGCTATCCTTTCCTCCTGGATTTTTCCTAAATAAGACACCTGGTCATTCAAAGGTCTTACCCATTTAATATCCATATAGCCTTGTGAAAAGCATGCTTCCTCTCTGCCCTGACAAAGAGACCACTTTAGGATCTACAAACAAGTACCACAGTTGTCACCTTCAAGGGGAAGACCGGTCTCCTCAAAAGAGGAGACACCATAGGGAATAACTGAGCTCCTTCAATGCTCACCGAAACAACAGAATCTTCCTGGGTCTTGGTGTGCCACGGCCATATAAGACTCTAATGATTTATTTACTTGTTATAGTCATTAATTCATTACTAGTCATTCTTCCTCTCTATCTTCCTCCTTCTAGACTGGTGGATCAGGGTTGGCTGACAAACGGTGAAAATTATACACCTAGCCCGAGCCCCTCCTGGTGTTCCACCCCTCCAGAAACTTCCTATTAATACCCACTGAAAACTCAATGGGACTGCAGCAGCTCCAAGCCCCAGCATACTACCTTACACACACAGGACTGCACTTGTTAAGTATCAACTTGGTCAGTTCAGTTCAATGATTTCCCCACAAGTTTAGAAGGCCTGAATGGTTGTTTATCTAGTTTTTACATTGAAAAAAGATAAACAGAGAAAAGGGAAGGAGAGGAACACTCATAATCCTATCACACTAAAACCACTATAAGCATTTTGATACATTTCTCTCCCATCCTTTTTATACATATGGTCTTGCTCTGTTTTAAAATAATTATACTCATATCTATATGTACTCATATATATATGTACTCAGATACATATATATATATGTACTTTCCCCAAACACTGTACCATAATCATTTTTTAAAAAAATTAACATGTATCCTGAGGATAAAATTAGTATGTGTTCAAAATAGAAAATACAGAAAAATGTAAATAAAATACATATTATTTAAAGCTTCATCACCCAGATGTGGCCCCTATTAACCTGTTGGTATATTTTTTAATATTAAAATATTTGTGTGTGTATATATATATATGTGTATATAGATATGGTGTGTATGTATATGTGTATAAGTTATATATAGATATATAGATTTAAGTTTGAAATACTGGGATCACACTGTACATAGTCTTTATATAGTCTGATATATTCATTTAACATTATACTGTGAACTTTTCCCCAGGCTGTTAGTTTTTTGAGACATTAACTTTAGTTGATAGATAATACTTTATTATATATGGGTGTTACAGAGTAACCCTTTTATGTATTGGAAGCTAAGAGTGTTTCCAAATTTGTAAAGATGGTGAACACGTTTGCAAATGTCTTCTGTAAATAATGAGACATTATCATTATTTTTTAGAATCAGTTCCCAGAATTATTAAAAATGTTTATAGTAATATATATATTACCTAATTATATTAACAAATAAGAGAACCTCCGTTTTCTCTATATCTTTAAGGGCATAAAATACTATAATTTCGAAAAATTTTGTAAATCTAATCGTTTTAATTTGCATTTCTTTGTTAAGAATTAGGTCAACAGTTTTTTCTTTTTAAAAAACTAGCTGTAGAGATGTTAACGTTGGGGGAGACTAGGTCAGGGTGCATGGGAACTCTTTGCATTTCTTTGCACCTTCTTGTGAATTTATAAGCATTACAACGTCCAAAGTTTTAAAAAAACCCAGTGTATTTGGGTTTTTCTGGTGAATTGTGTCCCTTTTCTCATTCATTTGTTGAGGTCTTCAGTTGTTTGTTACTACCTATTAATTACTTACACATTAAAGACATTATCACCTATTTTGCATTATCTGAGTCTATCATTTTCACTGAAAATATTTTTCGTTTATTATTTGCCTCATTTTTTCACACACACCATTTTTTCCCCAAAAAAGTCCCGTCAGATCTAGTCAACATTTCTTTTGTAATTTTTCTATTGTTTCCAAGTTTAGGAAGTCCTCCCTACTCTGGCCATTTGATAAATACTTAAATCAATCTATTTCAATTTTAGTTCTTATATTTAACTCTAATTCACTAGCGATTCATTTTAGTGGCAATGGAAAGATTTAAACTGCTTTCCAAATTGCTTTGGAGCTGTGCCAACCGAATTTATTGAAAAATCCATCTCTTCCCCATTGGTTTTTGAGTCTCTTCTATCATATATTTGTCTCTTTCATATGAAATGGTGTTTATGCCTGAGATAGTGATTCGGTCCATTCTCACACCATCCCCAGCATATTTTCACTACTGGAGCTTCACTCTGTCGTATTTTCTGGCCTGGCACATTCCTCAATATATAGCAATGATGCTACTGAGAAAACACTTCCGACTCGCCAGATGTGGACTGAAATCCCAGCTAGGACTCTTACTAGCTGTGTGCCCTGGGGGAAGCTACTTAACCTCTCTGGTTTCCTTGTCTCTAAAATGAAACTACCATCACCTACCTCAAAGAACTGTAGCTAGGATTTTGTGAGTTAATGCACTCAACTGCATATGGAATATAGCAGAGAGGCAATTAAAAAAGTTCTGTTCTTCTCTTTCAGACATTGCTTTAAAAGTTCTTGCCTCATCAGTCCCTCTCTCTCTTTTTTTAATGTTTTATTTATTTATTCATGAGAGTCAGAGAGAGAAAGAGAGAGGCAGAGGCAGAGGGAAAATCAGGCTCCCCAGCTAGCAGGGAGCCCGATGCAGAACTCCATCCCAGGACCCCGGGATCATGACCTGAGCTGAAGGCAGATGCTTAACCATCTGAGGCACCCAGGCGCCCTGCCTTATCAGTCTCTTAAGTGGACCATAGGTTTAGTAGAATGTTATCACCCAAGGTCACTTAGCCTTTCATTTGAAACCTAAAATAATATAAGAACTAATAAGCTGATAATATTAAATGTTCACATTCAGAAACACAAAGCAGGAGAACTTAATAGAATGTGAGAGTAATTCCTGATAGGAGAGGGGGGATTTTAGAATCTAGGAGCCAGGCTCGATGCCAAAGATGGGTAATCTGCACAACCCAGAGGTAAGGGATGAGACAGAAACACAGAGAACAGAGCGCCCTGGGCTGACCCCACTGTGGGGACTGTCATTCCCTGACAGAATGCCTGGGGTGTCTGTGAGCCACCCAAGAAAAATAAACGGGAATGGAATTTTTAGGCTCTGGGGCGGCCACTTCCACTCACTCTCTGGTTTCCTGAAGACAAGAATGGCTTTTCCCTTTCTGGGAAAGGGAGCCTGAGTCACTCAGTGAAAAGCAGGATAAGACAAGGAGAACAGAAAATCACTGAAAGAGGAAACAGCAAGGAGAACACTCCATCAGCAGGACTCCAGAAGGTTGTTTTGGAAAGTGTGAATGTGGGGGATACTACTTGCCCCTCCTCAAGGACATTTGAGCCTTCAGGTACATTCCTTGTGAGATCGGTTTGAAAACATGCATTGTTAAGGGGCGCCTGGGGGGTTCAGTCGGTTAAGCGTCTGCCTTCGGCGCCGGTCATGATCCCAGGGTCCTGGGATCGAGCCCCGCATCGGGCTCCCTGCTCAGCGGGGAGTCTGCTTCTCCCTCTCCCTCTGCCTGCCACTCTTGTGATCTCTGTCAAATAAATAAATAAAATCTTTAAAAAAAAATAAAATAAAAGCATACATTGTAAAGACTTGTGATTCTGGCTTCCTTTCCAAAATGCAAATAGCCCCAAGTATACACACTAAGCATCAATACACAGAACCATAAATGAGGGGTCAGCTTGCTTAAACAGATAGATATAATCAGGTGGCAGTACTACTTAGAAGGTAAGCACTGCCTCACAAGAGACAAGAAACCCCACGGAACGCCACGGCGTCTGGCAGCCACCAACACTGAGTGATGGCGCGGAGTGCCTGCGCCCTGCTCCAGCAACCTTGCACACTTCCCTGCCCAGGCCTAAAATGAAGGTCACCCTGGTAATGTTCAGGTGCTCAGCTTTAAAGATGATTCAGTTTAGGTCTGGGCTAAAATGACTGAAAAGATCTCGTGGTGGGGAGTGAGTGTGTGGAGAAATGTCATGCTCAACTTCCGACACGTCTCAGAAGTAACAGCAGCCTGGGAGCCTCTGCAGAGACAGCGTAGGTCCCTCGTCAGGAGAACAGGGTCCCCTTGGCATGTGGCCGAGCCCGTGGTCCCCGTGGCTGCAGATGCCCAGGCCTCGCCCCGGGTGCTGATCGATTTCAGCCGCTAGCCTCCTCTTTGCCTGAACACGTGGCTTCCCACGGACTGAAGTACTGTGTGGGGGGTTTGTTTTCTTTGAGGACAGGAGAAGGAGGAAGAGGGATTCAGCTTCAATATTAGAAACTCCTTTTAATAAAATTCACACACACACACACACACACACACACACACCCCTTGTATAGTACCTTCCTTCTTTTTATTTTAAGTGCTCTCAGTCTAATAAGTTCGTTAATGAAAAATATAGCATATCTGAGACATACGATAGCTAAAAACAGGTTTGAAGCCTTATTATTCTTTATTATTCTTTTCTACTTATTTTCTGAGTAATCCACTTGTATCTTTTCTGCAGTTTCTCATTTTAAACACACGCAAGGAACATTTTGTATAAACATCCTGAGTTTTGAGAAAAGACATTTTAACATATTATTAGTTGACCAAGACACTTCAATTGTAATACAGTATTTTTTCCTTCACAGGGTACAGCTGTGCTTTTTAAAAGAGAAAAAAAAAAATCACAGGAGAAGAAGGTACCGGTCACAAAGAAAGGGGGAAGGGGATGTCACAGAGGGGGCAACTTGGGATACCACAGGGCAGAGAAAATGAGGCCTCTTCAGAAGTAACAGGAGAAAATGTTTGTCTCTCTGCATTCCGACTCTAGTAATAACTAGTGAAAAGGTGATACTTAGGAGGAAAGGGGGTAAAGAAATACAAAGGGAAGAAGACTTCTGAGGGGGGGAGCAGTTTACCAATGCAGTTAGCGCATACTCAGGAAAGCTTTGGGGGGCTGGCAGGCGGCTCAGACCCTGCAGCAGCTGGGGGGGGGGGGCGGGCAGACTTGTGAGCACCACTCCCCACTCCCGAGGGGGAAACAGGGGCAGAGGGACTGGACAGAGGGTGTCAGGTGAGGGGGTGGCGGTCGTGGAAACATTCCCAGACGAGAAGCCTTACCCACCTCTGCCAGACTGTCACCCGACTTGGCAGCAGCGGGGGAATCGAGGAGCAGAGACTCAGCATGGATTCTGCGTAAGCGTTCTTTAAGGTCTGTGTTTTGTGCTAGGGCCTGGAACATGTTAAAAATAGTGGGGCTCTGTTAATAAATGGATGTATCAGAAAAGCACAGCAGTGGGCCCAGGGGGACGGTCCTGTGGGAAGTGCCTGAGGAGGGCACTTCCTGGACCTTTTTTCTTGAATGTTATCCGACAGGATATGGTTCTGAGATGCCAGGGAGATCAAAGACACCGAACTTTGGAAGTGATGTCCCTTCTCTGGTCTCACTTCTGGGGATGGAAGAAGGGGCTGGCGAGGATTTCCTTTCAGTGGGGAAGGAAATCACCAACACCTTCAGCTCTTACTAGGCTAGTGGTTTCATGGCCCTCCCTCCCCAGCTCCCTCCCTATGACCCCATGCTTCTCTCATCTTTAAAGAGGATGCTTCTCCCACCCCTTATGATTGGACATCTTTTAATGTTATTTAATTTTCATACCAGTTGAACTGGATCTTAGGAAGTGTGCTTAGAATTAGGATTTTGTGGAGGATTAATTTTATTATTTCCCAATATAGGTGATGATTGTTTTATTCATTCTTCATGACTAAGACATTTAATTGAAAACAACAACGACATACTTTCACTTACCTGGATAAAGGCTAAGGACTAGGGCCCTGGGAATTGGGGGGAGGGAACTGGACACATGTAAACCCACCCCCGGGCAGGTCAGATTCCCTATCCCAACCTCCCAAATGGGAAGGAACCAGATTGAAGGTAAAGGAAGATGTTTCCAAATGATCTGTCTTTGGAAAAGGACAAGTGTGCCTGATTGTCCCCCCAGACACTCCCACAGTCAGCTCTCCAGGTGCTTGCACACAGATCTGTCCTGTCTGTCTATCAGGCTCTCTTCCAAGAAGCTCAGAGCCTTTCCCATCCATTAGTGCCCCAGGGCCTACCTGCTGAGATCATAGAAGGATGTGGCACTGAAGGATCTACTGCCTGGATCTCAAACAGGATGTTGGTTTTATTTTTTAATACCCAGGAATGGAATGGGTTATTTGGAAATTCTTGAGGATCATTTAGGAAACACTGAGTAAATGTTCTTAATACACACAAGTACATGTAACAATCTCTATGGGGTACTCACTTTTTTCTGACCAACATTTTGCTGGCATCTTAGCATCAGTCAGTGGCTAGAATCTATACCAGTGTTAGACTCTTAGTATGGCCTAAAAAAATGTGTTATTTTAGCAGCTTCTCTTTCCTTTGTAAGCCACAGGCAGAAGAAAGAAGAATGCCAAGACTGCATATACAGCACAAACATATGCATTCTGATAGCCCTGGGAGGACACTAAAAATGTTATTTTTAAAAAACAAGCTTTGAATCTAATCCAGAATCCAAGCCAAAAAGAGGAAAGAAAGGATCATTTTGTTATATCTTAAGTTTCCAAAATCCTGAACATGGGAGAAAGTAAATTCCTTAGAAGGGTAACAGCTCTGGCCTAGGATACCATGTCCTCTACCAGACAAGCCGACTAAGAAGATGAGGCCAGACCTCCCAAGGGAGGAGGGCGGGAGACAGGAAGACCGCTCTGAGAGGGGCTGGGGAAGCCCATCAGAGGTACCTTCTGAAAGTACTAAAAGTCAACCTACTGGGAACAAAGAAATGCTCTGTAGCACTAAAAAATAAACTTAAAAACAAAACACAACAAAACAAAACCACACCTCTCTTCTCTCAAACCCAAATAGCTCCCAGTGTGCAGCTGGCTGTCCACTGCAATCCAAAAGGGGTGTTTCTCTCTCTGACCTTAGAAAACCCAGAGTTCCTCAGGGTGAATGACATTAAGACCCTTTCCGTGGAGTAAGTCCACATTATTTTTTATTTCTTTCAAAGATAACATACTTGGAACGCCAAGTGAGGAAATATTCCTAAGTATTCTTCAACAACAACTATGCACGACTGGTAATGTGTTTCCCATTACGGTCACACCAAAATCATTACTTTACTTTTCTCAGTAACATGAGGAATCGGAAAGATGAACAGATATTTTCTAGTTCTCTCAAAGCCTGAATTAGCTCCTGAAAACAAGATCCTAAAATTCATCTCCCCAACTTAACCCTAAACAAAAAGTTTGGTATTGCTTCAGCTGGTAATTTCCCATGTGCGCACACTCTCTATTTGTACTAGGGATTCGAAAGGACAAGCAAAGACTAGGGGCATAATGAAATAACATAATAAAATAAAAATAAAAGAAATATATAAATAAGTAAAATAAATACAAATGACATAATAAGTATGTTATTTTTAAAACCCGCCAGCTTTTCGATAGATACAGAGTGAGTAACCAGACAACACCAGCCGTTCAAGGTAGAGTCCTAGGACACTGCGCCTGAATGGAGCCCAACTGAAATCAAGGGGAAAATGTAGAGAGAGAGTGAATAACAGAAGGGCTGACTTGAGGCTGGAGCCTGATGTTTCTGTTGTGATGAAAACGCAATGATTATCTGACATTCCTTATGACTCACCTCTCTGTGCCCATGCAGGAAAAGGCAGCTAAAAGTTTTATCTTACCAAATCAAATCACTTCCAAATAACTTTGAAAGAGTGGTAAGCAGGATCACTGCTGGGCAGCAGAGAAGATGAGTGAATTTAAAGTTGCCTTCTGCTACCTGTCACTTGCAAAGTCACTCTAAGCTCGAGAAGTACAGGAACCTCCAAACCTTGGATTTTGTAATGAGAAACAAATATCTGGAAGACCCACACAAACACACAATAAACGCTTTACAGAAACAGAAAAATCAAGATAAATGGTAGGAAACCAAACTTAAGGTATCTAATGCTCCATGAAATACGAGTTACTAAGATTGGAGGTAGGCTCAGTTTTGCTGTTCAGAATTAGCAGATCCGATACAAGGTTAAAATAGAATTTGGATAATTTGTTGGGTTTTCTCATGAATTTTCAACACAACCATGGAGTCGGAAAATATAAAAAATTCATGAGCATGGCCAGGTGGTCGGGCATTTCTGTGACACAGACATGCAACTTACGGATGACAGGGCGTGTTTCAGGCCGATGACCTGGGCAGAGGGGGAGGAGGAGACATCCTGTTCCATCAGCTCCTTCAGCTTCTCTCGCTCTGTTGATATGGTATTAAAAGCTGACCTTAAAGTGAAGTAAACTAGAAAGATATAATCATTATAAAAACGAGTAAAGGAAGAGGCATAATTAAACACAAGATACAGAGACACGTATTTCTTATAAAGGAATTTAGAAAAGTAACAGCCCTGAATAGTGAACTGAAGAGTACAGCAAATGGACACTCTAAATTGACTTCTAAAAAACACATCTGGAAGGTACAACACCAAGAGTGAACCCTAACTGAAACTATGGACTCTGGATGATAATGATGCTTTGTTGTAGGTTCACTGATTAAAACAAATGGACCACGCTGGTGGGATGTTGACAGTGGGGGATGTTGTGTGTGTGTGGGTGGGGTAGGGTTATATGGAACTCTGTACTTTCTGCTCCATTTTGCTATAAACCTAAAACTGCTCTGAAAAAGTCTATTACAAAATTTAACAGCATACACATTTTTTTCCTTTTTTTTTTTAAGATTTTATTTATTTATTTGACAGAGAGAGACAAAGTGAGAGAGGGAACACAAGCAGGGGGAGTGGGAGAGGGAGAAGCAGGCTTCCCGTGGAGCAGGGAGCCCAATGCGGGGCTCGATCCCAGGACCCTGGGATCATGACCTGAGCCGAAGGCAGGCGCTTAACGACTGAGCCACCCAGGCGCCCCTAGCATACACATTTTTCAATTCTAAACGCCCTATCCACTATACAATTCTAGGAATTTATGACTTGTCAAGATATTTTGACACTTGAAAAGATACTTCTGATTTCTCAATTATCAACATTTAGTTTTGTTTGTATCCCCAAAGACTGAAACTGCTTGAAAACAAAGCTCAATGGTTGCTGGGGAGTCATGAAACTCGAAACCAAGAAACTAGATAGCACCTTAACCAGGTGACCAAAATTAATCACCAGTGAGGCTCAGATGGACTTTGTGTGCCTCCAGGTGTAATATCCTGAAAAAGATACACCTTCCCTTGTGTTGTACACCAGCCAGGGATAGGTCACTGCAAAGTGAGGAACATCTTCTATTTAAAAATTGACCTGTATCCTTCAAAAGCATCAATTTCATCAAAGAAAAAGAAAGGCTGAGGAACTGCTCCCAATTGCAAGAAACTGAAGAGATATGACAATTAAAATGTGATCATAGGCTCGATCCTGGACTGAAGGGGAAAAGTGCTATCAAAGGACATTATTGGAACTACTGACAACATCTAAAAATGGAAAACAGGAGAGATGAAAGCCATGCTTCAACGTTAAATTTCTTGAATTTCATAACTACACTATGGTTAAGTAACAGACTATCCCTATTCTTAGGAAATAGATACTACAGTATAAAGGCATAAAAAAAAGACATGATGTATGATCCCTACTCTCACACGGTTCAGAAAAATAAACACGTGTGTGTGCGCACATACAGCGTATGTGGAGAAAGAGGTAAGATATATGTAGCAAGATATTAAAAATGATGAATTTGGGTAAAGGATATATGGCTGTTCTTTGTATTATTCTTGCAACTTCTCTGTAAATTTGAAATTATTTTAGGGTGTTGCCTACACTCTTGTTAGTCTTGCAGCTGCTTGATCCAGAATCCCCAAGCTCTAAACTTGGCATTCAGCTACTCTGTTCACTTTAGTGAGCCCTCAGGTACATGAGAGCTTAGCACTGCTAGGCATTCAGATGCCAGAATTAAAGTTTTTAAAGCCCGCTAACACATACGGCAAAAAATTCATCAAATTTGGATCACATTTGTATGAGTTATCTCCTAAGAATGGGGAAATGCCATCTAACTTACTGATCATGGATATCACATTTGAACATTATCTTTCCAGTCTCCTTTATTACATTTTGTTTTAGAAAGGTAGGAAGAAGGAAGAGGCAGAGACATACTTCTTCTCAGATGGCCTGGCATATTACTGAATTCCACAAGGCTGCATTTTTGGAGGCGCTGTCATTCAAGGTTGGCCGATTTAGTATCGCAGAAACTAAATACGCATAATCGACTCACTTCCCTCATTTCCACAGTCACAAGGACAACTGCACCTCGCCATAAGTTGTTGCTGAACTTGTCTGAGGTCGTGGTGTTCCGTGATGGATTTAGACCATCTTTGTAAAGTCATCATATAAATAAGCAATTTGTTTAAACACAACACACACACACACACACACACACACAGTTTCCTTAGTTTATTAAGTACAATTCATTTCTTCCCTTCTGTCAACAGAAGACAGGGTAAATAGGTACTAAAGGCAAACAGGTACTAAAAATTTTCTAACAATATCTATGGAACGCACTTAGCTCTTTGATTTAAACAATTCCATCGAGCAAAATAATGGGCAGCACAACAGAGTGACCAACAGTGTGGACTCCGACCTAGCCCTGGATTCTTTCCAGCTCTATCACTCAGTCACTGCATGACCCTGACAAACACATGCTGTACCTGAACTCCCCTTTCCTCATTTGTAAATGGCGGTCATGATAGCGTTTACTTTATAAGATGGTGATGGGGATTAAAGACAGTAATGCGGGGATAGCACTTAACCCCATGGATAGCATATAATAAATAGTAAGTGTTGCTGCCATAATAATAGTGATGGTGATAAAAGCAACACAAGAGGGTGAAAGTGGTGGGGACTTGAAATCCGGGCACCAGTTTCAGGAGAGTACTTTGGTCTCTTGCCAGAACAGCACTTGTTAATAACTGCGTGCAGGGTACAGGGTCTATGAGTGAGGGACTGACCGGAATCTGTTCAACAGTGGAAGAACAGCCTCAGCTGGGGGGCAACGAGCCCCACAATTAACATTTTACATCCTATTAGATAGGCACCCCCCCTAAAACACACACTTGGTCGGATACCCATCTGAGTGGGTCCTGGGAGGAATACCTCTTCACTGCCATGGGTTTTTTGGGGTTTTTTGGTCTTTTGGTATAAGTTTCCTTAATTTGCTATTACAATTCAATTTTTTCTCTTTTTTAAATGGAGGTATAATTGACATTAACCTTACATGAGTTTTGGTGTCTACCGTAATGATTTGGTATCTGTATCCACTGCAAAATGATCACCACAATAAGTCTAGTGAACATCTGTCACTTTACACTGTTACAAAAGAAAAAAAATTTTTTTCACTGTTAGTTTATTGCTTTAGATTAAGTAAATGTGGTGCTCAGCTGGCTGCCACTTGACCAGATCAATTCCTCTGGCCTTCAGACAGCCTGCAGTAAAGCAAGGCCTTCAACCTGATGGGAAGATTCCATTTAAAATTGGCAGAATATACATTCCTTGGTTCAAAATGGAGAACTGACAATGCTGCGGTGGGCATAAAATAAGCAGAAAGAAACTCATATAGTCACTATATTTATTTTTCATCTGTAAAGTGCTTCCTAAACCATCTGACAAAAGATCGCCATGCACTGAATTTTTTTTTTTTTTTAAAGATTTTATTTATTTATTTGACAGAGAGAGAGATAGCGAGAGCAGGAACACAAGCAGGGCGAGTGGGAGAGGGAGAAGCAGGCTTCCTGCCGAGCAGGGAGCCCGATGTGGGACTCGATCCCAGGACCCTGGGATCATGACCTGAGCCGAAGGCAGACGCTTGATGACTGAGCCACCCAGGTGCCCGCCATGCACTGAATTTCTTAAATGACTGGTGAGGCCCACTCAGAGGACATTAAAATAGTCATTCACAGCGGCCTAGTGACCCAGCACACACAGAACGATTGTTAGGGGCTGCTCGTGGGAGACTATATTTATATTAACTGTTAAAGACACAGGATCCCAGGGCGCCTGGGTGGCTCAGTTGGTTAAGCGACTGCCTTCGGCTCAGGTCATGATCCTGTAGTCCCGGGATCGAGTCCCGCATCAGGCTCACTGCTCTGCAGGGAGTCTGCTCCTCCCTCTGACCCTCCTCCCTCTCATGCTCTCTGTCTCTCATTCTCTCTCTCTCAAATAAATAAATAAAATCTTAAAAAAAAAAAAAAAAAAAAGACACAGGATCCCAGAGGTGAGGAATATTCTTTGTGACAGAATGTTTTCTTACTAATTTCTAACCTGATGCTAGGGGAAAAAAAAAAAAAAAACTTACAAAAATAGAAAGATCCAAGTGAATGTATCACATCTATGGGTATCTGAAAACAAATAAAACCACATAGAAAGTCTTCAATGCTCAGAGCTACAAAGAACTCCAAAGATCACCTAGCCACCCACCATACAGAATGACCAACTCTTCTCTGCCTCTAAACTTCCTTGCCTGTGGTTTTTGGACCATGTTTCTCAGAGCATTTGCTGTCTCCTAAAGCAGTCCGCTCTGCCCCTAGACTCTGCTGCAGGGAAGGAAGACCTCCTGTTCCCAAGTGGAAATTTCCCTCAGTGTCTCTTCACTGGCAAACAGAACTACCTCTCCGTTCATGCGGTGTTCAAATATGGAAAGGCAATCATGGCATCTCTGTTTACTCATCTTTCCCAGACTGTCCTCAGCCATTTCTCAAACCCTCCCACTGTACTAAGACAGCAGGATGCAGGTTGAGTTCTGGCAGAATGGAATGCCATACGCCTCATACAACTGACTCTTGGACCACTACCTTTCCCGTTTCCACAGGCTTCTGCGGTATTCTTCTATTGAGTTAGATGGTGAGAGTATAGTTAGCACGTTTGGTACTGAAGGACACCTGTACTCTTAATCTACCTTAGCTCTACTGTTTAATGCGCTCCTTTTCTAGCAGTATCTCGGCATCACGAAAGAATAAGGTCGGGGGGAAGACAGTTATGAATACCAAAGACATCACTTCTACGGAGGCAGTCTGGTAGAAGGGAAAGACATTTTGTAATAAGGCAAATGTGAACCAAAATCCTACTTCTACCACTTGGTTGCCATTTAGATTTTGGACAAATCCTCGGTTTCCACATCTGTATGTGTGGATAATGCCTGTATCTCGTGAGTGCTTTAAGGAAACAGTGAGAAAACATACTACCGTATAGTGCCCAACCCACTGTAGGACTCATTATTTTTCTTTCCCTCTTTTTTTTTTTTTTTTAAGATTTTATTTATTTGTCAGAGAGAGAGAGAGCACAAGCAGGGGAGCGGCAGGCAGAGGGAGAAGCAGGCTCCCTGCTGAGCAAGAAGCCCGAAGTGGGGCTCGATCCCAGGACCCTGGGATCATGACCTGAGCTGAAGGCAGATGCTTAACTGACTGAGCCACCCAGGCATCCCTTTCTTTCCCTCTTTTTAATGAAAAGCATATTTTGGTGAATTTTCTTTGAAATGATAACATATCTAAAATATCTCGGGTGGTTTGATCTTCTGTAATCTGCTTCCTCTAATTTTCAAACCTCACAAGATATCCATGGTTTTAAAATACTTTCTGATACTCTATCCAAATGGTTCTTTCACTTAGATACATTAGGTAATTTGATTAAATGGTCCTACTTATTTCCAGATAATTTACATAAATGTAAGTGCTCAGCCTATTCTTATGCTGAATTCGAAATTATGCTTGATAAATGATCTGGCTTTTCTTTAAATTCTGTATATCTTCTAGCTTTTAATCTATGAAAATGATGGCACCGTGACATGCTTGGTTTTTTATCCAATGCTTCCAGAAACTCAAAAGAGTTCAGAAAATGATCCTTCAACAATTAAGACTCAACACAGGAAAAGAATCAAAAACAAAAGAATGCTAAATAATGGAATACAGTTTAATTTTGTTCTACTTTTAATCTCTTCATTTGTAAATGAGGCTTTCCCTCTCTGAAAATACTTTTAGGAAAGTATCATTAAACCTAACCTTGTTTTCTTTCCAAAGTAGAACATAAATGCCCCACTTCCAGAGGACCCTGGTCCTATCCTAGTCCTTGCTCTCCTATCCTACAACTGCTCACCATAATCAGTCATTTCTATTTCAGCTAAGAATAGAACACTGTCTCATAAAACCTTCTTGTAACAGTAAGCAACAGCATGAATTCTATTCAGAACAAAATAACCAATCATAGAAAATAGTTACAGAATTTGAGACCCAAAAGTCAGGAGAACTACTTTAGGCCATTTAACAGATGAGGCAACTGAGGCCCAGAGAAGTTAACTGGCTGAGATGAAAATTCCACAGCTAGTCATAACAGAGTGGCTTAGAATGAATGCCTATCTTCTGATTCAGATGGTATAGAGGGTTAGCTCCATAAAGGCTTATTATTTACTGTGTTTCCTGCATTATGTTTCTCAAGAACTTTAGTTCCTGGGTGTCAACAGCTACTGGGGAAGTGAGGGAAAGATTTCCAAATACATTGAAAATCACTGACTTAAACAAAACTAACAGACTTCTCTGCTGCAGGACTTCTCAGGGCCTTTAATATTTACTATTCTTGTGTAAGTTCAAAGGGGACCATAGTCAGCAGTGTTTTCCAAACATTTTTAACCATGGAATTCTTTTGTTTTTAAAAGCATTTTATGGGCAAAGTGTTCCGTGAATATATTTGGAGAAATGTAAAAGTTAATATATGCAATGTAAATTCCTTAATGGCTTTTAAGTTTTAGTACATTTTGTTCTCTGCTTACTTATATGTGTGTCAACATATGCTCAAAGCCAGACACACGAACCAATGAAAATTATTTCAATGATATGCCATAAAAATCAAATTCCATTTATAATATATAAGAAGGACTTTTTCACCTATGATGGGTATATATTGGTGGTCCACCCTTTGATCTAATCTTCTACAAAACAGAGAGCACTGAGATGCATTTAACAAATTAAAGAAAAAGCAGGTAACACAGACTATGTTACAACATTAGTGGAATTCCTACATTTAGTTCGCCTGCCCTGGAATCACAGTTGATAGATTAGTCATACAGTCAAGAAAGTACCATACAAACTGTCCGTGACCAGGTCAGGCCCACACGGGAAGAAAGGAAAGGTCAAGATGCTTTGAGTTTGACTGTATGGAAGTGAGAAAGCGTGCAAGCTCGCAGGACTGAGGACAAACCTGGGAAGTGTCTCCATTCCACGAGGCCTCTGAGTCACAGCCTGTGTGAAAGGGACTCCCAGAGATCTGTCAGTCTGCACGAGTGTACTTGAAATCCACAGCAGTGAAACACAGACGGTTAGGCTCCCTGTGCGATTCGAGGCCCTAAGCCCACGGGGCAAAAGCTGTTGTTGTTGAATAAGTGCACCTGGACCTTTCCCGGAGCACAAATCGAGACCTCGTCTAGGCATGTGGCAGTCTCTGCAGCCAGCTTGGTGTAACAAAGCCTGAAAGGCAAAACAGCTGGCCGCAGCCCACTTCAGACGGGCCACGAGGCTGAGCCCTCTGCGGAAGGACGGTATCCGTGGCCTGACTCCTCACGGCAACCTCTCTCTGCTGAGGGAGCAGCTTCTTCAGTGACAAAATTCAGGACAGCCCTGCTGCGGGGATGCATTATCTTCTCATTCGTAAAAAGACAGTTCGTGGGTTTTTGTTTTTGTTTTTTTTTAAAGATCTATTTATTTATTTGAGCGAGAGAGAGCACGAGCGGGAGGGGCAGAGGGAGAGAGAATCTCCAGCAGACTCCACGCCGAGTGCAAGCCCAACGCAGCCTCACCACCTGAGCTGACACCAAGAGTCAGACGCTTAACTGACTGGGCCACCCAGGTGCCCCGACAGCTCGTGTTATTAAAAAGTTGGTCTCTTTTTCAGGGATTTCCTCCCACAAAGCCTAAAATGCAATGCCCTGATTGCAACCGATCCTTTAATACTAGAGAACACACAAGGGCCTGCGTGAAGAGCTTTGGGCGGGGCAGGTAATCCTTCCCCTCTTACAGACTCATCCTACAACCGCATTGCAAACACTGACAAAGTTCTGACAGCAACTAGAACACGAGTTTGATTGAGGTTGGGATTTGTAAAGAACATGAAATGGTTTCCTCATAACCAACATGTTTTATGTTTGCGGGGTGTAAGGGAAACGGGAGCTGAAAGAATCAATAATGTCATGGGAGAAAAACACGGGGCCAGGAGAATAAAGCAGCAGAGCCAGTATCTTCCTTCCTCTCACTTCAAGCATTGCCCTCCCATTTTTAAAAAAAATTTTAAGGAGGGGAGCGGCAGAGGGAGAGGGAAAGTTTTAAGCAGGCTCCACACCCAACTTGGAGCCCGACGCGGGGCTCGATCTCATGATCCCAAAATCATGACCTGAGCCGAAATCAAGAGTCTGCCACTTAACCGACTAAGCCACTGAGGCACCCCACTGCCCTCCCATTTAAAACTTTTAAACCCATTTGCCCTTTTAAAAAAATGATAAATATACCACATTTTTTTAAAAAGACAAGCAGTAAGAAGATAATAAGCACTTACAACTCCAGCCTCCATCACTAAAATGCTGGTGTAGATCCTTCCAGACTTTTTAGTACACCTATATCTGCCAGATTTATATAGTTTATTTTTTCTGAACAGACAGGATCATACCTATACATTGTTTTGAGACCTGTATTTTTACTCAGTGGTATGTTGTGAACATCTTTCTGTGTCTAGAAAAGTAGCCCTGGCCATCCCCTCGGTAAGGGTGGTGAGACACCAGACTGGGCCGGGCAGGTTGGGATTCAAGTCTCAGGTGGGCCACTTTCTACCACTTTCTTATTCAGGAAGCTCTTCAGCTTCTTCAAGCCTCAGCTTTCTTATCTGTGCAATGAAGATTACAATAATATCTGCTCCACACGTTGCTGCTAGAATGAAATGGAACAGTGCATATAAAGTGCTTAGTGAATACCTGACCTCATAGCTATGTGCTCCATATTTTTATTATTGTGCTGTTGATTATTCTATCACATAATTATATTGCATTAAAAAATCCAATTTCCCTATTGTTGGGCATTTAGGTTATGTCCATTTAAAAAAAAAAACAACTTTCTATTTCGAAATCATTATAGATTCACAAGAAGTTGCAAAAACAGTACAGAGAAGACCTGGGTACCCTACACCCAGTTTCCCACAGCGGTAACATCTTATAGACCTATGCTACAGTATCAAAACCAGGAAACTGACATTGGCCTAATCCACAGCGCTCCTGCAGATGTCACCAGTTTTATGTGCTCTCATTTGTGTGTATGTGTGTAAATATATTTTATTTGCAATTTTATCACATGTGTAGATTCATGGGACCACCACCATAATCAGGATACAGAACTTTCCATTACCATCAAGATCCCTCCTGCTACCGCTTCATAATCACACCCATATTTTTCCCCTTTCCCTAAGCCCTGGCAACCACTAATCTCTTCTCTATTTCTATCATTTATCACTTCAAAAGTATTAATAAGTGGAATCATACACTACGCAACCTTTTGAAACTGGCTATTTTCACTCATCATAATGTCCTTGAGATCCACCCAAGCAGCTATGCATATGAGTATTTGTTCCTTTTTATTGTTGAGCTGTACTCCATTGTAGGGATGTCCCACAGTTTGTTTAATCATGCACCTGTTGAAAGACATTTGGTTTGTTCCAATTTTTGGCTAATACAAATAAAGCTGCTCTGAACATGTATGTATAGGTTTCTGTGTAGACTTAAGTTCACATTTCTCTGGGATAAATGGCCAGGAATGTGAATGTTGAGTTCTATGGTAAGTGATGTTTAGTTTTCTATAAAACTGCCAAACCATTGTCCAGAGTGCCTGTACCGTCTTGCATTGCCACCAGCAATATATGAGGCACCCAGTTTCTCCATGTCCTCACCAGCATTTGTATCTTTGTGGAGCTATAATAGGGGTACAGTAATACCTCATCCTGGCTTTAACTTGCAGTTCCCTAATGGCTAATGATGTTGCACATCTATGACTAGTTTTTGATATGATAAACAATGCTGCAAGAGATATCTTTATTTGGATAAATTTTAAATTAATTTCTACAAATGAATTCTTCAAAGTGGAATTGCTGGATAGGCAGATTTCTTTTTTTAAACTCAAAACATAATGTCATATTGCTCTCCAGAAAAGCACCAATCTATACCGCCACCAGCAGCATGTGAGTTAAAGAATACCTAATGCTCTCACCATCTCCCCTAAGGGCTTAAAAAAGAAACTTCTTGTCAATACCCTCCCTACTACCAGGGAAATAAAATAAAAATTAGATTGCACCAAATCCTAATAGAGCAGAAAATGAACCAACTAAGATCCCCTCTCCAAGGGCATCCCATACCCAGACATGCATCTGACATTTTCATCAAACACATCAGGAAGAAAGAAAACTCATTTACCTTTATGGGCAATATGACACAGGTCTTCTTGCATTTTAGAAAACTCTGACGAGGTTTCAGAGCCATCAGAGTAATTTTTCTCTTCTCCAAAATCTAACGTTGACAAATTAGGATTGGAGGAATGCAGTCTTATTGGGCCAGAGAAAGGTTTAGGGACCTGAAGTGACACCAAAGGGAGACATTTCTTTTCAGATGCAAATTGCTTAGACTATTTACTTGTTACTAAGATTAGAAAGTTGTAGAAGAACATTTTATAGGTAAATCTTTCTACTGAGTGATGACTTAAAAGAAAATAAATGAAACCCCAGGAAAGCACTTTCTCCAGCAACTTGCTCTGGCTTCTTGCGAAATAAAAATGGGTGAGAAATCACATATTCTTTTGCAAATGATAGAAGCATTAAAGCTCTAGGTTGAAAATGACAGCTAAAGCTGCCAGGCTCTTTCTCATTTCTACTCAATTCCTTCCTCCTGGCAATAATCATCCAGCATCTAGGTTGTTAACAGTGGATAGGTTTTAAAACGTTTCCTTAATTTGCCTCTGGTGCTTCTACAAAACTAACTTCTCACATGTTTGTACACAAATCACTCTTTACTTGGAAAGTACTTCCATTCAACCCATAAAGTGCTTTGAACCAAAGAGTATGCAAGAGTATCACAGATGACTTACCCATTAAGTCTCTGATTTATTTGACCCTAACAATGTCCTAATTTAATATGCAATGGCCGAGCTGCAAATCTTAGCCTCTGGCTTAGCTGTGCACCGGGGAAGTCAGTGGCTAATGTAGCTCAGTGAAACTCTGATGGGGGTTTGGGAGGTTGGACACAAGAGGCAAAAGAGAGTCTGCACAATGTCCCGTTTCCAGAGACTCCAGTGGGCTCAGAGGGATGATGAATCCACTGACTGGCAGCAGAAGAGGTGGGTCAGAGCACACACACAAGCAAGGAAGAGGGCAGGTGGGCTCAGCATTAAAGAAGGGGACACCGAAGTCCGAGAAACGGCTGCACTCCCTCCATCCTCATGCCATTTTCCCCTTACCCAATTCCATTACATGCTTACTGTAGTATCCAGAAAATCCAAGTGACTGAATTTCTCTCTGCACAGGGTATTTGCGAGAACGACTGTAGAAAATCCTATCGGGAGTCCCAGCAGCCCCCAGCACGTGGCACGGAGAGCAGAGGAAGCAATGGTTACCTGCAGCGTTCCTTTAGCATCTTTGCCAATAGCTCTGGACCGCCACCTCCTGTGTGATCTTTTTTCCTTTTTGGGACTTTCAAAAGCTCCACCCTTTGTTTCAAAACAGGAAAGAGAGCACAGAAAGTAAGGCCTACCAGACCAATTGGGGAAAACTGCACAGCAAAGTGACCACCTCCATCCCCTCGAATGTGGCTGAAGCAACCAAGACCGGACAATGTCCACTGTTAGTGCGAGGCTGGGGAGGAGAGAGGGAAGCCAGAAAAACACCGGAGTGCAAACAGCAGAGGGATCTGGCTGACCTGGATGGCGTTGATTGCAGGCGCCGAATATGTCCGATGCAGGACATCCATACTTTGTAGGAGATGGCTCATTTCCACCAGGTAGGCATGACAGTGTGCCAGGTCTGTGGGAGAAAAGCAAAAGGAAGATTCATAAGCCCTCATCTTGGCATCCAGCTTGCCCTCGGCAAGTGCCAGCTACTTTGTAAATTTATCTATACTACCTGATTTACATCTGTACGGAGATGAAATTTTACTTTCTTTTTTACAGAAGAGGCAGTACGTTGTCACGGTGAAGGGCATGGATTTGGAGAATAAGACTGCCTCTGTTTGAACCCTTCCTGAACTCTGAATCTTGGGCCAATTATATCACTTCTCTGTGCCTTAGTTTCCTCATCTGGGAAGGGAGAGAATCATACACCTGCCTTCATAGGACAGTTGTGAGTTGACAGAGGCAGCATGCTTTTAGAGTGCTGGTACTCTGTCAGCAGTAAGTAAATCAGCTATCATCATTATCATCATTATTTCTAATACTGTAATAACAGGGTGTCATTCTCTGCTTACAAGGACTCCAGACAAGTAAATGAATGAAACAAAGCTGAAGGATGCATTGGTCTCTAAGGATACCTGTCGATCAGGGACCCACATGAGATCGTGATGATCATCTGCACATTGACCCAAGAGGACCTAAGAGTTCTCATACCAGTTCCTTGGTCGCTAACTCAGAAGATAGTCCTTAATTTGTTGTTCACTGGATGATGGTGGCTGTTTCCACTAAGAAAGCAAGACCCAAATGGCTCTCAAACTTTGACATCATTAGAATCAACTGGAGAACTTGTTAAACCACAGATCATTGAGATCCACCCACAGTTTCTGATTTGGTCTATCTGAGAACTTGCGTTTCAAATAAGTTTGCAGGCCAGGCCAATGCTGCTGGCCCAGAGATGGCACTTCGAGGACTAGCTGTGCCAAAGCTGTGTGAGCTCAGTGAAGCTCCCTCGTGACATTTACTGGGAGGGCAAATCCTATATGGCCCCAAGTGTGATAGTATTTGCATTCAACAGGAGAAAATGTGCTTTTCAAGACCTGGCATCTTTCTGGCATCTTTCTCTCATCATGGTTCTCAATCATGGCTCTGCTTTAAAATCAACTGGGGAAATTCTTTAAATTCCATATGTCCAAGTCCCATCTTGAGATAATTAAATCAGAACATCCCCAATCCCACTGGTGACTTGTTTTGTTTTTTAGTTCCCTGGGTGGTTCTTAGCTAATTAGAGTTGAGAACACTGAGCTTCTTTATGGAAGAGTTCTCAATCCTGACTCCTTATCAGAGTCATTTGGGAAACTGTAGAAAATCAGTGATGCCGGGGCCCAAGTGCAGACCAATTTAAAGAAATTCTTGTGGAGAGTGGGTATTCTTGCCTTTTAAATGCTCTTCTGGTGATTCTAGTGTGCAGATAGGGTAGAGAACTCCTATTTTGTGGGGAGCTCCATTTGGTTCACCCACTCACTGTGAGCAATGACTCCCGATCTTATATGTACACCGGAGTCAGTTTTAGCACTTAAAAAAAAAACTAGAGAGCTGTGTAGAGTCCACCCATGGAGACTGCAATTTAGTAGGTCCTCATGGAATTCAGACCTGGGTACTTAAAGAATATGAAAGGAAACCTGTCTGCATGCACACCCAGGTGAAGACGTGAAGCTCTGCAGGGAGAGCGTATTTTGTTCATCACCACTGCAAACTCAGTAAGCAAACTCTGAGTGGAAATGTGGACCAGTGACGGGGAAATTCACCTGAGGTGTAAATACTCAACGAGTGCCATCTAAGAGCCATGACAGAAAGAAGCAGAGGTTTCAAGTCATTTTACCTTTCGAGCATTTCTCCATGTCCTCTGAAGATTGTAACCATAATGGAACTCGTGTCTCACCAGCACAAGAAAATGATAAATTGCTTCCGGTTTGAATCGAACTCTGCTTTGATATACTGCTACGCTGTTCCACAGATGACAAAAGCACATTATAAATGAAAACAGAGCCCAGTGGGAACACGTTAGGGTAAAGGACAACAAAGTGAGCCAGTCGCTAATGGAAGCCGTCTGCCTGTAATGGGGAAGAAGCTTCTACAGAGCACTCTACTAGAGACCCTAAGCTCTGGCTGTCACCTCAGCCTGGCCATACCATGCTCTCATGCCTGGGGCTGCTGTCCTGAATTTCTTCTTCGGTCAAATGATAATCATACCAAAATCATGATAGAAATGTTGGGAAATTTCGCAATCCTCTATGGCTATAAACATGCATACTGCATTTACAACCAGAAAAGAAAACCAAAGTCAAAATAGTCAAGGGAGGCTGCAGCATTCAGGGCCATTAAATTCCCCCGTATGGGCCGTTCATCAGTTACTGTCCCAGGGACAGCAGATGTTCCTCTGGTCCTGGTTCTGACCAACTGCACAAAGAGATTCCTCCCACGAGCCCTTCTTCCTTCACACGGAGCCCCCCGGTTGGGACACCCCCGCACAAAGCCACCCCCTTCTTTTAGACTCATAATTGGCAAGCTCTTACCTTCCTACTTGAAAGGGAGTCCAAGACCCCAGATGTGGAGTCTGTGACAGTGGATCCTGGGAAATAGTGGTTAACCTCGTGTGGAAACATGGCGATTTCATTCTGACGATACATTCTGTGGTGGCGGAGTTTGGATACCCACTCATCAAAGACTTCTTCTGACTTGACCTAAATTATATTAAAAAGAGGGAAACAAGAGCATCCCTCACTGAAAGGAGCAATTTCTTCATTCAATTGAGACACACCCTCTTCACATGTTGGCACATGGAGAAATGTAGAAATACAAGTTTATTGACTTAGTTTACATTTGCGATCTACAGGAACAAGTTTGAGGAGGAAATGGAGAATAAAAATGGTCTTCATAAACTTCATTTAGGCTCTCAATGAAAGGGTCCAATTGTCATGCTATTATTAAGAAAGCAAAACATTACCACTCATATTGAACAACAAATAAACTAGAATTCATATTTACCTGCCTCAAAACATTCCCAAATTCACTTGTCCCCACTTTTCCTATTCTTACTGAAAATATTAGCACCATGTTTCTTTTTAAACTCTTTTATAATTCAGACTTTTCAGATCAATCTTCTCTGAACTGGAACAAATTTGTAAATTCTTCCCAAAATATTTAACCTTCTTAATTTTCTCTGACAAAGAACACATTGCTGAGTAATGTGAAGGTTATTTTATTTATTTATTTTTTTATAAAGATTTTATTTATTTATTTGAGAGAGAGAGAGCATGAGAGGGGGGAGGGTCAGAGGGAGAAGCAGACCCCCTGCTGAGCAGGGAGCCTGATGTGGGACTCGATCCCGGGACTCCAGGATCATGACCTGAGCCAAAGGCAGTTGCTTAACCAACTGAGCCACCCAGGCGCCCCTGTGAAGGTTATTTTAAAAAACTTTTCTCCTGCACTTGGAAATAGAAAAAAAATGTGAAAAACTATTATTGGAGATTTCCAAGATTTTTCAAACACACCTACACCACCATAAATGAGTATCTATCAGTGTCTACTTTCCATGAAGAATAATGTTTATAACTAGCAACTTTTATTATAAAGTATTTCAAATGTTCATAAAAGTACTAAAAAGAATATAACAAGCACCTATGCACTAGATCTTTCTTTACAGTCCAGGTTTTGTATGTACGAGGGTGTATTAATACTTTCAAAGTGAAAAACAATAGATACCTATATATTAGAACAGAGACTCATGAAGTGACAGCTTAAAATCACCCAACAGGATGCATGGTAGGTTACCTTCCGAGAAGAAAACTCCAGGTCAATCTGTTAAAATCTTTACTACCACCACTGCTGAAAGCAAGGATGTCTATAGCCATCACTCATTTAGGAAACATTAGGTCGGCTCTTAGGTCTGTTGTGTTGATTAGAAGTACATTCAGGACTTAAAACCCCTCCAGGTGCTACTGAATACATCATTTACAGGAAAAAGCAATACAAACTGACTTATATCTACTTATCTCCCCCTAAATTATGTCCTCGAAATGTATTTCACTTCCCAGATGCGCTTATGGCGGGAACTTCACAGGAATCTTACATCACCCTTTGCACTGATCTGCTCTCAGAGGCCCTTAAAAATCGGCGCCCAAAACATTCCTCTTGACTCATTTTTTTATTGGTTAAATGAGGTAGAAGAATAAAAGCACTTTATTAAATAACTGTCCAGCATTCTGTTCCAACCCCACAAGTTGATATAGGACCGTGGGTGGACAGCCACTTAACCCCTTGGCTGCCCAGATTCCTCATCTATAAAATAAGACAATGGGACTGGATGGCTGCCATTTAAAAACTGCCTGACTCTGAGGCTATTAACGAGGACCCGCAGACAACTGCTCATACCTACACTAATACTCACAGCTGACATTCAAATGAATGAACAGGAAACATGAACAGAACTTAAAGTAAATCAACACACGGAAATATTAAACTGTTGTTTATCATGATATTAGTACATAGTGTTATTTTAAGGCACTATGGTTCTTCAAAAATTAGGAATTAATAATTACTTTTATTCTATTAACTACAATAGCAGATGAACAAGAAACTATTATTTCCTGACCATGTCAAAACAGAACTAAGTGGGGCACCTGGGTGGCTCAGTTGGTTAAGCATTGGTCTTCGGCTCACGTCATGATCCCAGGACCCCGGGATCGAGCCCCGCATCAGGCTCCCTGTTGGCGGGGAGCCTGCTTCTCCCTCTCCCTCTGCCTGCCACTTCCCCTGCTTGTACTCTCTCTCTGTCAAATAAATAAATAAAATCTTAATTAAAAAAAAAAACAGAACTAAGTAAGAGTCATTGGAAGTACATGGAGACACGACTGAAACTATTCTAGAGGAGACTGACCTTTGAAACGGGGTGGGTGGGCTATTCTTTCCTAATTTTTTTTGTTGTTGTTGTTATTGTCAAACAAGGAACATTTGGCAATGGGAGACATTTTTTGGCTGTTATAAGTGAAGGGAGTTTGTTACCAATATCTAGTGGGCAGAGGCCAGGGATGCCCCTCAACATCCTATAATGTACAGGACAGCCCCACAGCAAAGAATTCTCCAGTTCACTATGTCAATAGTGTTGAGGATGAAAAACCCTGCTTTGCTTGGGGCTTAGGCTAGGAAACAGTATGGATTTGACCATCTTGTGCAGTCAGTCAAGCACACGTATGTGTTATGCATAGATTTGTGGAAGCACCACACAGATACTATGAGGAGAGCATGGGGCATCTTAAGACACGGAGCTCATCATCTCATGCTCCCATTTTCCCAACTCCCAGCCCCCATTCTCAATATTCCAAGTAATTTGCCTAAGTAAGAAAAGAGTCTTAACATCCTCTCAATTAATTCCTCACATTTAGGTACCACCTAATAATTATACACAAAAACTAAACTTATTGAGCTTACAGCAGTCTGGGCATCATGCCAAGTTTCTTCCATGCAGCAGTACAACACGGGCACTATAATAATTCCTATTCTGGGGAAGGGTGGTGAGAAAACAGAGACTTTCAGGGATTAAAAAATTTGCCAAAAGGGGCACCTGGGTGGCTCAGTCAGTTAAGCGTCTGCCTTCGGCTCAGGTCATGATCCTAGGGTCCTGGGATCGAGCCCCACATTGGGCTCCCTGCTCGGCGGGAAGCCTGCTTCTCCCTCTCCTGCTCCCCCTGCTTGTGTTCCCTCTCTCGCTGTGTCTCTCTCTGTCAAATAAATAAATAAAACTTAAAAAAAAAAAAATTTGCCAAAGGCCAGTAGCTAGTAAGTAGCCAGGTCAAGATTTGAAGCAGATCTGGACCTCTGAAGCTCCTATATCATGCTTTTAACCATCTATACCATCTGCAGGGGAGAGGGCAGAAAGGAGGAGTAAGCCGCTTTCAGAGGTAGATTTGGAGGCCCATATTTTAGGAGAAAAGTTCTTGACATTCACTGTAGTATGAGAATTTTAATGGAATCCCTATAAAATTAGCTAAAAGGTTAAGACTAAATATTAAATATTGTATTTCAGGGAACCTATTTTAACCTATGGTAAATGGTTCTTCACTAAAGGTGGCACAGTCTAGGGGAAGGAGGGGTTATTTGGAAACATGAAGATTTTTTTTATCATTGACTGTTGTCACAATCACGGTATGTGGGAGGGGTGGTCCTTAGGGGGTGGGCGACAAGGATGCTAAACCTTTAGCAGTGTGTGAGATGGTCCATCCAAATATCAATAGCATCTGTTAGAAATACTTTCATAAGGAAGATCTTCTACACATTGGTTGGATCTTTTGAGATAATCAAAGGGCATCAGCAATCCCTTTGCAACCTAAAGAAACCGTGCGACAGGAGATGGCGCCCGGGAAGCAGCCTCACCTTCAGATGGTAGATGTGCTCCTCGGTATCCAGATCTATGCATTTTGATGACTTCTTTACGGACATCACCGAGAGCCCAACGTCAATGCAGCCATGCAGCTTCTCTCTCTCGATCTGCAGAGGCATCAGAAGAGGGCCGCTTAAGGTCAGGGTGTTAAAAACAGTAGTAACATCCCTGACGCTCCTCTCCTGTAACCTCCCCTCCAACATCCACGAATACAAACAGAGGAACTATGACTTACCAAGCATTTAGTGTGAAAGGGTACTGAATTAAGTGATGTCCACCCATTATCTGTTTTGGTCTAAGAGGGGTTAAGTAACAAGGGGTTAAGGCAATCAGAAGTGATTTAAAAAGAGGCGTAAGGGCAGGAAGCTAAGACAAGCCACCGTGGTTCAGGCATTATGCCAGGTTTTCTACATGCAACCCGACGAGATGAGCACTCTACGAGTCAACGGAAGCAAGAAAGGAAGAGGGAAGCGCTGGGTGAGAGGAGGACCCGTACAAGGGGCAGGACGAACAGTCATTCCAGCCCTTATGGGCTGTCTCCCTAGTGTTAATGCAATAGAGAATTTTCTATCACCATCAAGGGCCTTCCCCACCAAACCCCTCAGTCACTGTAACGGTGGGAGTGATACCTGTCCTATGTTTTATCCCTGTTATCTTGCTCAGAAAATGTCAGCCCAACCCTAAGACCTGAAGAGACCCCTGGATACTCAGTAGCGAACTGAGCCCACCCAGAACCCAGGTCTGGGACAGTGTGGAGTAGGCACCTCTGGTCCATGTGAAGGAACTATTACCCCCTTCGGTTTCCAGTTCAGAGAAATACAATCCCCAAATGTGTACAATCTCTTCCAGGAGCTGACAACAATTAGCCCTTCAGAATTCTTTAGTAACATATTTGATTAAGAAGAAGACTTACATCGGTTTGGCTCTTGGCATATTTCAAGATTCCTTTGTCCAGATAGAAAAATCTCTGTAGGGAAGAAAGTATAATTCACTAAGACACCCCATTTAGACATCTTCCCTTCCCTCAGTCCCAATTTTCAACTTCAAATTAAATATACGTGCCTACAAACCGTGTACTGAGTGGGTGCAAATAAAGGTGAAGCAAAGACCAGCGTCTTACCTTGTGCCAGCCTTTTAAGGGCCATTTCCTCTTTTTCAGCAAAAATCCTTTCTGAATGGGAGGCTCCTGGGTGTAACTCATCTCTCCTCTCAGCCCTTCCACCACTTCCCAGCTGTCCTGTGCCAATAAAACAGTTCGTGCTAAATGGCTACCTTCACAAATAATAACAACAGTCAGAAACACTTCATCCTACTGGTAAATCCATCCAAGATGGTGAGCTTGGCTAGGTTTGTTGGCGAGAAGAAGTTAAAATTTAATTTTCTTTTTTTTAAAAAAAGATTTTATTTATTCATTTGTCAGAGAGAGAGAGAGCATGAGCAGTGAGCAGAGGCAGAGGGAGAAGCAGGCTCCCTGCCGAGCAAGGTACCCGATGTGGGACTCGATCCCAAGACTCCGGGATCATAACCTGAGCAGAAGTCAGATGCCTAACCGACAGAGCCACCCAGGCGTCCCTAAAATTTAATTTTCATACAGGTCCTGGACTTCATGGATTTAATGCTGTAATTTAATGGCATCAAATTTGACTTTTTTTTTTTTTCTTCAAAATGCCTCTCCTAGAAGGGAGTGTTTCTCTCTCTTTAGTGCTTAAACATGGCTAATGGTAAAGCTTTTACTGTCAGTTCTATTTTTGTCCCCTTTGACATCATCACAGAGTTACTGTTTGCTCACCACTAGACTTCAATCTGAATTTTAACCAAAACCTACAGCCATCAGGTGAGAATATGGGAAAATTCTTAAGAACTGGCTGAAAACTATGAGACTGAATGCAAGCTGGTAAACATGACAACATGGTCAAAATAATGATTCAGTTGCAAGCTAATCTCTTTAAATTCTAGATATTTAAATATTGGAAATCCTGAAGCATTAAAAAGGTGCTTTTGAAACAAGTATTTTCTTCCTCTTTTTCCAGAAATGTTGTCCGCCACACCCTTCTTTTGTTTCAAAAACTTTTGGGGGGAAGACAATTATTGCTGTACTGAGCTGTTTGTAATTTTGAGGAGGTACAAACTGTTATTACGATTAATCCTCTGTTGTTGGCTATCTAGTAGTGTTAACTCATTGATTGAAAAAGGATTTAAAAGGGAATACAAAAGAAAAACACTAAAAATTCTGAAAATTTATTTTTAAGTGCTTGAAAATGCACAAAGCATTGCAAAATTACCCCAAGATAGACCAAAATTGGCAATACCCATTTTAGAGGCTGAGATAATGGATTTTTATTTTACTAATGGATTAATATACATGAAATGCACAAACCTTAAAAGTACAACCTGATGAATTTATACATCTATCCCATCAGTAACTACCATCCAGATTAGAGAGAAACATTTCCAACATAGGATAATTAAGTTTTGACAAACATGTCCTTCCCCACCCCCTCTGGCTTTTTTGAGATATTACTGGCATATAACATATATAAGTTTAAGGTATACAATGTGATGATTTGATACCCCTCCATTCTGCATGCCTCCCTGCCATCACTACCGCTTTTTTTTGTGTGTGGTGATAACACTTAAGATCTACTTTCTTAACAACTTTCCAAGAATATAATATGGCATATAGTCACCATGCTGTACATTAGCTCCCCCAGAACTTACTTTTCTTATAGCTGGGAGTTTGTATAATTTGACTAGCATTTCACCATTCCCACCCATTCCCACCCCCAGGAGACACCATTCTACTCTCTCTTTCCTTGAGTTCAGCTTTTTTAGATTCTGCATATAAGTCACAACATATGGTATTTGTCTTTCTCTGATTTATTTCACTTAGCCTAATGCCCTCAATGTCTATCCATGTTGTTGCAAAAGGCAGGATTTCCTTCTTTTTTGTGGCTGAATGATAGTCCCCTCTGTGTGTATCACGTTCTCTTTACCCATTCATCCACTGATGGACACTTAGGTTGTTTCCTTGTCTTGGCTACTGTGAATAAAGTTGCAATGAACGTGGGGTGCAAATATCTCTCCAAGAGACAAATGTGTCCTTTTGGCCAAGATTTTATGTTGACTAACTTGCTCTTAGTTAAATCTCCAGACTGCAGGCGAGGATTACAGGTAGAGGCCAGAGGAATTGGGAGATGGACAGTAAGTCTGGGCCAGCACCAGGGAGCAGAAGCAGTTTGATTCAAGCCCCAGGGAACAGTCTCAAGGAAGGGCATGGAACCACAGGGGTCATGGGTGCTCTGGCTCAGTTTCTGTGTTGTCAAGTCCAATACATGGGAAACACGTGGTAACAAGAACTCTCTACTTTAGCCACTGAACTCTTTATGTGACAATCCTGACAGACCTGTCTTATGTCCGATTGCACTTTACTATGAATATAGTTAAAAGTACATTCCAGACTTTTGAAATGCTATAGTAGTATCCCAAGATCTGGAGTTGTAAAAGGGAATTCTTCAATGGAAAAAAGCAAAGATTATATTTAGCTCTTAAACTGGAGGACTTTTTCAGAAAGGCAACAATGTCAAATGAGATTTCTTTATAGCACTATCAATTATTCAGAAGCACTTAATTACACCCAGACAATACCTGGAGAATGCATATTATTAAGTGATGGGAAGCCACACGCACAGGCACACACACTCATGACCTCTGTCCACATGTACTTCAGCTTAGAGAGCCATTCCGCAAAATTTAACGTGTCCTACCTGTCACAATTTTTATGAATTCTTAAGGTCAAGTTAAAAATTCCACCTCCTCCAGGAAGCCTTCTTCAAAGGAAAGTACTATTTCATCCTAGAAACTCCATCAGCACTCCATCTTACATTTCCAATGGTTTACCACTTACTTATGATATTATATGTGAGATTTTATCATCCCTACTAGACAACAGACTCCTTGAGGGTGTAAAGTGTCTAGTTCACTTCTGATTTCTTCACAATGCTTAACCTGCTGTCCTGTGAATACTATACATCTGATTGGCTAACAAATAAACTTGGTCTTAGAATAAGACTGCAAACAGATTTATGTTCTCGGAATATTATAAATCAGCATGCATTTGAAATGTGCCCCGTGTCTTTGGGCCAAATGACTATTTACAAGTTAAATACGGCACATTCGTATTTGTGAAAGAGGGTATATGTGTGTATTATCATTGTTAAATGGAAATCTATGGCTCAAAGTCTTTTGGAAAGTACCTAAGGGGATCAAGTCCTTTCAATTTAAGATACCCAAGCAGAAGGCAACATGCAGTGATAATACTAGACAATCACGTGTGTCTGCTCAATACATTCAATTGTGCAGAATGCAAATGCCAAGAGGGATTAGATGTTAATTGCATACTTCACAAAACTGAAAAAAAAAAAAACGGAATGAGATCATATCTGTAGTTTAAAGAAAAACAAGAATTAAATTTCAAAAATGTTTCAAGGATTCATGTTGGAACTAGATCTCTCCTGAATTTTTGAGACACAATACATTCCTGCCAATGAGCCAACGTGGAGGGCTCATTTGTTGGCATTTAAAGGAAATAAGCCAGAAAGGGTTTGCATTTATGCCAAACAAAATATCGTCTTTTTTCCTCACTTTATTTTCTACCTGGGCTCAGAACTTAAAACTCTTACCAGGTTGGAAAAGCCAGATTTGAAGTATTTAAGAAAGTGAAGACTCTGCTTCACTGAGGAAGAAATCTCCGCAGCCAACTCCTTTTCTGGGCTTGCCATCCAAATCCTCCCCTTCCAACTTCCCTGTCTGTCACTGTCCTTGAGTCACTCGGCTGAAACCTGAGAGCCAGCGTTCTCTGCGGGGGCAGTACTCTCCCTCCGGGGCTGCGAAATGGTGGGGGTACTTTTAGTTGTCACGGTTCCTGCGATCTAATGGCTGGGATCCAGGGATGGTAAATGTCCCCCAATGCCTCCGTCTTAGACAATGAAAAGTTGTCCCACTTCCCATGAGACTTTCCAAAGTTCCAGTGGACTTTTTTGTAGGTGAAACCTGTTTATAATTTCTTGAGCACAGAATTTGACTCTTTCACATCCATACCAAAGTTTTTCTGCATGGTTTTTACACACGTCGAATTCTTGGTATTGCAGCTCTTGGATAACTGAGGGAAGGCTATATTTCCTTCTGTTTGGGACCTTAACAAGCATCACCCGCCATTCTGGAGAATCGTGTCGCTGAAGGCCGTGTCACTTGTGGTATTTGAGTTATTAGCACAACAACCCATGCGGGTCTGCATTAGTAGCTGTCACATTTTACATATAGGTGTATCTGACCACATCATTATATCTTCTGGTATAATCATATGTGGGCTTCTACACATTAAAATAAATATTTTAATATTAACCACTTTCTTTGAGTTTTCCTTTACATTACAGGAAAGCATTATGGTGATATTTTCAAAATTATTATTCATTATAAATTATTAATGAATTTCATTTGAGGAGAGTAAAGGGGTCATTAAAATATTGGTCACAATAAAGGGATATTGTTTTGGTGGGATTAAGAACCACTGCTGTACCTGACACAAATTCTATGAGAAGGAATGTTATGTCTTCATGGTGTAGTGAGATCACTTTGGAACTGTGAGGGCTTAATTAATTAATTAATTTCTCATAAGTAAGTACTGTTGGTTTCATCCTCAAAATGTTTATCATCTATGTCTCTTCCTCTCTGTTCCCCAGCCACTATCTTGACCCAAGCTCTCATCCAACCTGGTTTCCCAAGACTCTCCACTTCCATAATCATTTATGGGGCCCCATTATGCCTTACCCTCCATGCAGTATACAAATGAATATAATGTAATACTTGTCTGCATTTCCACTTCTGTAGTTTATTTATATTGTTCGAGCCTCCCAGAATCTTCTCTTAATCTTTTCCACCCATGCAAACCCTTCAAAATTTTAGTTCAGTTTCTGAAATTTTCCTAAATTATCTAAACCACATCAATTGTGTATTCCTATAAATATAGCAGTATTACTGTCGGGGCAGCTGGGTGGCTCACTCGGTGAAGCATCTGCCTTCGGCTTGGGTCATGATCCCAGGGTCCTGGGATCAAGCCCCGCATCGGGCTTCCTGCTTAGCGGGGAGTCTGCTTCTCCCTCTCCCTCTGCTCGTGCACTCGCTCTTTCTCTCTCTTAAATAAATAAAATCATTAAAAAATTTATAGTAGTATTACTGTCTATTATCAAATAACTTAGTATTTAATTAATTCATGAATTTTTCCCACTTTTATCCCCAGGACTTTGGTCTTTTCTCCCCAAAACAGTTGTAGGGATCATCTTTTCAACTTGCTTAGAACCCCAGCAATGAACTATATATATATATTATTTTTATATTTGTTATACATATGATATATATGCTATACACTAGATATAGATACAGATATAAATATCAAATAAAAGAATTTTCCCAGGTTTATTAACTGTTGGGGTTTCAACCCAAGAGAATGGATTAAGTTCTCAAACCCAATAAATGGTGCTAGGTAGATGGTTAACAAGGAAGTATTAAGTCATATCCATACTTCTATAGAGTCTGCAATTTAAAACACAAAAGGGTAGTGCCTCAGGAAATACTATCCAAGGGGGCCTGCTGAAAGAGCCTACAAATAGAACAATATAAACAATAATAACATAAAATAATTGGAGAACAGTTTCTAGCTCCATGAAAGCACGAATCTTTTCTGCCTTGCTCATTACTTAATAGGGCACAGTAGGTATGAATAAATATGTTGAACAAATAAATGAAACACAATAACTAAATTTATTAAGCATGCACTATCTGCCAGATAGTGTGCTGATTAAACACTACTTACAATATGGCACTTAATCCTTGCACCATCCTGTGAGGTTGGATTAGTATCCTTATTTTTGGAATGTGGAAACTTCTGGGAATTTTTGGAATGAGGACGAGAGCATTAGATAACTTCCCCAATGCCATAAAGCTACCAAGAAGTAAAGCCACCTGACTTCGGAACCTGCATTTTTATTCATTCTGCTACATATTATAATATAATGCATATTCTGCTATAATTTAAATATATAAATTCTGATGATAAACCAGAGTAAATGCCAAGCAGTGGCCAAGATCCTGAAGCAGTTTGAAGGAGTTAGGGAACATTGCCCTATGGGTAGAGACACGCAAGGTCTAGGGTCCTGCTCAGAGCTACCATGTTTCCTATCCTGTAGTCCCACTGAACTAGGGCAGGAAATCAGCCTGTGCATTTTAACACTGCCCAATTCTTTGCTCATTCGCTTTTTTATATTTGGAATGTCTGCCCCATCTACTTCTCAACCTGTGAATTCTCATTTGCCCCAAACCTTCTCCTTGGGGCACAAATTCTCTCCCTCATCAGCGCTTCCACAAGCCTCACTCAAATGAGTCTCTCTCTGAGTCAGAACGTGGTTCTGTGAGGCCAGAGACAGGGTCCTCTATGTAGTAATCTCACTACTTCGGACTTAGGGGCCCTGAATAAAATACGCACTGAATGAACTACTCTGAGGAGCAAGGGGGTATGAAAAGGGCCCAAGAGTCCTCAGGGTGAGGGATTTTAATCATGTGTGCTGGAATGGGGTGAACTGGTACTCAGGACAGAAAAAACCAAAGATGCCGCCTTCTCTTGGCTCAAGGGACCAGGGGTCCTGAAATAGCTGTTTGTGTTCCATACACCTGGTGACCAGGGAGCAGGACATGCACCTTGAGCTGAATGTTCTAAGATACAGTACAGGGTGGACTTGGGCCCCCGGGGAAGATCAAGGCCCTGCTGACTTAGCCCAACACGGCTGGCCGGGCTGATATGCTGCCCCGAGGCTGTCAGGCTGAAAGCTCACCGCGAATATAAGATGGAGAGAGAAATGTGACAGCATCTGGGGAAAGTGGCTTCTTAAGGTCTTCGCTTCAGTTTTAACTGAACACAGTCTGGCACTGTCGTCCGGCATTAAATTCAGTCTGTTCTACTGAATGTCAAAAGAGGGCCAAATATAGAAAGCTGCTTTGTGGTTGGAAAGGCAACTAAGCATTTATCTGTGCTCATGAGCTGGCACAGTTCATTTCCATATTGCTGAGTGCACAAGTTGAAAGCATCCCACCCCCCAGCACAGCTGTTTCCACAGTGAACGTCTCCTCTGCAACTTTCAAATGCTGGATTCTCAGCGCTGTCCCCTGCAGTGATGTCAGAAATAGAAAAGGACTTCCATTCTTCCTGCAGCTGAAGAGTGTTGTGATTGCCTCTATCTGGCATGAATGTGGAGTGGGTTGCTCTGATTATTTATTTAATCTGCTTCTCAGGTTTTTAAAATTCACAAGACAATAATACCTAGCATTAAATCACATGGAGCATAATTTAACATGCCTTTAATGACTTTAAAGGCATTTCTGATTTTTTTTAAAGATTTTATTTATTTGAGAGCGAGAGAGCATGATGGGGGGGGTGGGCAGAGGGACAAGCAGACCTCCCTGCTGAGCATAGGGCCCAATGTAGGGCTCAATCCCAGACCCCTGGGATCATGACCTGGGCAGAAGGCAGATGCTTAACTGACTGAGCCACCCAGGCACCCCAGCACTTCTGATTTTCTAAAGCCTCAGAATCATCAATATCATCTTTTATGATTATACTATGAACATATGGAAATACTTGTCAGTAGATTTCCAGTTAATATAATGACAGCTTTAACTGATGCCATACCAATTCTGTACTTATATTTAGTCACTGAGAGGTGTAATTGTTACACCAAACCTATAAATGCCACCATGCCCGGGCCATGCAGCCCATTAGAGGGGTGGGGGCAGGGTGGTTATAGCTGCTACCGTGGAGGCGACAACAGCAATACAAGTGACAAGTAGTACCTCCTGACGATCTTCTACGTGCCCCCAGTGACTCTGTAATGAAGGTGTACGTAGTCCGCCCAACATCACCCGCTATGAAGCGGTGGGCCCCATCTGTGGGCTGCAGACCACACACACACCTCTCTGCTCAAGATCACCTACGAGTATACTGGAGTCCCCCGAAGGCTGCCTGCTGCCCTGCCAGTCCGGCTCCTCACCCCCAGCCCCGCTCTCTCCCCAGGCAGTCAGTCTGCCTGGCAGCACGTTCCTGCACGTAACAGGCATGTGTGTTAGCCAGTGATGACGGGATAACTCTGTGCACGCAAGGGACTCAAGAGTCTCTTCCGGGTTTATTTATTTTTTCAGGGTACAGAAGTAATGGTTTGTTTGCCCTCGTGGAGTAGTTCTTTTAAACCTCAGAGTTTGAAAGAGAATGTGAAGTCATCTACCCAGCTCTTTCATTTTAGAGATGAGGAATCTAAGATAAATGATTTGTGTAGGACCACAAAAAGGAGTGAAGGGCTTCTGAGGGCCAGGACCAATCTTTCGACTCCAACCTAGTGCCCTTCCCACTACCCCTTTCTAAGAATTCCCTCACTGTCACAGTGGCAGACAGCCTCACCGAAGAGCCCCTGGGCTCACTCCTCACACAGGGGCAGGTGCATGTGATGCCAGGGAAATTCTCCCATACAGACTCCTACGTGAACAGAACTCAGCCAGAGGCACAAATTGGGGGAGACTCTCTTGTGCTCTTTGTTGTATACCTTCCAGCACAATTTTAATATTTTATCTTTACTACCTTTCATTAAAAAAAAAAAAATCATACTGTAGGGATGCCTGGGTGGCTCAGTTGGTTAAGCATCTGCCTTCGGCTCAGGTCATAATCCCAGGGTTCTGGGATCAAGTCCCGAGTCGGGCTCCCTGCTCAGCCAGGAGCCTGCTTCTCCCTCTGCGTGCCACTCCCCCTGCCTGTGCTCTCTCTCTCTGACAAATAAATAAATAAAATCTTAAAAAAAAAAATCATACTGTCTTTGGCATCATAGAGCTCTGCCCTTTGGTGTCTAGCCTGGAGAGAATCGCAGACTCTCTGCATTCAGACATCACACTTTTGCACTCCAATTACGGGGCACACAACTCCTGCAGAAAACCCACTTCGTTGCTGGATGGCGCAAGCTGATAACAGTGTTCTCTCTGACAAGTGTGCTCAAAACTGTTTTTTTTTTTTTTTTTCAGAGCTAATTGAAATTTGCAATCAAAGCAGAGACACATTCCGGCTAACTAATGTGCATATAATTTAGAATCACAGGAGTAGGTACCCGAATAGACTCTTCCGGCCTCTGATCCAAATCATCTGTGATTTCTTCCTCAGTCTGTGTAAGAATAACTGGTTCTCATAATGAGAACCTAGTGACAGGATAAGATCCTGGAGAGCCTTCTGAATCAAAGAAGGAATGATTTAGGTGCTAAGTAAGTTAGACTCTGGTTCATAGCTGACCTTCTATTTAATAAGGCAGTCTCTACTCAAAGGTCTGAAGCTTAGCACTAGGTGCTAGAGATGGAAAGATGGAAAACCAAGGTCTGGCTTCCAAGAAGTTAGCATATATTAAAAATCAAGACATACCACGAGGCTGAAGACTTGGAAATGCTGAAAGAAACATGCTACCGGAGTTCTTGAGCACAACCACACGAGCTAGACCCACCTCAGGAAGAGGGCTTGAGCTGGGACTCAAAGGAATATAGACACAGGGTGAGAAGGAGGGTTTCTGAAGCTGCCTTGACAGCTAGGTGGCTTAACACAAAAGCACTTTATTCTTTCACAGTTCTGGAGCCCCAAGTCCAAAATCAAGGTGTCAGCAGAACCACATTCGCTCTGGAGGCTCTAAGGGAGAAAGTGTTTGTATCAGCTAAGGTTGCTATAACAAAATACCACAGACTTGGTAGAGGCTGGGAAGTCTGAGATCAAGGCGCTGCTAGATTTGGTTCCTGGTAAGAACCTGCTTCCTGGCCTGTAGACGGCTGCCTACTTGCCATGCACTCCCATGGCCCTTCTCCCGTGTGTAAGAGTGAGTGCTGGTGTCTTTCCTCTTCATAGAAGGGTACTAATCCCACCATGAAGGCACCACCTCTCACGACCTCATCTAAACCTAATTACCTCCTGAAGGCCTGCCTCTGAATACCATCAGGAGGGTTAGGGCTTCAGCATATGAATGGGGTGGGGGTGGGGGGACATAAACATTCAGTCCACGAGAGCATTACTTGCCTCTTCCAGTTTCCGGTGGCTACCAGCATCGTTAGCTTGTAGCCACATCACTCCAATCTCTGCCTCTGTCTTCACATCCATGTCGATAGTCTCCTCTGTGTGCTTCTTACAAGGACATTGATCCCTGAATTTAGGGCCAACCTGGATAACCCAGGATGATCTCCTCATCTCAAGATCCTTAAATTAATTACATCTGCAAAGGTCCTCTTTCCAAATAAGGTAACATTCACAAGGTCAAGGATTAGGCTGTGGACGTACCATTTGGGACGTGGGGACACCTTCAGCCCGCTAACTCGGCAAAAGGAACCACCAAGCCAGAGACGTGCCAGGGATGTGCCCGCTCTGGCGTGGGACAGAGAGAAGGGGAATTGAGTTGTGATGCGGGCTTGTGTACAGATGCGAAGGGAGACACAACTGCTCTTGACGGTAGGGCCGGCACGTAGAGGACTTAGGAAGGATGTCAGATTATTCTAGAGAAGGCTTCTGTTTTGCCACTGTCCTACTTCTTATACTGTCATTTCCCTAGGCCTTCAGCATTTTAGTATCATCATATCACTGAGGTAGATTCAGACTCTCCCCTCCTTAGGAAAGAACTGTTGAGTCAGTTCAGTTCGTATTTGCATGGATAGCTTCTAGAGAAAATTCCAGTAACTGCATAGCCAGTAAGCTGTGCTCTCAACAAAAGCTTTGGGGTCACTGTTCTGCTTTTGTGTATCCTGCGCTATGGCCGAAACCAACCGTAGATAAATAAATTGAATTTCTTAAGGCACCCTGTGTAGTCTCTATCAAAGTAGTATTTTTTTTTTAAGGTATTATTTATTTATTAGAGAGGCAGAGAGAGCACAAGCAGGGGGGAGTGGCAGAGAGAGAGGAAGAAGCAGGCTCCCCGCTGAGCAGGGAGCCCGATGCAGGACTCGATCCCAGGACCTGGGATCATGACCTGAGCCGAAGGCAGACGCTTAACTGACTGAGCCACCCAGGCGCCCCCCAAGGTAGTATTTCTAAAACCCACCAGAATATAGTTGTTGTGCTTGTCATCCTGCAATTGCATGCACAACAGCATGAACAATTCAGCAATTTCCAGAAGTGTTATCCGATTTCTCCTGCTCCTTACAGTGTGGAATATAGCTGACAGTTTATCATTTGTGGACATGGAGAGTAACAAAAAAGCCCCAACAACTCAAATAGGTCATTTTAGCTGAAGTCTTCACCTCTTCTATCAAATGTTTGTTCATTTTTTCTTTCCAAGACTTACAGCGGGAATACATTGAGAATTGAGCCTTGTATCTTTGCCCTTCCTACTTTCAGTATATCAGGTCCAGCGTGACTTGCTTAGGTATGCAATAAGAATAAATAAAAGGTAGGCAATAAGAATAAATAAAAGTCCCAGAAAGTGAGAATCTGGAAAACTAACACAGAAACATATAATTAATTATTTTTCTCTGTTGGGCCCACCAGAAAACAAAAAACAAAAACAAAACAAAACAGCAGCTCCAGAGAGACCTAAGGGATCCTAAGACCGCTTCTGCATTATTCTTGTCCCTGCATTCACAGAGGTGTCAGCTGAAGGAGGTTTGTTTCAATAACAATCATTTGTACATAAGGCACATAGGACTTGAATGAACTTCTAAAGCAGCTTTCTAGTACCTAACGAAATCCAGTGTTCTCCAAATAGATGGTTGCCTGGTCTCCTACCACTTACAAGCTGTGTGACTCAGAACAAGTCAGTTAATGTCTCTGAGCCATATTTTCTTTCTAAAGTGTAGAAAATAATACAGACCTCGCTGGGTTGTTTTGAGACTCCAAGGGATAGTATGAAAGGATACTATGAGCTGTAAAAATGCTAACGGATACTTGTTAATTTCTAATGTCCCTCGCTAACGCTTCCTTTCAGACCAGCCCAGACAGAAGAAGCCCAGCCATGTGACTGCACTGTGCCACCCAGCTGGTAGCCGAAAGGAGGTAGTGGGGAAGCGGTCACCAGGTGGTACTGCGTGAGGGCTCTTGGGACTCCTGCTTATGGAAGGTGAATGGTTTATGTATCCAACACTTATGCAGCACCTACTGCATGCAGCCTTTCTTCTAATTTGCACAGCCTTATAAGAAACCAAGGCAAAGAAGAGTTCAGTAACTTGTGCAAGGTCAATCTGTTTATAAACAGTCCAAGGTTTAAACTCAGGCCATCCAACTACCAAGGGAGTTCATGCTTCTCACCTGTCATCTTTTGTGACCATCACAGAATAACTGATAGAATCACTACATTCTCAAGTATCTCCTCCTTGACTGGTTGGTCTTCCTTGTGGTATTTATACAGCTTATACTTAAAAAAGGCAGATGTTAAATCTCAGAGTCTCTAAAAATATGATTATTTAAAAGAAATAAGTAGGACTAAGTATGTTCAATACCTGAAGACTAAGCATGTTCAATAAACACCTGAGCATTATAGCTTTAATTCACGTTTCACTCCTTGGCACAGTCTCTCCCATTCAGCCTCATGTCTTACGGGTTCTGGCACCAAACCCAGACAGCCTGGGCTCCCTAAAGAACAGCATAATCTAATAGACTGCATAAATAAACCCTCATCAGGCGACCCTGGGAGAGCTCAAACACCATCTCAGATTAGCCCAGGGGCAGGAGAGTGACAAGAGCAAATTGCATAATTGTATGGAGACTTACCCAGCAATGGCTCTCTCCATTTCAAATCCCCTACACTCAAGAGTGAAACACTTGCCAATTATTTTAAAAGGATTCACTTTCTGATTTCTAACTTATTATATAGCAAATACTAACAACATATTAGGAAAGAAAGGAAGCGTGCTCTCTTTACAAAGCAGTCTCCCCAACAGAGTCAATTTCCTAATTGTAGTGGTCTGTTCAGCTGTCCTGTCCTTGGTAGCTTCACATATCCCTGTCCACGGTCTTTTAATGATAGCTTCTTAATAGATATTGGCTAAAGAATTAAAACTTGAGCATACAGGACTGTTTCACTAAAGACAAAACTTACTCATCTTTATCTGGCTCAGTCTGGCTTCCAAAATGTGTTACTTTGAAAGTTCTAGGAAAGAAATGTAAGGGGGCAGTGGGAAGAAGGCGAGAGGAAATTACTCATATTTTACAAGTTCGGAAATAGCAATTCTCTCTCCCACTTAGTTATCCCTTAACCTACTTAATATATCCACAGAGCTTTGTGAATAGTCATCTTTCAACCTAGCAACTGCATGCTTATTCATTCATTAATACACTTACCTAATGTCTACCATGTGCTAGCCTAGGTACTTCATATTTATTATTTCACTTAGTTCTCCAAAGTAAGCACAATAATCCCAATTTCACAGCTGAAGAACTGAGACTCAGAGGTTTTATGTAACGTGGCAAGGTCACCCAGCTAGCAAAAAGCAGAGCCTGTGTGAATACAGGTCAGTTGCAACAAGACGCCTTTACGTCTGTTCCATACTTTTCGACAGAGGGTTTGTTCAGAGACCACAGGTATAGAAAGCAGTTAGGAATTTCATCATTTGCCAGATGAAACTCAGTGGAGAGGCCTTTGTTGATTTTTGAAGATCCTCACAATACATCACTGGAATGAGGGAGCTCAGGAATTTGTGGGCATGTTGCTGCCATTCCCCATGTCCACCTGGCCATACATTCTAAGCGACCCTGATGGCATTCAGTAAATTTAGTCCACTAATTTGCATCTGCCATGTGCAAAGCCCTGTGCTAGGTGCTGTGAGGACTAAAAAAATGTGTAAATAGAAACCCAGGACTCTGAGAACTGTATTAATCAAAAGAGGTTATCCACATGAGCAGAGAAAAGGGCAGTGTTCAGCACGGCATCAGTCAAGCTCAAGGTTCCCAAATGGAACATGTGAAGGCCTATCTCAAAACCTGTCTGGGGCCTGGTAGAATTGGGGTGCCCTCTTTCTCTGCTCCTCTTCTCTCTATGAGAATGAGCTCTAACCAGCCTTTCACATCTACCTCTCCCACTAGACAATGCCAGCAATGACCTCCACAACCAATGGTCATTCCCAGGCTTCAATCTATTTGACTTATCAGCTTCGTTCATTAAAAGTAAATGAATTAAAGTGTTGCAATTCAACATAGATTTGCATGTACCTTGGAAATGATTTGCAGTGAGCATATATTATTTTTATAAAAGTTACTTTTAAAATACTACAGTGATAAATGAAGATTCTTTTCCAGAAAAATCACAAAATTCAAAAGGACAGAACAGTTTCATATGGATCATTCCAGCTGAAGGGGTAGCTGAACCAATGCCTGAGACGGGGAAGAACACTAAAGCAAAGATGGACCTAGCGCACTACAAAAATTAGGGTATGAGTAAGACAGTCAGAAGGGACCGACAGCCTGCTCCTGGCTGGTTCCTTTAACTGGGCATTTCCTCAGGGAGAACAGGTTCCTATCCTACAGATAAAGGCACTATATCTGAAGGATACTCTGCTCTTCTTCAAAGAGATCCATTTCATCCGCCGACTCTCAGGGTTCTTGAAACAAGACCATTTTCAGTTCTGGCTCTGGAACTGGCCTGAGTTCAAAGGAAGCTCATCTGTAATTGTTAAGAGTTTCTTAAATTTACAGAGAATCTTTCTCCAAATAGATTCAACATCTTTTAGCCAGTAAAAACATTCAACTTTCTCTCAAAACAACCCTGGAAAGGAAGCAGGAGGTGAGTTTTGTCTCCATTTCATGGATCAAGAACTGAGGCAAACTTCACTTGCCTAAAGTTCCTCAGTAACATAATATAAAGACTATAGCAGAGATGGCTTGATTTCAACCCTCCAGTATCACTACGGGACGACCCTTGCTGCCATGCATCCCGCCTGTGCCCATGAGCCACAGCGGCAAACAGGGCACTCTTTCTCACAACAGTCACACTCAGCTGCAGAATCCTTCTCAGCACAAGGCTCTAAGCAGCTACTACCAACAGATAGGTGCTGGCATGGGAAGAGAAAAAAAAATGTATACCCTTGAGAGGACAAGGCCTGGCAGAACAGAAAAGGGTAAGGATTCATCAACTCGTTTCACCTGTTTTAGGTATGGATCACGCCAGGTAGTGAAGGTACCAAATACAGCCCAAACATTAAATATTCTACTCCATTCTTCTCTAAAAGCATTTTGGGGGCGCCTGGGTGGCTCAGTCAGTTAAGCGTCCTACTCCTGATTTTGGCTCACATCAGGGTCTCAAGGTCGTGAGATCAAGCCCATGTGCTCGGCTCTGCACTGGGCATGAAGCCTGCTTAAGATCCTCTCTCTCTCTCCTCTGTCACGACCCATGCATGCTCTCTCTCTCTCTCTCAAAATAAATAAATAAATAAATAAATAAATAAAAGCATTTTGTTAATGTGTATAAAGGAAGGCACTTTTTATTTTAAAAGTATATATTCAGGGGCGCCTGGGTGGCTCAGTCAGTTAAGCATCTGCCTTTGGCTCAGGTCATGATCTCAGGGTCCTGGGATTAAGCCCCGCATCGGGCTCCCTGCTCGGCGGGGAGCCTGCTTCTCCCACTCCCTCTGCCTGCCACTCCTTCTACTTGTGCTCTCTATCTCTCTGTCAAATAAATAAATAAAATCTTAAAAAAAAAAAAGTATATATTCATATATGCATTGTATACTTTGTGGGCCTTTGTACAATACTAACGAGTACTGGGTAGATACAGGAGTAGATACATGTATAATGCCTGTAGAATTTTCTAGGGGCAAAAAGCAGAACTATTCTCTATGAGCATTTATATTTTCCATAAATAAGAATGAAGTTCAAATTAATGTTAACTATAATAACAAAAATGAATGTTAATATTAACTCAGGACCTACTATGAGTCTGACCCTGGATTAGATGCTTCAGTTTTCATCCTCACAATAATCCTATGTGAAAAGAACTATTATTATTTCAATTTTACTGATGAGAAAACAGAGGCTTAAGGTTAAGAGTTTAAGGTCAGAGAACCAATGAATGGGTGGAACCAAGGCTGGAGAGTTCAAGTTCTAATCACTAATGCATACATTCCTCTCAAAATTACCTTGATAAGATTATATTTGCAGGTTGTTTCCATACTGACAAAATGAGGCATGCTATATTTAAATTTCAAAAGCCCTAGTATTTAAGCTAAAAGATGACAGAACCCTTCTTGGGTATTCGTGGTCCTAAATTGTAAACTCTGCCTTAGGTCAGAAGTAAAAACAAAGATACAGATCACAATTCTTGATCATTCTGTCCTTCAAGGAAGCAAGCTCTTCTAACAAGACTATAGATAGGGAATACCTCTACATAAATGCATAGCTCCTTGTGATTTCATGAGGGGAGGCTCTGGGATAGGAAGGACAAGTTCAAATTCAGTTCAAGAAACAAGGACAAGGGCAAGTTCATTGCAAAGAACTGAAAAAAAGCTAGTGTGGCTGGAGTACACAGACTCTCAATGTCACTTAGTGATGCTGGAGGAGAATTTAAGTAAAATGACTTAAGATGACCGGGTCTTTCAGCCAAAACTATATTAAAAGTTTGTGCACTCAGTGTCCCTCTCTTATAACCGCCCCAGCTCCAAAACAGCAAAAATACACAAAGTTACAAAGATGTAGGGGCTTTTGCGTGTGTGTCTGTGTGATTTAAAAAAAAAAAAAAAAATTAAATATCTCCATGGATCAAACACAAAATAGAAATGCAAAAGAAACTATAGACAGAAGTGTCCAGGAGTCCTACTTCTGTGGGCTATTGGGGCTAAAAATGTCCACAGGAAAAGGATGAGACCTGAGCTAGCCTCACTGCTGGAAATAAGCAAATGCTGAGGAGGAGCTCCACACAATGAAAGGGGGCTTTAAAACTTGCCTTATCCAGGGAGGTGGCAGAAGGCAGACACAGCCTCACAACCAGACTTGGGCCATGTGTGCTGACCTGGTGGTGGATCTTGGATGTTCTATCACTGACATGGAACAGAAGCCCCCAAGAGCAAATATAACCCCTGACTCTGGGTTGGGGTCCTCGGAGGTAAGAAGCAGGTAATAGCAAATCCCTAAATGGGGCAGGGTGAGTGCAAGGAAAGAACATGGGGAAACAAACTCAAGATGATACTCTAAAGCAAAATTCCAAAGCACAGAAGAAAAACCAGCATTAAAGAGGGTCCAATACAGTCAACATCAGGCCTATCCACCCCCCACCCCCACCATGAAATGAAGAAAACAGCCTAATAGTGACTTTAAACTGGAGCTTTAAAAACGAGTAGGTTGTTGAACAGATTATCTTTATCAGTTAGAGTTCAACATTCCTCACATTAAATTTATTATTCCATAAATCTTGAAGTTTTAAGTGTTGAACTTGTACTTTCCAGCGAAGTGACTGGAAACACAGCGTCACTATCTTTAGCATCTACAAGACCACGGGGTACGGCTCTGTTCCCTCGGAGCCATGAAGGTTGAACTTCCAAGGTTCCTGTACCTCCCCAGCACCTTTAGAGAATGAAAGACAATCCTGGGACAGCTTGTGATGGCAGAACGGACACAGCTTGCCAAGGTGGACCATATGGATGGAAAACCTAAGCCACTCCTGCAACAGAACACCTCTCTTTGACAGAAGGATGGGAAAGTGGGCAGAGTAAGAAAATGGTCCCTGAAATTAAACATGGCCTTTATAACTAGATTCAGTCTAGGATTGGAATAAAGTTATTAAATTCTCCACCTGCTCTGCCACAGAAGTGTTTATGTTTACAAAGCTACATTACATGTCCCTTAAAGTGGGAGATCCTAAATATAAAAGATGACCATTTGATGAATGAATAGCTGAATGGCCAACCATTCTAAGTGAGAAAAAAATGGAGGCATCACACACATTCCTTTCACTCTTCATGACAAGCTCAAAAGAAGCTCTGTGAAAACCAAATTAATCAATTCAAATAACATACCAAAAGAGTTTCTGTAGTATTCAGTTGTAGAATGCCACAGCACTGCTCCAATTCCTATGGTGTTATAAGCACTGGCAGTTTAAATGAATCATGTTCCTTCTCTTTATCCAAGAAGTACATAGCAAGAGATGCTACTAGGTACAAAGGGTGAGGGAAAGCTCACACATTCAGGCTCTAATCCCAACCAGAATCTCGGCTTAGGGAGAGAAACACCCCCGTGGAAAGCTGACAAGGAGGGTGAGTGTATAGTCACCCTTCTGAAGCCAGGACTCCAAAGGGACCATGATGCATTAGCCAAGGACTAGTTTTAGTCATTTTTAAAAATCCCAGACAGAAGTGATTACAGTGCTAAAAATTTTTTTCTTCCTAACCCCTCACAGGAGATCTTGGAGGGCGCCCCAAATGTCCAGGCTGGGGCAAAATCTGATCTGTCTAGAATCGTAGATTCTAATGACACGAAGCGGCCTTGTGAAGGAACAAGCTCCCTGTCCCAGGCGATGTTCACATGGAGAGACGCATGACAATGCGTCAGAAATATGCAGGCGTGCCTGAGGTGGGAGGTTGCCGGACTGTTGCTTCCAAATATGGAACCAAGGACTCGGGGCCAATTCTTGGGCGAGCGCTTCTGGTGGGGGAAAGGCAATGCCAGCAAAGCCGGCAGATGCTGAAAAGGCTCAGAGACCACTGTGGTCGGGAACCCACAGCTTCCTGACAGCCCACTCTCTATGTCACTGAAGGTGAGAGAATTAGAATGATTAACATGCATTTACCACCACTGACCTAAAGCCAGCAAATTCTGCCAACGGAGATGTATCAGAAAGAGAAACAAAAAACAACATATCATTACGGCTGGTGCTTAGATAGGAGTTAATTATCCAGGTCTTTGCTTCACTTCTCTCTTCTTCCTACTGAATTCCTTTTGCCCGCTTCTCTGTGGCTTTGACTCCCTTATCCAGTGGAGAAAGCAAGCAGGGGAGACTCAAAGTCACCCACATGGCAATCTGTGGGGGAAGCGGTCATAAAAGGCTTGGGAAGGGGAAGGAAGAAGAGGGCAGGAGGATACTAAACTTATTGGAACAGTGACTGTTCCTTTGTTTTGGTTAGTAGGGTACAAAGGAAAGTGTGGGCTCTGGAGTTGGACTGAGTTTTGACTTCTTGTTCTGCCACTTACTAGCAGTGTATCCTTGGGCAAAGAACTCAGTTGGTCTGACTCAGCTTCCTCATGGAGAAAATAGGGATATTCCTATCTGTGTTGGAAGACAGTGGCAAGGATCAGATAAAATAATGCAAAGAGCCAAATACAGTTCCTTCCCATCGGGTAAGCACTCAAGCTGCATTATGAAAAGCACCTAAAGTTTACTCTTCTCATACAATTAAGATATGGCTGAAAGCCATCGCTCTTCCACTGAGAAGCAGGAGGTCCCAAGTAAATGCACACATCTTAATCTGCCAATTTCCTAGTATAAATTTGCATCTTAAAATTTGCATTGGTTAAAGTTTACCTGTCGACTTCCTTGCTTGGAGGAGCAGCTACTTATGCTCCTTGAAGGTGAGACCAGTTTTTGGGACACCCCAAGGTTCTTCTCGTCACTCATCATGAGCAGTGGGTCACTTGGTCTCGATGCAGTCAAAATGCCATCAGAAGACAGTGGAGCTGAGAGTACGGAAGTCGCACACGGGCAGGTGGCTCAGTTCTTATCCAATACGTTTAAAGGCATTTTGGATGACCCAGAGGAAATCTCTAAAAGCAAAAGAAAAGGATTACAGAGAAGGTCAGAGGCCTCAGACACCATCTGTAATTAGCCCCTGACTGTCTGCAAGTGGTTTGTCTACAGTACAGATTACAGAGCCATGATGCATAGTTATATCAGGAGCTGTGAAGGAAAAGATGCTTTACACCCATCTTTTCTTGGAAATTATGTATAGGTGGTTTTTCATGTAGTTTTGCCAGAATTAAGAACAGTAGTAAGAAAATTTGAGTCCAGACACATACAAAATCAGTACTATAAAAAACCATCCCGAACCACAATGAGATACCACTTCATACCTGCTAAATGATAAGTATAATTTTTTTAAAAAATGGAAAATAACAAGTATTGGAAGAAACTGGAACCCTCAGGCATTGCTGGTAGGAATATTAAATGGTACAGCATAGTTAGAAAGAGTTTGGTAGTTTTTTAAAAAGCTAAGCAGAATTATCATCTGATCCAGCAATTCCACTCCTAGGTACATACCCCAAAGAACTGAAAACAGGTGTTCAAACAAAAACTTGTACAAGAAGGTTCATAGTAAAGCTACTGGCAGTAGCCAAAGGTAGGAACAACCCAGCATCCATCAACTGATGAACAGATAGCATACACCATCTGAATGTTTGTGTCCCCCTAAAATTCATGTGTTAAAAATCCTAAACCCAATGTGATAGCAATAGGAGGTGCAGCCTCTGACAGGTACTTAGGTCCTGCGGGCACAGCCCTTATGAATGGAATTAATTATAAAGAAGATGACCCAGAGCTCCCTAGCCTCTTCTGCCCCGTGAGGATACAATAAGTCTACAAGCTGAAGAGGGCCCTCTGCCCGTGCTGGCATCCTCATTTTGGGCTCCCGGGCTCCAGAACTGTGAGGAATAAATTCCTGTCACCTCTAAGCCACCCAGTCTGTGGCACTTTGTTAGAGCAGCCCAAATGGACTAAGACTGCATATCCATGCAATGGAATATTGTTCAGGAATTAAAAGTAATGAAATAGTGATACATGATACAACAAGGATAAACCTTGAAAACATTATGCTAAGTGAAAGCAGCCATACAGAAAAGACCACATATGTATGTTACTATTTATATGAAATAACCACAGTGGGCAAATCCATAGAGGCACAAGGCCAAGCAGTGATTGCCAAGGGCTGGGGGAATTGGGAAATAGGGTATGGCTATGAGGTTTCCTTTTAGGGTGATTAATGTTCTAGAACTAGATACTGGTGATAGTTGTACAACACTGTGACTAAATGTCACTAAATTGTATGTGTGAAAATTGATTTTATTTTATATGTATTATAGTGTAATTTAAAAAAACTTTTTTAGAGGGATGGGGTGGAAGATTTGTTCTACCAAAGGTTTTGGAGACATCTTCTAAAAACACTATTACAAAGTGTGACAAAATTATGAAGGAAAACAGAAGTTCCCACATCATCTAGAGTATCCTAGTAATTGAAACAATAATCATCTTTGAGTCCACGCTACCTACCGCCAGGTCCTATAGTAAGAGTTTCCCATACATAGTGTATGATCTCATTTAATCGACAGTCTGATGGGAGGAGATTATCTCTCTTTTACAGAGGAAACAATGGAGTCTCTGAGAAGTTAGGTAACTTGCCCAATCACGCAGCTGGCAAGAGACTGATTTCAGGCCAGATGCCAGGCCTTTAACCTTGGTGTTGGAAATGAGCACGCTTTAATAGCCAGGCCTGGTGATAACAGTTACTGCCCGACTCTGGGACCCAGCAGAACTGAGGAGCTGCCTAGAAAGACTAGGAGGGAGCACCTCGTAAGCCAGCTTTGCAGAGGCCCTGCCCCATTCCTTCAACCACTGCCTTCATCCACAGCCCTGAGTTAAGGGTGACTAACATGTTTGGTTTTGGCTTCCCAAGGCCAGCCTTTTATTTGACACACTAAGTTCAAATAAACTCTGTAACTTTCTCAAACATGTTAACAACAATAAAAATATATATATATTCATTCTATTTGGTTCTTAGTGCTCACATAGTCTTAATTTTAAAAGAAGCATGTTATATAATTGTCCAGGACCCAGGTAGTTAGATATTATTTTAAACCTTTGGTTAATTATAAGTACTCAATCTCCTATGCCTTTCATTAACACTTAGTTCTTTAAAAACGAGTATGCTAATGAGCACCAGGTGCTGTATTGGAAGTGTTGAATCACTACATTGTACACCTGAAACTAATATTACACAGTATGCTAACTGGAATTTAAATAAAAACAAAAAAAATGAGTATGCTAAAGCCATCAGCTAAAACCAGGACAACGAGAAATATCATGTCAGAAAATAAAATTAAGGTACATGTAGCTGGAGAACTCAATTCACGTGCTGCTTTCATAGAAACCCCCCAAATCTCTGTATGCATACATATTGGATCCAACAATAACTAAGACTAAAACCAAACCAACACCAGCCTCTTCGCAAAGTTAGCTTCCCTTATGGGGCGTGACTAATTGGACCCGAAGTTAGAAGTCAATGTAGTCGAGTTCAAAACTGCCAAGAAAGGCTGTACGGATATATTAATAGTCGGTTTAATAGCACGTTGGCTGTTGCCCTTGAAGAAAGAGAGGGAAAAGAAAACATGACGGGAACCCCAAAGGATGAACTGTGTGCGGGGGCAGCCGTTGCCATGACAACGATTCCACAGTGGATCGGGAACACCAACAAAGGGTTTCTGTGTGTGTGCGCGCCAGTGTTTTTGTCATGTCTTTAGAAGCGGAGGCTCTGACAGGGAGAGTGCGGGACCCCGGGCGGTCTGTAACGTGTGCAGAAGGGGCAGAAAGGAATACTCGGGCAACACAGAGTCACAGCAATTCTGAAACTGCCAAATTAGAAACACAATAACCCTGTCCCAGAGGCAACTGGTACAAAGGGTCATCTTTATCACTTAGCTCTGCCAAAGTTCACCTTGGAGGAGTGAGCTACCAGAGCCAGGGCTGGGCGCAGGCCAAAACCCCATAATTTAAGTTGGTACTTTGAGGTAAGGCCTCCGGAAGTACCACAGTGCCTCTTTTTCTCCTCCAGGGAAAAGAAAGGGTGCGACTCCAGCCGCTCCCACATCCATCCCCGAGTGAGTCTGGGATTATCACCTAGGGAAACAGATCTTGTTCCATCCCCCAGAACCTTCCAGCCTAGCCTCATCAGAAATTCAGTTAAAATCATCAGTTAAAATTCAGTCCACTTACTGCTTAAAGGGCAAAAGAGATCAAATTCTGGGAAAAGGAAATACTTAAAACAGGGCAGAATAGAGCACGAAGGCAACAGAGGCCTGAGACTAAGGTGGCCCAGGAATGAGGTGGTCGTGTGGAATGAGGTACTTATTGTGTCAACCTAGGGGGCCCTAAGGGCTGGCCTGCGGGTCCTCAGAGGGAAGACCCTGACAGGAGTCCCAAGACAGAGGACCTTAACAAGGAGGAGTCATACAGAAGACTGGTGTCTCCTACTCCAACTAGCTGACTTCACAGTGCTGACCTAGTAAAATGGGGAAGACAAAGCCCTTAGGGATGACAGATACTGGCCAGGGGCCAGGGCCGCTGATTCAGGGGTATATGGATGATGATGATGAGGGTACCTCTGAAAGAGCTGTGGTGCTTTCTCCTCTCCCAGTGACCCTTCCATGGAAAACCTCTAACTCAGGGGGCTTCTATAAAATATAACAGTTTCCCTGCTCAGACGCTGTGAACAACCTAAGGCCAATAATTCATTTCCCCCCTTATCTTTTTTATTGAGGCATAACTTCCGTATAGTAAAGTGAACAAGTCTTAAGCACCCAGACAGCTCTATGAAATTTTACATTTGCAAATACTGAAATAATCACCACCCAGATCAAGAAATAGAACATTTGCCGCCTCCTCAGAAGGTTCTTCCATCCCTTGGCCATTGATCTGACAGGTAAGGGGGTCAATCCTGCTGAATGCTGGGGTACCTGCCCCAAGTAAACCTGTCTGGCGGTACCTGTCGTGCCCTATAGACAGACGGCTGGGACTTCCCAAACTCACAGGAACAGGCTGAATGACTGCTCTTGTGCCTTCTACCTAAGACAAGTGTTTGATGCATGACAGAAGTCAGTGCGGGACCCGCTTTCATTTCAACGAACCACCTGGTAGCCAAATCCAACAGGTATGAGAAGCTTAATGTAGTTAGGTCAATTAAAAAATGCCCTTCTTGGGGCGCCTGGGTGGCTCAGTCGTTAAGCGTCTGCCTTCGGCTCAGGTCATGATCCCAGGGTTCTGGGATCGAGCCCCGCATCGGGCTCCCTGCTCTGCGGGAAGCCTGCTTCTCCCTCTCCCGCTCCCCCTGCTTGTGTTCCCTCTCTCACTGTGACTCTCTCTGTCAAATAAATAAAATCTTTAAAAATAAAGGAATAAATAATAAAAAATGCCCTTCTTGTGCTTCTGAAATGAGCTAGGTCCTTTCTCACCATTGCTACTCACCTTGGAAGCTGATGGCCCAGGTGAAGATGGTGTTCTAACTAAAAGTCCAACGCATGAGACATGCGTGCATGGGGCTTCCATTAGGGAAAAGAGAACTCTGATTTCTACCAAGAATGGGGAAGAACAAATGATCAAGGCACTGCCGAGCATTTTGGCCACAAAGACTGATCTTAAGACTTATTTTGGCCATTTTCACTTAAAAAAAGAATACAGAGTTTGGGAAAAGATGTAAAGGAGATGCACAGACCAAGATGTATGTGACTCGGAAGGAGCCAGACCTGTTTGATTTTGGTGCTCCCTCATTACAAACTCTGTGCACCTTGACAGATGGAGTGACGTCTCTGGTCTTTAGGGTTTTTATGTAGGAAATGGGGCATCATGAGGATTAAATGAAAAATGAGGACAAGATGTGTGGTGTGGATAGAATAGACACTCAACAGATGTTAGTTCCATTTCTTCCTCTCCTGGCTTCCTGGAAGTGGCACGTACAGCACCAGATAAGATCCTATACTCCTCTTGCAACCAAAACCAAATACGGACTCTACAGAATTTTAAAACATATTAACATTTCCCCAAATCTGTAGCACAAGCGTGAACAGATTTTTAAACCATCAAAGCAGCATGCTTACTTTGAATAAGACATAAATGCAAAAAGATAAAAGCCACATTATTCGTCACCATTGGCTGTCCAAGAAAGCAACTTAATATTAACTAGTGGGTTTGAAACAGTGGCATATAACATAGCTATTTATTATTCTATTAGGCCTGGCGGCCTGCACTCACACACTTGGTCATGTTCGGCTGAGAAACAGGTTTTCCTTCCATCCTTGAAAACAACTTGCATTAAGGCCAGATGGCATATAGTTCCAGTTAATTTAAATTTTCCCAGTAAAATATATAGAAGAATTATGTCCCCCAATCAACACACATACACACACAAAAATTCATAATGGAATATCCATTTCTGGTCTTCCAGTCGTCTTTGGTAAAAGAAAATTATTCAAATCCCAGATGTGCATCTTTTTAGAAATGATGCCTGCTGAAACACCCTGATCTCCAAGATATTACATGATCAACAGTAGGGCTTTGGTCATTTGCCTCTAAGATCCATAAATTGATCAGAGGTTTCTGGAAGCAAGTTCTAACCATGACGCCCTCAGATAGCTGATCCTGGACCTCTGTGTGTCATGCCAGCCCATCTGCCTTAACTTCCTGGACGGCTGGCTTGATCCAGAGACACTGCTGACTGTTCCTGGAGGGATGAGTACCAAGGCTCACAGCCAAACTGTCTCCACAGAAGTCTGTTCTAGACGGGTTTTCATTTAGAGTTGAAATCTGTCTCACTAGGAGACACTGCTCCCAGACCTGCCCTCTGACATGACAATTTCTTTTTCCTCAACCCCTGTCCTGGAACCACCACCACTCCCCCATCCCACCCAGCAAATCTTTTCTTCTCCAGACCAAACAGTCACTTTTTCATCACCCGTGTCTTATGTGATCCTTATGATCATAGCCATCCAGCTCTGATTACACTTCAATTTGTCTGTGCTTCCCCGAAAAGGGTGCCCAGATCTCGAGAAAGCTCCAGGTGTGGTCTGGTTAGAGCAGGAGGGAGGGGAGCTCTGGCCTCCCTGGCCACGTACACACCACAACTGTAACCCCGGCTGATGTGTCTGAGCTTTGGGGACACCCACACCTCTCTCTAGCACTTGCTGTCCTTGCCATTCTCCAGGACTCTGATGCGGTAGGAACTGTGGAGAAGCTGGGCTTTTCTCTCGCAACAGGACTCCTTTCCTTCCTTTAGCTGAAATTCATGACTTGCCTGTTTTTTTTTCTATTATTGTATTTCCTCACATCAGTTTTCACCCCTGATTCCAGTCTGTCGATACATTTCTGGGGACCAATTGCCATTCAGTGGCCTTGGCCGGCTTTTCCTTTGTGGATGCATTCAGATTGCCTAGGCCTGTGAATTCTGTCCTCATCTAACAAATTATACCGGAAGATTTACTAAGAAGAGCACAAGGGCACAGAAATCCTCTCCACAGCTTGATGCTAACTTATCCCTTCATTGGCATTTCTGGGTTCACATTTGCCAACCCACGCACAGTAATCCCCCTAACTGTACAGTCATGGCCAATTTCTCAAAGTGTCCAGATCCACCTTCTTCAAAGTCTCCCAGATTCTTGTTTAAAATGCAGATTTTGGAAGCTGCACTTTAGATGGATTGAATCAGAATATCTGGGAATGGGCCTGATAATCCTGTACATGTGACACATTCCCCACGGGATTTTGTGCATGATGGAGCCAGTCATTCTTTTTTTTTTTTTTTAAGATTTTATTTATTTGTCAGAGAGAGGGAGACAGAGAGAGAAAGAGAGAGCACAAACAGGGGGAGCAGCAGGTAGAGGGAGAAGCAGGCTCCCCGCTGAGCAAGGAGTCTGATGCGGGACTCGATCCCAGTACCCTGGGATCATGACCTGAGCCAAAGGCAGACGCTTAACCGACTGAGCCACACAGGTGTCCCTGGGCCAGTCATTCTTAACCCCTCTTATCTTACCTGGAGCCAGTCCTGCTATTTGTGTATCTGTGATGTAGCAGAGTAGACAGGAAGCCAAAACTCTCTCTTATTATCCTAGGCCTGTGCTTTTCAAAAAGTGGCCCTCAGACCAGCAGCATCAACATCACTTTGTGAGAAATGCTTGCTAGAAATGCAAGTTCCCAGATCTTACCAAAGACCTGCAGAGCAGGTGGGTGGGACCCAACAACCTGTTTTTAGTAAGTTCTCTAGGTGATTTTGATACACAAGAACCACTGCCCTAGGTTAATATTCTTCTCCCCATGGAATCTTGAGGCTTCTGGTACATATTTGTCCAGGACTAGAATAGACCCTGAGCTCTCCTCTGAGGAAGATTCTGTCCTGTTGCCTAACGATTCCTTTAAGCCAGGGATGGCAAATACCAGATCCATGTGCTTCCAGTCCCCACTCCCATGCTTAATCACCATGGCAAATTTTCTCCACCCTCCAGAAAACTAGAAGACATTAGTGGGACAGACAGATCCTATCTTGCAAAGGCCCAAGTGGATGTGGTGGGGTCTGTGGAGGTCCATGCATTCCCTTTTCCTGAATTTCTTGAGACATTAACTGCAGCCTGATCACAAGAGTCACCATATACGGATCTGTCCTTGATCCTCAACACAAAATATCTACCCTGCAGGCTCTTGCCAAATATCATAATCCTGAATGTTGTACTGTCCAGACTCTGGAGAGCAGTGGATCTCAACTCTGACTACACATTAGATTTATGTGGGGAGCTTTTAAAAATGCTGATGACCAGGCCCTACCCATGATCTAGTATGGTGGAATTCGTGGTGGGGCCAGGCTTTGAAATTCCTAAAACCTCCACAGGTGATTCTGATGCGGATCCAGGGTAGAGGGGCATCAGTAATGATCTAGAAAGGTAACATAATGCGTGCAACGTAGCTCAAGCCAGACCATCAGATGGAGAAGTCGGTCAAACTGGACTGTTCTCACCTCTGAAGAATGACTTTGCCTGCACTGCCCTCTAGGCCATGCCCTTCACCTACAATGAGAGAGATCATATACACAAAAATAAACAACCAACCCACCCGGTGATATTGGGAGGTTTTACAGAGTGGTGTAGTAATTAAAGCCATGAGCTCTGGATTCAAACTGCCTGGGTCCAAAGCCAGCCTTACTAAGTGGCTTTCAGCAAATTTTTAGCCTCTCTAGATCCTCAGTGTTCCGTGTGACAAATGGAAATAATGAAAGGATCTCCCCAAAGGGGTTGTTGAGGTGATTAGGTGAGTTAATGCATACAAAAGCTACGAAAGGTGACAGGGCAGTCACCTCTCGGTGAGCTAGCCAGTGTATGGTGCTGAGGTCACTCTCGCACACAACATCACAGAGGCTGCTTTTCTCTTGGAATCAGAAAAATCAAAAGGATATTTGCAAATATCCACATTCCTACCACCCAGCATTAATAGGTCTCCATCCTTATTTATACAATATTCTGTATCTACTCTTCTGGCTTTTAAAAACTTGTGCCCAATAAATAGGACCATACCATACATTTCTTTCTGCAGCTGGCTGATTTTCACTCGCAATCATTACACATACACTCTAGTTCATTCGTGTCACACAGTTCCGTGGTATGACTATGCCTTGTTTAACTTATTCTTCCTTTAGGTCATCTCTGATTCTTTGCTCTTAAAAACAGAGCTGCAAGGTCTGCTCCTTGTGAGGCTGCGGTGTGGTTTTCTAAAACACATGGAACGACTGTAGCTTAAGGTAGAACTAGTTCTAGTTTTGCTGGGTATTCCAAATTGCTCCTCAAAATGGCCATAACAATGTGCACAAGGGTTTCTTTAAAGGACCTTGATAGGAAAATAGCCAGGTCTCAGGATTGGAGTGCCACTCCTAAATGACTGGCGTGTTCTCAGTTTTGGACCCAGGAATTTATATATGAGAATGTGTCCCTCTTTGTCTGGGGTGCCAGGAGGGACAGAGAACCACCGGGGTGAAGATGAGCCTTTCCGTGTGCCTGGCTTACCTTATTGTCACTGTGTTCTAATTCTCTCAACTACCCACCTATTTGCCTGGAGAGTGTGTGTATTCTTAGGAACCACTTCAAATACTTTATGAAATAAGACATTTAAATTTAAAAAAAATGTTTGTTTTTTAGCTAGAAAGTTATATGAACTGCTGTTGGCAAGCTGTCCTGATAGTGGGCAGTTTTCTCCTCAGCCCCCCAGGACACCCCCATGTTATCCTGTGGGGGAGCCCCAGCCTCAGCCTGACTATCTACATGCCTCAGAGATGCTTGGAAAAGTGAGAGGGGGAGGGAGGGCCAGCCACACAAACAGCTCACAGAATAGGAAAGTAGCCTATCAAGGTACCTGTCGGTGAAGAAAGGAAAAGGACGGGACAATTGGGGGAGGTCCCAGTGGCCATTGCTGCTCACACTAGTCTTTCTGAGGGTACAGATGGACGGCTCCAGATGGCAGGCTTTCTAGGACAGAGCACTTGCACACGGATATGGGGAAGGAGGTAGAGGTAATTTCCTAATGATTATGATTTTTTGTCCAAATGATTATTACGAAAATTCCACGTCACACACCTAGATGAGTCCTATCCTTTACCAGAAAAGAAGTTCTTGACTCAGACCTTAGTTTTCCACCTTGTTCACAAGGATATCATACGATAGATACTTTAGTGAGTACTTCAAATACACTTTGAGAAGTCTGACATCCTCCTTAAAAAAATGGGAAAGGAGCTTGCTATCCAAAAACTCTCTTGTCTGGCAATACCAGCTGGCCGCCCTGATGCCCAGGGCTTTGCACCCGTGCAGAGCCCCTACTCCTGGTCACATGGGCTCCACTCTTGGCACTTACCCCCCTGCTCCTAACTGCCGACTTCCCTCAGGATAAAGGCTTTTGCTGCCGGTGCGACTTCATCAGGCTGTGTCCTCCTCAGCAGTACCATATTCTCACCATTCTCCCTCCCCGTGGCTCCCAAGGTTGTAGATGTCACCTATCTTTCCATTCTACCTCTCCCAGGACAAGTTCCTGAGCCGAGGACGACCCAATCCTCCAGTGCCAGCTGGTAGAAATAAGATCTACTCTATCAGTGATGTTCTTAATTCTTGATTCATTCTTAATTCTTGATTCATTTTTACGATCCACTAACCTAATCACAAGGGCAAACTAGAATAATCCAGCCTGTCTCGTCTTCTCTAAATGTATACTGTTCACCTGATTTGTAATACTGCATTAAAGAATTCTGCAGTGGATGGACGAAACTCACTGGTATGCAGTTGTGACTCTTACCCCTGGGTGCTTGTCGGAATGTCCTAAGGGGTGGCATAATGTCCTTACAGCCATTTATCAGAAATTTGGGGACAGGACGTGGGCAGCAATAGCTTGGTAAAAGCTCCCCAGTAGATTCCAGTGTGCAGCCAGGATTGAGATACTAATCTTGACAGCATCTACCACTGAGAACCCATCGCCTTCTCTTTTATCCAGCACAGTCCACTCTCAAAGGCTCTGTGAAGACCGAAGTAACTCAGTCTCCTGGTGTGTTTTGGTCTGAACGGACACCCAGAACCCATTTCACAGAGCTAGGTACAGGTTTCCTATCCCTTCCCCTGTCCTGGGTTCCAATTTCCCCTTCTCTTGTGTGTATTCAATTCTTTTCAGTTAGTACTTCTCCTTTAGAAAATAGATTTAGACGGGGGAAAAAAGTGGAATTGGAATAATTCTTTTCACTCCTGATGTTTTGTGAAGAGAAAGTTTCCACACCCAGAAGTTTACTTTCATTTGTTCATCTGGCTCTGGATATATGTTTGAAAAGCTGTTCTGTAGCTTTGCAACATTTTTTGAAAGCGTCAGCTCATTCCTGACATGAGGTCTGCAGACTTTATTCTAGCATGTATAACATTCTTAATTCATTCCTCTTCCATGTGTGGCTTGCTGGCTCCTCTTTTTCTCTCCCAGGCACACAGGCATTTACTAAAGTCTTGTCCTTCATCCACTTTTTTCTATGAGCTTTAGCTGTTGATCATCTCACCCATGCCCCTGACTTTAGTAAGGCAGGTGTCTACCCATTCTACAATCTTTACCCTCCTCCAGACCACAGCCTGGATTTATCACTGGAACATGAAGCCTACTGCTTACTTCAAGTGTAAACTCATCACTCTCTCATGCTGACACCTGGGCTGAGTTCCCTGACTCCAGGACACCCACCATTTCCTAGCCCACCCCAACCCCCTCTCCCAGATCTCTCAATACTGTAGATTCCAGCTCTGACCTGACCCTCACCTCAGCACCCCCAACTAGTTTTCCATTCTTCTGTTCTCACAAGCACCAGTCCACCCCAGACCCCCACTGAGGGTTTCTCCCATCACTTCAATCTACCTTACTTTCCCCTTGCCCAACTCACCTTCCCCGAAAGATTCCAGTGTCTCTCCTCAGCTCAAAATTCCCACTGGTCATGGAACTAGGTTAAAAGTCCTAAGCCCTTCCCATTTCAGTTAAATTTAGCTGGCTTTGGACTCCAGCTCTACCTACCACTCACTGTGTGTTACTAAATTTCTGAGTCGTGCCTCATCCGAAAAGAGAATGAATGATAGTATTAAGCTTTTGTGAAGACAGACTGAAATAAGGCATGGAAAGCACTCGACACTGTACCCGGCAGACATCACTCCATTATACTTTAGCTGTTATCACTCACACCTCATCTCCAAAAGCTCACATAGCACACCCTATATTCTAGGGGATAGAATATACCTGCAATTACCCCACTCTGCATTGATCTTTGCTGGTTTCTCTCTGTGAAGCACCCAGGAACCCACGTTCTCTCCTCCATCTGTGGAAATGTCCTCCACCCTTCAAAAAGCACTTCAAATGTCATCTTCTCCATTAAACCTTTTCGGAAACCACCCCCACCCCCGGTTTTATGTCTCCTTTGAACCCCTGCTTTACTTCTGTGCTCTCTGAAAGTCTGTCTTCTGTTTCCTGTAATTGACTCACTCTTCATACACTGACCACTGATGTTAGGTCTACATCTAACTGGGGGACGGCACTTGTCTCATCTTTATATTCTGTGGGAAAGCAAACTTATGAAGACTGGCAGCAATAATAATTGTGATTGTTGAGCCAGACTGATATGAGTTTCAGAACATTCTAGCTATCCCTTCTTTTTGAGGTCTCCTTACCATTCTGTCTTTGGCCCCAAAAGAGATCATTTCTCTCTTTTGTCCCAACTGTTGAAATGTTTCTAGAGTACATGGCTAGGCCCAAAGCATGCTTCTTTAGGGATTTCACCACCTGGTTCCTGTCACTTTATATCACTGGCCAATGCTTCTTTGTTGGATCAGAAAGAAATCCAGAGATGTCAATCCCTGCATTATTTTCTCAGTCTTAAAAATTAAATGATCAGCAAAACAAGCCAAGAGTTTATCAGATATTAGCAGAACGAGACTTGTGGTGCTTTTATCAGCACGTTTGGCAGCCACCCTAGATCTATAGTCTCTGGGGAGAAAGCATCATCCATAACCTCTGTCCAACAATCTATAATATTGAACCTACTAACAACAACCTTTCCGTGGCTACTTCCCCCTTACCCAGCAATTCACCCTTAAGGTCTGGATTTTTGTAGGTTTGCTTCTTTAAGGCAAAATATGCCCTTCTAGAGTCATATTTCAGCCATGAGAACCACCCTCACCTTCTAGATGAGATGATCAGACGATCCTATCTATGCCCAAGTTTTCACGTTTCGTGTCTACTTTGCTTCACCCTCATAGGCTGCACTATGGCAGATCACACATAACCACACTGCTTCCCAGGTGTCCATGTGAATTACTAAAGTTCTCCTCTGTTAGCGCTCTTCCCTCCATGATGCCTACTCTTCTCCATCCAATCAGGTCCTAAGGTTTCTTCCTTGCCATTAAATTTCAGTTGAACTCTCTTGACCAGGTTGGTGAATTTCTTGCCAACATGCTTGTTCGCAAAGATGCCAAGAGGCTGCCCCGCAAACCAAACCCATCTGTCAACACCACCTGTGCTATGGTTATATGTCCACTTTCCACATCCTCTTCCAACTCATGGCTCCCTTCCCCTGAAAGGTAGAAACACGACATGGTCCGCTGGAGACCTTTGGTGTCCTACCACGATTTTATAGCACTAGAAATACATTTGGGGTTCCTTTTGACAGATTAATGTATTTTTAACCAAACCAATGAACAGGGGTGATAGTCGGTAGATCTCATATTTTGGCAGATTATTACGTATCCCTTGGCTTATGGTTCACCAATATCCAGTCTTCTTTTCTTTCATAAGAGAACTCTCAAGTTATAGTTGGGCACAAGGTCATCTAATCAGAAGCTACATTTCCAGCCATCCTTACAGCTTTGTGGGGGTGTGGGGGTGGGGGATGACTAAGTTCTGCCAGTGAGGTGCCGTGGATGCTGTACTAACAAGAGATGCACACGTGTAACTCTGTCCTTTCCTGAGGGCTGAGAGACGCTGACAAGTGGGTCCAGAAATGAAAGCCATTGGTTGAAGAGAGTAGTGTTACTGTGCTAGCTCAGGAATAACCGTGTCTGGACAGTTACGTGAGAGAGAAATAAACTTCAATCTTGTTAAAAAACCACTTAATTTGGGGGTCTGTCAGTTATGGAGCTGTAGTGCCAATAATGTATGCCCTAAGAAGGCAGCGTCCCTTACAATTAGGAATCCTGGTAACCACCGTACCCCTCAACAGGACGGTGTCAATCACCCCTCCCCTGGTCAGCTTCCTGGGCCAGAAACCGGAGCCCCTGAAACACTGGCAGCGAGAATCCTCGTGGTTCGACAAAGTGCAGAAAGCTACTGTTTTCCAGTTCTCGGGGCATATTCTCCTGGAACAATCCCATATTCTTCAGTAGGCTTTCTGTAGAGATCCGTTCCTCTGAGCATGTTCACTCTCTCCAGCAGGACAGCCCCCTTCACGTTGCCTTTGCCACACACGTGGTCCCGAGAGCCACTGGGGAACAGGATGACTGAGTGTTCTGATTGGAGAAGGAGGAGTCCACAGGTCAATCCCTCCAGGCCTGAACCGCAAAACCAGCAACGGGCTGGTGGATTTCCTCTTCCTGCCGTTTAGCCACTCTGACTTGCCCTGCAGTTTCTCAAGAGGGAGAAACACTTACGGATAAATGTGGGCTAAGAAAGAAAGTGATAATGAAAACGCAAGTAGCCAAAGGAGAATGGCTACACTGATGAAAATTCAAGTCAATACACATCTATAAAGTACCTACTAAGCATCCAGTGCTAACCCCCAAAGGATGGAAACTAAGTGACCAAAGCTTAATGCAAGGAGGAAACCACTCTGATCAAGAAGATAAACAGTGTGTAGATGAAACAAGCCAGAACCCAGGTCATGGTGGGATAGCTAGTTGGGGTTGTGGGCAGTCACAGGGAAGAGCTCAATGGGGCTGGAGTTGTGAGCAAAAGCTTGAAAGAGGTGGCCTGTGGGGAGAAGCTTCCCAGGGTGATCCCATCATCCAGCCAGGCTTGAGAAATATTGCATGAGGGCACCTGGCTGCAGGACAGGGTCACCCTGGGGAGCTTCTATAAAATACCAGTCTGGCCCCACTCCAAAACCCATTCATCCAGGCGCTCTGGGATGAGGCCCAGGCCCCCGGGGCAAGGCACTGGACAAGCTCCCCAGGTTATTCTGATGCACCATAAGGGTTGAGAACCACTGCCCTAAATCTGGCCTCCAGAAATTATAGCAAGATTTACCCCACAGAAAACGGCCTTCTTTTATTTTGGCACTAAATTTCCTTTTAGTATCTAACACCAGACCTACGTCTACTGCATCTAATTTATAGCAAATTAAAATGCAAAGCAGGATGTGACTTAGCGGTTTAAAGGGTAAGAAGAGAGCGCGCCACCCAAGAACTTAAAATAACATCTTGTGGTTTGAATTTTATCAGTGGGTGTTGTTATCCATCCTTAACTGACAACTGCTGGCGGAAGCAGGGTAGAGTTTTAACAAGTGGCAACCACAGGCTGTGTTTCAGTACTTATATAAAAAGGCTATCAACCGAGACACTGTGAAATGTGAATGCAAATTTTAAAAACTTCTCTATCTTCTGTAAAAATCTACTAATTGTCTTTTCAGAAATGTAAACAGGAAGCTAAATGTAAACATGAACGATGCTCGAGAAGAGCTACCTGAACCTTCTCAAATAACAAGAAACTAAATACCCAGTGGCTAATGTATCAGATGTGCACACTTGAAGTTCCCTTGGGCATCTAACTAAAAAAAACCCAAGGACGGAGAATCGAAGCTGAAAAAAAAATTCTATCAAATGAATTTCTCGAGATACAGTTTGGGGGTGTCCTTCCAGAATTGCAGGGGCAGTAATAAACAAGGCGTTTTAAGAGGCTCGAAAGAAAGCAAGAATTCACTAATTTAGTGAATGTAGGTGGGGAGAGAAAGCGATACAGGAAGTTTTACTCACTCCTACGGGAAGGACTGTTGCAAGAAAATGAACACACAACACTTTTAAACTGTGCAAGCAGAACAAAATTATAAGGAGAATTGGATGGAAAAGGTAGCAAGAAGAGATTTTAAAAACTGGGGTGGATATCAGGAGACTAGAGCTAAAAAGGGAAGAAAAACGTGAAAGTACCTCTGTAACTGATGTCAATGCTGTGGTTATTTTTTCTCTCCAGTAGGGTATACATCAGAAGCAATTTGAAGGCTGCATCTTATTCTTTTTTGGTTCTGTTTTTTAAGTTGCCTACAACGGGCACAGAACCTGGCATGTGGCAGGTTATTTATCAAATGGATGACCTGTGTGTCCCCTCCCCCTTACACTAGTTACTAGATTTTTACTAGAACTTATTTTAATCTAGAAATAGAAAAAGAAATATTCTCAACTATCCCCATTTATCAAATGTAAAAATGTAAGTCTGGACGGATCCTGTTTAGAAGCTTGCATCTTCTGAGAGCACTATAAAAGTAATAAGTAATAGAAATTACAAGAAAACCAAAGTCAGAACGTGAGATGTAAATCATGTATCAAAACTCTAGCTGGATTCCATCAGAGGAATTTTAGAAATGATGGTCAGCAGCCAGAACCCTGTTCTTCACTCTGAATTCCCCGGTGGTGTGTATTCACTGCAGACCTAGGCTGAGTCAGGGAGGTGAGCACACGGAGGGGGTTTCAATACCCTATTTTGTATTCAGACAGCATCTCTCATCAAAGAAGTCCCAGTGCTGTGCAAATGGCCACCCCCCCCCATACCCAAGGCAGAGGCGCTCCAGTACAGAGCAAGACAATCCTTTCCTGAAAAGGAGACGTGCCCCAGTTTCTAGACACAGGTCAGATCTCAAGGCTTATTTATGGCTTAGAGAGAGCTGATGCCAATTCTGATTCATCATTACTGGGTGTAGAAGACATATTTTTCAAAGATGACGACACCAATATACATCTCATCGCCCAAACACTCTCCACGGATTGGTGGGGTCTCTGTTTCCTTCCCTCAAACCTGAGTGGGCTTGTCATTATGGCCAAAGCCACCCCACTGTGTGACTTCCAAGGCTACGTTAGAAATGGTAACACAGCTTCCACCTGATGCTGTGTCTCTCTCAGGATGCTCCGTCTTCAACTTAGCCATCATGATGTGAGGAAGCCCGAACTCGGCAATGCGGAGGGAACACTTGGAGGGGCTCATTTCAAAAAGAACTGAGGACACACCCGCACACCAGCCGACCGCCACCACTAACTCTCAGGCATGTGAGTCTTCAGAGGTTGCCGGCCCCTGCCTTCTTACCATCCCAGCCAACACTGAGTAGAGCAGACTCCAGCTTTCCCCCCAAATCCTGTTTGCATCACAGACTTGAGGGTTAAATAAAGTGTTAATGTCTTAGCACACCGAGTTTTGGGGTTGTTTGTTACACAGCATCACGTAACTGCAACACTAGGCAGGAACACTTGGCAGACCCCCCTCCAGGTGGGAAGCATGAGAACATGGGGTCATAAAGACAGTTCAATCAGCAGTAATGCCCCCTTCTCCTGACCCTCAGGCCAGCAGGCTCCTCCTACCAGAGCATCCCGCTCCTGTCACATAAGTCAGACTTGGAAGCGGGCTCCTCGGTCAACAGACCCAGACCTTTCCAGAAAGTCACGTATATGAAGCACAGGGGAGAGCATATGGGTCAATTAGCTGATCAAGGTGGGTATGTATCTGATAGTCACAGACTACAAATGGGACAATGGAATCTAAAACGGGAAAGATGAGAAGACAGACAAACCCCTAAGAACCCTTTCAACATACCTTTTAGCACAGACCACAGAATTTCTCACTCATCACTTAGCATTTATCAATTGCTTAAGCTGTGGCTGGGAGTGAGTTCTCAGCTTGCAAAGGAGCCAGAGAAATTCCTACTGAGGTCACAGGGTCAGTCACCCAAGTACAACTAGGACAGAACCCAGGACTGTACTCTCCATCAAGAATATACATCCAGAGACAAAGAGGGAATTGAAGTAAAAGTCCTAAGCACATATATTTAAATATTTCTAAAGAGCAGTTTTGTTGTTAAATTAAAGTGGCACCTGGGTGGCTCAGTTGGTTTAGTGTCTGACTCATGGTTTTGGCTCAGGTCGTGGTCTCTGAGTCGTGGGACTGAGTCCTGCATTAGGCTCCATGCTCAGCAGGGAGTCTACTTGAGATTCTCTCTCCCTCTCTCTCGGCCCCTCCTCTCTCTCTCTCTAATGGGTAAATAAATCTTAAAAAAAAAAAAAAAAAGAGTCAAAATCCCAAACCCCATTGAATCCTTTGGTAAGAACACTGACTAGCTCTTGGGCCTTGGCCAGACCATTGTCTAGTTGACCTTGCCATGCAAAGATCTAATCTGGGCCACACACAGGGCCCCCAGGAGGCTATTTGTGCTCAGAGACCAGAAGGTGCCAACAAGGCAATAAGGAGAACAGTGCCTCATCATCTAAGTTGGAGCCGAAGAATGACTGAAAGCAGAGGGAGGGAGGGAAAAAAGCCAGGAGACCAACTCATTTGGGCTGTAATGAGCCCTGGATAATCATGACTTCATGACCAGCATGGAGACCGGAGCTGTCCAATAGAATCTTCAGTGCTGCCTGATTCCAAGGCCTCTTCATCACATGTGGTGGCCGGTGAGCACTTGAAAGATGGCTGGTGCAACTAAGAAACTGAATTTTAAATTTTATTTAACTTTATTTTTTTTAACTAACTTTGAATAATTTAAATGTACATAGTCCCATGTGGCTGGTGGCTGCCATATTAGACGACACAGCTTTACCACACCATTCTAAACTCCTGATTTCCTCCCAGCTTTCCTTTGGCACAAAGTGAGAACACCTTCAGGACATACCTGCCTTCTGAAATCTTCCAGCTGTGTGCTCACCCCTCCCAACTAGTAAGAGTCAGCGGCTGGCGTACAGCTGCGTCGCCATAAAGGATGATGGCCAAAATTTAAATGTAGTAACTCATCTGGGCAATTTTCTTTCCCATCCCCTCCATTGTTTGAGAATGAATTAAAGGGTGAGACAGGTTATTAGTTTTCTACATTAGGTCAGTGGGGAATTCTAGTAATAAGCCCAACCTAAACTAATAGGTACCTCAAACTATGTCAGTACGGAGATGAGCTTCTTTAAAAGGATCAGATCCTCCAACTCATAATCCATTAAGAACGTTACAAAAAGATGTGTACACGTCATGTGTCATTTAGGAAAGGCTTATAATGGCTGCTTAGTTTTAAGGCAATAATCGGTGATAGGAAAGATCATATTTTGGAACAAAAAGATGTTAGCTCACATAATTATCAGATGTCAATTTTTTTGGTAGATGAAAATATTTACCACTTTCCACTCCCTTCAGAAGGCAACAAAATCCACTCTCGGCCAGCCAGGTGCCTTTTCACAGAGTGGGGAGGGAAGGCGAGAAGCCTTTTAAGAGGGTTCCTGCACAATTTACAAAGTCCTAGAAACAGCTCCACAAAGCTGCCCAGTAACTATCATTTGGCCTGCAGGAAAGCTGTAAATGTGGCAAGGAAATTAGAAGTTTACTGAGAAAACAGCCAGTCTCCCAGTCTCCCAATATTCAAGTGTTTCCATACTGAGCAAGTGTTACCAACTTATATTTCAGCCACTGCCCAGTTTAATAACCTCTTCTGCTTGCCTGAACCAATGTCTGCTTGCCAAAAATTCCTAAAAGTTCCCAATTCATGACAGGCGTCCTCATAAATTGCTAGTAGACTATAAATCGGCACCTCTTTAGAAGACAATGTGGCAATAGCAAGGCTGTCTTTCAAAAATAAAAGCAATAGGCAACAGCTTCCAAAGATAAAACCACTCAGAAAACATGGCTTCCAAAAGCCCTTTTCCAAAAAATCTGAATGACAATGAAGCCCCCCAAACATTAAATGACCAAGAATGGCCAAGCCATGAAGAAAGACCAATGGTTAACAGTGCATTGATTATGACTGAAGCAGTCGGGGAATAACCAGGGGAATTATAGCTAGTGAGGGTTAAAAGTATAAGTCCTAACAAAATAAAAATAAAACAAGTGACAACCATCTAAAACCAGGGGAGGGATGCTGGGCAAAAGCATCAGATTATCATATTGTTACAGCATGCGCAACTCATTCTGAATCCCAAACTGTTGGACGTGTTCATCTCTCTTCTCAACTAAGAGAACTACCCCTCTTCAGATAAAAGATGACTTTTCAGAAGACTGGCAATTTATTTTCCTTTTGTTAAATTCAAGTAAGATCAACTAGAATATTTTACTTTTAAAACTCCATTTAGGGGCGCCTGGGTGCCTCAGTCGGTTAAGCGCCTGCCTTCAGCTCAGGTCATGATCCCAGAGTCCGAGGATGGAGCCCTGCATCAGGCTCCCTGGTCAGCGGGGAGCCTGCTTCTCCCTCTCCCTCTACTCCTCCCCCGCTTGTGCTCTCTCTCTGTCAAATAAATAAATAAAATCTTTTTAAAAAAATAAAACTCCGTTTAGTATGGGGTGCCTGGGTGGCTCAGTTGTTAAGCGTCTGCCTTCGGCTCAGGTCATGACCCAGGGTCCTGGGATCGAGCCCCGCATCAGGCTCCGTGCTCGGCGGGAAGCCTGTTTCTCCCTCTCCCACTCCCCCTGCTTGTGTTCCCTCTCTCGCTGTGTCTCTCTCTGTCAAATAAATAAATAAAATCTTTAGAAAAAACTCCGTTTAGTTTGAGCTCAATCTTACACAATTACTTCTGCCTGTTATTTATCTGTCCATCTGTCTGTCCGTCTCTCTCACTAGAGGTACAGAGGCAAACCTGAAATGTCAACACTGATTATTTTCTGGGTGAGATTTTGGGGTAATATTTTAATTTCTCTTTTGAACTTTTTTTGTTTTGCTTGATTTTTAAACATAAGGAACACGTATCACTGATACAAAAAAATGAAAAAGCAATTACTTTGCTGACTTGAACGGTCCATTTTCCTCATATGGTCACCTGATCCATGCTTCGCTTATTTCCCCAACCTCACCAACCTCAGATTGTGACTCAAAATACCCTCAGCAGGTCCCCTCTGCATTCTCTGATCCTTCTTCCTCTCTGGCTTTTGTCTCCGTCGTTGGAAACACGCTAGGCTCCCAGAGAGAGAACCTGCCTGCATCCGCCTCCCCACAGGCGTCAAGCAGGGTGAGGCAGCCACCCCCAAGACCGGGGATCAGGCCAGCAGTGGTGCTTGGGCCCGGAAACTAGAGGTATGAGTGGGACCTACGGACACTGAGCATCCCATCTGCCCCAGCACAGTGGTGACACACCGACCCACTGGGCTTCCCAGAAGTGAAGGCAGCCCTACCACTAAGTCCCCTTCTGACTCTCTCTACCCCCCCACCCCCCCACCCTTCGCCCCCTCTCTTTTAAAGAAAGGTAAAGAAATAAACCCTATCAGACTCGGAAGCAAGGAGTGTTTGGGTGGAGGCAGGGAAGCTGGAAGAACTATGAGGGAACAGATTAGCCTGTATCCACACTGGTAGCTGGGTACAGTGTGCTCCAGCCCAGGGCTCCAGGAATGCATTCCGGCCGTAACACGCTTATCTGACAACTCAGAACACGGTAGCCGTGCGGCTTTGTTTACTCCATGGAAGTCAGTGGCCTTCTCCTGCCTCTTTCCGTCCTTTATCTTAAGGAGTACGCATCAGAGCAAAAGCTGCAGGAATCAAATTTTACAAACTCATTAGATCAGGGATTATTAGGCGCTACATAAACCAAGCTATACACCTAACAGATTAAAAATAAATAAATATGTAGCTCTTGCAAGATAAAGTATCTTGTAAGCTATATATACATATACGGGGCGTTTCAGGAGTTTGATTATAGCTCCTAGTTTAAGCGCTTACTTTTTGGACAGGTCTCTTAGTAGCACAACAGAGAGACGCAATCAGCTTCTGTGTACCGGCAGGCATGACATCCCAGAAACAGCAACTCAGAGAGATCTAAAAATCAGAGCTCATGTCTGAAAAATTACGGTGCTACCAGATCATAATTACTCAAAATGTGCTCTGCTAGGGACACCTGGCTGGCTCAGTCGGCTAAGTGTCTGCCTTCAGCTCAGGTCATGATCCCGGGGTCCTAGGATCGAGTCCTGCATGGGCTCCTTGCTCAGCAGGGAGTCTGCTTCTCCCTCTGCCTGCCGCTCCCCCCTGTTGTGCTCTCTCGTTCTCTCTCTCTGACAAATAAATAAATAAAATCTTAAAAAAAAAAAAAAAGTGCTCTGCTAAATACCAGTCACACAGCGTTCTCTGTGGCAGTGAAATATAAGTCCCCACATACCAGTCACCTTGGGGATTGCTGATCCTACCTTCCCTATTGAAGACACAGTGTAATGCACGTTGGCACATTATACACTCTGAGAAGTCCTGCAGTTAAAACAAATGCCAAATCTGTTAATTTTGTTGAACCCATTCCAAACCTATGTAACCATGGAATGTCTTCTTGGAGGTGACACTTAACAATTGTCCTTCAGTCTGACAATCCTATCTAGCTTTAAAGCTCAATTATCCTGAGTCCATGAAAGTATTTGAACTCTTATCTTTAAAGGTTGGTTTTTCCATCATGTAGATAGTAGCTTAACATGCACAGGCACCACTTCTTGGTTATAAATTAGGCTCACAACAGCCGGTAAATAACACTTAGATATTCTTTGCTTACACTTTTATGTCTAGACTTGGTCTAGAGAAACCACGAGAAACCATGATAATCACATAAAAACCAAAAGCAAGTTTCAGAAACTGGGAACATGCTTCCCTGTTTGACCCAACCTTCCCCTAAAAGTCCCTCCCTGGTCTCTCATTATCACATATCTTCCCCCAAACCCAACTTCCCCACTCCCGTTCCCCTCTTGCTTTCTAAAATTTATACTCGGACTCAATCCTTTCTACCTCAGTCTGAAATTGCCCCGAAGAGGAAACATCAGAATGGGAAGTAAAGTATCATTTGGAAAAAAGAAGTAGCACTCCAGAGAGAGGCACTCTTAATTAACTGGACAAAATGCTAAAAGAAATCTTGTGGAAATTATCTCAGGATTTAAGTACTCACACAACCGTTAGGCAAGCTTACTTAAAAACATAGCTCAAGCAATTTGCACATATTCACTCAAGTAAACAAGAAAATGGGATCGGCATTTAGTATTTACTTAAATGTTTATTGATCACTTACTATTGGTCAGGGACAACTCTAGACAGTGGGGATAATGTAGTGAGCAAAATCTGAAACACTGCACTACAAACAAAACTATACAATAGACTAGAAAACTCATTGGGCTCCCTGCTCAGTGGGGAGCCCGCTTCTCTGCCCCTCCCCTGGCTCGTTCTCTCTCTCTCTCTCTCTCAAATAAATAAATAAAATCTTTAAAAAAAAATAAAACGATCATATATGGCACAAAGAAAGTTTTCTTGCATCTGTGAGAAGGTAAGGGAAAGGCAAGAGACATTTATTTTGTACCTGTCATTTCCCAGACACCATGCTAGATGATTCTACATACGTTATGTTATTTAATTTCCAGAATTATCCTTTGACTTAGGTTTTAAGCTTCATTCGACATTAAGAAACCCAGACAGAGCTAGTGGTCCAACTTTTGTAATATGCCTGATTCAAAATCTACACCTTTTATACAAGAATAGTGAGGTTCAACCTGAAATGGAATTCATGGTCGCTTCAAAGCAACATTTCTAATATGACTTTATGATGGCGGAGGAAAGATAGGTCAAAACATATGAGGTAAAAGAGTGGACATCAACATCACAACAAAAAATAATCCTCACAGATTTGTAAGAATCACATTCTCAATTTTAAAACATACTACAAAGCTATAGGAATCAAAATAGTGCATACTAGCATAAACAGAGACATATAGATGAAGGGAATAGAATTGAGAATGCAGAAATTAAACTCACATATATGGTCAATTCATTTTGAACAAAGGTTCCGGGACAATTCAATGGGGAAAGAAAAGTCTTTTCTATAAATGGTGTTGAAAAAGGTGGATATTCACATGCAAAAGGATAAAGTTGGACCCTAACTTCGTACCACACACAAAAATTTACTCCAAATAAACCAAAGACCTATGTCTTTGTTGTAATGTAAAAGCTGAAACTATAAAATCCTTAAAGGAAACCACAGGGATAAAATTTCCTGACCTTGAATTACATCATAGTCTATTAGATATGACACCTAAAGCAAAATCAATAAAAGAAAAAAATATAGTAAGCTGGACTTCATCAAAATTGAAAAACTTTTGGGTGCACCTGGGTGGTTTAGTCTGTTGAGCGTCCGACTCCTGATTTTGGCTCAGGTCATGATCTCAGGGTCATGTGATTGAGCCCCATGTCTCCCAAGAATGGGAGAAAATATTTGAAAATCATATACCTGATATGGGTCTAGTATCCAGAATATATAAAGAATTCTTACAACTCAGCAATGAAAAACAACCCAATTTTTTAAATAGGCAAAGGACCTGAAGAGATACTTCTCCAAAGAAGACACACAAATGGTCAATAAGCACATGAAAAAATACTCAACATCATTAATCACGAGAGAAATGAAAATAAAAATACAAAAAAATACCACTTCACACCCCCTAGGATAGCTATGATAATAAATAAAGAAACCAACAAGCAAACAAACAGGCAGATAAGCAAGGATGTAGAGAAACTGGAGCCCTCATACATTTTGGTGGGAATGTATACATTGGAAAACAGTCCAATGATTCCTCAAAATGTTAAACATAGTTACCATATGAGGCAGCAATTCCACTCCTAGGTATATACCCAAGAGACTTGAAAACATGTTCACAGAAAAACTTGCACAAGAATGTTCATAGCAGCATAATTCATAAAAGTTAAAAAGTGGAAAAACTCAAATGTCTATCAACTGCTGAATGGATAAACAAAAAGTGGAGTATCTATACATTATGGATTGAATGTTTATGTTGTCATCCCAAAATTCATAAATTGACGCCTAATCCCCAATGTGATGGTATGAGGGTGGAGCCTTCAGGAGTGAGATTAGTGCCCTTATAAAAAAAACAAGAAACAAAACCTTGCTTCCTCTGTTTCAGCCATGTGAAGATACAGCAAGATGACAGCCAGGAAGTGGGCTCTCATCAGACACTAGATCTGCCAGCACCATGATCTTGGATTTCCCAGACTCCAGAACTAAAAGAAATAAATGTTTGCTTACTATTTAAGCCAACCAGTCTATGGTAATTTGTTATAGCAGCCCAAACTGACTTAGAGACCATACAGTGGAATATTATTCACCTATAAAAAGGAATAAAACATTGAGTCATGCTACAATATCGATGAACCTTGAAAACATGCTAAGTGAAGGAAGAGAGATAAAAAAGGCCACACATTATATCATTCCATTTATATGAAATGTCCAGAATAAGCAAATCTATAGAGACAGAAAGTAGATTATGTTTGCCAGGGCCTGAAGATAGGCAAAATGGGGAAGAATGGGATTCCTTTTGGGGTGATAGAAATGTACCATAATTCGATGACGATGATGGTCACACAATTTTGTAAATGTACTTAAAAAAAAAATCACTGACATACATTTTAAAAGGGTAAATTTTATGGTTTGTGAAATTACATATCAATTAAAAAAATCTTCCCTTCCTAAAAATAACCTTTGAATCAAATAGAATCAGATATATAGTTATCCATCTTCTCCCACAAAAACCACTGGCATGAGGTAAATCCACTTTTGCTGAGTCAAATGTGACACCGGATGTGACACTGGAATTTAGCCCTAAGATTCAAAAAAGACCTATTCTGTGTTCTCAAAGTGTTTTAAAACAGCATATTCAATTAAAAATAAATGAGCAGGGGCACCTGGGTGGCACAGTTGGTTGAGTGACTGATTCTTGACTTTGGCTCAGGTCATGATCTCAATCATGGGATTGAGCCCAGAGTGGGGATCCATGCTCAGCGTGGAGTCTGCTTGAAATTCTCTCTCCCTCTGCCCCTCCCACTCATTCTCTCTTTCTCTCGGTCACAAATAAATAAATAAGTCTTAAAAAAAAAACAAATGAGCAATATAGTATCAACATGGAAGCCTATCATTTCAAATCAGTCTACATAAAGCCTCTGAATCTATATGCTCTAGTGAACTCATGGAAAGGAAAGAATGAAATAGCCAAGTCAAAGGTCAAGGGCAACCTCAACACATGGAAATAACAATACAAATCACAAGACTTGTCAACCTGCCTGCCACATTAGTCATCCTAGAAATCATGAATAGATGGTGGACACTCCTCCTCATTTGAGAGGTTGCTGACAATCATACCCAGAAATGAAACACTGGGTCCTCCCTCCAAGATCTCAGAGGCATTCTTCTATGTGGGTAGCAGTAACAGCTTCCATCACCGAGGGCCTAGTTACAAGCAATCAGGTCTAATTAAAACCCTTACACAACGATTGAAAGCCAAATCTGGATGTGATGTTAAAATTACTCTTAAGCTCTGAAACAGTTGGTTGATCCTTGATCTGTACTCCTGCTTTACATTTAGCAAAGACTCAGACCCACATTAAAAAAAAAAAAAGTTTACTAAGACTTTAACCACCATGTAGGTTAAAATAGCTGTGTGTACATGCATATTCACACAAGCCAACCCATCACTAGTCAAAAGAACACTCCAAGCTAATGAAAAGCCTGAATTTCATTGTCTGCAATAAAAGAACAGGATAAAACTGGGCAAGCACAGGTAATTCCAACTTTTGAGAGGTTATGTTCTAGAAGGTATTATAAATCAGCTGTTTCAAACTCAAAACATTTTTCCATAGAAATCTGTTAGCTTGTGATCACGTACTCAAGCTAGCCCAGAGAGACCTACTCAATGCCCTTAAAGTAGAGAGACAATGGCACTTCTTATAGGAGGAAGATGCCTTCCAAGTCAACTCCGGAATGTAGTTCAGAGCGGCAGCAGCCCAACTGCAGCATCAGGAAATAGGATGGGAACACTCTAATCCCATCATTCCCCAGGTATTCTAAACCGGTGCACAAATACAGGCCATGGTCGACAGTGGGAATCCCTCCCTACTCCCATTCAGACATAAGAATACTTCTTCACAAGGACCTCTAAGGATGGGAGAGTCTGTGTTTTTTTGCTACTCTCCTGAAGTTGGTTTGTTTTTTGTTGTTTTGTTTTTTGGATTTTTTTTTGAGAGAGAGAGAGAAAGCACGCATGTAAGTGGGGGGAGGGCGGGAGGGCAGACGGAGAGGGAGAGAATCTTAAGCCGACTCCACATGCATCGAGGAACCCAACACAGAGTTCGATCTCATGACCCTGAGATTATGACTTGAGCAGACATCAAGAGTTGGACACTTAACCAACTGAGCCACCCAGGTGTCCCCCCCAAAGTTCTATTTTCAGTAAATGTCTGCTTATCTGGAAATGAAAGCAAACCAAAGAATTCACATTACAAGATTTTTTAAACCTTTGTTGAATTATAACATTCATATAAAAGTCATATTGCTGAATTTTTTTAAAAGATTTTATTTATTTATTTATTTATTTATTTATTTATTTATTTATTTGAGAGAGAGAGAGGGCCCGCAAGTAAGGGGAGGGAGAGGGACAAGCAGACTCTGCCCTGAGTGTGGAGACGAATGTGGGGCTCCATCTCACGACCCTGAGATCATGACTTGAGCTGAAATCAAGAGTCAGAGGTTTAAATGACTGAGGTACCCGGGCACCCCTATATTGCTGAATTTTTTAAAAATGTAGTTTTGTAGAGAAGATGCATGGAAAGTAGTGAATTTCAGCAACTTCTCAAATGTCTCTACAGTCAATGCAGATTCCATTCTCCATTACTACTATGTCCTACACCTAGCAGAGAGGCTGCGCATAGCAAGCACCTCAAAGACATCTACGGGATCTCCGCACCTTTGACGTCATTAGTATTGTGCATGTAATTTATTTTGAAACTACCCTAGAATAACTTATATACACTGCAGTAGGGACTAACAGGAATGGCCTGGCCCCAGAAAAGATATCATATAGGTGAAAAATGGAAAATAGATAATTATAAAAATAGTAATCACTATCCTCAAATGCTGCAGTGTCTGAAATGTGTTATAAAGAATCCCGATGGGAAGCAGTGGGATGCAGCGGGGACAGCACAAACGTGGGTGGTAGAAAGACAGGCTTGCCCTTGCCACAGTGTGACCTTGAGAAATCTGCCTCTTGGTGCCTCAATTTCCTCAACCACAGAGCTGTTCTCACTCAGGGAATTGGGTGGTTGAGTGGCCAGGATGGGAGGGAAATTAAGTTTTCAGTGAATGCCCTTGATGCCTTTAGAATGTCGTTTCACAAATAGGTATCACTCATTGAACAACTGAAGAAACAGGATGTCTTACGGGATGATCATTCCAGCAACCCCAAAGGAGAACTGGGAAGCGTGTGATGCCTCAGGCCACCCTGCTGGCTCTTCTCCCACCACCTCCTGGCTCTCCTCTGACTTACGCTGCCCGGCCGGCTCAGCCCCCATTCTTCAGTCTGACCTCATTCTAGCCTGACCACCTGGTTCTGACTCACAGCCTTGCCGTTAACCCTGCTATCAGTGCTAATCCCCTCAGCCCTGCATCAGGTTTTCAGGTCAGGGATCTGTCTCCTCCACACCCGCCATGACCTGCCAGTGCTGGCGATGACCTGGAGCTTCCAGGGTGAGAGTGATGAACCGTCCTCCTTGTGGAAAACCCCAGCGTTAGTTCTGAATACGAAGTGAGCTTACCTTAGGGTCAATACAGTAAGGAAAAAAAAAAAAAAAGGAAAGAAAAATGAATGAAAAGGCAGGATGAGTTAGTTTTAGGAGCAGAAAAAAAGAAAAAGAAAAGGCAAACCTGTAAGTATGGCCATCAGGGATACCCCGCGGTATACGTCACCCGCCCACCCTGCACACATACAATGTCGGAGATGGGGCCAACCCAGCAAATTCTTCTTTACTTCAGGGACAGCAAATCTCATCCTAAAAGACAGGTAATCTATCACAATTGGTGGAAACTATCAAGAAAGGGTCTGCACTAAACCTCTTTCTTTAATAAGCCCACAAAGAATACAAGGCATGCTTATTGAATTCTCTCTGCAGAGAGGAGCTCATCGTGATGGGGTTGATGGGGGCAGGTGGTGTCAGGACTATCCACAGTCTTATTATCGGCACCTATAAGAGTGGCTCCTCTCCTCAGCGCCCTTCTCTCTGGGAATCAGCCCCTCCCTGGCCATTGGAGTGACCCAAACCAAGGGCAACCACCATACTGACTAACCTGAGCCAACATGATTCTCTTTGTCCAGAATTTGGAAGGTAGACACAGGGAGCGAGGCTGATCTAATGACACTGAACTTGGGAGAACGTGGGACTGCTGGGGGTGCTATTTTGAACCAGGTGCAGGGAAAGCAGAGAGGATGGGACAGCAGGGTAGGCAGACAGAGAGGGGCTGGAAGACAAAGAGAGACAGGCCGACCACAGAAATGCAGAATGAGACACAGAAAGACAGACAACACATACGTGCCATAAGGCACAGCCAAAGGCAACGTAAGAGGCACATAAAGGGACAAATCAGACAGAGAGGCCACGTGGAGTGGGTGAACTGGTGGGGGTACACAGATTTTGGGGGATTGCTGCCATGTCTGAGGCACCTGCCCTGGGCACGACAACCCCTGCGGCGATCCAACAAAACCCTCCTTTAGGGTGCTTGGGGGGCTCAGTTGGTTAAGCGTCTGCCTTCGGCTCAGGTCATGATCCCAGGGTCCTGGGATCAAGCCCCACGTCGGGCTCCCTGCTTGGCGGGGAGCCTGCTTCTCCCTCTGCCTGCCACTCCCCCTGCTTGTGCGCTCTCTCTTTCTGTGAAATAAATAAATTTAAAAAAATCTTAAAAAGAAACCCTCCTTTAGCTGATCCAGTTGCACCTTCTATTTTTCACGTATGCAGTTAGAAAAGTAATTTTAAATATCAATACCCAAGAAGAGGAAGGACTGGCAAATTTTGACACATATTGTTGATTACAGTATAAATAAGTAAAAATATTTGGGAAACCTACTGAGCAATTGTTATTCAAATGTTATAAAATACTTACCCTTTTACTCAATATTTATAATAGGGAAAAAGTCAATACAACCTTCATGCCCAACGGTAGGGGAAAAGTTAAGCAAGTTAAGACTAGAATATATTACTTCATATCAGGAATAATATTGCCTTTAAAATCATTTGCAAAGAACGTAATCTGTAACCCGTTCATGTTAAAAGAAACATGCTAAATATAAAAGTGCAGAAAACTATGTAAAAATGTATACTGAAAATAAAGATCATAGTTAACACTCAAAGAGACAATGGGGGTTACATTTGGATATCAGATCAAAGGGGTTTTCCCCCCTCTCTTTATTAATATATTTTCAATACTTTTATGAGACTATATTCAAGATGATATGTTTAATCACTTAAAATACGGGGGGGGGGGGAATAGTGAGAGTCTATCCCCTCACACTTTGACACGTGTTTTTCTCAAGCTTTGACTTATCCTATTGCTATGGTCGCACTCTGGATTCGTGCATAGAACTACCGACTCCAATAACCAGGTGAAGCTTCTTGCCAGTGCTGTCACATGGACACTTACTTACTACACACTTCCACAGTGCCTGCCCACCTTGGATGAGGCTGGGCTTAACTGGTACAGACACACTGATGGGCAGCTTCTCACTTTCTGAGGCAGCCATTCCATTTTTTTTATTGTTATTTTTTAAAGATTTTATTTATTTATTGAGAGAGAGAGAGCATGCAAGCGGGAGGAGGGGCAGAGGGAGAGAGAGAATCCCAAGTAGACCCCACGGGGATAGTGGAGCCCAAGGCGGGGCTGAATCCCACGACCCAAGATCACGACCCCAGCCAAAATCAAGAGTTGGGCACTCAACCAACGGTGCCACCCAGGCACCCCAGCTATTCCATTTTTAAACGTTTTGACGATGTCAATGATCTCCAGCTTAATCTGCAGCCCCGAGGCCTATGTGAGAGGCTCGCCAATGCACCAGTGGTCAGGAGACCGTTCCATGTCCAACAAGGTCCCCACCCCAACCCCCCGAATATTTAGACCTATAGCAGTGCTACTCAAGGTTCTGCCCAGGAATCAGATTTGTCCTGTCTCAGGTTGGTTGCTTGTTTTCCCTTCTTTAGGGATAACACAAATCAGCTCTATTTGGCTGTCATTAATGTCCTCTTTTTTTCCTTTCTTTATGTGCATGCATACATATATGCAAAGGGGACAAGGGAGGAGGCATAGCAATTTATCATTTTTATATACGTCTTCGGGTCCTTACAACATAAGAGCACTATAGACCTATACATATAACATTCAAAAAACGTTATTAAAGATTGCTAAATAAATGGTATGACCACAGAGTTGAATGTTTTAAATACCATATATATGAGCATGAGGTCTTATTAAAAGGAGCCAAGAGATGAAAGAAAAATTCTCCTGGTAGGCTCTTCACTGACCTATAGCTACAATAACAAACCCCCCTCCGTCACCTCTTTCAACATGCATCCCAGAAGCATGTGTAGATGGAGGGTGCTGAGGTCAATATACTTACCTGACTTTCTTATTTGCTGTCTAGGTCTTGGGACACAAGAAAGGAAAGGATGCCCACCAATTATAATATGTGGCCAGATGCCCTTTCAAGAGTAGAAGTAATATCCCAATCCCAGCCCAAATATTCCAAAACCCAAGACATTTTCCACACTTCTCCTTGCTGGGCCTCTCAATTAATAACAAAAACTGTCTTTTTCCCAGGAAGTCAGTAGGCAGGCCTGCTTGAAGTGAGAAGTACTGAAAGGTCTCAGATGATTTCTACAAGGATGGCTTTTCTTTCAGGTTCAATTCCTGAGGAAGGAAAACTTCCCCTCAGGAGCAATCTCTAGCTTCTTAGGGCTAAAACTGCATTCAGCAGCTCCTATTCACATGGGAACATTTCACTGTCTTTCTCTGTCACTGTTGTAGCAAAGGGCATCACTGGGTTACACAGAAGAGGAGAAAAGCAGGCAGAGAGGTGGGGTCTACTGTTTAAATCAGGCTTTCTCTTTTACACTTCAGTGTGGTTAGAGTTCAGAGAGCTGGTCGGTTTGACATGTGCAACCCCACAGCCATTATCTGACCCATATTTGTGACACGGAAAAGGTTGGGTAGAATAACTGTCTTGGCTTCCATGGATCACTTTTAAGACAGGCTGGAACACCTGGAGTTAAAGAGACATAACACTTATTCTGTTACATTGAAACGATCCTTAAATAGCTGTAGAGTAAAACCTCATCAGCCTTCCGTTTTGCCCTGGTGCGGTGAAGACGCAGACCCAATGACTAGGTGGACTCCTATCAGAGGGCTTGGTGTGCAGTGGTAACTAGCCCTATTATTTCTGTATGTCTAGAACAATGACCCTCTGGGTGTTCTGAGTTGAGGGAAATGATAGTAATCTATTTGCAGCTACAGAAACAGTGTTTACAAGATGGACACCAGTTCATAAAAAGCTCTCCAGTCCTTGGTTTGAACATGTCATGCCCCTGTTCACATTTCTCCGGTAGATACTCATTACCTATAAATAATAGATAATCTGCAAATGAGAATCATCTGTGGACATTTGAAAAACCAAACATGCTCCAGGCCTCTTCCCAAAGATTCTCATTCAATGGTTCTGGGATCTGAGTATGAACGTTTTTAAAACAAACTTTCCAGATGATTAAAATGCGCAAGATTGAGGACCACCAATTTACGAGAGGAGGTCTCGAGCCTTCAGTACTACACACAAGCCTCACATTTCATCTTCCAACAACACCCATCCACTTGCGGCTCCCCACAAACCATCTCTGAGCCTTTGAGCCAGCCACCCTTGCCCTCATTGAGAGTTTGGCAGATTAGCCACCATCCAGGGTGTGGCTCCAATGAGGCTTTCTGTCCATTCTTCCCTGACATTTCCAGATACACAATAGATACAGAGAAAGGAGTCTAAACAGACTGCTACAGAAAATCATCAAATCCGCAAAGGAAGAGAACAAGAGAAGAATAGAGGAACAAAGGAAATACAAAACAGCCAGAAAATAATTAGCAAAATGGCAATAAGTGCATACCTATCAATAATCACTTTAAAGGTAAATGAACTAAATTCTCCAAAGACACAGAGTGTCTGAATGGATTAAAAAAAAAAAAAAAAGACTCACTTCAGAAGTAAAGACACACACAGGCAGAAAGTGAAGGAATGGAAAAAGATATTCCATGCAAATGGAAATGAAAACTTAGCAGCTATACTTACATCAGACAAAACAGACTAGACAAAGACTATAATAAGAGACAAGGAAGGTCATTATATAATGATAAAGAGGTCAACCTAACAAGAGATATAATACGTGTAAATAGTTACATACCCAGCATAGGAGCACCGAAATACAGAGAGCAAATATTAACAATTATTATTGTATTGCTGCCTATTTCTTCTCTGAGGCAGCAATACAATACTAACAGGGGATTTTAATGCCCCCTCTCCTCAATGGCTAGATCATCCAGACAGAAAATCAATAAGGAAACACTGGCCTTAAATGACAAGTTAGACTAGATGGACTTAACATTCCCAGGCGGGCGCGCACCAGACTGCCCTGCACACACCTTATTCTGACAATCACATTTATCACAATAAAGTATTTGTTTGCATGTCTCCTTACTGAACTGTAAGCTCCTGGAGGATAGACATCATTCTTTTTCTTCTTTATATCCTGCTGTCAAGCAAAATACCTATCATCTGATAGGTACTCAATCAATTTTTGGTGAATGAATTAATAAATGCACATGTGAAAGCAATATAGTCAAAAGTGTGATAAATAATACTATTGGCATTATTTTGTTGAGCAAAAGAAAACCTGAATAAACAAAAATCGAATTTTTATTCAATTAGATTCTTCATAATGTGCCTTGGGTTCTAAAAGTTACTTAATAATCCTCAAGCACCCTAAAGGGAAAGCTCTTGAGAATCTCTGACTCAGTTAGAAGCAACGCTGCTTTCATCTTATGTCTAGAACTCATTTCAAGGGGACTCATATGACTTCAATTCTAGTCTTAGACACTGCTGAAAGAAATCTCTGAAAGAAGCTTGCAGGAGAATTGGTAAGACAAAGATTACATTACATATGCAGTTTAGGGTTTTCTGAATAGCATTTTGCTAAGCTACAGGCTATATTATAGGATTTAAAATATGACTCAGAACACTAACTATGATGCCAACATTTTTATTTTTAGATTTTTTAGCAGAGGAGATGGCTATAAATTCAACCTACTCAGTCTACAAATCCTCTAAACTTCCTCCTCGAGAACAGAAAAGCACTTGGCATTTCTCCGGGTATTATTTTATTTGCATATATAGTGATGCTGGTAAAATTTGGTAACTAAAGAAGAATTAATAACTGAAGTTCTAAATGATTCCCATGATTACTGCTTAAGTTGGCAAAATATCCTCAAGCAAAGAAGAAACTTGCTCATGGAAGTGTGCATGGGCGGACTGTTCAGTTTTTTTCACAATGGTATGCTCGCTTGTAGTTATATCTGTGTTCTCAGACAAGTGCCAAGGGGACAATAACAGAAGGACCACAAGTTTGAGAAGACAAAATGGAACCACAGAAAATTCAAAGGCCTGGTAAAAATATTTTTGCCTTATACCAAGTGTGCTTTGCTCTTTGACACCTTAGCTTCTCATGATCCTATTTCTTATTTTTTAAAAATTCAACTATACAGGGCGCCTGGGTGGCTCAGTCATTAAGCATCTGCCTTCGGCTCAGGTCATGGTCCCAGGGTCCTGGGATCGAGCCCCGCATCGGGCTCCCTGCTCCGCGGGAAGCCTGCTTCTCCCTCTCCCACTCCCCCTGCTTGTGTTCCCTCTCTCGCTGTGTCTCTCTCTGTCAAATAAATAAAATCTTAAAAAAAAAAAAAATTCAACTATCCTGAGAAAATGTACCCCTGTTAAGTGTACAGTTGGATGAGTTTGGATAAATGTGTATACCTACGCCACCTCAAGCAACATACAGAACACTGCCCTCACCAAAAAGTGCCCTTCTGCAGTCAACTCCCACACTCACTCACCCCTCTGATTTCCAACCCTACCAATTAGTTTTGTCTGTTCTAGAGCTTCATATAAATGGAATCGTGCAGAATATGCTCTTTTCGTACCTGTTTCTTTCTTTCAACATGTTCTTTACTTCCAGCCACAGTGTATCAGTAATCCCTTCCCCTCAGTTGCTGAGTAGTGTTCCACTGTATAAATATACCGCAAGTTATCTGTTCACCAGTTGAGGAACATATGAACTATTTCTAGCTTTTAGTTGTGATAATAAAGCCGCAATGAACTTTCATATATAGGGCTTTCTCTTGGGTAGAAGCACAGGAGCAGAACTCTTAGACCTTAGGGTAAATGTGTTTAACATGAGAAACTGCCAAACTGCTCTCCAGAGTGGCTGTATCTTTCTCTACTCCCACCAGCCATGCCTCCTGACCTCTCCAGTTGCTCCATACCCTAGTCAACACTTGGTATTGTCAGTCTTTTAAATTTTAGCCATGCTGGTGGGTTTGGGTGAACCTCACTGTGGTTTGATCTACAAAGTATGAAATGTGTTTCCTTCATCATTCAACCTTCTCCTCCTTCTATAGAACACAGGCCATATGGTGTAATAAAAGATCACTGGGTTAGTTTCTGGAATCTTGAATTTTATCACCAACTTTGTCACTACATAGTTGCATAATGCTGTAAAAACCATCTACCCTGACCTCATTTTTGCCCCTATCTATAAAACGGTTAAGTCAGCCCAAATGAAACTTAAATTCTTGTTCTAAATAAAAATGAGCATAAATGAGTTTTATCAAAAGCAACATATTCCTTTCATAATAGTTAAGCATTATTTTTGCATAATGTCCCACAGTTTTCAAAGAGAATTTGTATCTATCCTATTTAATGCCAAAGGAATAATTATCTCCAAAATACCACACATTAAAAAAAAAAAAAAAAAGGAATAAGAACCCAGCAAGAAAGGAGATTCCATTCAATTTAAGACTCCCTCTTTTGCCTGGTGCTACAAAGCTGGTTTGCTAAATTAGTTAACCTTCCTGAATTCCCTTTCATAGTCCTCTGAGCTTAATTTCCAAATTGCTTTTAAAAACCTTTCTGACTCGTAAAACACAAATAATCACCTTTGGTCATTTAAGTTTTGCTCACTAAGCTTTAAATTGCATGTAATGACTCAATTAGCAAATTGCTGGATTGCACTGGCCATTCTGCCTTATGCACACACGATATTTCTTTACTACTGTTAAGCTTCATATATCTAGCAACTTGGGGAATTAAGCAAATTTCAAAAGTTAGTCCTTATCCTTTTTGTTCCCATAAGGCAAGGTAAAGTAAAGGTGAAGACAATGTTAATGATAAAAGCAGGAAAATATCATACATTCTTTATGAGGAAACTTAAGGAGTTGGAAGAAAGGGTAAATAGTGATCAAAGGCGAGGGGGGAATACCTGGCAAAACACTAAAGGAAGTGAGTTTTCAGTTCCAAAAAAAGATGTACTAAAAGAAAAAACCTGCAAATAAAACACCGTGTTCAGAGAGATATGGGGGGAAGAACACAACACTTCTTACCTTCAATTCCTGCCTAAGCAAATTAATATTGCCTACCCAAGATTCAGATTACACTTAACAAAGGTTTCCCATATCTTGTTTGTTCTAAAGATATCTCAGAATATGCCAGCAGACACAGAATAAACCTTTTATTGCTGACAGCAAAAAAGACATGGGCTTCAGTGGGAGGTCTATTTCAATATGAATGAGGGAAGTTGAGTTGCAGCTAAAAAAAGATCACATCATTTATTTAAAAAAAAAATATATGCAGTGTAATTCCAAAGGCCTTTTACCCATGAGGGGAAAAGGAAAATAATCCACCTGCCATCAGGGCAGTAGATCATTAACCTCTCTGGGTCACTAACCTCTTTAAAAGTCTAATGAAAGTTAGAATGCAGTCTTTCCAGGAAAACAATCCTATGGCTTTGCCCAGCCCCCAGAGGTTCAGCTCCATGAAGGCCTTCCATGGAGCCTTTAAGGGTTTAGGGACCCCTAGGCTTAGATGAAGGGCCCATGATTAAATAAATTCATCAGTGTGATTTCTGCTGACAATAATTCAAATAGGCTCTGTATCCAAAAAGAGGAAAGCAAACCTCTCCTAATCCAACCTCACAGAGTGGTATAAGGATTAAGAGGAGACATGGAAGCACTAGATAATGGGAAAACTGGCCACTGGTTAGAACCAGTCAGTAGAGAAAGTTCTCTGGCCTTTGTTAAGGAGATGTTATAATTCGTGTAGTCTACATGTTTCATTTTAAAGACCAGTCACTGAGACCCAAAGAGGCTGTGCTTGCCTGATGACACATAGCTGTACGTGGAAGAGCGAGGATGAGAACCCAGATTTTCTAACTCCTAGTCCGATGGTTTTCCATGATATCACATAACTTCCCCATGTGTTGCTGGCTCAGGGCCACATGTGAACTATTCTTAGCCTTGTTCATGGAGGTATTTGTTGTTCATCAGAAAATACTTGTTTCATACGCTGTTCCTTTGTTTCCTTAGCGTCTTAAAAAAAACAGAGATGGAGACTGTGTTAGCTTCCTATTGCTGCTGTAACAAAACCAAATTTGTTGAGTCTTGTGGCCTCAAACAATACAAATTTATTCCCTTACAGTTCTGGAGGTCAGAAGTCTAAAATCAGCTTGTCAGCAGGGCTGTGTTCCTTCTGGAGGCTCTTGTGGAAAATCTGCTTCTTTGCTTTCTCCAACTTTCCCAGACTACCTGCATCCTTTGGCCCAGGGTCCCACATCACATCCCATTTTCCATCATCGCATCTCGTCACATTGCAGTCTACTAACGGATCGCCTGCCTCTCTCTTAGAAGGGCCCTGTGCTTGCGTTGGCCCTACATGGATAATCCTGGATAACCTCCCCATCTCCAGGGCCTTTCTTTAATCGTATCTCTAAAGTCCATTTTGCCATATAAGGTAACACTCACTGGTTCCAGGGATTAGGCTGTGGATATATTTGGGGGTTGTTATTCTACTTGCCACAGACAGACATCTGCCTTACAAGCCAGAATTCTCAAATCATCCTTCTTTTTCACTTATATTTCTGAATGTCTCAAAATTAAATCACATCAGTTTGCTCCCATACCTTTTTCTAGCCACTTCCTCTCCTTCCTCTGTGCCCCATAATGAATTCCTCCTTTTAGAATAAACCTGTTCTAGAAATGGAACGTACTGACATCACGCACTCGATGACTATTCATGCTTGTTGGCTCACTCTGAGTTGGAGGGGCGTGACTGGGGAATGGATGTCTGGGAGCATCCCTCCAGCTCACTTTCTACCTCTGAACATATACTTCTTAAGAGAATATTCAGTAATTTTTAGAATTAAAAAAAAAAAACATCTTCAGGGGCGCCTGGGTGGCTCAGTCAGTTAAGCATCTGCCTTCGGCTCAGGTCATGATCTCGGGGTCCTGGGATTGAGCCCCACATCGAGCTCCCTGCTCAGTGGGGAGCCTGCTTCTCCCTCTCCCTCTGCCCCTGCTTGTGTTCCCTCTCTCACTCTCTCAAAGAAATAAATAAAATCTTTAAAAAAATTCTCCAGATTCTACCATGTATTATATTGGGGATTTGGATTAGGAGAGGTTTGCTTTCCTCTTTTTGGATACAGAGCCTATCTGAAACTCACACGTTTCCTATTTTAACCTTAAAAAAGTTGTATCATTTGCCCACCACCTTTGGGATCTGAATGTAGGTCTGAGGGGAGGCTACCTTCTCCACGGTACTAGGCTGCCTTTCCGAGCCAAGGCTGACACTGCGTCTACGGATCTGAGACAGGTTAGAACACAAGAGCTAGACAAGACCACCGAAATTAATCACCAGCATCACAGATATGCTTGAGAAAACGAAAGAAAATCGGGGGGGGGGGGCAGGGGAGGGGGGACTAAATTGCCTTATATCCAAGCATTTTAAATGCTAGACATTCAAGGATGAACTTTCCAGGATCACTTTTTTAAAACAAAAGAAACATTTCAAGACACAGAGTGGCCTCAGAAGGCAGACACCCTACTGTTCTATGAGGGAGAATGCTGTGTTCCAAACCGGCAAAACCTCTTTCCTTCACATTCCAGTTCTACCCGGGGCCTATACTGCTGCGGCAACTCCAGTCTTCACGGTTCACGGGAGGAGAAGGGAAAAGCTGCTGCCCAGAATAGTTTAATAAGGCCAGCAATGATTCATGGAGTAATAACAGGCCAAGCAGGCAGATGCCTGCAGAACGGGGGCCCAGCTGAGAGGGGGTTGCACGGCCCAAGGTTACAATGGAGAATAAAGAGGACATTCATTACGTTTTCAAGGAGGGAAAGAGCATTAGTACCACCTGCAAACTCCCGAAAAGGAAGTCAAACATAAGGTAATTCAGCTCGACAATTTATTAACACTGTCCTAGAGTTCAAAAGCAACAGACCCATAAAGGTAAAAAGCAACCATGCAAACAAAAGCCCTTTGGAACGTCTTCTCTCTCAAAGGCTCTGATTTAGTCCCAAAGTTTGTCAAATAAATTTCACGTGCATAACCGTATCTTATGTTTACGAATGGTTTAAAAGAAGCAGAACAAAAATACCCAGACAACTGCAAAGAGACCAACAATCATAGGCCAGTCTAAAAACCCAAATTTGAATAACCCCACAATACAGAACACTTAGGTCATTAATGATATTTCTGATTATACTCCTGTTCCCAAGGAAAACTAACAGTTGAGCAAAAGTTTAAGCATGTTATGCAAAGGAAGAGAAAATTTGCTTTTTCATAATTAATCTATCTTAAATTCTAGCTGAGGCAAGTATTCAGATATGCTCCCAGTTCGCTTCTGAAGTCAGCGTTTACATAATTAGTTATTAGACAAGTAAACAGAAGGGCAATTTACAAAATTAATCACTATCTGCTTTTGCTATCAAAATTTGGTATTCCAGGGCGCCTGGGTGGCTCAGATGGTTAAGCGTCTGCCTTTGGCTCAGGTCATGATCCCAGGGTCCTGGGATCGAGCCCCACAACGGGCTCCTGGCTCAGCGGGGAGCCTGCTTCTCCCTCTCCCTCTGCCTCTCTCCCTGCTCATGCTCTCTCTCTCTCTCTCTCTCTTTCTGTATCTCTGTGTCTCAAATGAATAAATAAAATCTTTAAAAAAAAAAATTGGTATTCCAGCCAAAGAATCAAACATACCTATGCAAAGATACATACAAGAGTTACATACAGCATAAATAGAAAGGGTAAGACAATAAACACTAAGATTCGTTGGCATTACGGTCGGTGGTTTTGTCTAGAAATAGCTCCGTGGATAAAACAAGAAAAGCAAAGTTTAAAAGAAGGAAGAGGCAGAATGTGATGAAGCTGATGAGAAAAGGCAGGCCATGTGTGTCACTGCCCGAAAATGGAACTCAGAGAGAAAGTCAATTTTCTCAGCTGGAGTCGAAAGTAAGAGTTTGGAAGTGATGGGAAATAAGGTCACGTGAGAGCAGTTTTTCACATGTGAAAAGGTAAATCTCTCACCACTTCAACAAAGGCCTTGTGAAAAACATTGGTATCAATGACCTCAACTTGTTTTTATTCAAATATTAACAGTAATCACAGCATGCTCAACACCAATCTCACTGACAAGTGTGAGTCTTTGCTGGCCATCTGAGAAGCGGAAATCTTGTCATTATATTCCTCTCACGTATCTGAGTTAATGACAAATAACTGAGCTCCTGGGATCAAAGACAAATTACCAGTAATAGAGGTGAAATGAAAACAATTGCCAAAAAAACAGCAACAACAAAAAATACCTTCATCAATTATTAGAATATAAGGTACCTGCTGAGCCAAAATGGAAAACAACCCTCACTTAACAGGCGCTTTGCCAAAAATATATCGATTTTTCCCCCCTAACCATTGAGGAGGAGCATAAAGTACATTATGGTTTCCAGAAGCCTGGGTCCAGGCTGGTCTTCTTAAAATCAGATTAAAAATCAGGATGAACAGGGGCATCTGGCTGGCTCACTCAGTAAAGCATGCGACTCTTGATCTTGGGGTCATGAGTTCAAGCCCCACGGCGGGCATAGAGCTTACTTTAAAAAAAATCAGGATGAACAACACCAGGAAAACTTAGTGTTAACTACTCAGATGGCTTTATCTTTTAAATAAAGTCTGTAAAATTGAGTTTGCCATGCAGCTTACCTTTGAGTGAATCTTCTAGAAATATTTCACCCTTGAGAAATATTGTAATGACCTATGTTTCAGCTAGGCTGCACTTCCATTCATACCTTCTATTCCTTGGTACAGAGTTCAATATCCTGGGGCTTTGGGCAGATGGAAAAGCCAGAAATTACAATTTTGCTGAAGTGCCTTCTTCCTGGGAGAGTTGATTTTCCCCACTGCACAGGTTTGTCTCATTTTATGTAATGCATGATCTTGAAAATTGTATGTAGTCATTGAAAAATGATTTCAAGAACCTCGTAGTAGCTTTTTCTTGTTAAGATAAAACCCCTTTGAAAAATACATTCATTTTTACTCCAGAAAATGAATAGAGAATTGGTTATACAAGCTATTTTAAATCTATACAGTAACCTGTAAGACATCCATTAAAATAATAAAACAAGCACGAGGAAGATTTTTTAACTTAAAAACAATATAGAGCATCACAAGAAGTTGCCAGAACAGTGCAGAGTGTTCAATGTACCCTTCACCTAACTCCCACCAATGGTAATACCTTACATATAAGTAGCCAAAATCAGGAAATTACCGTTGGCACAATACAATTAGCTAGACTAGAGTCTGCTCTGATTTCACCAGTTTTTACATGCACTCGTTTTGTGTGCATGTCTGTGCATTGTGTATAGTTCTATAAAATGTTATCACAAGTATATTCGTGTACCCACCACAACTAAGACACAGAACTGTTCCATCACCATAAAGGAACTAAGAGAGCCTTTTGCAGTACTAGTACATGTTCTAGATCTCAATCGGGGTGATGGTTATGCTGTATACTTAACATTTATGCAATTTAGAATGTAATTTATGTCTGAATTTTTTTAAAAATGATGATAAAGCTCTATTGTCATTAACATGGCAAATACTCCAGATAGATTATGTTAAAAAATGTTACAAAACAGTCTTTATAAGAGGATCCCATTTTTGTATAATTATATGTCTCTATGTACTGAGAAAAAGAAATCCCAAAACAAAAAAAATACATATATTCTCAAGGACGGAATCTTTTTTTTTTTTATCACCATTTAATTCATTCTTAGGTTTCTCCTGGTTGAAAAATTAACTTTTATATATCCAATGCAATCCTTTTTATCACTCCCCTAAAATGCAATGTCAATCAACTTTATAATGAACGGGCCTCAGGCTTTCAGTTCTAGTAAAAGATGAACTTGAAAAGGCCATGTGTGAATTTTCCAAAGGAAGCGGAGACACTGAATACAGATTGTATTTAGGGCTAACTTTTCCTCTCACAATTAAAAAAAAAAAAATACCATTACATTCTTTTGATACAGCCTTCAATGATCACAGACCGTGGGCTAAATATGCAAAAGGGTTCGAGGGACCTCAAAATGCAGAAGACAAATATCCTGCTCTTAACAAGATCAAAATTGCAATACAATATGCCAAGTTCTTATACCACCAGCAAGAATAAAGTCCTGGGAGTAGACAGCAGAGTAAACCACCAATTTTGTCTAGCAGCAGGAAGGTGGAAGTATGCTAGACAAAGGATTACTCCAGATCTGGGCCTTGAAAGCTTATATTTGGACCAAGTGAAAAGGAATGAGGAAAGAGGAGAGAGTCATTCCAATCAGAGAGACTGCTTTAGGCACAGGAACTTTGAGGACCTGCTGAAGGACAGGTACCTAGAGGATAGGGAGGATGTGAAGAGAGATGATTCTAGAAACAATCTTAAATACCATGTTAAAATTTTGGACTGCATTATCTTTTTTTTTTCTTTTTTTTTTTTAAGTAGGCTCTGTGCCCAGCGTGGAGCCCAACACGGGGCTTGAACTCACAACTCTGAGATCAAGACCTGAGCTAAGATCAAGAGTTGGACACTTAACAAACTGAGCCACCCAGACGCCCCTGGACTGCATTATCTTATATGTGGTAGAAAACCCAAGGATTTTTAAGCAAGGGCCTGGACTGGTAGCAGTGTTTAAAGTGAGTTGGGATGGAGAGAATTGTAAAAAAAAAACAAGATAAATTACTGAGCTCTTACCAGTGTACTAGGTGAAAGATGATGAGACCCGAATAGGGACAGCAACAGCAATTGTAACAGAGAAGGATACGAATTAATAAATCTGATTTGTACTTTTTCCAACTACAAAATGGCATCATGCTGTATATACCCCACAACCTGACTCTTTTTGTTTAACATTATTCTTGAAATTTACCTATCATGACCCACGTAGTCCTAGTTCTTTCATTTTAAGCTCTATAGAATTTAGTTGATTGAATACACGATCGTTCATCCATATGTTGTTCATGAACATTGAAGTCGGTTCCAATTTTTTGTTCTAACAAACAACAGAGTAGGGAACAGAGCATACCTACTTCCTTGTACATGTATATGAGACTTTCCCATATTCGGAAATAGAACTGCTGGTTTATGGAGTTATAAGGCTTGAACATCTAAAACCAAACTATTTCTTGTCAAATTATTCTCTACAGTGGTTGTTCCAAATGATATTCCCATAGACAAAAGTGGAGTTTCCATTCTACCTGTCCTTGTCCACCCTTGGTATAGTTAAACTATTTAATTTTAACAAATCTGTGAGTGTAGAATGGATATTCTTGTCCTGGTTTTATATTATTGTTTCCAGGGCCTAGAGCTATTTCCAAAGTATAATCCATGAATTAGACTGTGGGTAGTGAGGGAGAGGGAGAAAAACTATTGGGTGTGCTGCTTGGGTAACAGCATAGAAATATCTGTAGAATTACATTTAGCTGCAATTCTCACACACACACACACACACACACACACACACACAAATGGTGGCCTAAATAAATAAGGGTTTACGTGCCATGAAAAAATCCAGAAGGCATTCCAAAGCTAATATGGCAGGCAGCTCTGTGGTCACAAAGAGCCCAGCATCCTTTTATCCTGAATTCCATCTTCAAGATCACCTGAGGGTCAAAGATGGCTTCTGAAACTCTAGTCATAATTCAGATTGGAAGGCCATTAGAAGGAAAAAGATTTGGGCAAAAAGGCCATTATCTCCCAGCTAAAGAGCTTCTTTTTTTAGCCTTCCTAGAAGTCCCACACGAGACTTCTAGTAAGATTCACTAGCCAGATCTTAGGCCTATGGCCATACTTAGCTGCCAGGAAGATTAGATAATGAAGTTTTGTTGTATTGTTTGTGTTTGTTTGGTTTTTTTTTTTTAGGTAAGGTGCCCAGGAAGAAAACAAGATTCTGTTACTAATGAAAAAGTGTACAATGGGAGGCAAAATTCTTTGCCATGAGTAGTAAGTAATATGATTAATCAAGATACAGAACACAAGAACAGACAAGAAGAAAGGAAATAGAGCTCAAAAGACAGAGGTCAATGTAGAGATACATATTTAAGAATTGTCAGCTTGGAGCTATAAGATATAATCATAGGAATGACTAGGCTCCGGAAAACACCGCTGATCAAGAAAAAGACATGATGAGGTGATGGCACCAGGAAAGCCAAGATTTAACAGGAAGAAAGGAAAAGTTAATGAAGGAAACCAACATATATAAAGAGAATATTTAGAGAAGGAAGAAAATCAGTGCTCATAATTCAAAAGGAGCAAAGTATTTGAGCGCTGAGGAGGCAGCTGTAGAAGCTACTACTAACTGTGTCCCCAGTAGCCATTCTCCCTGGCTTCTCCCTTGCTAATAGAATTCCAGTTTTGTTCAGACACTGAAAAGTTATGTACTTGAGAGAAGCCTGAGCTCCTCTCCAACCCCAGGCTAGAAACCTAGAGAATTCTAAATCTATCGGGAAATCCCATTTCCTTGACATTGATTGGCTTAGGCAAGGAAATGTGGTGCACTCCTGGCCAATGGGAGTCCAGGGTCAGCTTGAAGAGGAAATACAGCTAACACGCTGTGATTGGTAGGGAGGAAAGATGAAAGAAACTGGGTCCTAATGACTCGGTCAAGTCATTAAATTAAGTTAATCTGGAACTGTCCTACTTCTAGACTTCTTTTATGTAGCCGTGAGAAAGAGAGAGAGAGAAAAAAAGCAGGGAGGGGCAGAGGGAGAGAGAGAATCTTAAGTAGGTTCCACACCCCGGGTAGAGCCCAAGGCAGGGCTGGCTCTCACGACCCTGAGGTCATGATCTGAGCAGAAATCAAGAGTCCGCCCTCGCTTAACCAACTGCGCCACCAAGGCGCCCCTATGTAGCCTCTTATTTAAACCTCTTGTGTTTGGGTTTTCTATCCCTTCGGCCAAAATCATCCCAACTGATAGAATAGTCAGCAGTATCAAAAGTTATAGACAGGCATGATGGCACCTGGAGGCCTTGGGACATGGGATTTAGAATGGAATGACACCATTCCATCACTGAGAGGGGAAAACATCAATAACTCTGGGGGCTGTATATAAAGCTGGGAGAATTGTTTCTTAGTGACCTCTGTTTCTAGATAAAACGAGGACAAGTTCAAATGCTGGGAATGAGGTGGTGGAAGAAAGTTGCATCTTTGAAGAGAATCATAAAGGTTTGGAATAGCTGCTCCAGAAAAAGGGAAAGAGTACAAACTTTGGATCAGCAAAAAGATCTCCAAGTAACATCAAGGGTTGTGTTAACCTTAAAACCATACATTTGTAAGGGAGCCCGCGATCAGTTACAGAGAGAGTACAGAGATAGAAGAGGCTGTGGTGTTGATTCAGAGGTGGAAAAGAGGTGAGTACTTCTGTGGAAGATCCATGATGAGGAAATCGCTGTCCCAGTGACAGATAATCGAGATCGTTGACCGCGTTGTCCAGGTACACCAGGGAGAAAGCGAAAGAGTGTGGGAAGTAAAGGCCAGACAGACAGAAAACAGGGTGGATATCAAGGGAGTAAATTCACAGAGTCTGAAGAACAGGTTTAGTGCGAGAAAGCAGTTGAGAAAGGTGGGGGCTCGGACAGAGGGAAGGGTATCTCAGAAGCCAGAGTCCTAGGGTGTGGTCACGGAGTGGGTTGCTGAGGTGGCGTAGAAAGGAAGGTCCCTGACACCAAGGAGATGGGGCACAGCAAATGGGGATGTCAGATTAGTCCCCCAAAAGGGCACAGTACAAGCCAAGAGCTCAAATCAAAGGAAATCAGGAGACAGCTACAAACTGGGAGCGGACACCACCCAAACCACTCTTCTTCACATTTCTGGACACTTGTGGAATCCAAAGATTCCTTAAGAAAGAGAACTCCACTAGCCTACGCAATAGTTTCAGGCAGACAACCTTTTACATATATATAAAGAATGTGGCCCTGAGCCCTGGGAAAATCCTCGAAAACTCAGTCTGTTATCAGACAACTCCTCCTAATTGGGTCTTCCTTCCTACCAATTTAAAATGCCCCTGAGGAATGAAATAAGAAAATTGCATTTAAAAGATTTCTTAAAGTTTCTGCTTCCAGCATTTCTCTTTTTTCTCTTCCCACTGCCACCTGCCAGGCTCAGATAGAAATTACTTCTTGCCTAGATGACGACAATAGCTCCTACCTCGCTTGCCAACCGCTGGGCGCTCCCCACTCAAACCATCCCATACACGCTTACCAAACCCATCCTCCTAGAGCATCTCCCTGGTTCCATCGCTCCTCTGTGCAAATGTCTGCAGTGACTCATAATCGTCCAGGGCACTGGCTTTCAGGTTGAGCTCTTACAGCGCCTACATCCCACAGAGGGGTGCAAGTGCTCCCCCCATGAAAATCAAATGATGCAATTGGTTCTCAAATTGCAGAAAGAAAAAAAAATAGATGTAACAGATACTTTTCCTCCATTTTAAGTTTCTCTCTTTTTATATTTTCTTAATTTTTGGCACCGACCCCGTCTTGTCCACATTACCATCTAATAGAAGAGGTATCTGATCTAACATAATATATTTAGTTACTTGAAGCATAACACATCATTTAGTGGAATTTTTCTATGTGCAAATCTTGTGAACAAATGACATACAAAATAAAGTCCACCGATACAGAGGTGGTATTCGAGGCCCTCCCCAGTTCTGACCCAACCTTCCTTTCCAACCTTACCTCTCACACTTTAGTCCACTTACCCTAAAGGCAAAGCAAGCTGGACTGGCTTCACAGTTATTTGTACCCACACTGATCTTTCTAAGGACACAAGGCTGCATCTTGCTCACATTTCTCGATGTCACATATAACACAACATGTAGGAAGCAGCTCTGTTCTGCAGGCCCACTGCTTATCTGCTTCACATACTTTGGGCACCACCAGAAATCTATGTTGAGTCCACCTGACTCAAGTAAACTTACCTTGAAAAGAAAAATTTTATAAAGAAAAAAAAATGGATTACTTGAAAAAAACAGAGCATGCAGAGTATGGAACAATCTATGCCAAATTTATGAGATAGTTGGTCGAGGTACTGATAGTCTCATATACAGCAATAATGAATAGAGTTCAAAATAAAGCTGAGTCCCCCCGTCCCACCCCCAACACAGCATTAAGTCCACTTGAAGCCGTGGGTGACTAAATTCATGACTGTCCAGCTCCTATGTAGACACTTTGCTTCTTTTGTCTCCTGGATTTAGATTCCTTCACAGGCCCCTTCTCAGTCGCATGACGATCCACACATTCCATGCTGCTGGTCAGCAGAATAGGAACGTCCTGGTATCAGGTCTCATTTAGTTAGCAAGAGAAAATTCAAAGTCCCTGAAATGTGAAATTACGACAAATGCAAAGTACAAAAGTTTCCATGTTTCTATGACGATGGCCATTTTGCGCCCTGTTAGGTGCAAGTCTTCAGTCCCTTTGCTGAAATCTCTGAGGCCAGAAACATTTACAATTGTTTTTCTTTCTGTTTTTAGTTTTAGAAAGAGAATACCGTATGTATATCATGTAATAACAGGCCCAGCAGGACCTGGAGAAGCATCTCATAGACAAACACGTTGTAGCAAAATGTATGAACATTTCCTCTTAACTGGAACAAAAACCATAAATAGCTTCCTGTCAGTTCAGGTCAGACTTGGCCTTCAAATGAGCTACAAAAAAACCCCAAACCAAACCGAATCAAAACCTGTTGCTACTCAGATTTCACAACTGTGAAAAGAGACTGAGTTACAAATAACTGTGCAGGGGCGCCCGGGTGGCTCAGTCGTTAAGCATCTGCCCTCGGCTCAGGTCATGATCCCGGGGTCCTGGGATCGAGCCCCACATCGGGCTCCCTGCTCAGTGTGGAGCCTGCTTCTCCCTCTCCCACTCCCCCTGCTTGTGTTCCCTCTCTCGCTGTCTCTCTCTCTGTCAATTAAATAAATAAATAAAATCTTAAAAAACAAAAACCAATCACTGTGCAATGCTGAGCTTAAGAAGGTGACCATTGCTGCCGTCCCTTCTGCAAAGATAAGCGGCTATATTCTCTGCAGCTGCAACAGAACACCGACTCAAGGGCTACAAGAATCGTCCCGGTCAGATGCAAGCTCAGGAGGTTCTCCCCCCATAACTTACAAATTTCCCCAATTTATTGGTTATTTCAAGTGCTATATATCACGAATTCCTTATTCTAATCTATCCAGACTTTAATCTAATCTATCCGGGTTTTAGCATTTAACCAACTTATGCCACCTCCATAACTGCACCACACACAGTGAGTGCTATGTGGCAGTCCTCATGCTGAAGAATCGGACTCTCCTCCACAGTGCTCTGGGTCAGACCTCACAGCACATCACCGCACAGCGGGCAGCACCGGAATGCTTCCGCCGCAGAGGCAGCTTTATGTATCTGCTTATTCATCCTACAAGTTTAAGGAAAAGAGAGGAAACATTTCGGTCTGTTTGCTCATTCGGCCATTTCATTCCAAAACAAAAATCACAAAAAAGGTCCCTAGCTTCTAAACCGGCCCCTCTCCGCCAAAGATTATTGAGCAGGACAGGCCCCTGTACAACTTCCCACGACTCCGCTTCCCGGCCCTTTGGCAACCGGTATTTATTAATCAGCAAGCTCATCAGCAGAAAGTTTAAAAAACAACAGGAAAGGAACAGAAATGAGCCAGAAAAAAATGGGGCATATGCATACCCAGAGATGTAAATAGTTTGAGGACACATCTGTTGAAATGCATGACCAAAGAAAACAGCCTGAGGGCTATAAAAATAGTTATCAAGGTCAGATTTGTCTCATTATTTATGTACGATGTCAATTTGCATCTCTATAGATTAGGCTTCCGCATAGAGGTACACCTGTATTTGGCTTAGTTTGGACGAAACATTGCCTAACATTAAAACAAAAACAAAAACCAACCTCAATTCTCTGAGCAAGATGTCACAAATTCCCTCCCAGGCTCCTTCTACATTTCTCTAAAGTCTTCAAAGTTTACAACTGAGAAAGCAAGAATCCTTTTTCTCTTATCAATAAATAGAAAATATCAGTTATATTCTCACTCTCTTTCAATGGTCATATGAATTCCTTAAATTGCTGGGATGGGGCAAGGGATTTGCCAGGTACATGGATCCACATGATTTGTCCCTTTTGGAAGACCTGTCTGTTGTGATACCTAAAAATGCCATTATTCCTCCCATCCTCATCTCCACCTTCAAAATCACCCCTACAACAGAACACCAAATTCACAACGGGAAATGCATCACCTCAAATCTCATCTCTGCAGCTTCTATATTTGCTTTTGTGGAAATTTTAACGACCTAAATAAGAACATATTTTTCTAAGAAGGCCATTAAACTAGATAAGATCAGGGTTAACGCTATAAATCTATATCTATGCATATCTCCAAGGAAACCCATCTAATATTAGAGCCATGCTAAGAAACAGATTCAATTTTGAAAGAAACCAGGCAAGTAGAATTTAATCAAATGGAAATGTGACTCTAAGAAGAGCTTTCATGCTCCCTCATGCTGACTGTATCTCCACAGTGACACAGCTAAATTGGGATGGACTACTGAAAATGTCACCACCCACAGTCAGTATTATAAACAGATGGGACTTCGGCTGGTCCATTCTGAATCTTCATTGACACACATCATTGTACTCCAGGGTAGTCCGTTTATGACGCTTATCTTTTGTTTCAGGTTAAACACAAATTAGAAGAGGCGATAATAGTCAAATTAAGACTCCTTTACTCAACCAGTCTTCCCCGCGTGAATAGGAAACCGTAAGAAGTCAATAATCTCCTTTCAAATGCAAAAGAAAAGCAAGGAAGAAATTAAAGTCTGTCAATCTGAAGTCAAGAATAATTAAAGAAAATAATTTTATTGGGGAGAAACCAAAGATTAAAGAGCGATCTGACTTTGAGGGATGGGGTGATCACATTCTTTGTATTCTAAAATACAACTTTCTGGGCTACAAATGTGGCTGTTAACACCTCCTAAACTTATGATGAAACTTCGAGCAAGAGCTACTATTTTCCTATTTGCATTAAGCTTATCTGACTCGGTTACCGAGATCACAGTGGCAACACTAACAAGAAGAAATTTCAGGTGTTAAAAAAAATGCCTTTAAGAATTAAAAAGCTCAGGGGCGCCTGGGTGGCTCAGTCATTACGCGTCTGCCTTCAGCTCAGGTCATGATCCCAGGGTCCTGGGACCGAGCCCCGCGTCGGGCTCCCTGCTCCGCGGGAAGCCTGCTTCTCCCTCTCCCTCTGCCTGCCGCTCTGCCTATCTGTGCTCGCTCTCTATGTCTCTGTCAAATAAATAAATAAAATCTTTAAAAAAAAAAAAAAAGAATTAAAAAGCTCAACCCGTCTCTCCCTCCTAAAAGACAAGAAATGCTAAGGGCTCCTCTGTAAGCCCCTATTTTATCCAAAGGTTTGTACCACAAAATGGTGTTTATGTTTGTATTTTTCTCATCTGGCAAGGTACATAACTCCTTCATGAGGCCTTTCTTATTTTCTTTAAGGGTGACATATAAATTAATGAACAACCTACATCTACGTCATCGTCAAAAATATTTTAGAAACCATAAAACAAAACAGAAGCAATAATTCTGGCCCAATGAGTGTCAACATCTGACCTCTGTTTTTTTCCTGATGAATTCCATGGTTCGCTTTTTTCTTGTATTTGAGCGAGCGACATTCGTCAGCCAGAACAGCCACTACCAAGTTATCTGATCAACTCCACCTAAGGCACTATTTGATAATAAAGAGACAAAAGACAATCTACTTTATTTCAAATCAAGCACCATTTCTCTTCCCCATGGCAAGCTTTCCTTCCTTCAAGCAAGTCTTCTTTTTCCAGGCTGAGCAACTCCATTTCATTCACTCATCCTCCCACAACACAGTCTCCTGCCCCTTCTCCATCCTGGTCACTCGCCTGAGGACAAAGTCTGTTGTGAGTATGTGTTCTGAGCATCTGACCTAGTGTCCTGTATCTATTCACTCAACAGAGACTTACTGAGCAGCAAGTGTTATTCTAGCAATGAGGGATACACCTCTGGCAGACTCACTGCTCTCTGGAAGCTTAGCATCTCCTAGCACCTAGAACAATGCCCGACACAAAGCAAGCACTCACTTAATTTTTTTTTTTTTTTAAAACATCTGTCCTGAAATGTGTAGCCTGCATTTGAACACAATATTCCAAACATGAGGTTTAATGTCTTGAAAATGGCACACTTGGATATGTTGAAATGATTACTGACCGCTAGGGAAAAGAGAAAACTAAAAGTACGTGCAAGACTTTGAAAAGCTGAGCAGTCTAGCTCATTATTATAGCTCAAGGACATAACTACATTAATCACAGTGTAAGACAGAAGATGTTCATGGTTCATATGAGGTTCAAATTATGTCTGCACTCTGTTCAAAGGTATAGCTAATACAGGGGCGCCTGGGTGGCTCAGTCGTTAGGCATCTGCCTTCAACTTGGGTCATGATCCCACGGTCCTGGGATCGAGTCCCACATCGGACTCCCTGCTCAGTGAGGAGCCTGCTTCTCCCTCTCCCACTCCCCCTGCTTGTGTTCCCTCTCTCGCTGTGTCTCTGTCAGATAAATAAAATCTTAAAAAAAAAAAGTATAGATAATACTTTTAGAGAGATGTAAGACATAGTTGATTTAAAATATTTTATTTCTTTGTTCTTGTTCCAATTACTATTGCTATGTAACAAATTACTCTGGCAACTCTGAACAACTATTTTACATGGCTCATAATTTGGAAGGGTCAAGAACTTAGGAAAGTCTTGGCTGGGCAGTTCTGGTTCAGGGTCTCAGATGCCAGGAGGGGCTGGAGTCTTCTGAAGGCCAGTTGGGTGGATTTCAAGATGGCTCCCTCACAAGGCTGGGAGCTGTTGCTGGCTGCTGGCTGGGAGCTCCTCCACATGGCCTCTCCAGCATGTTAACCTCAGAGTCATCCTATTTCCAAACCGCACTTGGCTTCCCCAGAACTAGTATCCCAAGAGAAGCAGGTGGAAGTTGGATGGCCTTTTATGACCTAGTATTATAAGTCAAACAGTGTCATTTCTGCCATATTCTATTGGTTGAAACAGTCAAAAGCCAACTCATATTCAAAAGGAAGGTACACAGACCCCATCTTTCAATGTCAGGAGAATTCTGGCCATTTTTTAAAAATCGCCACAGTTCTTAAAGGATAAGTTTCAATTACTTTTAAAATGTGGGGAGGTAAAATACTGCATTCTAGATATGAGTCATTATTATCTGCCACTTTGCTCAGTCCAAATATCTTCTTTTGTTAAGTAAGTTAAACTTAACTAATTGATTAGCTAACAAGAAGATCATGAACGTCTTTCAAACTTTGGAGCCCTTAAGCAACAAAAGGCCACATGAGCACAAAGTCCTTGTCTTAAGAACTTAAGGACAGGCTCTGGGTCCACCTCACCCACTCCAGATGGCAGTGATTTCTCCCTTCTCTACTCTGCTCCCTTCACTCTTCATCATGTACTTCAGACTGATGAGTTGTAGAAGCAGGTGGGAGCGGAGGCAGTGACAGAGAGACAGAGACACTGTCTCTATCATTAGCTTTGTGACGCTAAGAACTGCCTAAATTCTTTCTTTCCCACAGCAGCCAGCAGGCACCCAAAAAAGGTTTGTTCTTGACTTGTGCTCAGAGTCTTAGTGCTCATTATTCTTGCCCCACTCATACTTTTAAATCGCTGAAACAGGACAATCTGGATAACAGAGGCTGGACTGCTGAGTTGCAGAGAGGTTCAGAGCGGTCTAAAACAAAGATGGGAGTTCCCCATTTCTGACGACGATCAAGTCTTCGAGGTGTTTAAAAGAGGGTCAAAATGTCACGTGGAGGTTGGACTCAAAGATTCTAAAGGTCTTTCTGAGTAAGACCTCCATAATTGTATAATCTAGGACTTATGAAATAAAAGCAAGATTGAATTCCCATAAATGTGTGAAATATTAACATTCACTATCCTCCTTCCAAAAATGTATTAAAATAGAGAAAAAGACCTTAGGAAACTCTGATTAACACATCTTAATTGGGAGAGCATATGGGGGAGCTCTCTGGAAAAAAGCTTCTCTGAGTTGTATATACAAAGCGTATGGTTGCATATGATTCAGCAAAGGAAACCAGTTGTTCTTAGTGGTGGCTGGTACTCCCTAGTCAACAGAGCAGTAATTAACTGAACAATATTCAGGAGAAAGTTTTAGGCATGACTGTCATGATCTGTCAATGACTCACCAAAAGATTCCACCAAGTCATGATTTCTCTGAGCCTCTATTTCTTCCTTGTCAGTTTCTTGGTACCATGTATATTCTCCCCAGGAAAATATCATTAAGTAATCTCACGACCCTGGGAAGAATTAATGTTAGCAGTTTGGTGTGAATCCACCTAGAATTTATTGATCTTTATTTACATTAATGGAATCATATTCACATGTTGTTGTATGTGTATTCTGCAGATTTCATTTAACACCACATCTTTCCATGATAAGACATACAGACCTACTGCACAGCTTCATAGTGTTCATCATACATGCTGTGCTTCATCCATTTTAGGAAATGCTTTTTCCTGCATTTTAACATCCCTGATATTAGGTGTGCCTCATAGTTAATGGCCATCCTAGTTCACTTGGCAGAATATTTTTCTTCTTTAGTGGCACATAACTTAATGGTGGATCTTACCATTAACAGCTATATCATTGATTCAATGATATGATTGGCTGTACTTTATATAACGAATCCACTTTTGGTGTTGGTGTTGGCAGCAGACACTCTTGATGCCCCTCATCATGTTCCCCCAGCCCAGCTCTGATTTCAGCCATAGCCATGGTAGGGGGTTCCAAGTGGGTAGATATAGGCTGATGACTCCCACCACAGGCAACACAGGGATCTCCTTGGTTTTCCAGGGCCTTCTCTGAAACTGGACAGTCTCAAGTCTGAAGGCAAACGTGTGGGAGCATTAATGGCCTAGGTTACAACCTCAACCAGGAGGCTACAGGGCCGGCTGTGTAACTTCTCTAGCCTCCTTCCTTTCCAAAGGAGGAATCTGGGGGTAGAACCAAGCCCTAGTTGCCTACAGTATCAGCCTCATCACACATTCTTATTTTCCTTCCTCCTTGCCTCTTTCCCTGCTCCCTCATTCCTGCTTCTTGGAATTGCCCCCCAAATAAGCTACGTGCACTCAACTTCTTGCTTAGGCTATACTTTGGGGGGAATCAAAACTAAGGCACTAGTCATTTCAGTTATTTCTAGGTCTCAGTTTATCTATAAAATGGGAAAATGGAACTAAGATTCCTTCCAACTCTCAAATTCTTAGACTCCAAGGGATCTCCTTCTCCTATATATCATAATAAGGGTGACCTCTTGAACCCAGAGGAGCCAACTGCCTCTTTCTTCCTCCTGAAGCAAGTGATCCATCACACCAATAAGCTCTGATATTCTAAAACTAAGTCATTAAACTTTTTGGTAAATATAGGACCAGGCCTTTGAAGTGAGATAAAGAGAAAGCAAGAACCACCCAGAGATGCCACAGTTGGTGGGTGATCTACTTCAAAATGGTGATATTCACATTAATGAACTTAACCTGACAAGTCATTTACACAGAGATCCGGCCCCAACTGGAGAGCCTGACCTGACTGCACTACTTAAACTGCCTCCAGGGACGCCTGGGTGGCTCAGTTGGTTAAGCGTCTGCCTTCAGCTCAGGTCATGATCCCAGGGTCCTGGGATCGAGTCCTGTATCAGGCTCCTTGCTCAGCAGGGAGTCTGCTTCTCCCTCTGCCTGCCACTCCCCCTGCTTGTGCTCTCTCTCTCTCTGACAAATAAATAAAATCTTTAAAATAAATAAATAAATAGATAGATAAATAAATAAATAAGAGTAAGCAGCCTCCAGTTTTCCAGAGCGTTATGCTTCAAAAGTACGTTTGTAAATGAACTACGTGGCATTTGCAATTTACTTTCCCTACAGAAATGCTATAAATGATGTAAACAATGAATCATGGAACACTATCCCAAAAACTAATGATGTAATGTATGGTGATTAACATAATAAAAAAAAAAGAAAAAAAAAGAAATGCTATAAATGATTAGATTCCCAAGCCAGGCCATTAAAGGTATTTATTCTGCAAAAGCACCAGCAAAAACGTTCCTAAGGAAACACATAACTTAACCACGCTGCATTTCCTAACCACCGTAAATACTTAGTTATGCAACCAAGACTCCGAGAACAAATATTCACCCCACCCAACGTACAGACCTACAAACACACATACTGGTGAAGGGGGATTTCTCAAGAATCAAAATGCCTACACCATGTTTACTTAAGTCCTTATAATAACTGGTCTTGAAATCCAGGTAAGGAACAAAACTTAAACTCACCATAGCTCTCAAAGGTGAAAACAGAGACAATTAAGTTCAACACAAAACATGTAAAACTTCTTGGCCAAAGATAAGAGTAAAAGGGAACAAAGAGGGCCATTCAGAACAAATATGTTCAGAAGTAAAGTGGTTATATAATTTGGAACTCAGATCACCACAAAGGACTGTTTAAAGTTAATGCCCAACAGCTAAAAGCCAAGCTATAAAAATCACAAGAGACTAAACCTAAGCTAAAAAAATTAGTTTCATATTTTTTAAAGTTAAGCCTTAAATCTTAATAGATCAAAATTGCATTTATATGAAATCATATCAAAGCCCTACAATTAATATTCGTTCATTTAACATCTAATCAACCACCAACCACCACCACCATCATCATAAAAAGACTCTCCTGATACTTGTAAATCATGTATCTCATAAGGAGTCAATACCCAAAATATATAAAGAACTCATGCAACCCAATAGCAAAAACACCAATCTGATTAAAAATGGGCACAGGATCTGGACAGACATTTTTCCAAAGAAAACATACCGATGGCCACCAGGTACATGAAAAGATGCTCAATGTCACTCATCATCAGGGAAATGCAAATCATAACCGCAATGAGATAGCACCTCACACCTGTTAGAATGGCTATCACCAAAATGACAAGACACATGTACTGGCAAGGCTATGAAGAAAAGGGAAGCCTGTGCACTACTGGTGGGAATGTCAGTTGGTGCAGCCACGGTGGATAATATATGGAGGCTCCTCAAAAAATTAAAAATAGAACTACTACATGATCCAGCAATTCTACTTGCAGAATTTATCCAAAGAAAATGAAAACATGACCTCAAAAAGCTGTCTTCATCCCCATGTTGATTGCTGCATTATTTACAATAGCAAAGATATGGAAACAACCTAAGTGTCCATTGTTGGATGAATGGATTAAAAAGTTGTGGTATTTATATACAATGGAATATCATTCAGCCATAAAAAAAAAAAAAAAGAAGGAAATCTTGCCATTTGTGACAACATAGATGGACCTGGAGGGTATTATGCCAAGTGAAATAAGCCAGATAGAGAAAGACAAATACTATGTGATCTCACTTATATGTGGAATCAAGAAAAAAAGGAAGGAAGGAAAGAAGGAAGGAAGGAAGGAAGAAAAGAAAAGAGAAAAAGAATGGAAAGAAAAGAAAGAAAGGAAAGAAAGAAAGAAAGAAAAACTTAACTCATAGCGAACAGATTGGTGGTTGCCCAAGGTGTGGGGTGGGAGGTGGGCAAAATAAGTGAAGGGAGTCAAAAGATACAAACTTCCAGTTATAAAATAAGTAAGTCCTGGGGATGTAAATATACAGTGCGGTGACTATAATTAATAATACTGTATTGCATATTTAAAAGTTGCTAGGTAGCGGGGTGCTCCTGGGTGGCTTGGTTGGTTAAACATCCTATTCTTGATTTTGGCTCAGGTCATGATCGCAAGATCCTGAGATTGAGCCCCGCATCAGCTCCACGCTGGATTTGGAGCCTGCTTAAGATTCTCCCTCTCCCTCTGCCCCTTCCCCCTCGTGTGTTCGCTCGCTCTCTCTAAAAAAATTAAAAAAGAAGAAGTTATTAAGACAATAAACCTTAAAAGTTCTAGGAAGGAAGGGAGGGAGGGAGAGAGGGAGAGAGACTGACTTTCCTAACACTGAATACTGATAACTGCGGCATCAGGGAATAGAGAATGGAGAGGAGAGAAATGAAGAAATCTGGGACTATGGAAATTGACTGTCAAAGAAATCAATCAAAATCTTATGTAAAAATCTTCCATGGCCTGACATAAGTGGACCCTTAGGTGATTTTTTTTTCAGGCTTCTTAAAAATAAAAATGCTTTCAAAGAAAAGCAACTCCTTTAAAAAAAAAAAAAGAAAGAGAGAGAGAGAGAAAGAAAGAAAGAAAGAAAGAAAGAAAGAAAGAAAGAAAGAAAGAAAGAAAAAGAAACTCCTTGCCCAAGTAAAAAAGTAAATCATAATTATTTTTTCAATTGTGCACAGAGGATCTGCATTTAATTTCATAGGCCTTCTGGTCAAAAGAAGGGAAAAATGAAAAGTAAATGCAAACCAAAAAGGTCACAAGTAATATTAAATAAATACCTACAGTCCATGACTATAAATGCAGATACAAAAACAAAAAACACTTTTAGAGGCAGGGAAATAAAATTGGTTTACAAAAGCCAGAAGACTATTAGTGTTTATGACCTAAACCTTATTATTGCATGTGTTCTGTTTTTGTTTTCCCCCAAATTCCCTAGTTTACTGGTAAAGATGTAAGAGTTGAGCTGAAAGAAACAATATTCTTTCACTTCTTTCTTCCATGTAAGGGCTGACAAAAAGCACCACAGGGGAGAAACCTGTATTAATCATCCTCATGGTTTTCGAGAAAAGCTCTTTATTAATCTGTGTCTAAACAAATACAAATAAACAGAGACAAAACACTCCAGACATCAGCCTGCTGCAAAAGCTCTCAGAAATCAGACATAACACCCACAGTACGTCTTCTGGCTTAAACGAATAAACACTTCCAGCAAGACCTCAAATGTTTTTATTTTCTTAAAACATAAAAGGGAATCGTGTTACTCAAGCACGAATGAGACTGTAGAGAGCTTTTGTATTGTTGATAGCAACACTTCTTGGGGATACTAATAACTGGCTATCACCGAATAACTAAAAGGAAGAACATTAGTGAATGTGGAGGGGTCTCCTCCCAGCCATTCTTTCATACTTTGAAAAGAGAGCTCAGACATGGATAGTTCTAGAATGCAGTAGTCAAGAGGCACTTGATCTACCCAGGTACCAGAATGATGCACAAAATTCTATGAACAAGACTAATATTTGATTGGGTTAGGATCAATAATCACAAAATTAAGGAAAAGAATTTAAGAAGCTAAGTAAAACATAAGTAGGTCAGCCTTTTATTTTAGGGCCAGGGAAACTGAGGCCCACAGACACAGACTCATGATCTGCTCAATGTCATGTAACCACTAACCATATAGCTGCTTATCTAGGTCTATCCTGTGTCTGCTTTGACACTCAATACAATGCACTATAGCAGAATGAAACTTAAAAGGTTAAGTTCTAACCTTCCATGTTTGAAAAATTATTTTTAACATCCTTAATATGTGAAATTGGGTGAAATTTTTGGTATTGCTCTACTGATAAGGAAAGCCTCACATGAGCCATCTCAAGAGACTAGGTATTAAAATTTTTCATCTAGTTCAATATAATTCATGCCAAGCAGATATATATTCATAGACAAAATTCTACAACATTCTTCATTCTATGTATTACATCAACCCTAAAGAGGTTATGGTTAGGTAATTTCCAGGATTCCCTGCCCTTAAAATCTGCAAACCATTAACTAAATCTATAAATAAGAGTAACGTCAGGGTTCCCAGACCTAAAACACACACACACACCCCCCAACCAATTCCCTTTCCCCTCCTCCATCTCACCCAAAATAACTCTGGGCTATTTCAAACATAATACCACCTTAAAAGGTGAAAACCTTCACTCACTGGAGTAGTTTTGCGTCATCATTCTAATTGTCCTAGTGACCCATCTACAGCTCGATTCCCAATACCCAACCATTTGTCAGCTCTGCCAGGGAGTCAGCCCATATCTCTCCAAACCGGGCAACTCTTGCCTGGGGTTTCTTTCAGGGAGAATTACACGCGCAAGTTCTAATTTCCTATCCCGGTAGGAAAGGTTGCGCAGAGCTTGAGTTTTAATGTCTCTTATTAAAGTATAGGCTGCCTGCTGAATTATGGCCAGATTTTCAATCATCATCTTAAATAGGAGTTTATTAATTGAGGGCTTATTAGTCTCCGTATGAAAGCCAAGTAGACTAACAGAGAAAGGATGAAGCATGATAAAGTTCAGTCAGACTGTGTCCCTGACTAAGTACTTCAGAGCCATGGACAGAAGCTGCAGGCTTATCTCCACTCCCTATTCTAGGACCTGGCATAACGGATACTTGGTAAATTCTGAATGAATGAAAGGAAACAAAACTCCACATCACTTTAGACCAAAGGCACAGCTGAGGTTCCGTTTCATAAATGGTCAATGCCATCTGGCTCTGCATTACACGCTCAACGGCATGAACTAGAAGGAGACCACATGTAGCCCAGGACAACTCTTGCTAAAAATGTTAAGCAAAACACTTCATGAAGCAAATCATCTTCATGCTAACCCATATAACAACAGTGATAGACAACCTGAAACACATCCTCCATCATTGGGGCAGGCCTTAAAACACTCAGAGAAAGGATCTGAATAACACCGGGAATAGTAGCTGAAGCTTCACATGAAGCTTCTTCTACTCAAGACCTTTCTTTCTCTTTCACTGTATTCCACTCTACTACCTTCCCCCAAAACTACAGTTTTCATGTAGGCAAACAAAGGAGATATGACGTCCAAATAGACAGTCACTCAAGCCAAAACATCATCCTGAATCCCAGGAATAAACTAGTTGCTTTATTAAGTGACGAAAAGTCTTTCTAGTTAAACATTTTTGGATTTTTTCATCAAGTTTTTATTCTCTGTTCCAACACAGACTGTTATTTTTTAATCCTTTCTCCATAAGGATGTCAAAATCTTTCAACCTCAAGGTAAGGCATCAAACCAAAACAGCTTTAAAAGTTCTATACAATTATGAATATCTTTACAGCTACTCTTATGCCAAGAATCATGTTACACCACTTGAATTCATATAAACACATCCCCTAGAGACCCATTTAACATGGGCATTTCCACTCCAAAGAAAGCATTTAGACAAACAGCACTCTCACTGTTCCAACCCTATCATTCAATGCTGCCTGGCCAGTTTTCTCACACAAATCAGGAAAAATGTGTAGGGGGGAGTGGGGCACAAAAAGAAGAGTCCTGCAATCCTTCTCACCCCACCTCCTACAGATAAACCTAGGTTCTGTCCAAATAGCACAGTAAAAAGAATTGAAAACTTTGACCATAAACAAACAAAAATCATTCTGCACTGACACATTCTCTTTAAATTCAAACCCAGAAATTTTTAGCAGGACTATAGTAACCAAACCATATTACCTAAAAAGTATAAGGGTAGAAGACACTCTGAAAGGATTTTTTTTTTTAAGCATGAGAAATATCATACTGGGGGCGCCTGAGTGGCTCAGTCGTTAAGCGTCTGCCTTCAGCTCAGGTCATGATCCCAGGGTCCTGGGATCGAGCCCCGCATTGGGCTCCCTGCTCAGCGGGAAGCCTGCTTCTCCCTCTCCCACTCCCCCTGCTTGTGTTCCCTCTCTCGCTGTGTCTCTCTCTGTCAAATAAATAAATAAAATCTTTTAAAAAAAAAAGAAAGAAAGAAATATCATACTGGGTCTGATACGTAGTCCCTCTGGCCAAGGGTTCTTGCCAGTGGTACTAAAGGGGATGGAGTCAAGGATAAAGCAATTGGGCAAATAAGGGCAATGTAATTATGCCCTCCATAATCATGACCTCAAAGACCCATGGTGTCCTTTGATAACCAGAAGTTTCATGAGAACAGGGACTTTATTTTGTTCACTGCTATACATAACACCAGCACTTGAACAGTATCTGGCCCATAAGAGGCTCCCCAAAAATTATTTTTTAATTAACACATTGTTCCAGTGCAGTTACTCATGAATTTGCTTAAAGACAGTAGCACATTAATTTACCAGTTAGTTCCCGACTAATAAGGGAAAAAAAAAAACAAAAAAACAAAAAACCATAAGACTGGGAGCTGCCATGTCATTCAGGGATTCATTGATTCCAACAACAAAAATATACTGAGCACCTGCAACATGCTGTTAACTTTTCTGGTGCTGGGGACACAGTGGTGGACAAGACATGGAGTTCCTGCCTCATGGGGCTTCCATCCTAGTGACTCTCACGGGCTGCTGTGTGGAGGATGAGCTATCGGGGTAGAAAGGAAAAACAGAGGCCAGTTAGGACACTAGTGTAGACCAAAGGTGAGGTGATGATGGCTCAGGCCAGGGAGGAGTTGGTGAGAAGGAATTAGATTCAGGATATATTTTGTACATTTAGAGGTTCATGGGAATAATCTAGGAGGTAGAGAAACTGATAATGCGGGAGAGAGGGGATCCATCCACAAAGCAAAGCCTTTGAATAAGCAAGAGAGCTTGGGATCCCATGCACAGGTAGATGGCCGCAGACCAGGGCAGACACAATGGATTCACTGCAATAGGAGGGAGGGCAGAGGGTGTGGGGACCATAATCTTCCCCAGTCCCAAAGTCTGCAACAAAGGAAAGTCTTATCTCAACAAAACCTGTAAGGCTTCAGGTTAAACTCATTCTTTTCTATGACTAAGAAAACTAATACATGTTACTCATATTTAGAAATTTTAGAAAATATGGAAAAATACTGAAAAGCACACAGATACCACCTGTAATTCTACCATCCAGTAATAGCTAGTATAAACCTCTGTTGCATTTCATCTGTGAATTTAGATTATAACTAATTAAAAAAAATCCTTCATCAGTTTACTCTGGCTTTTTTTCCTACCTGCCCATTCCATGTACTTGCTGTTATGAAGAACTAAAGAGTAAAGCACTAGGATATGTGTTGCCTTTTTCATGTCTTCCTTAACTATCAAATAAGCATCTTCTTGCATCTTTATTTTGTGCACAGAATGCATGTTTCTCATAGAAGGTGTTTCTGTTTATAAAGTTGATCTTATTGTTAGACTTAAAACTTCTGGCTTTTTTGTATTCTTCCTTGTGAATCTGGCCCTTTTTCTACATTTTTTGGTTTTCCCAATTGTTTTTAATCTACTTGCATTATTTCATTTTAATAATCAAACTTTATTTTTCAATGAGTATATATTGTTTTGTTCCTCTACTTTAAAAAAATTCTTTCACCTCTTTGGTGTCGAAATTGCTTTTTAAGATAGATTCTCTTTGTTCTGCTGAATTTCTAGTTCCTGGGTTCATGGTTGGCTCCACTAATTGAAATAGTGAGATCTTGGCCATGTCCTTTCACATATTTTTCTCTCCTCATCGATGTCTCCCCCCACCCAAGCCTCCAATATTAACCACTCAACAGCATGTTCTAACTGCTTATCGGTGTGACTGGAATGAGTCACGTCCCATCTGCCTCACCTGGTGCTGTGAAGGTCAAGTAAGACTAATGGGGCAGGAACTGTTTCTCAAGCCATTCTAGAAAGTTTCAGTCTTTATCCTTGAATAGGCACTTTGCTTCTGATAAAAGAGGAATTTAATACTCTGAATGGGCACCTGGGTGGCTCAGTGGGTTAAGGGTCTGCCTTTGGCTCAGGTCATGATCCCAGCGTCCTGGGATTGGGTCCCCACATCGATTGAGTCCCCACATCGGGCTCCTTGCTCCACAGGGAGTCTGCTTCTCCCTCCGCCCCTACCCCTACTCATGCTGTGTGCACTCATTCTCTCTCTAATAAATAAATAAAATCTTAAAAAAAAAAAAAATACTCTGAAAGTAAGGGGTCCAATCCAGCTGAAGCAACATAATTCACTCATGTGGTCTTTGCCAAGATCATGGCAGAACAGACACACGCACACAAAATTCACCATCATCAGCTAAGGTTTGTGAGAAACAAATCCTTCCCATAGATAAAACAAGATTACACTTCCAGACCCCCAAAACAAACAAATCCACTTGCATTAAGCAAAGTGTTATAAGCCTTCAATCACCTCTTTCTTAATGAATTTCAACTTTTTCGCCCAGAGATAATTTGAAACCCAGCTCTAATCTGGATTGAACAGCTGAGATCGGATCACAGTGGTAACAGTGGATACAGATAAAAATTGCTAATAAACACTTCTCGAATCACAGCTTCAACTACTATCATTCAGAACATGTTCATTCAGCCTAAAACTACTCTCACATTTTGCCTTTTGTCCGTTTATTAAAATTCTAGTAAATGTATTTCTTAAACAATACACCTGATGGTCCCAAATCTAGTATTAGTCACTAAAAGATTTTGTGAAAATTGCTTAAATACCTGAGCCTCATGTTTCTCATTTGCAGGACAAAAATAAATTCTGTTTCTTCACTTGATTATTATAAAGATTAAAAGAGGGAATACATCTGAAAGAAATTTATAAATGCTAACAAACTGCACAAAATTTCAGTTGTTAGACTGAAATTTAAAGTCCTGTGTGGTCTCACTCCCTATTTGGGGGAGGGGGTCGGGGCAATAATTTTACTTGTTTTTAGCAGGTAATATATTCACATGGCTCAAAATCCTAAAGTTGGCAAAGGGCATACAGTGAAAAGTCTCCCATTCCTTCCCACCAACCACCTAATTCGCCTGTCAGGGAGCAACTAATATAATCAATTTATTTTTTCAGGTGCATGTACATTTCCCCCCAATTTTTATATAAAAGCTATCGTACTATTCACCATTTCACACCTTTTTTTCCAACTGAACAATACATCTTGGGGACTGTTTCATTTCCATGTATCAATAGAGAGAGTTCCCCCATTCTTTTCACTAGCTGCACGGGAAGTCATCGAGTGAAGGAACCATGATTTATTTACCCATCTCCCACATATAGGTTATTTCCCATCTTTTACTGTTATAGCCTTTTGCTCATGTATAAACATATTTATAAGATACATTTCCAAAAGGGAATTGCTGAGTCAAAAAGTATACACATTTTCACCTTTGAAAAAGACTGCCATATTGCCTTCCATAAAAGTTTATAACAATTTATTCTCCTTCCAGCCATAAATGGAGACTATTTCTCCACATATTTGTCAAAAAAATCTCTTGTCAAACATTGTTAAATCTCAGCCAACAGGGCAGTGAAAAATGGTATTTCCACGTGTTTTAATTTGCTTTTTCTAATGAATTGGTTTTGGTCCTTTATTGATCAATAGTTGCTCTTTGAATATTAAGGAAATTTATTTCGCTCCCTTTAACTTTCTTTCTCTGTATCCCTCTGCACATGCTAAGACCCAGCCACTCTGAGCTGCTTGCTATCCCCAAATGGGCCACATTTGGGGAAATACTCATTCCTTCTAGCTCCACTCACAAAAAAAATTTTTGACAGTCAAATTCAAAGGCATTTCAATGTTTATGAAATGTTCCTATATTCTTCTCATGGGACTAATCCCTCCTTCCTCAGGAAGCCCAGGGCACATTTTTAGAGCTTCATAATAGCATCATTTCACTCTGCAATGTACATATAGGAGCTTCTTAAAGTTCAAAACCAAATTCTCCATCTTAGCATCCCCTATGATATCCAACACGTTCACTCAATTAATATGGGACAAAAGACTAAAATAGAAATAGAAATTGTGAATTTCTTTTTTTTTTTTAAGATTTATTTTAGAGAAAGAGAGTGCTTGTAAGTAGTGGTGGGGGGGGGGGGTGTAGAGGGAGAGAAGCAAACTTCCCACTGAGCACAGAGCCCAACTAGGGGCTCGATCTCACCACCCTGAGATCATGACCTGAGCCAAAACAGTCAGATGCTTAACTGACTGAGCCACCCAGGCACCTCAGAAACTAGATTTCTAATTGTATATGTGTCCTTAACCTTCCAAAACAACACTGTAAAATCTAGTGATGGGGACAATAAAATAAAGATCTGGGAACTTGTTCTTTGGCCTAGAAGGTCATATCACAATAAATGCTAAAAAATCCTTCTAAATTTTTTGTTTAATGTTTGTTTGTTTTAACACCCAAATCCTGTGACTTAAATGACCAAAGAATGTAATAAGTCAGATCAAAGTATTTTTTTTTGTAAGATTTTATTCATTTATTTGACACAGAGAGAGACACAGCGAGAGAGGGAACACAAGCAGGGGGAGCGGGAGAGGGAGAAGCAGGCTCCTGGCTGAGCAGGGGGCCCGATGTGGGGCTCGATCCCAGGACCCTGGGATCATGACCTGAGCCGAAGGCAGACACTTAACGACTGAGCCACCCAGGCGCCCCTCAAAGTATTTTTTAAAGCAATATATTAATTCCCAATAAACCCCCAGAAAGGGGATTGACTTCTTTACTAATCAAGGAAATGTAATCTAAAAATCACAAGATACCATTAAACAACCATCAGAATGGCCAAAATGAAAAAGACAGAAAGTGTCAAATGTGGATGTAGATCAACTAGAACTCTCATATACTGCTGGAGGAAATGTAAATTGGTACAACTATTTTAGAAAACTGTTTGGAGAAATCAACTAAAGCTACACATATGCCAACCGTGTAACCCAGAAATTCTGCTCTAGGTACATACTCAGCAAAAGCACACATGCTATTCACCAAAAGCTATGATACACGAATGTTTACAGCAGCATTAATCATAACAGTCTAAAATGGGAAAAACCCAAATTTTATCAATAGGATAGATAAACAAAGTTTTGGTACATTCATACAGTGAAATTCTAACAGCAATGGGAATGAATGAACTACAACTTCGCACCAAAACATGAATGAATCTCACACACCCAAAGAGTCTATAACATCCTATTTATGTAAATTACAAAAACAGGCAAAGCTAATCTGATGTTGTTACAAATTAAGAGAGCCCTTTGGGGTAGGGTTAGGGAGAGGGGATATACGAGGGGACTTTTAAGAAGCCAATAATATTCTGTTTTTTTTTTAATCTGGATGCTGGTTACACAGATGTGTTCATCTTATGAAAACTCATTAAACTATACATTTGTGCTTTGTATAATTTTCTGCACATATATTATACTTCAATAAAAAACCTTTACCTAAAATAAAAGCAATAGGCTAAACCGCCAAAAGGGAATATATTTCTTTTTAAATACCCTTCATGTATAAATGTTTTTTTAAATGTCATGGTGATTATCTGCTACTTGCAAGCCCAACTAATATGCATTGGTTTGACCCAAGAGCCTACTACTAAAAAGAGATCCCAGCAAAAGCAATTTTCTTTTTCTGAAACAATGCAGAAACCACAAATGGTATTCAGACTTGTTTGATCGAGGGGAAAAAAAAAAATGAGGTGACCAAAGGAGATCAGCTATATGGAACAAACAAAGATTGCAGAAAAGATGAAAAGAAACAGAACCTCCTTAAAATGTACAAAAATAGCAATTACTCTTAAATGAGCCTCCTGTGGAGCTACTAAGAAAAAAACAACTATTTATTCCAATGCAGATATGTGCCTCAGAACCTTGCTTCCCTCCCACTATTATTTTAAAACACTGCACAACAGACAAAGAAAGAGAGAGTGCCATGGGAGTAGTAATTAATGGCAAATGCAGGTGTCTGAATAGAGGAAAGCCAAGGGAAATGAAACACAAACTCTTCCACTTCATTAGTGTTCTAAAAATATTCTCATAATACAAAGGCCGCCCTGCTTATATAGCGTGTGTGTGTGTGTGTGTGTGTGTGTATATATATATATATGAATGAGAAACCTCATCAAAATGGTTTTTGTGAATCTTGACCATAACCCAGATACAAATACTTTAGAGATTCAAAATGGAAGCTAAAAAGCTGATGGCACTGAGCTTTAGTCAAGCAGTGCTTCAAATAAACACAGAAACAGACAAAATAAATGTATAGTAAACTCAATTATCTATGCAATGAAAACAGATTTTTTTGGTAAAGGTTTATTTATTTATTTGAGGGGCGGGTAGGGGCAGAGGGACAGGGAGAGAGAATCTCAAGCAGACTCTGCACTGAGTGTGGAGCCCAACGTGGGGCTGGGTCTCATGACCCTGAGATCATGACCTGAGCTGAAACCAAGAGTCGGATGCTTAACCAACTGAGCCACCCAGGCGCCCCTAAAGACATGTTTTTAAAATATCTTTTCTAGTTGGCTGTGAAATATAAAACTAACACGCCTTCCAAGACTGATGAATAGACCCAAACACTTATCCTCTTCTGAACTTGACATTACTTTCATGTTTAACTTGATCTCAACAGGACTCAAGAAGAAGACCAAGGAAAAGATCTGAAGTCCAGGCACCTACCAGAGGGAGGTGACTTTGCAGCCAACATTCAAATTCCTGTTGTAAAAGGAACAGGAGAAAGATGATTAACTGAAATTCACAGATAATCCATCACAGTTCATGTTGGTCAATGTACAAACTGGTTTTGCACAGAAACATTGCCAAGGAGGTAGTCCCTCAGGAAGAAACAAGAAAAAAGACAGGATGCTGTCAAAGTTTTAATTACATGGACTCCTTGATCTTATCTTATCTACCTTCAGGCAAAGGTGTTAATAAGCAGTGAAATTTGCCGAAGGCAGGTAGCAACAAGGAAAACAAGAAAGAGATCTGAATAATCAAACTTGCAGGTGAATTTTTTCTTAAACTTAGAACTCCTAATTCTTGGCTCATGTAATGATAAAAAATAAAAATTGGTTTCCCCTTACAGAAGGAAGGATCAGAACTAACTACTAATGATCTGAGCTAGAAATAGCATCAAGGGAAAAAAGAAGATCAAAAGTTACCTCCCTTCCTCCAGTAGCAAAGAAGATTTATTAAAGGCATCTATGCTGACCATTCAGCCAAAAACAATCATAAATTGTTGAACACTGACATGGTTAAACAGGTTCAAAGAGAGGATCACCATCATCTAGCCAAGACTAGCTGAAATTGGCCTTGCAATTAGCATTAACAGCAAGAAGAGCATTTGCTGAAGGCCTAACAAGGGCTAGCAGTCAAGTCAGTAGATTAATCAAGGAATGACTAGGAGGTCTCACTAAAAGAACTCAAAAGTCCACAAAATAAATGAGTAGCTTGGGAAGGGACTAAATAAACAAATGAATAAAGAGCATAAGAGCTGAGCATTTAGTCATTCATCAAGCATTTACCCTGAGTGTTCACAACACTGTAAAGAATGAACATCCATTATTCTTGTTTGTCCAGCCAATTCATCTATCTGGTAGCAGCACCTCACCAGACCCACACCTGGCCAATGACAGCCCTGATGACTCTGGCCCCCATTACTGGTTCAGAGTTAGGAGCATGAGTAGAGGCAGGGACAACCAGAGGCAATAAGCATCTCCAGAATACAGTTGCTTGGCTTGCAGGAAATAAGTCAATACCTGCTAAGAGGTACAGCGGAGAAAGCCTGCCTGAGAATGAGGCCAGATAAAAACAGGGTAGGAGATGGCAAGAAACAGGACCCTGATGACATGATTTGAGCCCCTAGATCCAGCCATGCCTGAAGCTAGCCCTACTCATGGACTTTTCAGCAATATACACCACGAAATTTTCTTTTATTTTTTTTTTAAGATTTTATTTATTTGTTTAGAGGGCACAAGTCGGGGCAGAGGCAGGGGGAGATGGAAAGTGAGGATCTCAAGCAGACTCTTTGATGAGTGCAGAGCCCCACACAGGGCCCGATCTCACAACCCTGAAATCATGACCTGAGCTGAAATCAAGAGTCAGACCCTTAACCGACTGAGCCACACAGGCACCCTACAAATTTTCTCTTAAATTGTCTTTAAGCTCGACAGGTTTCTGTTCCTTACAAACAAAATGTCCTAATGCATCACTACTGCCCTAGTCCTTTAAACCCCTTTATAGGAATAATTTTTCAGCCAGAGCACTCACCCCCAATCATTAAAATTTTCAAAAAATGTCTTTTGAAATGAAACATTCTGAGAAATGGATATGAAATAAGTTTGTCTTTTATTATTCCCTGCATCTTAGGAACCTTTTGGTGACTGGATTATTTCCTCCCACAAAGGAAAATAAGCTTCGTGGTGTAATTGATTATTCACACCAGACCCTAATAACAGGTTGCTTGGGCCTTCAGAACACCAAAACCCTTTTTGTTCAGCTCTGTCTTTGTGCATCCCAGGAGTTCACAGGATGAAGTAAAATTTGGAGGTTCTGCTGCTTGAATTCACTTCTTTTTGCCTTCCCCACTGAAAGGGGAGAACTCAAACGAAGACTGCATGAGTTCAACGAGCCTCTCTTCTGTCCCCGCTTCTCCACAAAACAGACCAGTCATGGAGAACCTCAGTTGCCAAGCGCTGATATCAGTGGTCACATTCTGTGGGTTTGTTAGTCGTTCACATTACAAAACCCCATTCTGACAGGAAAGCACACACATGCCATGGCAGTCTCCACAGGGCATCTGGCCAGTACTCTCTCGTATCTGTCCTGGGTAGACAGCAGTACCTCAAGGTGAGTTCACATTTGATTGCCTACGCACAAGGGTGTGGGTGAGGTGGGAGAATGCTGAACCAGGTTCAGATTGGCAAAAGTTGCCAACATAAAATGGTAGAAAAAACCCAGGACTAGAAGTCTAGAGGACCTGGAGCTGGTCCTGGCACCAGCTTTGCTACCAACTACACTTGACCTTGGCTAAGCCATCTCACCTTTTAAGATGCCGATTTCCTTATTTTTAACATGTGATGGGTAGAAATGGATCAGTGCTTTCACTCTGGGTGGTGCTTAGGTATTGGATGATGAAATCAATTTAGTGGATCAAGACCAACATTAAAAACACTATTCTAGGGCTGACACAGGAATTATACACAATGAATCTAGAACAACTTGTAGCTCCAGAAAGTAAGAACATGCTAAAAAAAAAATTGACAGTGATGTGCTTATGTCAAAAGAACAGAGGAACCAACTGAAAGTGCACCTACTAGCCAAAACCAGTACAATTATAGCGACAAAATAAATAAAGCACTATTGGATTATAACCCAAAATATAAAATAAACATCCATGAATCCACATGGATATAAATACTGATTAAATAAATCAATAAATGAGGGTTAGACAAACCTAACATGCAAAAAACACCAAATAATGTATGTAGATACTCCACTGTCAAGGAGGTGAACATAACTCCCCACTCCTTAGGTGTGGACTGCACATAGTGGGTTGGGGAAAGAGTAACTTTACAGTGGAGAAACCTGACAAACAGTACCTCAAGCAGCTGATCAAGGTCATTTGGAGAGTGACAAATCATGTTGGCAATACCCTCAATATGATGTGAGGAGAATGGCACTTCATCTCTCTTATCTTTCTCCCAAAAACACATAACCCGAGTCTAAATCATGAGAAAAACACCAGACAAATCCCAATTGAGGGCCATTCTACAAAATGCCTGACCAGCCTGCCTCAAAATTGTCAAGGTCATCAAAAATGAGGAATCGTGGAAGAGAAAAAGTGTATTAGGTAAAAACCAAGGAAATTGGGATGAAGTATAGACTTTGGTTAATAATAATGTATTAGTGTTGGTTCATTAACTGAGACAAATGGACCTTCCTCACGTAAGACAGTAACCACAGGGGAAACTGAGTGTGAGGCACACAGGAACTCTAGGATCTTCACAACTCTTCTGGAAATCTAAAACTGTTCTAAAATGAAAAGCTATTTTGGAGTCGGGAAGGTGATTAAAACAAAGTCTGAGCATTAACAGAGCAGCTCATCTCTAAGCTTTTCGCTAGCTGTAAAGGCTAGTGAAACTAGAAGGAACACTACAGCTGTGGTGAGAAAATCTAGACATAATCTCAGCTCTGCAATTTGCCCCTCAGGGAAGTCACTCACTTTACCCAAGGTCCCCAGTCAGATTTTCCCCAACTGTGCAACAACGTTAATACCTGTCCTGCCTACCTCACAGCGTTATTTTGTTGTGAGAAGCAAAGTATATTAATGTGATTTAGAAACATGAACATACATACAAATTATGGAGGTTATGATAACCTGACCATGATGATAACCAGAATCCTCTGGTCCTTTCCCAAGTCAGAGCAGACTCAGGGCTGTCGAGACTCAGCCTTCTGCCTACTGAACCAATGTTTGGATTTTCAAAGTGGTCCCCAGACCAGCAGCATCAACATCACTTGAGAACTTGTTAGAAATGCAGAATCTCGGGCCCCACCACAGATCCACTAACTCTGAAACTCTAGGGGCAGGGCCAGCACTCTGTGTTTTAACAGGCCCCGCGGGCCATTCTGGAGCTGCTGAAGCTCGGAACCGCCGCCCCAGAGAAAATGCCAGGTCACGGGGCTAACTGTGAGGCCCATTCACACGGGCCACATTCCTCCAGCTGGCTTCCTTCCCAATTAGCAACCACGTGGCTCTCATCTCCTCCGGAGCCCCCTTCACATCTACTAACACTTAGCCAATTCGCACACAACTCCTCTGAGAGAGTGGAGGGAGACACAGTAGTATCCACGGGGATGTGGGCAAGTCTGTGATAGGCTAAGCTTCAGAACGAGCTAAGCAGCTAGAGCAAGACCCAAGAACATGGCTTTATTTTGCCCAACTAATGTGTCAAGTTATTAGCAATGAAGGAAAATCAGGGCACCTCTCCGGACCATTACACCCAACAGTTCACCAACACCCAAATTCCAACATTCTGTCCTTCTGGTCCCAGGCCTTTGTCAGACAAGGTGTCTTAATCCGTGGATCAGAAAAGGCAGATACCTTGCATAAACATCCATCCACGCTTATCTGCAAACACCTATGAAAATAAAACCTTGGGATGCCAGGGAGCCCAAGGCACTTCCAGGCCCTTAAACAAGGAACAAATGATGCAGAACTCAAAGTAACGAACCAACTGGAATGCTACTAGAAAAACAGGAATGACAAGTCAGGAGTACAGCTCCTTAGCAGGTTTGCACGAAGCCCATGCCATCCTTTCTCTGAACCACGTTTAGGCCACAGCTATTACCCCTTTTCGACTCAGTATCAGCATTATTCCTAAGGGATACACACACAGTAAACGTAAGACAATCCTGGGCTAGAAAAAGACAGAGTTAAACACCTACTTAGGGCAAACTGGACGTTGTTTGTGTACATGTATATTGACAAGGTAAAAAAAACTGCTGACACAGAGTCTCTGTGAAGAACAGAGGCAGAACTTGCTTGGGTCTTGAGACAGGAATATGACGTCTCAGCACAACTCATAAATAATCGGCATAAAAATATACGTCAACCAATAATCATTTTTTCATTCACTTCCACTTTCCTTACTCCCCATTGACAGCCTTCTGGAAAATATAGGCTGTGGCCCATAATTTACTGACAGACGAAGAGAAAAAAGATAAACAATATGCCATCACGTAGGCAAATTTACCGTGAATCAGAAAACCAACTAAGAGTGAACTGGCCCTAGCCATACAGTTCCTGTCTGCAGGTACCCTGAATACCTGTCTTCAGAGGCCATCTACACGATCTAGCTCAAAGTTTTACGGTAACTTCTCCTGTCTCCTACCATCCCTCCTCCCCACCAATGCACACAAAGTAACTGCTCCAGTAATAGAGCATTTAAACGGATGAAAGTATATTCCTTTATTTAGAAACACTCTGTGGCTCCCCAGCTGCAGAGGACAGAGTAACTGTGCACTGCCCTCAAGCTCCCCTGAATTGCTACCCTCCAGCGACATCAGATAGCACCTCTTGCAGCCGTTGTTCAACACTCTCTTGGCCTAAAATGTCTTGATCTTTAAATCTTACCACATTTCAAGGTCTTGCTCTTGTTCACAGCCCCCCTCCCCCCCCAGGAGCTCTCTGCTGGTTTACTCTTCGGAATTACTCTCCTGCATTCATCAGCAATCACAGAAGTAACATTTCCCTTCACACACACACCGCCCCGCCCCCACCATTGAGTGGCTGCAAGAATTAAATCAAGTGATATTCTTTCAAAAAGTACTGAGAAGAGGGCCTCACTTTTTGTAGACAATCCATTAAAGGAAGCTACTATTATGAGCATTAAATGGTCCTCCTATCTTATGACAAGTTACCCTTCCCCAACCTACCTCGTAGCTGGCATTCCCCAAGGTAGCACATGCATCTCTCCCCCCTTTCTCTCCGGGGACCTGCCCGAAAGGTTGTACAAGTTGGGCCTCTCTTGGAAACTTCAACTGTCATAATTTCAACTAAACCGCTGACTCCCAGAGGTGATTACCAGCTTTGCCCTCTCTTCTGAGTTACCTGCTGGACATCTCCAATGATGCCACCCATACGCTTCGAGCCTAGCATGTTCAAAACCAAAAGCTTTCTTGTTCCCTAAAATCTATTCCATCTTCCTATTTTCCCTTATAGTATTCATGGCACCTTAAATAACACAGTCACATAGGCCTGAAACTTTAAAGTTGCTTTTTTTGTTTGCTTTAATATTTACTGCACAATAATACATTCATGTGGAACAAAATTCAAAAGGTGCAATTTCTATCATGATCACACCTGTCCTTTTGCCACCGTTCTCCCTTTCTTGGGGAATCTGATGTTTCCAACCTCTTGTGTATCCTTCAAAAGATACTTTATATTTATGATACACAGTGGGTACCAGTAAATGTTTATCAACCAGTTCTCTGGAAAAACAAAAACAAAAGCCCTGATTTGTTGCCTAATTGTTTTAAAGTTTTGATCCATGTGGAATTTATTTTTCTGGAAGGTATGATGTAAGGCTGAAACTTTTTTTACCTGATTTTACCAACACTGCTTATTATCTCCCATAGAATCATCTTTGCCTTCTCCCTCAACCCCGTCCCCCAGACCCCTAAAGTACCTAGGGACTATCATTCTAACCTTCCAGTATTTCTGAGTTGTCTTTTTCCTTTCTTCCCCATTGTTACGACCCCAGGTCAGGCTCACCGTGCTTGTATTCCCTGCCTCTTACCTTCTCTACCAGCACTAGAATACTTCCTCTAAGATGGCTCCCACCATGTCCCCTCCTTTTTCACTGTCTACAGAATAAAGTCCAAACGCTTCCTAGGGGATTCAGGATCCACTCCAGCTCGGCCCCAACCTACCTCTCTGTTCTCCTATCCTGTCACTTTTTCCATTTAAAGCTGTTCTTATCATCAAACTGGAAGGTTCCTCATTCCTTAAAATGCTACGCCCTGACTCATCCTGCATTTTCTGCAGGATGTGCTTTCTACCGTGCCCTCTGTTCCCTTCCTTCATCCTATGAATCCTTTGAGGGTTGGCTCAAATGCCCACTTCTCTGCAAAAGCGCCTCTGTGCTCCTCCAATAGGGCAATACCTTGTTCCCAGCCAGTACCCACCCCTCCTTGTCTCTCACAACTGTGCCTTTATATCTGCCTCCTGGAATGAATGTTCCCTGAGAGCAGCGCTGGGACCGATTTTTTCAAGCTCCCTGCTTCTAGGTAGCACGTTATACACAATAAATTGTTTTTAATGAAATGAAAATGCCTTCAGTGTGCATGAGAATCACCCGAAGGGCTTGCAAAAACGCAGATTGCCGGGCCCACCTGCAGAGCTTCTGATTCAGTCAGTCTGGGCGAAGGCCCAAGAATCTGCTTTTCTAACAAGCTCTGAGGGAATGCTGATACAGCAACTCCTGGAACCCACTTTGAAAACCACTGCCTCAGACCACACCTCAAACCTCAAACTGAAAGCCTTTAGAAACTGGGACACTGTAGGCCCAAATATCTCACGGAGGAGGAAATCTTCTCAAGCCGGGTGTCATTTAGATATGGGTAGATTTCATCCTGTCCTTCCAGTTCGGCCTAAAACGGCAGTGAATGGCCCAGGGCCACAGAGACAGAGGCACTGCAGGGATTGAGTCCATCCTCTGATTCTCTGGCTCCCAGTCCAGTGCTCTCCCCGCACCGAGGGCCCCTCTGGCCAAGGGCCTGGCAATAGAAGCAGAATGACCAGATTGCACCCTGCTTCGGCCACTTGTTCCCCTTGTGACTGGGAGTAAACTACTTAAGCCTCTCCAGGCCTCTGACAACCAAGGTTTCTTTGAGTGGAAGTCAAAGAAACCAACTTGGCAAATGAAACGCAAAAAAACTATCTTGGAAAAATAACAGCATCGAGAGCATGCTATGAAGTCGCACACACAAGTTGTCTTTCTAATGCCGGCTTTATTCACTCATAAAGCAAGTTAATCATAATTATAAAGCAGGTTCAGGACTCCAAACTCAGTGACATTTCACCACGTGATTAAACTTGGCTTCTTACACAGCACCCAGAGCAGAACACACAACAGGCCACACAACAAACAGATAACGGAGGGGTGTAGGAAGTTAAGCAACCAAACATGAAGTCAGTGTGTGGGCGTGCAGTTGAGATAAGGCCTGCGTCCGGTCTGGTGCGGGTCAGCTCTAGGCACTCACTGCTTCCGATGTTCAAGCAGGGAATGATCCATTCTGTTGCGAGATCCATCCAGCAGAGCCTTCCGCGGCAGCTGCCTTTTTTAAGTGGTCAGACATAGAGGACTCAGGTCTGAAGTGACAGTTTGCTGCCCAAATCCTCCCCTTTGTTTTTTTAAGACTTCATTTATTTGACAGAGAGAGAGCGAGGGAGGGCGCACAAGCAGGAGGAGCAGCAGAGGGAGAGGGAGAAGCAGGCTCCCAGCTAAGCAGGGAGCCAGATGTGGGGCTCGAACCCAGGGCCCTGAGCCGAAGGCAGACGCCCCATCGACTGAGCCACCCAGGCGCCCCAATCCTCCTCTTTTTAGCGGGATTTATGGGTCTCGGCCCCCGCAGACCTCCTCTGGGTCTGCTCGTGACCAGTTCTGGGGAGTCAGCTGACATCAGTCCCGGCGGCCTCTCCTAGCTGCAGCACCTTTAACTGCTAGCATCGTTGCTCGATCCAGGCTTCTCCTTGACATGAAAGACTCCATTTTGCTCTCCACGACCAGTTTAAGGACTTGAGAGGAGCTGAGAGGCAAGCCCTGGCACAGCTTCATGAGAACTGAAGCCAGACCACAACAATGTGGTACAGACAGGACACACCCTCAGCAGCAGAATCTCCACGGTCCTTGGCATTGGACCCAGAGTCCAGCCTGGCTCGCAGGGCCACCCGGGGCCGGGGAGAATGGAGCCCTTGTTCTGGTCGCAGCAAACTAGATGCAAAGAAGTGATTCCTCAAATGGAAATCAGGAAGGGTGAGTGGCTTCTGGACAACCAAAGAACCAGTAATTGCTCCCCTGCCTCTGTTTGGTCACTGGTAAACTGAGACCATGACAGCCACCTCACAGGTTATCGGAAGATCGAAGGAGGTCGTGAAGCCAAGCACTTGGGCTAGCACACCGTACTAAGTGCTTCAGTTACTAGCTGCCACTGCCGTTTTCATTCCTCTCTGTAATTATCATCACCACCTTTCAAGGCAGCATGGCTCCCCATTCCCTAATGACACCAACAAGCTCCAAAGGACACCTCAGTTAATTCTATATACACTAGAAATCGGCTTCAAGCAGCTCTGAACCTGTGAGAAAAACCCAATTGGGTCTTCCCTATATTCTCGGAGGCCTTCAAATACCCCAAACTCACTGCATCTCACACGCTAGACAATGAGCTACTTTAGAATTAGAGCCAGCAAGTGATTAAGCTACTTTCATGGCCATGCTAGAGAATAGGTGGTTGTATCTCATTCAATTTCAGTTACAAAGGCGCTAAAAACTCAACTTTGGATTCAATTCCCAGTAGCAAATAAACAAAACTGTGTAGCATCATAGAAAGCAATTCAAAAGCTCAAAAGAGACATTAAATCCCTCCTCCCACTCAGTTCCACCTGACCTCCCCTCCCGCAAGCAGCAAAAAGACACAAACAGGGCAGGATTCTGCTTGGGTCGTCCTCTGAGGATTCCCAGCCCCATTCTCTTTCTCCTCCTTCTTTAGAAAATCAGCAGCCTGAATCATGACCTACAGAAAAATGGAACTTTTTTCCCCAGAGTCCCAATTAAAATCCAGACTCATTCCCTTTGAGCCACATATCCCCATCGTAACTGACGAATTCTCTGTGACTGTTTAATATCTCCATCCCCTATCTAAACTGTAAGCTCCTTGGGCGCCTGGGTGGCTCAGATCATGATCCCAGGGTCCTGGGATCGAGCCCTGCATCAGGCTCCCTGCTCCGCGGGAAGCCTGCTTCTCCCTCTCCCACTCCCCCTGCTTGTGTTCCCTCTCCCACTGTGTCTCTCTCTGTCAAATAAATAAATAAAATCTTAAAAAAATAATAATAATCATTTCTTTAAAAAAATAAAATAAAATAAAAATAAAAATAAATAAACTGTAAGCTCCTTGAAGGGAACTTCCACATCTGCCTAATTCCTCACCGTACCTCCTGTACAGGCTGGCACCCCACACAGTGTGTGTCCTCAGTAAGTACTTATTATGTGTATAAGCAGAAAGCCTACTCCCGTGTTTTCATTCCAGGGAGGCATTTACTTCAAGTTTAATAATGTTCGTGAGATTTAAAAAATAATATTAATTAGCTTTTGCTTTGTAACATTTCAGATCACTGTCCACCACAAACAATTTGGGGAAGAAAAATTTGTTTTATAAAAGTTAAACTATAAAGTTCTTGTATTACAGCGTTTGATATCAAGAAAGAAAACAAGTATGGGAATCTTTAATGGTACTACATTTTAATACGTAAGTGGAGAAATGTCATATTGAGAAAAGTGTTTGACCCACACATTTTTTTTTTAAGATTTTATTTATTCATTTGAGAGGGAGAGAGACAGAGAGAGCACAGCAAGGGGAGAGGCAGAGGGAGAGGGAGAAGCAGAGTCCCCTCTGAGCTGGGGACCCGACATGGGGCTCGATCCCAGGACCTGGAGATTGTGACCTGAGCCGAAGGCAGATACTTAACCATCTGAGCCACCCAGGCGCCCCTACCCACACATTTTTTTTAAAAATCAGATTTTAATATGTTAACTGTAGAGAGTAAACAAAACAATAAATTCAATTTTAAACTGACAGTCACAGATCCTTTGATGATCTCTTGCGCCGTTCACAGCAATTTGATTCTGTTCTGCTTACATTAAAGCTATTTTTCAATTCGGGTCCATTCTCTATGAGTAAACACAGACATCCAGAGAGTGACATAATGCTTATCTAAAGAAATTTTATATGAAAGCAACGTGCTTCTCAGCCATAAATCCACTTATTATTATTTAAGAATCATATTCCACTCATATTCCAGGGGTCTTGGGGAGCCTAGAAACAATCAAATTCTGACTCACAAACAAACAGATTGAGGCAGGGTGATGATAAATCAAGTCCAGAAAAATTCGATTTCAGGGTATAAACCCTGTAACTAAGAACAATGACATTACCATTGCATTTTCTGTATTTCTCCAAGATGAAGGAAATATGTCATCAACTTTTTAAAACAAAAGCATCAGAGAAATAACTAAAGGAACAACTCCCTCATGCTGCTACTCTATTTATTATCAAAGAGGTTTTGAATTTTCACGTAGGTGAAGCAAGCCCAGGAATGACACTGTAAGACTACACCCTGCCTGCTATAAGCTTCTACAAAGAATCTTCTTCGAGAAGAAGAATGTAGCAGGAGGGGAAGAATGAAGGGGGGGAAATCGGAGGGGGAGAAGAACCACGAGAGACGATGGACTCTGAAAAACAAACTGAGGGTTCTAGAGGGGAGGGGGGTGGGAGGATGGGTAGCCTGGTGATGGGTATTGAGGAGGGCACGTTCTGCATGGAGCACTGGGTGTTATGCACAATGAATCATGGAACACTATATCTAAAACTAATGATGTAATGTATGGGGATTAACATAACAATAAAAAAAATTAAAAAAAAAATCTTCTTCGAGCAAATCAATATTTCTCAATCTTTTCACATAAGAGGGATCATTTATGAAAAATATTTTACTTCAGACTTTTTAAAAAAATCAAATGTCTTTGATTTTAACTTATGAAAAATCTCAGATATATGTAAAAGTATACAGCAGCACTGTCCCAACAGAAATGTAATATGACCCATATATGTAATTTTAATTTTCAAGTAGCCAATTAAAAAAAGTAAAAGGGAACAGGTGAAATTGATTTTAATTATATATTACCGTACTATGTCCAAAATATCATTTGAACATATAAACAAAAATTATTGAGATAATTTTACATTCTTTTCCGTACTAACTCTTGGAAACTCAGGGTATATGCTACACTTGTAGTACATGCCAATATGGATTAGCCACATTCCAAGGGCTCAGTAGCCACACGTGGCCAATGGCTGCCCTGGTAAACAGCAAATACAGAGAACAGTATTAAAAACTCCATGAATTCATCACCCAGCTTCAGTCATCATTAACTTGTTCCTTCTAAACTCCCTGCCCAACCTCAAATTATTCTGAAGCAAATGCTAAAAAAATTGTAACATTTCATCCATGTCCAAATTTCCTTATCTTCTTTTTTAACAGTTGTATAGTTGCTCAAATTGGGATCTAAACAATCAACTATGAGGATCTCTTTTTAATGACATTTTTTGATGACACCGACGTAACAGGAGTTGTACTTTTTGGAAAATGCTTCTTTCGTTCAGATGTTTCTCACACATCTATCTTAGGCGAAACACCGCTCTAGCCCCGAGACACAACAATAAACAAGACTCAAAGGAACTTCTGGTTCAGTTCCTGACTGCCCGTTAGGACCACTCAAAGAGGCTTTACTAAGCAATACCAGTTCCATCAATGGGCAAATGGATAAATAAAACATGGTATTACATACAATGGGGTGGTATTAGGCAATAAAAACAGTGAAGTGCTGATTCAAGCTATAACAGAGATGAACTCTGAATACAACAATTCCGTGATAGAAGCTAAACAGAGAAAGACAACATACTGTATGATTCCAATTACATGAAATGTCCCGGATAGGCAAATCCACACAGACATAAAGTAGGTTAGTGGTTTCAGGGTAAAAGAGAAGACTGCTAATGGGTGTGATTTCTTCTGGGGTGATGAAATGTTCTAAAATTAATTATGATGATGGTTACACAACTATGAATATGCCAGAAATCATTGAATTGTATACTTTAAGTGGGTGAACTGTATAAAATATGAATTATATCTCCATAAAGCTGTTATTGAAAAATAAGTAACTAAGCGAAGTAAGTCAATCAGAGAAAGACAATTATCATATGATCTCACTGATATGTGGAATTTGAGAAACAAGGCAGAGGATCATAGGGGAAGAGAGGAAAAAATGAAACAAGACGAAACCAGAGGAGACAAACCATAAGAGACTCTTAATCTCAGGAAACAAACTGAGGGCTGCTGGAGTGGTGGGGAGTGGGAGGGATGGGGTGGCTGGGTGATGGACACTGGGGAGGGTATGTGCTATGGTGAGCGCTGTGAATTGTGTAAGACTGATGAATCACAGACCTGTACGCCTGAAACAAATAATACATTATATGTTAATAGTAAAAAAATAAAATAAAAATTTAAAAATTTAAATAAGTAGATGAAGTATGTTACATTCACACAATGGAATACTATCCAACTATAATACAGAATGAGAAAACTCCTCTAAAAGAAAACAAAACAACTCCAGTGACCAACCCTCCTTACCCCAAGTCACTGGATCCAGAAGCTTTGGGAGTGGGGCCTAAGTAGGGAAATTTTTTAAAAGATCCCTAAGTGATTCGAATGTAAACCAAATAAGAATCAGTGGTTTCAGGAAAGATTCAGTCCAGTGGTCGACAGTTACAAAACTGTATGTTAACTGCTCCCTATAAAATGGATAGGCGCAGGGTGCCAGGAGGTTCTTTCTCCAACTTCAACTTGGAGGCAACAGAGGAAGACTTCCTGCACGGGGCATCCATGCTGAAACATGATGCATGAGTGGGAATTAGCCAGGTGAATGTGGGTGAGGAAGAGATTATAAAGAGGACAGAAGTTTATGCAAAGCTGGGAGGCGCAAGCACATTACGCACAGCCCTGAGGATACCGGCAGGGGCTGAACTTAGTTCAATGGGACTGGAAAACACAGAACAAAGTGATGACTGATGAACTGTGAAGCGGAGCTGATTCATAGAGGATCGAGTAAATCAGGTTCAAAACATGAAATGTTCATTTATCAATAAAATAGGGAACAAAATTTAGTTTAAATTCCTAACAGTTTTAATTCGTTTTTAATAACAGCATTACCATATATATGACAAAATAGTGCATATAAAAGACATTTATTCTACAGACAATGTTTGTTTTGTGACTGGGTCTGAGATCTCCTTGCAATATATCCACGGTGAAAACAACCAGAATGGGTACTTTCCATGGATTTCAATAACTGGGATTTCTTTTACTTCATCCCAAACTGATGAAGGCATTTCAGTATTGTGGATCAAAAAGTGGGAAACAAAATGCTACATTCCAGTGACTTTTTTCACAGAATATTTTAACAGAATATAACCAAATATAATTGTTTCAAATTCTCTTTTTAATTGAGAGATTAAAAAGAGAATCCTACTATGGATATACCACGCTTAGTGGTCTGAGGGATAGAAACATGAGGAATGGATATTAGCCCTGCTTTCAAGGCATTTACAATCTAGTAAGGGAGACAATACATCTGAATAGATAACAAGCCAGGAGGCACTGGGGTGGGGGAATTGGTTGAGAATGGAGGGAGGAATGAAAGAAACAAAGTGCTAAAGGAAAGAAAGAAACCCACATACTCAGTGGTCAGAAACTGAACTGGGGACTCTCACATTTTTTTTTTAAATGCTATAAGAGATTGAGTTCAAAGAGATTATTCTGTGAGAAGTGGCTCATGAGTTTAGCCTTGAAAAACTTGGGTTTTTCACAGTGAGAGACAATGAAAGAGCTTTCTAGGCAACAGGAGTGTAGGGGCAAAGGCAAAATGCTTCATTGCTGAAGAAAGTTCAGGCTGCCTGTGCACAGGGTTGGGGAATGAAGGGTGAAGGTGGGCTCTGAGCCCAGGCTGCCAGATCCTGACTCTAGGCTAAGGACTCTAGGCTTAAATGGGGACAGAAAGGACCCGGGGTTTCAGTCTCAGATCCATCTAGTATTAGCTGTAAAGCAGCCTCATCTGGAGTACAACTTTTCCTACCCTCACCTGGAGGTATAAAAACAGTGCCTACTCAGGGCGCCTGGGTGGCTCAGTTGGTTAAGCACCTGCCTTCCGCTCAGGTCATGATACCGGGGTCCTGGGATTGAGTCTCACATCAGGCTCGCCGGGGGAGTCTGCTTGTCCCTCTCCCTCTGGCCCTCCCATGTGTTGGACATGCTTTCTTCCTTTCTCTCTCTCTCTCTCTCTCTCATAAATAAATAAAATCTTTTAAAAAACAATAATAACAGTGCCTACTCTGGAGTCACTCTGAGGATTAAAGGCAATAACTCATCTACAGCACATAGGACAGTACAGCACAAGAAGTTCAGCAGCTGCTGCTGTTATTAATTTCATTATTATTAACTATATAAGCCACTCAGGAATTTTGAGCAACACCATGACAGCACTTAAAGAATTCACCTGACTGTGCTATGCAGGAGAGCCTGAGGGAGGAATGTCCACCTATAAGTAATGTTAGGACAGGGTGCAGAAGTCCCTAAGACCCCTGAGCGAACATGGTGCAGGGGCAACAGGAAAGAATTGATGTGAAAGGTGCTGAGGAGGAGAAAGCCAAGAGCTGGGGTAAGCATGAACATGGCCTGAACACTAGTGATTTGGAACTCAAGAGGGAATTTTCCAGAAGAGAGGGCTAAGAAGCTGATGAATAAGATGTAGACAGAAAAGAAATTCACAGGGAACTACAAACAAGTCTCAATTATGCATGGAAGCCTCTTTCAACTGAACAGCTTCCATCTTCCTTTGTGTGCACACCCCCATTACTTCTGTGGGTATTCTAGGTTGGAGGGCTCCCCAACCCTCCCTGGAGTACTCCTGAAATGGAATTAACAATTAAGAAAACATCGTACTTCCCAGAAGCACGTTATAAATAAAACTGGATTATTCAGACCCTCAAGTAAGGGAAAAACCTTATACTACCTCCTAAAACTGGAATGGAAGTAGAAAAAAAGGATCTCAAATTCCTTTCCACTCCTATTTTGCTATTAGCCCTTTAGGTGGTAACCATGAAACGCTTATTTAACTTCTCCTTGCCCTCAGTTTCACTACAAGAATACAAAGAGCTGAAATGTAGTTATTTTACTAAAGGGTTGCTGCAGAAGTGTTTAGAATTAGCCGTGGTTTCTTTTCTTTTCTTTTCTTTTTTTTATGGAAACAGAAACTAGCTGGCTTTCCAGCACTTTCCTTAAGAGGCATACAGCATTACGGTGTTCAGAATTCATTTACCACAGTGGGTAAAACCCATCCGATTTCTCTCTAGATTTAGGTGAAAGTTTCAATTTAAGTGAAAGAATTTCCTTTGCTCCTTATTAAAAGTCCCCCATCGGGGCGCCTGGGTGGCTCAATCATTAAGCGTCTGTCTTCAGCTCAGGTCATGATCCCAGGGTCCTGGGATGGAGCCCCATATCAGGCTCCCTGCTCAGCGGGGAGCCTGCTTCTCCCTCTCCCATTCCACCTGCTTGTGTTCCCTCTTTCCTGTCTCTCTCTCTGTCAAATGAATAAATAAAAATCTTAAAAAATAAAAATAAAAATAAATAAATAAAAGTCCCCCATCTACCAAGCCCACAAACCATAAACTCAACCACAAAAATCAATGGCAGTAAGAGTCTCAACAATACAGGGGAGCCTGGGTGGCTCAGTCATTAAGCGTCTGCCTTCAGCTCGGGTCTTGATCCCGGGGTCCAGGGATCGAGCCCCGCGTCAGGATCCTGGGGTCCAGGGATCGAGCCCCGCATCAGGCTCCCTGCTCTGCGGGAAGCCTGCTTCTCCCTCTCCCACTCCCCCTGCTTGTGTTCCCTCTCTCGCTGTGTCTCTCTCTGTCAAATAAATAAATAAAACCTTTAAAAAAAAAAGAGTCTCAACAATTCAGAAAATAGTACAACTAGACGCTTGATATTAGCTGCGATAAGTTTACAGCCCAACCTCATGTGCTTTTAATGTATTGTATCACTGGACTCTATCATAAGTTAACAACTAATTAAATAGTGAGAGCAGGAGAGATTTCCATGTCGTGGAAGGAGCTAAAGATTCAGAGTCAGAAAGAACTATTAACAAAAATCAAGCTCAGCAATTTATTATTGACTGGGGGCAAGTTCTTGAACCTAGGCTGCAGTTTCTTGATATGAAAAATGAACCTCAAGACACTGCCTATAAGATGGTGAAGATTAAATGAGATAATGCAAACTTTGGCAGCCTGGTAGTATCTGTCCTACAATGTAACTATTAGCTAGTACTGAAACTGTATCTCAATAATGATAAAGCACCAAATATTCTTTTGACTAAGCAATAGTTTTTATTACAAATAAAGCTAAACATCTATTGATTGTAATAGTGAAAACCACATTTTAGTTTCTTGGAAGTGGTCCAGCACAACAGAAAATGAACTAGAATTTTAGTTCTGCCAGGATAATCTTGGGGAAATTGGTTAAGCTGCTAGAGCCTCAACTTCCCATCTGCTTAGAAATACCTAGCTAATAACAAGACTATGATAATGTTTAATGAGGTAATCTATATAAAGTTCTAGCACATATCCTGTTCTTAGTAGGTACTCAATCTATAGTAGTTATTGGTATTTGTTAATTTTCCCAATAGAAAAAAAAAACGGATAAATAAGCATGAAAATCAAAACCAGGTATGAAACCACCATTCTTCATATTTTACAGAGTTTTTATTCATTTATTCCATAATTTTTTCTTACAGACCTACTGTGTGTCAGGCACTGTTGTTGACTTTGGGGATGGAGTGATGAACAAGACAGATAAGGTCTCTGCTTTCCTGGAACTTCCATTCTAGTGGGGGAAGACAGATAATAAACAGCCCAAGGAGATAATTTCAGAGAGAGAGTGCTATGAGGAACACCAAACAGGGTGGAGGGCCAGCAAGTTGGGGGGGGGGCGGAAATGGTCATTTAGCTAGGGTGTATTTCAGCCCAAGCCTGCCTGACTGGTGTCCTTTGGCCAGAAGGGGAAACCTCATCTGTAAGATGCTCAGACGTAGAGTGTGGATGATCAGAAGTCAGACCTACATTTTTACCTGTGTTAGGATCTCTTCTGCAGCTGCAGCTTAAAATATTTATAAACGCCCAACCCAGTTCTCAAACTGTGAGGGTCAGTGCAACATCTAGGGGGGAGGGGGGAGGGGGCTCCTGATGCACCTCAGCACAGTTCCCAGACACGTCAAAACCGACGACTTCAGAGCCCCCTCGGCTCAGGGTCCCGACTGAGACTGGTACTTTGTGAGACGGAGGAAGACGAGTACAAGTGTGCCGAAGGTGGCCGGAAAGTTGCATTAACGAAGGAGGGCGGCTTGCTCCGGTAAGAAATAAGTATCTGGACGATCTACCATAATGCCCTTCAGGGACTCTAGAAGCTGCAAACGTTTCCCAGGGCGCTGGGACGCCCAAGGGGCGTATGCCCCTGGCGGGGAAAACCGGGAGTGGGGCAAACCGAGCCAGGGGACGCAGGCGAGCCGGGCGCCTGCACGGCCAGCGTCGCCCAGGTCCCCCCAGCACGCCCCATCCCGCGGATGTGGTAAAGCCTCGCGCTCGGCCCACTTAGACAGGTTTCCTGTGCCTCCCGCCCCGGGGCCGCGCCTCTCGGCTGCCCAGGACAGCCTCTCCGCGCCGAATCCTCCGGGGCCCGGACCCAGGCCCCCGCGCTCGGCGCCTCCTCGCCGTCAATCCCGGCCAAACCGTCCCCTTCAGAGCAGCACCGCGGCCCTACCTCCCCGGAGCCTGGCGCGGGCCGCGACCGCAATCTCCCCTGCTCGGGGCTGCCCCACCAGCCGGTTCTTCCCTGGGCGGCAGGAGACAGACTCTGGTCCTACGGTGACTGGTGGCGCGCCCCAAACCGCAGCCCTTGCGAGCCCGCACCGCCTCTGGCCCCCACCACCCCAGAACCATTCTGGCGGGCGTCCCAGCGCTTACCTGCACGCTCCTACTTCTCCGGTGTGCGACTCCGGGCTTCGTCCACACACCCGGGAGGCGGCAAAGCCCGCTTCTCCGGTCCTCCCGCAACGCGCAGCCGACAGTTCCCGTGCCAGCCGCAGGAGCCCGAGGTGGGCACGGCCACTCGAGGAAGGACAGCGAGGCCCGAGCCCGCGCCGCGCACTGGCCGCCTTGCGCTGGGGTCCCCTGCACTGCCCTGCCTGGCTCGCCGGCGCTGCAGTCGCGCGGCCAGTTCCCGGTACTTTGCCCAGAACTTCTCCGCGCGCCGCCAGTAGATTAGCGGGAGGAGCAGCGCAAGGGGCGGAACGGGGAGGAGGAGCCTGTGGCCGCCCTGGGGGCGGAGCCACACCAGCGGGGCGGGGAGGGCGGCTGAGTGACCACACTCCCACCAATCAGGAGTCGACCCCGAGGAAGAAGGTGGAGCGATGTACTTGCAAGGAGCGAGCGGATTCCATGACGCAGTCTGGGCTGTTGGGACCCGGGTTCCCGGCAGGTGGGAAGGGAGGAGGGAGAGGAGAGCTGCAGCAGCGTCGCGAAGGGGCTCAATAAGTGTTCCTCGAGTGGCGTTTCCAGGCCGGGGAAGGAGGGAAGAGAGGGAGAACAGGGAGAAGTGAGGGCGGCGCGGGAGGGGCTGGTTTAAGGAGACGGTTCCAGGAGACACACGTGCGAACAGGCAGAGGACTCGACCTCTTGAGGAAGTCAGAGGCAAAGGGATTGAGAACGGAGGAGAAAAAAACGTAGTGAAGGCAGGGTTGCAGGCATCGGATGACGAAGGACAGATTCGGCGTGGGACACCCGCCCAAGACTGTGACCCTAACATCCAGAGAGAGTGGGTTCAGATTCGTGCCGGGGTCCCAGGAGAAGACTGAGGGGAGTGTGGTCGTTTTGTTCTATGCTGTTCATGTGCAAGAGGGAAGGGAGAAAGAGCATCATAGTTAACAACATGCCGGAGCTCCCTGATAGACAAGGAAGTGTCCCCGACTTAACTGACCACTCGCTCCTCCGCCTCCTTTGATCCTACCAAGAACGTAGCAACTGAGCACCTGGGCCAGTTTGGAGACTGCAGATGTGTCGAGTGCCGCAGATGGCTGGGTGGAAAGGGAATTAACATTTACTGAGCGCCTACTGTGTGCGCCTGGAGCAGATGTGGACTCGCTTCAGTGATAATGGCACACCAGGTTCCTGCTCTCCAGGAGCTGAGGTTTTAATGGGAAGCACACCATAAACAAGAACATATACAAATATATAAACAAACGAGTAAATACGGATGATCTATGAACACCGGGGTAATTGCTATGCGGAGGTTTCTTAAGTAGGCATCGGAAGCTGCGAAGTTGCCCTGACGGCCTCTTGGCGGAGGTGGCTTTTATGCAGGTTCCTGAACCAGGGAAGGGAGCTGCCACACCTCAGTCTCGGGAAGAGCGTTCCAGGCAAAGGAAATGGAAAATGCAAGGTATTTAACCTCCCCGAAGACCCAGCTAACCTACCTGACCGAGCTGAACAACGAAGTGTGGCTCGCCGGACTTGGTGCCCCACGCAGAAGAGAGGCTCCAAAATGTTAAATTCAGCGCCACATATCACTTGTGGCACTGGACGCATTTCCAGTCTCCCAACTGACCCCACACTGAGGTTTCTAAGTCTCTTGCCGGAGCCCCACTATTCACATTTCATTCATTGCGCTCCGTTTTCCGCTTTCTAGAACCATCCCTGTCGCGGAATGTCTGGGACTGTCAGTTTGGGATCCGGCCGGCGGCGAGCGAGGGCCGGGGGATGCGGACACGCTGCAGAATGAACTCGCCGGATGCTGCCCGCGTCGTACACACGGAGAACCTTAGTGGAGAAGATCTAAAATCTAAAGACTCGGAAATGCCTCAGTCATCGCCCCGCACCCGAGGAACGCCAGGTGGACGAACATGTCTGGCCGGCGCCCGGACCGCTCATAATGAATTCAAGGAAGCACCTTGCCCACGCCCAGCCCGGAATGCCTGAGCAGCTCAGACTTTGTTTTCCCAACCCTTCCTCCATGTTTCGGTAATTCCTCTCTGGGAGAGAAGCTCGCTCTTTCCTCGCCTTCCTACAAGCCCTTTTTTCTTTCTTTTTTTCATTTCCACTCTCCACCTCCCACTCTCCACCCTCTTTCATTAGCGTTGTTTGGTTTGTTGTGTTTTTGTTTTGTTTTTTTCTGCAGGAGACAAGCCTTAAATCCTAAAGGAAGTTATTTGCATAGGACTGTATTGTTGAAACTAGCAAACCGTTCTTGGCTTTTTCTTCTGTTTCTTCCAAATAACCAAGTGTGTCTATTTGTTTTTTCTATCTGTACTTGAGGCAGTTAATTTGACAGGATGAGAGAGTTAATTCATATGCATGTTGTGCCTTGCCTCCAAGAAAAAAAGGAATTGTACTGTGCCTTTTCATAGTTTCATTTCCTCTTCTCCTAAATAAGCTTCCAGGCTCACCAGCTCCTAAAAACAAAAGGAAAAAAAAATTAAAGTTGAATCCCATGCAGAGCTCATTATTCTTGAAAAATCTCATTAATGTCCTAAATTAGCTTTCTCCTCAGAGTTTTATTTTAAAGCAAGGACCTGAATGTCTACTCTGGTGGAGATCAGTGGTTCTATAGTACGAGTTTCTGAAAACCCTCTTTGAACTGTTGAACAAATACTTTTTATCTTTGGAGACATACCCATCACGGTGGGAATTGTTCAGAGTTGGCTGAATGTTCTAAGCTTCCGAAATTCATAATAGGTAAGCAGATGTTTCTCAAGTGTACATGTTTTTGATGGTAAAGGAAGCTGATGGTAATAGAATGTCACGGTGGGGAACTCCAGAGGCCTCTAGAAGCAGACTACCTGGGTTCCTGTCCCGTCATGACCACTTCCTGATTCTGAGAGCACCTTTCTCTATTTTCTCATTTTCTTCGTGTGAAGTGAAGGCATTGGACGAGATCAGGGGTGACATAGCTTGGCTTATTTGCTGCCGCTCCCCTCCCTGCCTCATGCCAGCCATCACTATTAAGTCAAGGCTGTCTTTCCTACTGAGTCCAAACAGGGCCTCAAAATCCTTCTCAACACAGTGTTTTAAGAAGCTATTACTGGGGGCACCTGGGTGGCTCAGTGGGTTAAGCGTCCGCCTTCAGCTCAGGTCATGATCCCAGGATCCTGGGATCGAGCCCCACATCGCACCCCCTGCTCAGCGGGGAGCCTACTTCTCCTTCTCCCTCTGCTGCTCCCCCTGCTTGTGCTCTCTCTCTCTCTCCGTCAAATAAATAAATAAAATCTTAAAAAAAAAAAAAAAGGAAGCTATTACTGATAGATCGGTATCCACATGTAGGTGATACAGAATTACCATGCTGGGGCTATATGAACTTAAAGCCACTTTAAGATTAAGATCTTAAATCATACGATTAGAGCTTCAATCTTCTAGAACGGTGGCTACAAGACAAATGTAATGAGAAGGAACTATAGTTCATCACCTCATCGATCCCTTTTATGAGGGAGGTGGAGAGAGTTCGTTCCAGCATCTTCTCTGTAATCATATAGCCCCTGAGTGGTTAGACGCAGGCCTCCTACCCTCTTAATGTGTCCTCTTTTTGCCACTGCCACTATGAATGGGGGGGTGGAGGAAACACTTGTCTGAACCGATGATAAAACCCTCCCCATCCTGTACCCATTTTTCTTTCCCCTTCATCTGGAATATGAATCAAAGTGCTTAGTCGCATAGGAACACCTTGTCAGCATTCTTTCACAAAAGTATTAGTCCTCATGACTAAGGGCTGCACAGGAATTCACCAGTTCCTCTACTAAATATAGATTGACGGGCTCCTTTTTAAAAGGATCCATTCTTAGCAGACACTTTAAGAGATCCAAAGATGAATCAGCGCGTGTCCCTGCCCTCAGTACTTTTACAGTTTCATATATTGGGCAGATCAGAAATGGATATAAATAACTCCTATACAAGCTAAAAAATAGAAATTGTGCTGAGAGGGGTACCAAAAATGTATTTAGAGAAGGGTGAAATTATTTGGGGAATTGGGAGCAAAGAGTCACTTCCTGCATGTCTTTGTTGACAGTTTTAACTTGTTGATCAAAAGTTCTTATCGCAGTCAAGTTATCCTTGTCGCAGGAGTTGCACCGCTGTTAGGCTTCCGGGTTTAGACAGAGTTCCTGCTTAGTGTAAGCAGATACTATCAGTGCAACGAAAGGTCACAGTTCATTCTCACTCTCACATAGCATCTTTCATCAGATGTTTAAAATTTCTGGGTTGTTCTAGAGGAAGATGCTCATCTTTAATGACAACAGTCTAGCTTTCTTTAGGCATTTGACAGAGCCAGTTTTTTAGCACATCATACTGTGGGAGCACAGGCTACTTGTAAGAAAGGAACATAAAAAGAGTATAGGGACACTAATGTCACATACGATGAACCATGAAACATATTTCCTTCTGGACTAAACTAGCTCGAAAGTCAGGCTGATCGTTCTATTATCCTTTAGGGACTCTCTTCATAGCACACAGACATCGTGTAGCCTTCTTTTTGGTAAATATTAAGTATAATATTTACAGCCCACACGTATGAAGCATTTAGGTAGCAGCCATTGCCCAACTGGGCTGCTAAGATTACTGTCACTCCTGCCACCATCAGGAGGCCGCCTGTCAAACCAGAAGGGCTCCACAGGGGGCGCCTGGGTGGCTCAGTTGGTTAAGCAACTGCCTTCGGCTCAGGTCATGATCCTGGAGTCCCGGAATCGAGTCCCGCATCGGGCTCCCTGCTCAGCAGGGAGTCTGCTTCTCCCTCTCCCGCTCCCCCCTCTTGTGCTCTCTCTCTCTCTCTCAAATAAATAAATAAAATCTTTAAAAAAAAAAAAAAAAAAGAAGGGCTCCGCAGGACTGGCTGAACCACACCCCTCCTGCCACAGGCCACAGCGGCAAAACGTATGCCTCGGATCCTGCTTCTCCTCTATTACCTCATTTCCCAGTTCATGCCTTGCGTGAATGGATTCGACCGGTACGTTCCAAATCGCCTTCACTAATCTAACTGCAAGGAGGGCTGGGAAATGCGATTTTCGGCTTTTAGTCTTGGCAGTAAGGGACGTTAGAAGGAGGTTGGGTTAGAATTTGAGTGAGCCGAGCCACAGCATCCACCATGCCTTTTCCTGCAAAGCTCCAACAAGTGTGTTGGCAGATAAAAAGCTTTTTATGTTACATCCTCTCTGATGTGTTTCAGTAGTTACAGAGTAACCCAGAAGACCTAGTCCTTCACCAATCCCCCTAAATCCCCATCTCAGTCTCCACCAGCGACAGCACTGTAGTCTAAACCACCATCGTTTCTTGCCTATATTTAGTTGGGTGCTCATTTTATATTCCCTCCTGGATTATAAACGCTTTTTCTTATTCTTCTTGCATGTCTTCCTTTCACATAGCACAGTGTTCCTCACACAAAAGCTGTTTTATCACTTGTTTATTGAACAAATGCATAAACATATTTTTCCCAAAACTACAATCTAAATTGGTTTAGCAAGGTAGTAAAAGTTCTTTTTGTCTGCTAGAAAACTTTGGCTTCAAGTAAGAGAAAACCAATTAAAAATCACTTAAACAAGAAGGAGATGTATTATCTCATATAACAGGAAGTCTGCAGATAGCGTGACCTTGGTGTTGGTTCATTCAGTAGTTCAAGCATGTCCTCAATAGACCTAGGTTCTGTCTGTCTGCTCTGCCAAGTTCACCATGAGGTTTCCTCCTCAGGCTGGATGTGATGCACATACAGCAGCTACCAATATCATGTTCAGAGGCAGAAAAAAATATCCCTCCCTTGAGTCACATTCTGTAAGTGAAGAAACTTCTCCTACAAGTCCCCCAGCCAGGGGATCTTCATGTTTCGTTGGCCAGAATTGGGACACATGCCCATGATGCCCATTCACACTTAAAGCTGTTACCAGCCAACTGTTGGCCATGATTGATTTAGACTACAGGTTCATACCAGAAAAACGAAACGAAACAAAAAGCTGGAGTTCAATTAGCAAATATTATAGACTGTGTTATCTTTCCCCGGTATCTGCTTTCCTTCACCAAGAGAGAATTATACTCCCCTTCCTCCCACCCATAACCCCATCCCCACCACCCACTGAAGTCAGTCTTGGCCATATGACCTACTTACTTGGGCCAATAAAATGATAGTAGAGGCTTTAAGAGCCAGTCCTTGCTTTGCTTTGCTAATATCCTCTCTAGCATAGGCACCAGCACCATTGCAGTCAGAAACGGCTCCATCTGCCTGCCTCCTGGGGTGAGAAAAGATAAAGATGCAGGAGTATGGACCCAACTGAGCAGAAGTGCACTCTTAGCACAAATGAGATATAAACTTTTGTGGTTATATCACTGAGATTTTGGAATTGTTACTGTAGCATATCTTAACCCATTCCTACTCTTACAGCAGAAAAAAATGAGAAATAGACATTGAGAAAGCAGCCTAGAGCGTTGCCATATTTCCTTTCCTTCCTAATAGAAGAGAAAACCCATCTGAACATAGAAGTGACACGACACACCTGACTTCGGTGTGTCAAAGCAGTCCCTTGCGCCCTCACTCAGGCAGCTGCCTTCCCAGCTCTCCAATCACCCGCCATGGCATCACCACCCTTCCCTTCACCGGAGCTCACACCATTTGTTCTGAATCTTCAATCTCTTCCAATTTGCTATCAATTTTTCATACAGGGGACTTGCAGGTACATTGTTGCTTCTTCATCAGCCCAGCCACCTCGCAAGGGTAACTCAATTCCAGCACAAGTATCCATTCTGGTCTTCCTGCTTCCATGCAAATCTACTGGGCTCAGACATGCTGCCATGCTCTTCTTTGTTCACACACCCCCCGCCCCCCGCCCACCACCACTATCCCCACATGATTCTACTGCGTGAGAAATAGCCCTCAGAGGCCCTTACTAGCTGACTTATCCTCTGCAAACTCATAGCTCATTACTTTTAAAAAGATACTCTGTGGCAGGTCCTTGTAAGGCCATACTTATTTCCAATACCTAATGCTAAGTTTTGATGGAAATGCATCAATGTGGGATCATAATTATTCCTGCCCTCTTACCCAGAAAATACCACAGTTTCACTGTTAAACTTTCGCTTATGATTCAGGGTCACTATTTCTTACATTGATTATTGAAGTGATACAATGATGACCTTAAGAATTACTGAGGTCTATAAGATTATCCACCCTGATGCAAACTGACTCCTGATACTTTTTGAGTTCTCATGTATCAAAAAATAATAAAACAATAATAACAAGGATTTCTTGAACTTGGACCATGTTCCAAGCACTATTCTAAATGTTTAATTCTCATTTAATCCTAAGAGTCCTATGAGATAGGTACTATTCTCATCGTCATTGTGGAGAGTGTCAAAAGTCAGGGAAAACATGAATGTTCCTGGCAGCATTATTTATAATAGCCAAAAAGTGGAAACAACCCAGATGTCTTTCAGTTGATGAATAGATATACAAAATTTAGACTACCTATCCAATGGAATATTACCTAACCATAAAACGGAGTGAAGTACTGATAATACGCCTAATGTGGTTGAAACTTGAAGAAATCTTATGCTAAGTGAAAGGAGCCTTTTACAAAAGGCCACCAAAAGAATTTTAAGATTTCATTTTTATGGAATGTCCAGAACAGCTCAATCCATAGAAATCCATAGGGTGCAGATCTGTGGTTGTGAGGGGCTAGGGGGAAGGCAGATTGGGGAGGAGCTGCCTAATGAGTATGAGCTTTGACTTTGGAGTGATGGGAATGTTTTGGAAGTAGATAGAGGTGGTAGTTGGACAACACTGTGAGTATTCTAAATGCCACTGAATTGCTCACTTTAAAATGGTTAGATTTTTGTTATGTGAATTTCACCTCAATCAATTATTTAATTTTTAAAAAGTCAAGGGAGAGGGAAAGAGGAGGCAACATTTAAAAAATGCTGCCCAGAGGGGCTCCTGGGTGGCTCAGTCAGTTTAACCTCTGTGGTTAAATGCCGTCAGGTCCGCTTGGGTCATTAGCTCCTGCGCAGCAGGGAGTCGGCTTCTCCCTCTGCCCCTCCCCCAGCTCATGCTTGCCCCCCTCTCGCTTTCTCTCTCTCTCAAATAAATAAATAAAATTAAAAAAAAAATGCTGCCTAGAGAAACAAATCCTAAAATAAAGAATGTAATTTTCCCAAGGAAGGCTTTGATGTCCATTGAGAGCAGGTTTAGTGGAGGCTAAAGATAGATTTTTTTTTAAATATAAAGCAAGAATAAATGTACTCTAAGCAATGAGGAAAGCATATGGACTTCGTGACATCCCTTTTGACTGTACAGGGACCTCTGTGCTTAATTTTTACATTTGTTTTTTTTTTTTTTCCTGGGTTCCAGAAAGTTGGGATTATTAGATAACCAATCCTTGGATACACAGTTCCTTCTTCTGGGTAAATTTCTTGTACGTATATTTCAACGTTACACCCTTTAAAGGCCCCGAATGGACTCCCTGTCTCCACTGGTCCCCTGCTGCCTGGGGCCATGCTGTGTACATCAAAGGCCATCAGCCGCGCATTTCCATTCACCGCAGCTGCAGCTGGATCTGCCCTCCCCGTGAATACAGCTGCAGCCAGCTCTCTGGCCGTTCCTTAGTGAGAACAAACAAGTCACACAAAAGCCAGGAGCCTTCTGAAGTTGTCATTCCCAAAGTTGGATGGCAGCGAGCTGCCTCTCGATGCCTGAAGCAGCCAGGTTCTGTGCCTGGTGGGCTCTGCCACAGATGAGAGGAAATAGGGGAAGCATGGACCTCTCAGGAGCATATCTGACCCCAGATCATTTGGCTCCTGGATCTGTCCCGAGCCCCCTGAGAGCGATCCAGTTGGTAAAGAAGTGCTCTGAGAGATTCCAGGGTGTGGCCCCAAGTTCCAACTTCTGAAACACCTAGGCTGGATGAGAGACTCACTTCAAAGGCATCTCTGAGAACCACATAGTAGAAATCAAAGCTTCAGCAAATAAGTCCCTGAGGACAGTCATCCTCAGCTTCCTGCCTGCTCATTGTTCGTTATTCATTTTTATTTCCCTTTCTTAGAGTGTTTTTTTTTTGTGGTTGTCTAAAATGACATTCTTCTGAAGTTTTGTCCAGGGATGGCCTTCAAGCTTCAGATAATGATTGTATATATTTCTACAGTATCTATCTCTCCAGCATAAAAAAGCTTGGTCTAAGTCTTCAAAACGAACTTGAATTTTCCAAGTAAGTTATGACCTGAGGTTAGGTGCCAATTAATGGTTAAGGAGAGGGGGAAAAAATGGTTTGTAATTAATGTCAGTCGGTTGGTCCCTACTTCCAGCTCCCTCATGGTTTTCTTAGACTTGTTTTCCATAAAAGGTAAAAAGAGTCTCCCACTTGTTTGATTGCCTTTTCCTGCCCATAATCCAGAAAATTATTTTTTGTATAGCAAACTACATTCTATAGTTATCTCAGCTGGAGTGCTATTACTAATAATGTAAAAGTTCCAACCATGTCAAGCATCAAGTTTTGTAAGCATTTGGCTTAGAGTCTTTTCCTTCGGCTAACAGCTGCTCCTTCCGCACCAAGGACCCCCGAGACCACCTCCACGTTGGAAGATTCGTTAGGAGGACGCACAGGACTCAGCACACACAGTGATACTCATGCCTATGGTTTATTCCAGCAAAAGGATACAACGCAAAACCGGCAAAAAGAAAAGACACGTGGGGTGAAGTCTGGAGGAAACCAGGCACAACCTTCTAAGAGCCCTTGCCCCATGGAGTCACACAGGATAAGACATGCTTAAGTTTTCCAACAATGAGTGTTGCGACAACCCAGTGAAGTGCTGCCAACTAGGGAGGCTAAGTGTCCAGGGTTTTTCCTGGGGGCCGGTTCCATAGGCACCCTCTGCCTAGCATATGCTACCCTTCCAGACTCCCAGGAGGCAAGCAGGTGTTCACCATTAGCCACATTGTTTGCACAAACACTTCAGGCACAGTGAGCCACTCAGCAGTTAAGGAATTATGGGAACCTTGCTTACATCGAAGTCCCCAGATGCCAGCCAACACTCAGTCTTGTGAGCAGGACTCTCACAGAATAGTAGTCTGAGGCCTGTCATTCACTCTTCCTCACATCTTCTCTACACTTGAAGCGTGGCTTGCCTATCTACAAACTTCCTTAAAATAATGAGCTATATTCTTTGCTTCTCAAGAGTTGACTGAGCAGGTGCATTTCCAAGGATCTCTTTCCTGTCTTGGCTACGTATTCGTGGTAGGACCCACACATCTGCTTTCAGGGAAATGAAGCAACATTTTGCTGGGAAATGTGTGTTGTTAGACTGAGGGAGCTGGTGTGAAAGCCCTTCTAGGTCTGTTCACAGAATACCCAAGGCATGTTAGTGAGGCTGTGGTCAAATCAGATAATTATGAGTCCATGTCTTCACTATCTTATTTTTTTAAGAACCTTACCCTTCAATGGCATATATAATCTTCACATCCAACTTCTCTGTCCTCTTGTCTGCCAGCAGTGTCATTAGCCATCATGAAATATAAATCCAAGTGGTCATGCGTTTTTAAGCACTTACCCTTATTTTAATAACAAGCAAGTAAATAAGTCCACTGTTGCCTTTGCTTATAGAAGGAGAAATCACATTTTCAAACAATGTTCACAATAGAGAAATGAAGACCTCATAATGTCAGCAAACATGTAGGGACATCCAACAGTGTCATGGCAGGGACTTTGGCTAAGTCGATGTAGAAGGTGTTGCCCCTGGTTTAGGAAGAGGATGATTAGTAGCGATCGTATGGAGCCTTTCCTTCAACGTGGTAGTGGGTTTGATTTATTTTCTCAAGTATGATGATGGATTTGTGTTGTTCAAGCTGTAGGTTGGGAGTGACAAGAACAGAACGTTCTTCACTCTGCAATGAAAAATCAGTATCTTGGCTTTGCATGGTGCCTTCAATTCCCAACCGAGTGGACCATTGCTACGGATTGAATCATATCCCAGAAAATTCATGTGTTGAAGTCCTAACCTCCAGTACCTCAGACTGTGGCCGTATTTGGAGATAGGATCTTTATCAAGTTAAAATGAAGTCATTATGATGAGTCCTAATCCAATATGACCAGTGTCCTTATAAAAAAAAGGGGAATTTGAACACAGATACACACACAGGGAGCAAATCCAGGCAGAGATTGGGGTGATGTGCCTCGGAGGAATGGCAGACTGCCAGTAAGCTGCCAGAAGCTAGGAGACAGACTTGGCACAACTTCTCCTTCACAGCTCTCAGCAGGGACCAACCCTGCTGACAAATCGATCTCAGACTTCTGGCCTGCAGAACCGTGAGACAATAAATATCTGTTGGTTAAGCCACTGTGTTGGTGGTACTTTGTTACGGTAGCTCTAGCAAACTAATAGGACCAGTCATCCAATTCAGCAAAGGTGTGCAGAGCCCTGAAAAGGCCGAGAAGAGGATTAGGTGCTGTGGTGGAGGAGCTCACATCTGGTAGGAGAGGCAGCAGACACAGGGCGCCCACTGGCTGGCAACTCCCAACTTGGTTATATCTGGTTTTCAGAAGGAGCCCTCTCTCCCCAGAAATGGTAATCTATAAATAGCTTATACTGTTAGGTTTAACTAAAAAAAAACACTTAGTAAGACTAATCATCAAAATTGCTTGAGGTTCTAATCCATGCATAATATGAATGACCACAAACATTTTGCGAGGCTTCCCACCTGAGTCACGTCTCATTTCATCTCACGGACACTCTGCAAGATAGATCCCGATGTATCCTCATTTCTCAAACTAGGAAACTAGGGTTCAGACGTGTCACCTCTTACCCCAGGTCCTGCGTTTTGCATGTGGCAGTACCCAGCACGCCTCCAACAAACTTAACTCCTGCCCGTGTTTCAACACGGGTGGTCTGTGGCCCCCCCCCACATCAGAATCACGTCGGTCACTTTGTAAGATGAAGAGTTGGGGGCCCAGTCCCAGAATTACTGACTTAATTAAGCTTGCTCCTGAAAAATCTTGTTTGTCTGTTAACACAAATTCTCCTGGTGATGCTGATTGATAAGCGTTATTAATGCAGCCCCTGAACTCTGCTGCCTTTGAAGAGCCTCTCTGCACTTAGCCTGTTAGAATCAATGGAGTAGCTTCTAAAACTCCCAACCTCCCCTCCCCACCTGAATCGGAGTTCCCAGGAGCAGATCTAGGGAATCCTTTCTAAATATGCTACAGGTGATTTGAATGGACGACCCCCCCCCCCCGCAGTTGAGAACTGCTGTTGGGGTGTCCATGCTCTTAATTCAAAATGTTGAACTCGGTCTTAAAAAATAAAAGGCAAATCTAAACAACAGCCAAACAATCTTTTAATAGCTACAACTTTAAGCCATCTGAAGGTAGAAGGAGGTTTCTGATGGAGGAACAAGGACCGTGAAATCAGTGGGCACGGGGTGGGGGTAGGGGGGCGGGGTAGAAGTCAAAGAGGGAACTACTAATATATTAAAAGGCCTAAGAGCGAAAGAGGGAAACTCAGGACAAGATGTTCTGACTTCACAATTAGCCTTAAAATGACTTCTGGAAATGCTGTTCAATATCCAAAATGCACCAGACAGCCGCTACAGCAGAGAATTATCTGGTCCAAAATTATGTGGTCAATAGTGCTGAGGTTGAGAAACCCTGGTTTAAACACTAGTTCTATCATGGCCTTGAGATTAACTCCTCTGAACCTCACTCAATCTTCCCCTATGAAAAATGGGGAGAATAAAACCTATGGCACAGTAGTAATAGCTAAAACACTTAAGAAGAGCCTACTCTGGGCCAGGCCCAGGAAACCAAGATAAAGAAGTTGGCCTTCAGAGAGGTTGGGGACCAGGTCAAGTTGCATAGCTAGTGAGTGCATGAGCAGGATCAAACACCATCCCTTACATCAAGGTGCCTCCAAGCCTCCACCTTGGGCATAGGGCTCCCTGGACTATTCGGCTGTACCTCATCATTTCCTCCCTGAGAACTGATCAGAATACTATACATCCATTGGCAAAAATTTGTTCATCTGGATAAAGCTGAGGTGTCAAAAAAAAAAAAAAAAAGTTGTAGCCAGAAGCCAAGAATGCCCAAATATCTCCAGAGGGTTCTGATGCGTTGCCATCAGTGGATAATAGTCTTACTGGAGGTAAATAGACAAACAATCTAACGTCACTTTTCCAGGAACAAAAACCCTGACTCTAGCTTTTCAGAATCTTAGGGTGTTTAAGATTTCCAACACCATGCTCTTTACTGCTGCCAAACCATAGCTAAAGTGCTTTAGTTGGAAGCTTCTTACCCAAATGAGTTTCTTTGACAGAAAATGATGGCTCTATAAACGTAAGTACCAAAGATCTTGTCTTTTTCTTTGGTGGATATATATTTCCATTGCTTTTCTGTCTTCGAAACTGCAACACTTATTTTTTATCCTGAGAAGGATGTTGTGAACATAAGTTACTAAATTCTAATTTATTTAAAGACTTTACTTATTTGAGAGAGAGAGAGAGAGAGAGAACAGCAGGCAGAAGCAGGCTGCCCGCTGAGCAGGGAGCCCAACGCGGGGCTCCATCCCAGGACCCCAAGATCATGACCTGAGTCGAAGGCAGCCTCTTAACTGAGGCACCCCTCAAAATTCTAATTTAGATATCAGATATGGCTCTAACTCAGGACATATTACCCAATTTTCCTGGGTTTAGTTAATCCAGATTTATAGAAAATAACACTCTCAGTTGGAAGTGATAATCACAGCCAATTATTACATGTGTATGATATCCCGTGTGCTTGACATGTACTATCATTCCCATTTTCCAGTTGAGGAAACTGAGACTCAGTTTCCTGACAATGGCTTGCCTAGTCACAGAGATAGGAAATGACAAAGTGAGCATTTAAAACTGGGGCTCTCTGAATCTGAAGCCTGACATCATGCTCCTACCCCTCCACCCCCACAATGACAAGTGTGATGCAAACACAGTGACCTACCATGACAGCTTCAAAGAAGAAAAGAAAATTCCAGAACTAGGGTTAGTCATATGATCTTTAGGATGGGATTTTGGTTACTTTGCAGGAGGCAAAGGGTGGTTAGTAAGCAAAGTAGGGAAGGGGCTCCTGGGTGGCTCAGTCGGTTAAGCATCCAACTTGATTTCAGCTCAGGTCATTGTCTGAGACTGAGCCCCATGTGGGGCTCTGTGCTCAGTGGGGAGTCTGGTTGAGATTCTCCCTCTCTCTCTCCCACTGCCCTTTCCCCTGTGCATATGCTCTTTCTCTTTCTCTCAAATAAATAAGTAAAATCTCAAAAAAAAAAAAAAAGAAGCATTTCCAATCCTTGTACCCATTTCTTGAAAACCCTTCAAGTTGCCCTAATTCACAGCATGTATTACACTTTTCAGGCTATTCTGGGATCTCCAATATGCTACATCACAAAACTTTCTCCAGCCCCAGCCTCACTCCTGTGGTTGTTGGCAGGCCTCAGCCCTTTGCCACCTGGCCTCCCTGCAAGGTTGCCTCAGGACATGGCAGCTGGCTTGCCCCAGGGTGAGTGATCTAAGAGAGTGAGAGACAGTGTGTCCAAGACAGAAACCAAATCCTTTTTATAACCTAATCTTGGAAGTGACATCTCATCACTTCTGTCCTATTCTGTTCATTAGGAGAGAATCAATAAGTCTAGCCACACTCAGGGACAAGGGATGACACAGGACATGAATGCCAGTAGGCAGGGATCATCAGGGGCCCTCAGAGGCTGCCTTCCTTATTGCTTTAAGTTATAGTACAGTATTCCAAAGTTTGGACAGACTATGATTTTTTTAAACGATCAATCATGATTTCTCGTTTATTTTCTTGAATTTTCTTTTTACTTCCTGCTTTTTATTTGATTGGTTCTACTTTTTTCTCCAGTCTTTTGGAACTTACCCATTGTATTTGTGTTGACTGGTTGATACTTTTGTCGGGATCTGTATCTTACTACCTACCCAACCTTGAGAGTAAGATAAGACTCTCAGAACGCTTTTACTCCCCACCGATGTCTTTATTTTCTTAAAATCATTTACTCTCTTGGTCTAGATCTGGCCTGTCCCATATGGTCATACTAGACACTTGGAGCTATTGAGCACTTAAAATGTGGCTGGTCTGAACTGAGATGCACTTTGAGTTTAAAATGCACGCTGGATTTCAAGATTCAGTATGGAAAAAAGTGAGATACATTGTTAGTAATTTTTATACTGATTATATTTTGATTGTATTTCTGATTCTGGTGTGCAGTCAGGGTTGAGAACCACTACTGGCTTTAAAATACACAGTAGAAGAGGAAGAGGAAATGAGAAGTTCTTATCAATAGCAAACATACCTACATTATCTGAAAACCAGAACAAACCAGTGAACACACGTTCACTTTTTTAAAATAGACCTTAAAGGGGCGCCTGGATGGCTCAGTCATTAAGCGTCTGCCTTTGGCTCAGGTCATGATCCCAGGGTCCTGGGATAGAGCCCCGCATCGGGCTCCCTGCTCAGTGGGGAGCCGGCTTCTCCCTCTCCCACACCACTGCTTGTGTTCCCTCTCTCGCTGTGTCTCTCTCTGTCAAACAGAAAAATAAAATCTTTAAAAAATAAATAAATAAAATAGACCTTAAAAAAACACAGCACGATAGATTCATAGATATGTTGGTTGGTTAGAGCTTTGTGCTCAGGAATAGAAGGGATGAGGAGTCTGCAATGGCTTTTTAAAATGATTTAGTATTCAATTCCAAACCATAACAAATATTAGCTAGACTAAGCCTGGCACCTACTGGCTCTATGACTTGGATCACAAGATTTTAAACCCTAAAGAAAATTTTTTTTCGTAATGGTGTCTCCTCCTCTCTGTCCATTGGATGGATACTGCTATGAAACTGAGGGCATTAGGGATGAAAGACCAAGGGCTAATAAAGCCTAACTCTGACCCAATTTTCAGAACACGCTTAGACAAACAGGAAAAAAAAAAATTAGACTCTAATTTCCAAGTGCTTGCAACTATTTTGGAGGGAAAGAGCCGTGGAAGAGAGGTTGGTTCTATAGTAACTCTAACCATCAAATGGGATTTAATAAACAGTCACTTGTTTGTGTGCTAAAAGCTTGCCCAAACTAAGTGATACCCCTTAGAGATGACAAAAGTGTCTTAGATATTTTGCTGGAAACCAGCACTCAATTCTGCAATGAGCTAGAAACTCAACCACCTGCAGGACTGAGGCAAATAATCAAACACAGATGACACACTGGTAATGAAATGCAGCGGGAGTTAATTAAACCTTGAATATTGATCACTGTGCTTTTCATGGTGGCCTTTCTACTTGACCATTTGTCCTTGAATTCCAACAGCTGCTTTCCAATTTACTGCAAATACGCGAGACCTGGTTTTGTAGTTTATTATCAAAAGCAAACACCGCAACAATGTTAAAGCCTAGAGGGAATGTATATAAACTAATTTCTTTTCTAATTTTTGGACTCAGAGAAGTGGATATTTGAGTATCCAGCCACCTTAGGGCCTATGCGTCATACCTCCCGCATACTGTATGTCATCCTCTAGAATATCGTCAAACGCCTTTCAAAGTGCTTTCAAAGAACAGCCCTGTGGGACAGGCAGGAAGTCTTACTGACCTCAATTTAGGAGGGATCTGTCTGCCAGGAGGATTTCAGCAGCAAGTAATAGAAAACCCAGTTTACAATAATGAGAAACATTTATTATCTCACATAATAATCGCAAATACAAACTGGTTTTTCTACTCAGGGGAGGAAGTCAATTAAAATTACTACCTGACAGGATGGAATTTACATATCTATCAGTTACCTACAAATTTACAAAGAGTTGCAAAATAGCTCAAAGACAATGAACAAGGCAAGAATCTGGTAACTTGAAATAGTATGCTATAGACAATGCGTATTTTCCATTGAAATACAAAAATATTTTCTACGTCTTCAAAGAAGTCATAGTATTTGTTTAGCCACTTGGAGACAAAAAAGAAAACATCCATATAGAAAGCTTTTTTTTTTTCCCAAAAGTCTTGCAACTGCTGGGTCATACATGCTTAAAAAAAAAAAAAGCTTGAGAACTCACCTTAAAAATAAAACTACCAATTATTTTACCAGCAAAAATGGGTTTATTCAGAAATAGCAAACACTTACAATCCAGAACAAGCAAGCAACAGCAAAACCATAGGCAAGTTCAGAGGATAAAAGAGAGGAACACTCTTCTAGAGAGGAAACGGAGAAGTTGGGAGGGTGGTTATAAACAAAAAGCCCATTGGAGTAAACTGGAAGTTCAAAGTATGGTGGCTTTTTTTTTTGGTGTGCCTGGGTGACTCAGTTGGTAAAGTGGTGGACTCTTAATCTAAGGGTCCTGCATTCAAGCCCTGCCTTGGGCTCCATGCTGGGTGTGGAGCCCAGTTTAAAAAAAAAAAAAAAGCATTGTGGCTTTTCACTGGCTGAATTGTAACAGTCTTTCATTGGCTGGGTTGTTGCCAGGGGAGGAGAAGAACCTTTCTTCCTCCTGCTGGGGATAGTAAAGTAATAGTTAAAGTACTAGGGACTTAACAAGGTATGTCTCTTCCTGTTGGGTCTGCAATTGGCAAGGAGTGGTAGGGCCTGAGAGCTCCCCCTTCTGACCTCCCAATTCCATTTTAAACAAGGTTCCCTTCTACTAATTTTCACAGAACCAAAGAGAGTCAGCATCAGTCAGCAACACTGGAGTGTTGGCACATTGGGCTCAGAGTGACCCACAGAGAACACACCCCAGGGTCAGAATTTGGGCAAGCGTGAGGCAAGTACACGAATGGTCCGAGCATGAGAGAAGCTGTAAAAACGAGATGCCGAGGCCATGTTAAGAGTCAAGCTCCTAGGGGCGCCTGGGTGGCTCAGTCGTTGGGCGTCTGCCTTCGGCTCGGGTCATGATCCTGGGATCCTGGGATCAAGCCCCGCATCGGGCTCCCTGCTCGGCGGGAAGCCTGCTTCTCCCTCTCCCACTCCCCCTGCTTGTGTTCCCTCTCTCACTGTGTCTCTCTCTGTCAAATGAATAAATCTTAAAAAAAAAAAAAAAAAGAGTCAAGCTCCTGGTGAATACTCTATTTCAGGTCTGAGCAAAGCAGTTGGTAGAAGCCAAAAGGATCAGGAATCTAAGAGCATTCTGGACCCAATTTGTGGGTTCAAAGTCAAGGGAAGGGGACATTTACTGATCACCTACAGCATGACAAGCACTAAACATACATCCTATTTAATCTCCTAACAACACTAGAGAGAGTGTACCTGGTATATTCTGTTGACTTCTTCAGATCCACTCCTCACCATTCTCCACCTTCCTTTGTGCCAGACGTCATTGGCAGTTCTCCAGGTGTGGGCCTCTGATGAGCTGGATCAGCAACACCTGGGAACCTGTTAGAACCCTAAAATCCATCCCCCATCCACCACCATTGAATCCAAAGTTTGCTTTTCAACAGGTCCTGCAGGTGATTCTGATGCAGGCCCAAGTCCCCAAACCACTGGACTTCATCAACAGGCCCTCTCGCCCTCTGGACTCAGGTTAGGTTCATCACCTGGGAAGCACGTGCAGCGGGTGAGAGGGAGGAGGTGTCTGAGCACAGGTTACTTGATCTCCCAGCTTCTCACCTGCACAGTGACATCAATCCCCACAAAAGGTGCAGCTGTTGTTGGGTTGACCTCAACAAGATGTGCTTCGTCTGTGTCCAGGTAACTGACCCTGTCTCCCTTCTCCTTATGTGTAGGGGTGAAATGGCCCTCATTATTTCTAGCCTTGAGGTACTGCACTATCCCACTGGCTTCCTCACACCTTACCCACAGTCCCTTTATTAAATTTTGTAAAAATAGTCCCTTTAATAATTTTATGCACTTCTTCTCAAATTATGTACTTAGAAGACGAAATATTGAAGGGAAAAAGAAACAGCTCTTTACAATCGAACTTATAGGTTTAAAGTATTATAATCTAGAATCTCAAAGGACTGTTTTGGAACAAAAAAACAAAACAAAAAGATTCTAAAGTTTATCCAGGAGAGTAAACAGACTAGTATAGCCAAAATCGTGTGTGAAAAAGATGAAAAATGATGGGAAAACATCCCTAGCCCCCGCCAAAAGCCCACAAAATATTTTAAAACTTAAATATTTTATCACAGCATTAGAACTGGCATACAAATCAATGGATCAGAATAGATAGCTAAAAAGCAAACTACTGTATATAAACTAACTCAATTTATTATAAAGGAAGTCTTACAAATCAATTAGATAAAGAAGAATCATCCCATTAATAAAAGGGAAATTGACTTATTAGGGGGAAATAAATCAATTTAGATTCTCACCTCACAATATCATCCAAATAAGTCCTACATGAATCAAAGAACTAGATATAAAAGAAAAACAAAACAAAATAAAAACAAAACACCACAAAATTAGAGGAAAAATATTTTTCCTAACAGATAAGACTTTTTTTTAAAAAAAAGATTTTATTTATTTATTTGACAGAGAGCGAGAGAGCGCAAGCAGGGGGAGCAGGAGAAGGAGAGGGAGAAGCAGGCTCCCCACTGAGCAGGGAGCCCGATGCGGGGCTCGATCCCAGGACCCTGGGATCATGACCTGAGCCGAAGGCAGACACTTAACCATCTGAGCCACCCAGGTGCCCCCAGATAAGACTTTTTAAAACTAAAGTAAATGGAAAATAATCACAAAAGAAAAAACGATTTGATTATATTAAAATCTATTAAAAATAATTACAAGGCTAACAAGTTATGAAAAATATCTAGGATCAAAAATGCAAATTTTTTCTAATATGTAAGTGTTTTCTAGAAATCAATAAGAAACAGTAATATAGTTATAAAACAATAAACAAAAGATAAGGGCTGACAATTTAATTACAAAAGACCAAAGAAAAAAATTTTTTTTAAGATTTTATTTTTAAGTAATCTCCACACCCAAATTGGGGCTTGAACTTAAAACCCCGAGACCAAGAGTCTCATGCTCCACCCACTGAGTCAGCCAGGTGCCCCTAAAGGAAATTTTATTAAAAGAAGAAAATTCAATCTCACTGAGCATCAAAGGATGCAAATTTAATAAGAGGAAAGTATGTTCAGGCCCTCGAAGTGTACAAATTTTCTTTAAATAAACACAACTAGCATTTTTTTAAAGTTTTTATTTAAATTCCAGTTAGTTAACATACAATATAATATTAGTTTCGGGTGTACTGAATATATTATTATTATATTATTTCAGTACACCTGAAACTAATATAATGATTCAACACTTATACAGGAACACAACAAGCATTAACTATAAATGGAGTCTATTAAATGTATATCTTTTGCTAATGCAAAGTGAATATAGACAACAATATTGCACTATAATCATTAAATATGCTGACACTAGATCATAATTATTCCAACCATTAAAAAGTGATAATTATGTGACATGTTAGAGGTGTTAATTATTACTACAATGGCAATCATATTACAATATATGTGTATCAAATTAACATATTTTACACCTTACATTTACAATGTTATATGTCAAATATATTTCAATTAAAAAAAAGAAAAAAATGACAAACAAAAGAAAGAGAATAACCAAGAAACAGACTCTTAACTATAGAGAACAAACTGATGGTCACAGAGGGGAGGCAGGTGGGGGGATGGGTGAAATAGGAGATGGGGATTATGAGCACACTTGTCATGATGAGCACGGTAATGTACAAAATTGTTCAGTCACTGTATTGTACATCTGAAACTAACATTATACTGTATGTTAACTATCCTGGAATTTAAAAAAATCAAAACTGAATACATGCAGTGCAGCCCAAATCACAGAAAGGGGAAAATTTTTTTTAACTTAAAAAAAGAAGAAAGAAAAAAGTGTATATCCTTTGTTCAACAAAATACCATTAAAGAGGAAGAAGACAACCCAAAGAGTAGAAGATATTTAATACCTGACAAAGGATTATAACCTAGAATATAAAAATAGTTTATACAATTTAACAATTTAAAAATTGGCAAAATACTCAAATAGACTATTTACAAAAGAGGGCATTTCCAAATGGTCACTAAACACCGAAAAGTTGTTCCACCTGCTGAATCACCAAGAAATGCAAATTAAAGCCACAATGATGCATCACTACACAGCCCAGCCAAGCAGCTAAAGTGAAAAAAGACTGGTAATATCAAGTATTAACCAAAATTGGGAGAAGCTAGAACTCTTATATACACATGGTAGAAGTCTAAACAGACACAACCATTCTGGAGATTGCTCTCTGCCAGTATGTAATGAAGCCGAATAGGCATACCCTATGGTCTAGGAATTCTGCTTCCAGGGGCATGCCTCTCAAAAATGCATATATGTAGTCACCAAAAAAAATGTACAGAATGTGTTCTTAATCCCAAACCAGAAAGTACCAGATGTTCATTAACAGCAGAATAGTTAAGTATATTGTGATATACTGTATTTATAAAACAGAATCCCACACCAAAATGAGAAACCAAGTGGGACTAATCTATTGTCGTTAGAAGTCAGAATAGTAGTTATTCTTGTGACCGTAATAACAGGGTTGGGGGATGAGGGGGATTCTGAAGATGGTAAATACAGTCTCTTTCTTGTTGTGGATGCTGATTGCTCAGGTGTGCTGGCCTTGTGATAATCAGACACTTTTCTGTACATATCTTTATGCTTCAGTAAAAGGTTTAAAAATAATAATCAAATAGCAGTTTTTATTATTTCTAAATTGATAATTCTCAGTGTTGGCAAGGGAACAGAAAATGAGTACTTTCATATACTGTTGGCAGAACTGTAAATTGATTCTACCTTTCTGGAAAACACTCTAACAATGTGCATAAATTTTTTTAACGTCTATGCTCTTTGACCCATTATTTCCATCTACATGAATCTATCTTAAGGTGATAATCCATGCTAAAAGCTGACAAGGAAGAAGATTTATAACAGGATGTAAAACTACGCCTAAAACTATGTCCATACAATACAACCCCAACTATTTTAAATACATTTGGAACAGAAAGAAAAGACTGGAAGGAATGATACCAAAATATGATTGTTGTATGCTGAACGTTTGTGTCCCCCCACCCAACACACACACGTTCATGTGTCACAGCCCAATCCCTAATGTGATGGTGTTTGGAGGTGGGGCCTTTGGGAGGTGCTTAGGTTTCTATGAGGTCATGAGGGTGGGGCTCTCACAAAGCGAGTAGTACCCTTTTAAGAAGAGGAAGAGATGTGAGAGCTCTCTCTCTACGTCATGTGAGGATACAGTAAGAAAGCAGCTATCGACAAGCCAAGAAGAGAGACCTCACCAGAACAGACCATGTTAGCACCCTGATCATGAAACCTCTCGACCTCCAGAACTGTGAGAAATAAATGTTTGCTGTTTGAGCTACCCCAGTCTTTGGTATTTTGTTATGACAGGGCCCAAACAAGCAAGGACAATGATCAGTAGTCAGATCTGACTTTATGAGACTATGAGTATTTTTTCTTATCTATTCATTTTTTCCCAAAATTTCTACAACCTTTATGAATTACTCTATTTCATTTTTTTGTAATATTTCTTCTTTTTTAAGATTTTGTTTATTTATTTATTATTTTTTAGAGAGAGAGAGAGAGCTGGGGGAGGGGGAGAGGGAGAGGCAGAGAATCTCAAGCAGACACTCTGCTGATGGTGAAGCCTGGCACATGGCTCGATCCCACGATCCTGAGATCATGACCTGAGCCAAAACCAAGAGCTGGACACTTAACTGACTAAGCCACCCAGGTGCCCCTAAATATTTCTTTATTTAAGTAATCTCTAATATGTAGGGTGGGGCTCAAACTCATGACCCCAAGATCAAGGGTCACATGCCCTTCCAATGGAGCCAGCCAAACACCCCGACTCTTTTATTTCTGTGAGGCATAATTACTCATTAATATATGAGCGACTACATCCCCATTGCACAAGTCAAACAATAGAGAGACAAAATAAAAGGTCAAAAGTGTCCTTTAACATATTCTCTCACCAATCCCCCTTCCCCAAGTTTGGTTTCTCAAAGATATGCACTAAGAAAAATTTATATATGTATCTTTCCAGGTATTTTATTTTGTATTTATAAACATGCACCCATCTACAAGGGAATACACATATCAGTTTGCTTTTCAAATTATTGCTTACAAACAGTCTTAGGGGAGCTGGATATGCCCAGTATAGTGTTTTGTTTGACCCACACAATGATTTAAAAGGTTGCATAGCTACACAAATACTACTTTTCTACAACACAAACAGCTTGGCACCTGTTGTCACAGACCTGGCCCTTCACACTTCTGATACCTGCCTGGCCCTCCTAGGTTTTTGTCTATGTCACCCTGATCTCTTTAACATATTGCTCTGTAAAATGTCTTTTAAAAAAACACAAAACACCAAATAATAAATATGTCTGCATGTCAACATTATCTACCTCATTGTTTTCCACGTAGTATTTCATAGTACACATCATTTTTATAATCAAGATTTTGGAAAGCACGTATTTTATTTTAAAGGAGTTTAGATGCAAATTTTCAATGTGATTCAAGTTTCTGGAATGTGTTCCTGTCTCACATAGTTCATTAGCTATGAGGCAGGAAGTCTTTTAGTCTCTGTTTAATTTTTCATCAAAGACGGTTTGTGAAAGAGTGCATCAGTGATCTGGAAGGTGTTCTCATACTGCATGCCACATCAACAAAGACTCCTGTTTGCACAGTGGAAAAGCAAAATTATTATTTAGAAACTCCCTTGAGGAAACTTGCTTTTTGCACAGAATGGGTTATTTGTCTAAATGTCAAAGGACTCTATAATTTTTGTAAATATTCTTCATGCCCAGAAAGCAGCAGTTGGTTGGAGATTTTGTGACTCACTATTGCCTCTGCTACCCTAGATAGACCTTAAATCTTTGATTATACTCAGTTCCATACGTTTTGGTAGACTGTCTTATTCTATGTTTCAATCATATCATACCTTCATTTAAATATTTAAGCCATGAGTCCCCCAAATGTGGTAAATTCCTGGAGAAAAGGATTCTTTTATCTATATGCAGACAAAATAAATCCCAGGCACCCACCTGGCTCTGTCTCAACAGGGAGTTGCAGACTGATTCCAGCAGTCAAGAGTAATTAGGAGTAATTCCAATCTTACTGGCATCTCTCAAATATCATTAACGTGGATCCAAATCATAGCCTATGGTGACAGTTCTCCAAATGCTCTTTCCCTAGTCTTCTACATTCCCTACCCTTCTCAAAAATCTGGCCAAACGCCTTTCTTCCTGTAGCTCTCTAATTTCTCCCTTTCAGAGCCAGTCCTCATCCTTGCTTCTTTGTTCTTCCCAATGTATTGCCTCCAATATATAGTTTAGAACCCTGAAGTAGGGGCAGATGAGAAAGGGCACAATCCTATCAGACAACACCAAAATAAACCTAGCAGGAGGGGAGAAGACATGAGAGAGGGGACAAAACCTAGATACTTCTGCCTAATATATATATATATATATATAATATATATAATATATATATACATATAAATATATATATACATACAAATATATATATATTTGTATGTGTTGTGTGTGTGTGTGTGTATATATATATATATTTGTATGTGTTAAATATACCTACCATGACTATATTTTTCAGGTGAACAATTTATATGCACAATCTAGAACTGGGCAGCATATTGAAGCTGAGATTATTTTGGAAAATCAAGGGAGAGGTTTTTTTGTGGTTTATTGGTTTGTTTCAAGAAACAAAGAAACCAAAGAGGAGGAAAGTCACGTTTACTGAGGGCAAGATACCGTGGAATGCCCCGATCGCGTGTTATTTTGTTTAGCTGGCACAACCATCCTGAGAACGATATATTACTGTCTCCGTTTTATATGTGAGGTAGGTAACGGACATCTTTGGTGTATCTGACCATCTATCTCCGAAGGTGCCCTGTGTTCTCTAGGAACTGTCAAGTCAAATTCCCTGTCCACAAAAGGAACATTATCTCTGGCCAGCGCTGATTGGACCTGAGGTGTGAGCATATGACACAAGGCGGGCTGATCAGATATTCTTTCGCAGAAATTTGGAATTGTAATTCAGAGACAGAACTGGAACTAGTAAGACAATTAACCCTCTCAGAGAGCAGGTCCTGGTGTCTGGAAAATCTCTGTTGGAGGACTGCCATGGTAGGATGGGTGGTGCTGAGAATTCACAGTCAGCTCTAGAAGCTGGGAGAAAGTTCCGCGCTCCTGCTTACACAGGGTGAGAGATGGAGAAGCCTGGTGGAGGTGAGGTGGAGTGGAGAATGGGAAACCCGGGAGCAAACTGGATGATGTGTAGGGACAAAAGAGAAGAACCCTGGATTAGTGTGCTGCCAGGAAGCTCTGGGAACATAGGGGGGATTTGAAAAACATGCTGGGCAGTGTGCAGGGCATCCCCTGCTCCGTCCTTCCCTTGAACTCCCCAGTAAACGTGGTTGAGTCGCTCATGATTTCCAGAGAGCAGGCTGTTTCCCAGGGGTGCTGAGTCCAGTGTCAGGGGTGAGACAGGACCAGAGAGTGGACAGGGGGACAGCCAGCATTTGGGCTGGGTGGGTAAGCTCCGGGGCTCGGGGAGGTCCATGTGGAGAGCGAGCAGGGAAAGCTGGGCTGCAGAGAGAGGAAATCTGGGCACGGACAGAGAAATCAAGGTGAGTGACAGAGTACAAGTCTTGTTTTGTGGTTGTTGGTGGTGGTGTTTTATTATTCCCAGGCCTTGCTTCTGGTTCTTTCCTGCCCCTACTTTCTGGGTGACATACTGAGTACTTATTATAAATTCTCTTTTTTAGTTCAGCCTAGCTCGAAGTTGGGTACTGTTGTGACCAGAATTTTTTATTTTATTTTATTTTATTTATTTTTATTTTATTTATTTATTTGACAGAGAGAGAGAGAAAGAGAGAGCACAAGCAGGGGGAGCTGCAGGCAGAGGGAGAAGCAGACTCCCTGCTGAGCAGGGAGCCCGATGCGGGGCTCACTCCTGGGACTCAGGATCATGACCTGAGCCGAATCCAGATGCCCAACCAACTGAGCCACCCACGTGCCCCTGTATCCAGAATTCTTAATAATTACAAGGAATCCAGGGTTCCTAGGGATTAAATTAGTTGAGAAAAGTTCTAAGGCTACTTCGTGGTAGGAGGTGGGGTTCAGACCCCAATGCGTGCTCCCCCTCACACTCTCTGCCGGGTGACAAACACAACAATCTCACGCCCTGCCCAGTGGGGTCTGGCCCCCCTGCCGGAACAGGCGGGAAAGCCACTCCCTCATCTCAGTCCTGTCTCAATTCAAATGTCTTTCAGAGATACCTACCCTAACAACCTCACCTAAAATAGTCACTCTCCAACCTCTTTCTCTGCCTAATTATGATTTTTTAGTAACACTGATCACTACCTGAATTTATGTGACATGGTTATTTATCTGCCCCCACCAGACTATAAGCTCCTCGAGGGCTAGGATCAACTCTCTTGTTCATTGCCGTATTTTAAGGACGCCAACTAGAAGAGTAATTGACGTATAGAAGGCACCCAACAAATATTCGTTTAATTAACCAGTTCATTGAACTCCAATCTGTTTTTGACTTCCATGCTCTTTTCATGGTCTCAGTGGATGATATAATTCTAGAACCACTCATAAAAACCCTCCTGGATTAAGGAGGAAACTGCTGTCTGAAGGACATCTGTGAAATTCGGCTCACTGTCATGGAGGGAAGCGGGAGGTCTGCTGGCTATTCGCAGGGATGGAAGGGATGCAGGAGGCTGAGGCAGCATCTCTGGTCCAGTATTTATAAGAACCGAACCGCAACCTGGTAAATTCATTTCTAGCTGTTCTCTCCTAATTAGTTTTCTGGTTGGGAAAACAAAGCTTCAATGATAGTAAAAAGGCTCTTGTTCCCGTGGTACCACATGTTCAATTACAAATGACATCTACTTTGCTCTTGGGATAATGTTATTTTCTGGGGCCATTCCATAAGGTTGTTTGCGTTTATCATGCTCACTGCCCCTGAGCTCACTTGTCAGCCTGAGAGAGGCTCTGGCTTGCTGAGGGTGCCCTGTCCCTACAGCTATATGGGGACTCACTTGGAAGCTGAGGGCGGAGGCAGAGGACATGGGTCCTGCTCTCATCTAAGCATCTCCAGGCTCTTCCATAGTTTGATAATGAAACCACACCATCAAACGGGGAGTCACTCTGGCGATGGCTTCCAGATCCTGTCCCCCACCCCTCATAGCTATACCAATGTCAATGGTGGCTCCTAACTTATTAAACACACATGTTGTTTAATCTATTGATTAGTTTGCACCTGTATATTACTCTTAATGACCTTAATGTCTTCATGTTCACAGCACTTAATAGGTCAGAAACTCACCATGATTAAATGGTGGGTTTTGGTTCTTCAGCTAGTTAGTGTCAAGGCCAGAATTCAAACTCAGACCTCTAGACTCCAAGATCAGGGCTCTCCCCTCCTGCAATGGCCTCTCTACCTTTATGTTCAAAGAATGGTTTGCTAGAAAAATTATTTTTCATAACTAGATTGTATTGCTAAGTAAGCAGAGTCTTTAAGGACCACAAATTCAGAGAAAGCTGAAGATAAATCAGCAGCCTATAAAAGACAGTTGATAGCTTTTATTTGGTAAATTACAACCCGAAGTCAGACATTTCCCCAAGTTTGGGTGATAGCTTCGTTTCTCCTGAGAGCCGAGGCTGATGCAATAAAAAGATGCAGGCTCAGCTTCCCAGCACCCATCTCTACTGCCTGGGAGGGAGTGCTGAAGCCTTCTTAACCAGCAGTGTGGAGTCAAAGTCACCAACTGGCTCAGTTCACAAATGGCAAAGGGCACTTCGCTCCTTGACTGATTCCTACCCAAATGAAAAACCTGGTGTTGCAATGGCCGAGCGGATATCATTCCCTCACCAGACTCTCGTACAAAATGAAGTGGTGAATTCAGTTACTCTCTACCTAACTCTGGCAATTTTAAAGACATTAATAATTAATTCTAATTTTTCCCTCCCTTCCACCACTCGCTCATGCCAGATAAAGGGGAGTTAATGTTTGCTTGAACGATCCAGATAATTGCTTATTCTTTCCATTGCCTGAGTGTGTTCTGAAAGCAGAGATATCAATTACCACCAGGAAGTGGTGGTTTCTCCCCTTACCTCTTTGATTTATCAATTTTTAAAAGTGCCATGTGACCAGAGGGAATAGTCCAGTGCCCAGAGGCTGAGACATGTAAAGAGATGGGGTGACAGGAGAAGGGCCTGGCTGTATACAGAGATCTACAGGTGGAGGAAAGGGCTGAAAGACAGCAGGAAGAAATGTCTTTAAACTTTGTTTTTAAAAATCCTAGTTTCTTGCACTGAAATTTTCTGCTTCTGGGAATTTTATTTTTAAAGATATTATTTATTTGAAATAGAGCGAAAGCAAGAGAGTGAGAGAGGGCAAGCTGGAGCAGGGGAAGGGGCAGAGGGAGAGGGAGAAGCAGGCTTCCCGCTGAGCAGGGAGCCAGATGCGGGACTCTATCCCAGGAGCCTGGGATCATGACCTGAGCCAAAGGCAGAGGCTTAACTGACTTAGCCACCCAGGTGCCCCTGCTTCTGAGAATTTATCCTTATATAAGAATATATAAGGATAAATTACAACCTGGAAAAGAGAGATCTCTCTGAGTGGTTACAGCGAGGGTGCCCCAGAGCTGAGCACCATCAAGAAGCCTCTCCCTAGGCTGAGGGGAGGGAGGTGAGAGGACCAGGGTCTAGGGTCACCTGATGGAAGTAGGGACCCTGATGCACCTGTCTGGCAGTGGTGGGACTGCTGAGAAGAGAGACACTTACTGCTGGAGCCTGAGGCCCCCCGGCCCTCCCCCATTCCCACCTCCCACTGGACAAGTCCACCTAGAAATGGGCCAACACAGGAGTCTGAGAGCTCACTCAGCCTGCAGGGTGCACCCACCCCCAGGGACACAGAGCAGAACTCAGGGAGGGCAAGAAGTGGCTCAGAGGGCTCACAGGCCCAGGAGAGCAGCCTTGTGTGAAAAAACATGTATTTCAATAAGTAAATTGCTTGCAAATGGGTAGATGAGGTCATAGACGCTTGTCCCAAGGTATGATTCTCTATCTTGAAGTCCTACTACCTGTCCAGACGCATGTTCAGTGTCTTGAGACCCCAGAGTCTGTATCCTGATAGATGATCGGGAATAAAGGATGAAATGGACAAAGAGACAGTAACACAAGGGGTCATGGCGAAGCTGGGGTATAGACCTCTAGGGACATGAGCAGAATAGATTAAAAATCAACAGGCAACTCAAAGGGATGACTAACAATGACATCCTAATTGTTATTTTGCCAAGAAAAGCGCAAAGAAAAAAAAGCTATGAACTACAAATACCATCTATCACTAAAGAAATAGGAAGACAAAGAAAATCTTAGAATGAGGCCAGGTCTTTAAATTGAATACATTTAGATAAAATAAAGCTAATTACAGTGTCTGATTTTTCTCCTGCTACAAAGCGGTATTTGGTAACTCCTGGATTTTTATGAGCCCCTGAACCTCTTCCTATTCCCAAGATGCTATGATCCTGCCCTATTTTGTGACAGCAGTTGGTGTTCTGTAGGAGGCACAAGCTGAAGAGATTGCTAGAGGTAAGAGCACATGTAGCATATGACCTCACTGATATGAGGAATTCTTAATCTCAGGAAACAGACTGAGGGTTGCTGGAGTGGTGGGGGGTGGGACGGATGGGGTGGCTGGGTGATGGACACTGGGGAGGGTATGTGCTAGGTGAGCGCTGTGAACTGTGTAAGACTGTTGAATCACAGATCTGTACCTCTGAAACAAATAATACAACATATGTTAAAAAAAAAAAAAAGAAGAAGAAGATAGCAGGAGGGGAAGAATGAAGGGGGGAAATCGGAGGGGGAGACAAACCATGAGAGATGATGGACTTTGAAAAACAAACTGTGGGTTCTAGATGGGAGGGGAGTGGGAGGATGGGTTAGCCTGGTGATGGGTATTAAAGAGGGCACGTTCTGCATGGAGCACTGGGTGTTATACACAGACAATGAATCATGGAACACTACATCAAAAACTAATGATATAATGTATGGTGATTAACATAACAATAAAAATTTTTTTTAAAAAAGAGCAGATTTAAATGTAACTGATATCTTGCCAGGTGACTGACTTGCCATGGATCACTAAAGAACCCTACTGGCAGAGGGAAAATTGCTCTCAGCCAAAGGCAAGAGGAAACGTAGTGGCCACGCCCTCCTCCCCAGCAGCCCCCTTTGCCATATTTGTGCCAAATGAGCATAACTTCCTTTGACTACAGTTCTTTGGACCACACTCAGCTCCTGACTCCAGTGCAATCAATCTCCAAATCAGTCAGAAGTTTAGGGGGTGGCCCTGGTACAAGAAACATTGTCCAAACAGGGATGGTGATGGCTTAACAGACTCTTGGCTCTTTCTGAGAATTTGCCTATGAGATATATGTGGAGCAAACTGAGTTCCCAATCCGTTCTAATGATGGTACTGTTGTGAAGCTGGAGATGTCCTGCTACCAGAGGAGGTAGCAGGGGCTCCGTATCTGCAGTGTGGCTTTGTGAGTGGTTCCTGAAAGCCTAATCTTGAGCTTACTTTTCCCCTCCCAATGACTCGATAAGCCCTGTAATATCTGCAGTAAATCCTTTCCAGCTCGAACTGGTTGGAGTGGATTCTGTTCTCTGAAATTGAGCCCTGACTGATACAAATGTAATTTCTGCATTAAAGGCATGCAGCCTTTTGGGGCGGAGGCATGTGGACAAGTCCCAGAGGATATTGCTATACTTCGGGTGCTTACAGAGTACTCTGGGTACACAGAGGAGCAAATATCTAAACTTGAGGGTACAAAGGAATGATTCACAGGGAAGGTAGCACTGACATATGAAACATGTCTAGGAGATTAGTGGAAGCACAAGAAGAGAAGGGCATTGCACAACAAAGAAGTGGTGAAGATACCGATGAGAGAGTTGAGTTAGAGAGTTGAGTTGAGGGATAAGGACAATGAAAGAAGGGACTGGTCAGGTTGCAGGTGCATACGTGTTAGAGCTACAGGAAACCTTAGGCATGTTCTAGTGCACTCCATTTATTTTACATATCCCCAAACTGAAGCTAGAAAGGTGACACGACCAGCTCAAGACCAAAAACTAACTTCATTGTCCATGCTAGAGCACAGGTGTTCTGACTCCCAGGTCAGTGTCCTTCCAGGTAATATACGAGAAGTCCTGAATGTGTTGTTCAATGGTGAATGTTGTAAACAGCAGAATAAAGAAATGGGTGAGTGACAAAATGTCTAGAGAGCTCAGAACAGTGAGGCTGTGATACCCTCAACCAAAGTGGCAAGAATTGTCTGACTTTGCTCCTCCATGTAGCACACAGCCCAAGGCAGGGGACACCTGTGGCCCTTCCTGTCAATCAGCCCCTTGCCTACTGCATGCTTCCAGTGGTCCCATGTGGGTCAGTCGTCATGGCTCTGTCCCATAAACCAAAGCCCCCTTGGTACCCTGGTCACCAGACATAAAGGAAGAAGAAGGGAGAGGCTGTTGGTAGAATGGGTCAAATCTGTGCTCAAAACTACTTCTGGAAAAACATTGCAGGGATCACACTCTCTCTTTCATCCTCCACATTCAAAATTCATTTATCAGTTTCTTTACCATCCATCCAACCACCCATCTATCTGTCCATCCTTCCATCCCTTCATTTATCCACTCATCTATCCTTCCCACCACTTATTTGTTAATATTTCTACATATCTATTTATTTATATATCTACAGCTACAATGTCAAATACTTCCCTAGTGCTTCCCCTATGTCAGGCAGCGCACTTTATATGAATTAACTTAGTTCCCGTAATATTCATGTCCCTGTGATGTATTATTTTTATCTCCATTTTACAGATGAGGAAATTAGACACAGAGAAGTTAAGTAACTTGCCCAAGGTCACACCACTTATATCTATCTGTCTACCTTCGTGTTTACATCCCTTCTCTTTCCTTGAAGGGTGACTCATCCCACTGATCACAGAGTTCGTTGCTTCTATTTCTTAGTTACCTCTCAACCTGTCTCCTTCTAAGTTCAGGCTTCCTCCCCAGCCACCTGGCCAGCTCCTGATTTGGGATGATTGCAATAGTGTTCCTGCGAGTCACTCTGATTTCAACCTCCACTTCCTCTTCCTCCATATTTCACACATTTTCCCAGCACAGGTAGAGTGATCTTTGCAAACAATGTTTCTCCAGGGAGCTGTCCTGTGCACTGAGGGATGTCTGGTAGGTCTGGTCTCAGACCACTAAGTTAACGAGGCACCCCTGAGTCATTGTGAGAAAAGAAATGCCCCCCAGACATGTTCAAACATCAGAATTGAGAATCTCTGTTAAAAACCCTACATAAGATCATCTCTCTTAGGGGCGCCTACCTGGGTGGCTCAGATGGTTAAGCGTCTGCCTTTGGTCAGGTCATGATCTCAGGGTCCTGGGATCGAGTCCTGCGTTGGGCTTCTGGCTCAGCGGGGAGTCTGCTTCTCCCTCTGCCTCTGCCTCTCCCCTTGCTCATGCTCGCTCTCATTACCTCTCTGTATCTCTCTGTCTCAAATGAATAAATAAAATCTTAAAAAAAAAAGATCATCTCTCTTAAACCTACTTTAAACCCTAAGATGGGTTTTAACAAACAAATATTCAACACATATTAGTTCATCTCTTCCCACGCCAGGCACTGGGCTAGGCGGTGGGCAGGTAGCAGTGAACAAGCCAGACACAGCTCACCCTCGTGAAGCACACTGTCTCCAGGGGATGCCAGATGTTGAACAAATACTCACAGATGTGTTCAATGCCGCGCAGGAGAAGGGCAGGCAGGGGGCCCCGGGGACCTGAGGGGCCAGGAAATGTTCCCTGAAGGATCTAAGATTTAAGCTACAACCCAGAGGGTGAGCAGGAGGCAAGTGGGCACAGTGGGCGGCAGGGAGAGGCTGAACGTTCTAGGTAGAAGAACCGCATGGGCACAGTTCCCAAGGAGGAGAGGGCATGTTGAGTCCCGCAACCAAAAGAAGTGTGGCGAGGCCCGGGCAGAGCGGTTTGGGGAGATCGTTCACCAGCGTGGAGATAGACAATGGGTTCAGTGTTTGACCCGATGACTTGGAGGCACCAAATGCTGAGATGGGATGAAGAGAGATAGGGGAGGGGCTACAGATGGCTAAAGGGTCAAGGACAGAATTGTTTTATTTATACATTTATTTGCTGCCTTTATTTATTTATCTGAACAGAGCAAAATATTTCCTTTCTGCTCCCAGCCATCTGTCTTTTGTCCAAGGAGCGTGTAGTCAAACTCGGATGGGTGCCTGGAAGTGGGGGAGAGAGAGACAGCATGTTTTCCGTAGGAGGGAAGGAACCAGAAAAGCGGAGGAGGCTGAAGACACAGGAGTGAGGGGAGTCCGTGGGGCGTGTGCGAGATGGGAGACCGAGAGCGGCAATCCTCAGTGATGCCTCAGGTCCTTGCCGGCTCCTGGGGGCAGAATTGGCAGGTAAGTCTTACCAGAGAAATGAATTGTGCCAATTATTCAATGGCCTGCAGTTATCAAACATTGGCATGATCGTTGGTACCTGCAGAGGAGGCTCAGGGGAGGCTGTAATTCAAAAATGAGATAGATTAGTTGAGCTCTTTGATGAGAATCTGATTGACCTCTCCCTTCATTTAGCTGAGCCCATAGCCACCCCTTAAGTCTCCTTTCAGGAAAATTGATTTCAGTTGCACTTGATGGGCTCTCAACAGCAAAGGCAGAGGCTGCAAGTGCAGAGCTGGAGGTGGGTGCTCTCTTCCCTGCGGAGGAAAGTCCTTCTACCTCCTGCTCCTGACTACTGACCCCAAGGACAGCTTTTGGGGATGTTCTCTTCCTTCAAACAGTCGGGGGAGAACCAGATACCCAACACTTCTGTTCCTATTAAAGAAAAGCTCTGCCAACTTTGGTATATTACATTGTGGACGATTGTATGTTCTTGAAACGTAATTATGTAGAGGCTGTCAACATGTTAGACTCTGAATTCTTTTTCAAAAGGGAAAGACAGTAGCTTCTCTATGTCTCACAGCCCTTTGCTGATCTACCTGTTATAAAACTTATCGTATTATACTGATTTCTCTTCTTTTCATGTTTATCATCTCCAGTGTTCTATAAATTTTCCAAGAACATAATTTTTTCCACGATGAAATTCTTGACTCCTCCCTTCCCTTTATTTCTATATCCCATCAGCCACCAAGTGCTGTGAATTTTATCCTTTCTAATTTGTGTTCTTATGCCAGGGTGACACACGGTGTCTTTCATCCATGCTAACAGATAAAGTTTGGCCAGAATCAGGATTGGGACTAGGACGAAGTGAGTAAAGCACTTATCTCAGATACAAAAATTTTAAGGGAATGCCCCCCCGCCGAAAAAAACCTTCAGTTATCAGCTTAACAATAACCCACAACCCTCGGACCAACTTCTTCAGTCATCAAGATAAATATTTTAATGCAATATCTTAAAAAATCAAAATCAGTACCCAAAAAATCCATTATGAACAAATGCCAAAATTTTAGATAAAGAAGTGCCTTGCTGAGCCATATTAGAGCCTGAGGCAAAAGGAAAACTCAACACTGATCCTATCTTTATTTAAAATTTTGTGTTAAAATGCTATCTTGATGACTGAAGCTTTGGCGCCCCCTTAAATTTTGCACCCAAGACAAGTACCTTACCTGCCTGACCCTAGCCCTGTCCCTGGCTGGGATACTCCTAGATTGTTTAGGACAATATCCCTGACTTGCTTTTAGGTTTAGCAAATGCTGAGGACAGTAAGCTGTCTTCTGTCTATGACACCATCCTTGCCCCTTTTCAGTCTCCTCTTTTAGAGAACGCTTTAGTCATACTAAACCATTGGGAGGTCCCAAATAGTCTTTGCCTTTTCATACCTCTCTCTGGTGTATATGTTAAGCCGGCTGCTTGGGATGCTCTTCCCCCACTTGATAAATTCCCAGTCATTCATCTAACCATCACCTCCTCTTTGAGCCTTCTTTTACATCTCCATTTAGAATTTACTATTTACTTCCTCCTTCCACTTATGTTATAGCACCAAACATACTCCATTGCTACTATTTATTTATTGGTGTATTAGGAACAAATGTTTGTTTTAAATTGGTTCCAGAATACCATTAGGGAGAGAACTGTCTTTCCATCCTCTCTGAGGGCACAAACCATTTTTACTTAGCTATTAAAGGCAAGGTGACTCCATAACGTCGGAGGATTTGGGGATAGGCACACTTTCATTTCCCCATGGACTGTGAGTTTCCTGAAGACAGGGACCACGTCTTTTTCATCCTCTAGTAGGCATGTGGTGAGCTTTCAACAATATTTGACTAGAACGTGGACTCAGTGTGCTAACACTGCTTCTATCACCCCAGTCCTACTGGTTGGTAGTGGTAGATGTCCATCAGTGGAACAAAAGTAACAAAACATTACTCTCAAAAGCTATTCAGAGGTGACTGGGTGGCTCAGTTGGTTAAGCGTCTGCCTTCGGCTCAGGTCATGATCCTGGAGTCCTGGGATTGAGTCCTGTGTCGGGCTCCTTGCTCAGCAGGGAGTCTGCTTCTCCTTCTGCCCCTCACCCTGCTTATGCTCTCTCTCTCTCAAATAAATAAATAAAATCTTTTAAAAAAGAGCTGTTCAAAAGACAAATTCTTTTTTTTAAGATTTTTTAAAAATTTATTTTAGAGGAGAGAGTGAGAGTGTGAGAGAGAGAGAGAGAGCACGAGCAGGGGGAGGGGCGGAGGAAGAGGGAGAAGCAGACTCCCCTGCTGAGCAGGGAGCCCAACTCAGGGCTCGATCCCAGGACCCTGGGATCATGACCTGAGCTGAAGGCAGATGCTTAACAGGAAGGTAGCTGGTTAAAGAGAAGCTACCGGGGCGCCTGGTGGCTCAGTTGGTTAAGTGTCTGCCTTCGGCTCAGGTCATGATCCCAGGGTCCTGGGATTGAGCCCCGCATCAGGCTCCCTGCTCGGCGGGAAGCCTGCTTCTCCCTCTCCTACTCCCCCTGCTTGTGTTCCCTCTCTCGCTGTGTCTCTCTCTGTCAAATAAATAAATAAAATCTTTAAAAAAAATAAAATAAAGAGAAGCTACCAATCTGTGCTAGTTCTCCCTGGACGGGGGCAGAGTTAATTTGAGGTGAAAGGCTTTGGGAGCATAGGAAAATAATCACTGCACTGCTTTCAGTGGAATTCTTAGGACCAAAAGCCTATTCTTTGGGGGAAGGAAAGGGTTAGCAGCTGACTATTCTCTTTTTCCCTGAGAAGCCACTGGAAAGAAAGGAAGAAAGGAAGGAAAATAAAGTCAGTTGACTCGATAAAATCTCCTTGTAAATATACTGATACACCTCCTGGAAAGGAAACAAATGGATACTTATTAATGAGAGAGCACTTATCTATGAAAAGCTTTTTAGCAGGATGTACCTGGTCAGTCTAGGATGGCTTATGATAAATGAACCTGGAGTCTAAGGCTTTTTGGAGCATAGCTCCCTGGAAAACGACATGTAAACTATGTAACTATGTGAGTATAAAACTGAGATGTTTTATGACCCAAGTTGTTCTTTTGCTTTAGTGATGACACACATGACTTAGAGGTCTCATATGCTAAATCTGGACCAGAGCAAATTCTAATGTAGCAAGAAAGGACCCAGAGATCTGCTTTCATGGACCAGGGTCTCCAGCATTCACCTGTCCCTCACAATTACTTGTATTCTTGAAATTATTAGTAACTCTTGTTACTGGGCAAGATCTCTATCTCCTGTGAGTCTGATTTGACAACCTGACCCTTTGTGTTATCTTATCTTGAATATCCAAGTCTTATACACAGTTTATATTTTCTTTGTTTCCCTTAGTTTTTAGAGATATTACTTTAGGTGAGATATTTGTAAAGTCCTTGTGCCTGATACATACTGAAGCACTCAATAGCTATTAGTTTGCCCTCCTTCTTGTTCTTCAGGTATGTAGGCTTGTCTCAGTTATGCTATAGAAAACAGGAGAAAAAGAGGGCCCCATGCGGTAGTGGCATTTGGGATAGAATTGAAAGAGTTCACAAATACAAATGCTCAAGATGAAGGACCTGTTGAATATTTATACAGCCTTCCTTTCCTTTTTGGGGATTTTTCTCCATCAGGAGCTCTTCTCTGCTTGTTCCTAGAGAAGCCCCCAAAAGAAGTCCAGGGCACACTCATGGTAAGGCTGTAAAGGTCATGAGTAGAGGGTCAGTGATCACTCAGGCAGGGTGCCGTTCCTCATTTAATGCTTCTCAGTGTGGAGCACAACTCTCAGGTCTGCAAGCTCAGATACCTGATTTGTTAGTGCCTCAAGACAGAATCCATCTTTTAGGGACAGACTCACATTAACTAACCTCACAGAGGCTGAAGTATACAAATGCAAGCATGCGTGTATTTATTTATATGAAAAATAGAGGGAACAGGAGACATCCTTGTCCTCTGGCTGGCACATTCTCTATAAGCAGTCTATTTGGAAAACTAGAGTCAGAAGGTCACTTGGTGAGTAGGCATTCATTCCAAAAAATTTATTTAGTGCCTCCTACGGGTACCAGAAAACTTTGGGAACAGAGGTTACAGCAGTGAACAACACTTACAAATGCCTGCCCAAGGAGGGGGCACATTCCTAAGGAAGATGAGCCAAGGGACAAATAAACAACAGTTAAACATATCTCCAGATAGAGATTAGTCCTATAAAGAAAATAAAACAAGATGAGGAGATAGAATGTACTGGGTGACAAAGGGAAGGCATGTTATTTGGGAAAGTATGACAAGAAAAAGCCAGCCACATGAGCTGGGGCTGGGGAATTAGCAGGTGCAAAGGTCCTGACATAGAGTTGGCAAGTTTCTGGAACAGAGGGAAGGCCAGTGTGGCTATAGGAAAGTGAGTAAGGCAGAGTGGTGGGTGACACAGTAGAGAAGGAAAGCGGAGGTCAGTTCTCACAGGGCTTCGAGGGCTATGATTAGGAGTTAGGGTACTGTTCTACATGCAGTTCAAAGCAACCGGACGATTTCAGGCAGAGGAGTGACTTTATAAACGATTGTATGGCAGCTGGGTGGACAACAGATGGGAGGGCAGAGAGGAAGCAGGGAGACGTGTTAGGAGGCCACTGCAGTGGTCCCGATGGGAGATGATGGGGTTTGGGGTAAGAGCCATGGTGAAGACAGAAAAGATGCAAAAAACATTTTGGGAGTGCTGCTGATGGGGCTACTAGATGTATAGGAAAGGAAAGAATCAAGTATGCCTCCTGGGTTTGTATAGTCAGAAAAGGGGTATTAATGATGCATGTTTTGAATAGTATAGATACCTGGCTGCATTAGCCTGCTGAATCCTTCTTTATTCCTGCCTCCAAGACCAGAGAGATGAGTCAGGACCGTCCTCCTCGGGGCACAGTGGGGGTGAAGAGGTCCTGTCAGTGCTGCCTTTTGGTCCTCTTTTGCTGTGCATCCCTTCAGTTCATTCAGCCAGTCCTTATTAAGCACTTCCTGCATGGCTAACACTGTTTTAGGTCTTGGGACTATAGCAGCAGAGAAATAACACTGTCAAACATCAACAGTGTTGCGGGAGTGTTTGTGCTCTGTGGAACAGAGCCATTCCTCATCCCTCCCTTCTCCTCCCCCTTCTGTGAATCTTCTATAAAGCTTTCTTTGGGTCATCCCTCCACCAATCCACCCTCCTATCCAACCCTTCCACCTCCTTCCTCACCCCACACTGGGCAGAGCCTCGGCAGGCTTTTGCAGTCTGCACCCCCAAGAACCCTCTGTGGTTCTCCCCCTACCTCCAGCCGTGGACATTCAGCTCTCGCGAGTCTTCCCAATCTAACCTGGCAAACCAAAGGTTGATCATCTTGCAGATGAGGTGAAGCTGGGTTTTCTTCAGACAAAATCTAGGAGATGAGCCGAGGAACCGCAGGAAGCATCTGAAATCACCATGAGTCCATGAAACCAAGGGAATCCTAAAATACCTTTACCTCTGTGTCCTTAAAAAGCCTGTCTCTCTCAGTATCCCCTGCATCACATCAGAGCAGTGATTGGTGCTGACCAGACCTCAGCTCATTTGTAGAATGGGCCCCTCCTAAACACTTGTTCCTGCCGTCTTCTTATTCTCAATAAGAACAACTCACTTTATATTTGTACAACATTTTGCAAGTTAAAACGTGCTTTACCTATTTGGCGAGATCTCACTTCATCTTTAAACAACTGTGAGCAAGCAGACGGTGCGGATATCGACATGTCCTCTGAACATGTGAATGCCTTGTCTGAAGCCACAGGCCTTTCAGTCTGGTGGTATTTTTACTGTGGTCACATTACCCTTTCACTCAAAGCTTTAAAAAGAGCATGTTCTTTAGTAATCCCCATATCTCTATTAATATATACGTATGCGCAGGGTGCCTGGGTGGCTCAGTCGGTTAAGCGTCTGCTTTCGGCTCAGGTCATGATCCCAGCCCGAAGTGGGACAGGTTCTCGCAACCCATGAGATCAGGACCTGAGCCAAAACCAAGAGTGCGACACTTTAACTGACTGAGCCATCTAGGCACTCCCGTTTTTCAAATCTTGAGATATAAATTACATATAGAGGTTTTAAGCAAATGGTTTGATGAATTTTAACAAATGTACACATCTTAAAAGACATTGCTAGGAGTTGAATTGGTGGGTAATAGGGTAGATATATAATATTTTGAGAGTTCCAGTTTCTCCACAACCTCACCAACACTTGTACACTCAGTCTTTTAAATTTTAACCATCCTAGGGATGTATAGTGCAATCTCATTACAGTTTTAATTTATATTTCCCTGATGATTAATGATGTCGTCCATCTTATTATGACCAATATACTGTTACGTGTATATAGAATAATTTAGAAATTCAACCAAGTGAATAAACCAGCTAAAGAATTATAATTTTTTTAGTTTCCTTAGAATTGAGGGCTTCCGCAGAAAAATTTGGACATTCTGGTTTTCTTTTTCATGAACTCTACAGGCAAGATTCAGCTGATCATTTCTTTTCTGTCAACAAATTATTTGTAGCAAGCAGATATATTCAGAAGTATGCCATTAGCCATTCTTTCTAAGGCCAGTTGTCCCAGCAGTTAAATATTTGATGATTTCCGTAAGGACATTAGCTATAAAAATTTAAGAGGGCATCAGTGGGGTATAAGGAAAGTGTGGCCTTTGAAGTCATAGAGAATTAGATTTTGATCCTGGCTCAAGTTTCAGTTTTCTCACCTTAAAATGAAGACAAGTATACCTACTGTGTTCGTTTTTTATGGGTACTCTAACAAATTATACAACTTAAAACGAATTTACATTTTTGGAGGTCAGAAATCCAAAACTGGTCTCACTGAGAAATCAAGATGGCAGCAGGGCTGCATTCCAGCTTCTAGAGGCTGCCTCCGTTCCTTGGCGGGCGGCCCCTTTCATTTTCATTCATGGCTTAACAGGTGTTTCTCCGGTCGGGGTCCTGGGAGCACAGCTGGCTACAATAATAGCAACCAAATAGCATTTCTCTGGCGTAAGCCCCAGCCTGAGGAATTATAGGGCCTCCAGACCCCACCTGCACCCCCACCAGAGCCCTTCAGTTCCAGTGGTGACCTGAGGCAACTCACACGCCATCCCTGCTGCAGAGCACATTTCTAACTGCCGCGCCCCAGCAGTGGACCCCGCCTGTGCTCCCTCGCACCCGGCACCTCCCTCCCTCCTCTGCTGAGGTGCTCGCAGCCTCGCGAAGCCTGTGACACTAGGGCCAAGCCCTGAGCCACGCCTCAGTCAGACCCATGCACACCTAACCTTCTGGAGGTCCCCACCTCTGTTATCTGCTGGGGGTCCCCAGGATGGGGTTTACTCTGTCACTGCTGTCGCCCACATGCCAGTTCTGCAGGACTGTGTGGCTCACCCAGGCCACTGAAGTCACTGAAGCCATACCTCACTGCTGTCCCTTCGTCCACCCCTCTGACCACACTGCGCAAGTCTCCAGAGCACCGTTCCTTCCCGCCCTGGCTGGGCGGGCCCATGTCCATTACAACAACCTTCCAACAGATGGCAGTCTAGAGCCTTGAGGAAGCGATGCTTTTCTTTATTTTCAGTTGACACACATTACATTAGTTTCAGGTGTACAACATAGTGACTCAACTTCTCTACATACTATGCTATGCTTATGAGTGTCGCTACCATCTGTCCCCATACAACGCTATTCCAATACAATTGACTAGGGATGCCTTTTCTAATTCACAAAAATGTACTGGAGGGACTAGCAGCAGGGTTCCTGCCTCGGAAGGGCCTTCACAGCGTTATTACTCCTCTCTTGAAACATGTGAGACGGATGCAGCCCTGCGGCTCCTGTGCTTTCCAGTCCTGATGTCAGCCCAAAGGATCCGGAGAGCAAGTGCTAGGGTTAAAGAGCATGAAGGTGCCCAGCACGTGCTTCCACCCAGGCTAAAGCAGAGGAGTGCCCCTGCCCTGCTGCCCCCAAGCACCACCAAGCCCTCTCGGTCCCTAGAGAAGAGAGCCTCTGGCTGGACTGCGGGCCCGAGCACGCCTCGCACTCTCGCTTTCTGCCCTGCCCCCAGCTGCGGGAGGTGCTACCTCTCAGATGTATCAGGGTCAGGGGCCGGTTTCCTGTGCCCAAGGCAGCAGAAGTTTCTTCTTTTCTGCTCCGTGACTCCATAAGGCATTGCAACCAACGGGGTGCCTGTACGGGCCTTAGAGAGTGACATTCAAGGGTCCCCCAGGTGGCCTCGAATGTGCTCAGAGTGAAACCAGAGGCATGAGAAAGCTCAGGCTGCCTATTTGGATAGAATGAGTCACACACAGCAGAGGGTGTGAAATATTAAACGGTTCAGCCCGAAGCACTCTGATAGTTTAAATGCCAGTCACTACCCCAGGAAGCGGGGCTGCACTGGGGGAGAGGGTGTGGGGTGTGGGCAGGAAGTCGCAGACACTGAGGCTTGGGTGACCAGAGCAAAGGAGAGTGTCACCACAGACATAACAAGTTGTCTGTCGCCAGTGATGTCAATCAGTGGTTACGTGGGTCATTGGAACAGGTGACTCCAGAGGAAGATGATTTCTGCGAAGGACCCAGTCTGTATGGGGAATGAGCTGGTTCGTGACTGATAAATTAATGATGAAGTTAATGGTGAAATTAGTGATGAATCGGCCATGAGTGGCAGCTCAGCAGACATCAGCAAAGAGATTCCTACAATGGAAAAACCTTCCAGACCCTCTTCCTCCTTTCTTCCCGGAACTAGGAGCTGATGAAGGGGTCCCTGCACACAGTGCACAGCATGCACATGCTCAGTGAAAGCCGGGCTTCTATGAGATTCCTCAGTCTTCTTACGTCATATACATTGTCGTCAGAGAGCAGTTTTAGGAAGATGCCCGTGTTCTCAATTTCCTAGCTTTTTCTCTGAAAAGTCTCAGCTATTCCACCACTGCTTTCTGGAAAGATTAAGGCCATCACAGTGATATAAAGAAGAATAATGGTAATAATGGTATAATAATATCATCCGACTAACTAACATCTATACCTTAAAATCTTTCCTATGCATTATCCCATCTGAAGCTGTCAGTATTAGGATGCTGTGGAGAAAAATAAATAAAAGTTTTGGCAAAGTACTTTGTAAATAATTAAATACCAGTCATTCATCCCAGTAGTATTCTTTAAAAAAACAAAACAAAACAAAAAAAACAATACTTTTTACATAAAAAAAAAAAAAACCATGAAATACTTAGGGGTAAATTTAACAAAATCTGTGCAAGAGTTAAACTCTGAAAATTAAAATATTGTTAAGATAAACTGATAAAACTTAAATAAATGAAGATGCCATATTCATGCACTGGAACACTCGTTAATGTTGACATATCATTTCTCTACAAGTTGATCGAATATTTCAACAGAATCCCAATCAAAAATCTACAAACTGGGGCGCCTGGTGGCTCAGTTGGTTAAGCGACTGCCTTTGGCTCAGGTCATGATCCCGGGGTCCTGGGATCAGTCCCACTTCGGACTCCCCCTGCTCTTTGGGGGGCCTGCTTCTCCCTCTCCCTCTGCCTGCCACTTCCCCTGCTTGTGCTCTCTCTGTCTCTCTCTGACAAAGAAATGGATAAAATCTTAAAAAAAAAAAATCTACAAACTGATTCCAAAAGTTATATGGAACTGCACAGGATCTAGAATAACAAAAATGACTTTGAAAAAAAGTTGAAGAACTGAGACGTTCTGATTTGAAGCTGTAATGTCAAGCTACAGTTATCAAGAAAGTACGTTACTGGCATATGCATTCATCCTGGTAGCATTCTGAGGGAAAGTAGTCTTAAGCAATTGTAAGGGCTTTCACCATAAATAAGCCACCATAAAAATCTGTTCACATCAGTCCTCCCTTTAAATTGTCCTTCTGTCTTTTAAAAATGTTGCAGTGCTAAACTAGAAGGAGCAGAGCAAAGGTTTCAAAGCAAGTGGATAGAAAGGACTTCTAAAGGCTCCTTAGGCAGGAACAAAGAGCACAAATTGACATTTAATTGCACCAACTCCTTCACAGTGTCATTTTATGACAGTGGTCTTTTTCTTGAACTTTTAGCCGATACACAGAGTCCTGCTTCTCCTGCCCCCCCCCCCCCCCCGCCCCGGCCCCGACCTCATGCCATCTCACCCCCTGGCAGGAAACTTTACCCAGGAGATTTTTTTTCCCTTACCCTTTTAACAACTGTGTAATTAGCGCATAATCTAAAAGGTTAAGAACCACCTACATTTTTATTTACTTGTTTTCCAAAAGAACAAGCTAGGTGCAATAGTTAATTTTTGTTGCTTGTCTTCTGGCCATGAGGTCACACTACCTTACTTAAAAGTTACACATTTGTAGGTTAATGGTGACTCCCTCTCTTCAAACAAGTAAAAGTAGTTTGTACTTTTTGTCATTTTTGCTTTTTTGGCTTATTTGATATTGCCTAAAAACACTGATGGTTATGTGATAATGGGCAAGTTCCCTTACCCCAAGGAAGGTCACAGATATGAAACAGATTGAGGCTTGAGGATGAGAAGAAAGGGCTCCCTCAACTGTGAACCCCAAGATGCAGAGGTCAGGGTAGAGAAGATTCCTGAGGACATTCTGGGGCTGCAGTCAGTAACCTTCTGTAGACCCAGCCACCCTGGCCATGATGTGTGTGCTTACACCTGAGGAGCTATGTCATTAAAGGACTCTAGTGCTGGCCTGGAGCACCCAGAGTGAGCCAGGAGACAGATACTTCTTTTTCTGAGTGACCCAGGACCAGAGGCATGATGGTAGACCAGCAATTATGAGCTCATCAATGGTTCAGCTCATCAAAACCTTTTACTTGGATGGCCAGGGATCATATCAGACGATGGGGTCAACAGATACCAGTGGTGAAATCGGCCTCATCAATAGGAGTTTCTGTTGGGTTGGGTTGAATTTGGTGATGGAATCTGGGAGAAAAGAGTATAGAATGACTCTACAGTGTTTGACCTGAGCAGACAGATGATCAGACAGTGGATGGAAAAAGGGTAGCAGATGACCGTTTGGCCCATTTGTAGGGATCATTTTTACCCCAGACAGGAAGCTTTGAAAATGTTTGGGGTGATAGTTTAAGGGATATTATCAATGGGTTTGTAAATCATATCAAACACAATTGTATTTATAAGAAAATCAATTAAAATGGTTTTCAATTGACTATTAACAATAACTAAATACCTAAACGCAATAAATTTTGTTGATTTTGTAAGGATGTTTTGTAAGATGCTGTCCTAACCGTAGATGCTGGTAGGCTGTTGGAAGTGTCAGTTTTTGATAGGATTAAAATGTTGGAAGCATTTGGGGCGCCTGGCTGGCTCAGTCGGTTGGGCTTCCAACTCTTGGTTTCAGCTCAGGTCATGACCTCAGGGTCGTGGGCTCAAGCCCTGCATCCCACTCACTTTGCAGTCTGCTTGTCTCTCTCCCTCTGCTCCTCTCCCGATCATGCTTGTGCGTGCACTCTCTCTCTCAAATAAATAAATACATAAATCTTTAAAAATAAATAAATAAATGTTGGAAGCATTTGGGGCACTTGGCTGGCTCAGTCAGTAGAGCATGAGACTCTTGATCTCGGGGTTATGAGTTCAAGCCCCACGTTGGGTATAGAGATTACTAAAAAATAGAATGTTAAAAATAAATAAGTAAATAAATGTTGTAAACATTTGTGAGTGGCGCTAAGAGAGTACCTGGGGAATACATAAGATGACTGACTGGCTTCAGAGGCCCAGGCACAATATAGGTCACCACCAGGTAATGCTCTGGTTAACAATCCAGATCAGTATATCCCGACGGAGCCTTAAATTCCAATGTCCCCACTTATAGCCAGCTGCCCTTCCATTCATTGCTGTGATAAATATCTATCGACTGGCCTTTCTATCTCAGCTATTGGTCTGGAGATAAAACCCTCAGCAAAGTCCTGACTGATGTGGGAGACAAAGGCAGAAGAAAAATTATTAAATTTCCTTACTACTTACAGCCAATGGACAAGTCCTTGAAATAGGCAGAGTGACATTCCTCTAGGGACTCAGCTGCCTCGATGTTAATACCTTGCTGAGGGCAAAAGACAATCCAGGACTCTGTAAGTCTACTTTAACATATAGAAATTCCTTTGGAAGCTCCCTTTTTCTTTATCTTCCCCCCACCCCCTCCAAGAGACATGTTAGGAATCATCCTCCAAGCATATAGCCCACTGATATATATCTGAAGGGTCTCATGACTGAGAGTTTACTAAACAGTAATAAATGACCTTTCCTCACAATAGCTAGGCCCCTCAGGGTCCTTGAAAACTTGTTTCCAAAATACCTTGGAAGTTTGTTCTGTCCCTAACTCCCTCCCAACTTGAAAGTCTATAATGGACCACTCCTCATGACCCCAGTGCCGCTCTTTCTGCCCACGGTCCTGTCCCCGGGGTTTAATAAAACCATCTTTTTGCACCAAAGATGTCTCAAGAATTCTTTCTTGGCTGTCGGCTCTGGACCCCAACAACACTACTCCAAAAAAAAAAAACACGTCAGGGATGGTGAGAAATTATCTCTTTTGAAGCTGAAGCCAATAGGAGTTGCTGTTGGGTTGGGTTGAATTTGGTGATGGAATCTGGGAGAAAAGAGTATAGAATGACTCTACAGTGTTTGACCCGAGCAACTGGGTAAATACAGATGCTTTTTATGTAAATGGGTAAGACTTGAGGAGGAGCAGGCTTTGAAGGGAAAGGTAAGAGTTATTGATAGGCTAAACTTGAGACACTGTTAGATGACAGTGGAGATGTCAAATGGGCAGCTAGATATGGAGGCTGGGGCTGAAGGAGAGGTCAGGGATGAGATATTAATTTGGGAATCATAGTGTACAGATGGCATCCAAAGCCACTGGGCTGGGCGAGATCACGTAGGGAGTGGGCTTGGCTAGAGAAGATGTCCATGGCCCAGCACTCCCCAGTGAGGGATCATGAAGGTGAGGGGGAGTTCAGCCAAGACTAATGAGAGGCCAGGGAAGTCAGAGGCAAGTCAGAAGAGTGCAATCCAGAGATGAGAGGGTTTCAGCAAGAAGTAGAGCGTGACCAACCCTGGCAATTACAATCAAGATTGATGAAGACTGTGAGTCAACCCAACATTGGATTTGGCAACATGAGGGAAAAGAGTTTTTCAGGGCACATAGTGGGAATAAAACCTGATGGGAAAGAAAATGGGAGGAGAGCAAGTAGAGACTGTGAATATAATCAACTCTTGAATTTTCCTCTGAATAGAAGCAGAGAAATCAAACTGGAGGTGATCTGGGGCCAAAGGGTGGACTTTTTTAAAAATGGGAGATATTGTAGCATGTTTATTTGCTGATAGGAATGATTCAGTAGAACAGAAAAAAAGTGATGATGCAGGAGTCCAGATGAATCCCAAAACAAATAGCCCAGTTACTCAAAGCTTTTGGATTCCAGGATGTATGCTCCCTTCCTTCCTCAACGGCTTCACTAATACCTGGGGTGTAAATTGGAAAGGGTCCCAGATCTGGAGCAGATAGATGACAACAACAGGTAATACATGTACTTGGATGTTCAAATTTCTCTTGTAAATTATTACCTCATTATATCTTGACATTTAACAACAGGATTTTACATTTAAATTTACATTCTTCAATCTTTTTTTTTAAATCTTAACACAACAAGAAAAAGTGAATTGAACCATTGTTGGGTGGATAACTCAGGTTTCAATAGCGACACCTAGTGGCAGTAAATAGCACCAGCTAAAAAGAATTGAATTTCTGACAAGCCAGTTTTCCCTTTTTTTCTTCCTCAGGGTAGTTGCAACTGTATTGTATTAAATAAACATCCCTAAAGTTTCTTGAAGTGGTCCGAGGAGGGACGTCTCCAGAAAAGGGAAAAATCTACTTGCCTGGTGGATAGGATGGGGGTCCAGAGTCATAATTTAATTTGAGTAACAAGGACAAACTATTCATCTTCTGAGCTTAAATGCTCTTTGAGTAATTTTGGGGTGTTGGGTTCTCCCCTGACCTGAATTTTCTGAGGAGTGGTTTGGTCTGTTACATACAATTGTTTTGCTGAATAAACTGAAGGGAGGGTTGGAGTAGACTCTAGCCAACAGAAGGTCTCACCTTACGACTTTGAACTATGGTGTAAGGGCAGTCGCTGGGGCTCACGTCCAATGAATTTTTGTTGACTCTTAATTTATAGCTTCTCCCAAGACCCCTAGAAGAGGGCTACAGTGAGTTTTATTTTATTTTTTTAAAGATATATTTATTTATTTGAGAGAGCACGCATGAACGAGCGGGGCAGGGAGGGGCCAAAGGGAGAGAGAGAATCTTAGGCAGGCTCATGCCCAGGATGGAGCTCGATTGGGGGCTCAATCCCAGGACCCTGAGATCATGACCTGAACCGAAATCAAGAGTCGGTCCCTTAACTGACTGAGCCACGCAGGCCCCAGTGTTAAAGGCAGCTTTAAATTTCATCTTTTTGCCAATAGCTTGATGCTGCTGAATGTCCTCAAGAATCTACAATTCCCCAAATGCGAGAGCTCATGCAAGTTCATTAGTGTCACAGGCACATCACATTCTCAGTCTTTATTTTAAATAATGAAAAGAATAAACTGGGCAAATAGATGAAAACATTCAAAATGATAAAGGGAGAAACACAGCTGAAAAAATGTTTCTACCCTGAAGTATTTACCATAATACTATCACAAAAGATCACGACACATATGGGATATTACAGGGATTAGGAGAGAAATAAAATTCATGGATTGGGCTTACAAATCAACTTCTCATTTGGATTCTGAGGCAAAAAACAAACAAACAAACAAACAAACAAACAAAACAACCAAAAACCATGAGGCAAAGTGCCGGTAACTGTAGATTTGCGGTCATTTGGTTTTCAAGTACTTTGTGAAAACAGATTTCTTCCCATCCTATTCCAGCCTGGTACGTATTTTCGTATTAGCTTCGTTCTTGGCACTTTGAATGTGTAAGGAAAAATTTGTGTTTGGTTGGAAATTATACATTGTTTATACTCTAGAGGACACCCCTCTGGATGTTATGTGATTCCAGTGACATGGAAGCGATTTTGTAACTTTGTAAATTGTAGATGACTGAGAACAATGCAGAATAATTCCTGTGTATAGACATGCAAATTTCATCCCGTCTAGTAGAGGTTCAATTGACTTCCTTCTTCTACAGTGAAAGGGGTCAGTTTTGCCTCTATTTGTGCATTCATTTCAATATTCCTACTCTTTAAAGATATTTCATTTTTTCAACTTCTCCTTTAAACTGGTTGTGAGACTCTTCCCAATTTCATGAATAAAATAACACATTTTCACTTTATATCTGTATTTATGTCATGATTCTACCTTACTTTGAAAATATCATTTTTGAAGTTACCAAATTATTTTGAAAATAATCTTTGAAAATTATCATGGTTTCTATCTTTTTTTCCCTAAAAGTTCTTATGTTAATTCTATTTTATATTGCCTTACTGGGGGCACCTGCGGGGCTCAGTCGGTTAATCGTCTGCCTTCGGCTCAGGTCATGATCCCAGGGTCCTGCGAGCGAGCCCCGCATCGGGCTCCCCGCTCCACGGGAAGCCTGCTTCTCCCTCTCCCACTCCCCCTGCTTGTGTTCCTGCTCTCGCTATCTCTCTCTCTGTCAAATAAATAAATAAAATCTTTAAATATATATATATATATTGCCTTACTATATTTTATGTAGTTTTTAAGTTGCCCTTAAACTCTTTATGAAATAAGTTAGGGTATAAATGAATAGAGTAAGTGCTTAACAATCAAAATTTTTGTTTGTTTGCTTGTTTCTTTAACAAGCAAAATGTTTAGGGGATCTCTAAAGTTCTTTCTTTGATATTCTATTCATCTGGGAACAGGAACTTTCGGGTAAAGCTTTTTGTACGATATGACTTTTTTTATTCTGGTAAAATATATAACTACAATTTGCCATTTTAATAATCTTTTAAGGCATATGCTTTTTTAAAAGGAGGGTATGATAGTTCCTTGATAAAATACATTGATCCAGGGGACAGTGATGTCTTAGCCATGTCCCAAGTTCAGAATTTGATCCCCCCTGATTTGCCACTGGGAGGGTCCACCAGCCCATTTTCATGATTTGGAACAAAGGGCATTAATACCATGATGCGGTTGGGTAGAGAGAGCTTGGGTTACCCCACTTCCTACTGTCACTGTTGGAAACCACAAATGCTTGATTTAAATAAATTTTTGAAGACAGAATTCAGCTATGAAATTTCCTGTGATAACCATGCTTCCTGTGACAACAATTGGGGGGGGGAACTAATCAGAGTAATCAACTTCTTGCAGGAAACTTGTGATATATGCTGACTGTTGGTTTTGCTTAAGGAAGTTGGGAAAAAATGAGGGAGGGACCAGCTTGCCATTGGCCAGAGTTTCAATCATCTGTATAACTCAAGACAGAAAACAAGTCTTAGTGGTTTTAGAAAAGACTGTTTTATGATCTGTCAAAATTGAAGGTGTTTTGATTGCCTGGGACAGACCCTTCATCATTGTCATCATCATTGTCATTATTATTTATGAAGAAACTAGAGTGTCAGGACACTCTGAGACACAGGATGGACAAAGGATGCTACTGTCCTTTTTTTGTTGACAAAATCCAAGACTAAACGTGACCCCGAGGTCATCTGTACTGCTTCGGCACCTCTGCCTGAAGGAGCGTGTCTTAATTATCCAAATAGTCCAGAGCACCAGAACCCCGGGCATATGGGGGCGGGTCACAAAGGGATGGGGCTGTCCCCACTCCAGGCCACCGAATCTGCCAAGGGGAGCAGGTGACTGTTCCAAAAAGGGAAGGCGTTCTGAAGGCTTTCATTGCTTTCTTTGGGACAGAAAATGTGAACTAGAAGCACTCAGTCTTAACTCTCAGACACGATGGGTGAGATTTTTTTTCCTTAATAGAAATATTTTTTAAATAACCAGTACAGTCTTTTAATAGAGACATTCTTCATAGGAAAATTGCAAACATTACAAATTCCCTTCTGAAGAACAAACTCATAGTCTGTGTTCTGGGAAGGCACACAAAGATGCTGACAATGCTTCCCTTGAGAAAAATAGGTAACAGTCGGTTAAATGTCTGCCTTCAGATCAGGTCATGGTCCCAGAGTCCTGGGATGGAGCCCCACATTGAGCTCTCAATGCTCTCTGCTCAGCGGGGAGTCTGCTCCTCCCTCTCCCTCTCCCTCTGCCTGCAGCTCTGCCTACTTATGCTCTCTCTGTCAAATAAATAAATAAAATCTTTAAAAAAAAAGAAATTTTTACAATTATATATAATGTCATAGAAAGTGCTTATTATAAAACAAGTGAAAGGATGTAGAATTATAAATTGAATATGATTAAAATTATTTTAAAAATATTATGTATTGAAAAGTAACATAAAGGAAATCAATTAAATATTAATGGCAGTTGTGTTTGTTAGAAAATTTAAGTGATTTTTTCTTTCTTTTACTTTTATTTTCCTGTTTTCTTTGTGATAAAAATAAAATACTATTTTTATTTTATTTATTTATTTATTTAATTTTATTTTTTTAAAGATTGTATTTATTTATTTGACAGAGACAGAGATAGTGAGAGCAGGAACACAAGCAGTGGGAGTGGGAGAGGGAGAGCAGGCTTCCCGCCGAGGAGGGAGCCCACTGCAGGACCCGATCCCGGGACCCTGGGATCATGACCTGAGCCGAAGGCAGACGCTTAGTGACTGAGCCACCCAGGCGCCCCTAAAATACTATTTTTAAAACTAACATCTCAGGGTGCCTGCTTGGCTCAGTTGGAAGAGTGTGTGACTCTTGATCTCTGGGTCGTGACTTTGAGCCTCACGCAGGGTATAGAGATTACTTAAAAAATAAAAATAAAACTTTAAAAAAATTTAAAAACCAACACCTTTTTTTTTTTTTAAGATTTAATTTATTTATTCGAGAGAGAGTGAGTGAGAGAGAGAGCACAAGCAGGGGCAGGGGGCAGAAGCAGAAGGAGAAGCAAATTCCCTGCTGAGCAAGGAGCCCAATGTGGGACTCGATCCCAGGACTCTGAGATCATGACCTGAGCCGAAGGCAGACACTTAATCGACTGAGCCACCCAGGCACCCCTAAAAACTAACATCTTATCTTTGTTTAGCATTTTCATGTTACAAATGTCTTTCATAAACTGCATATCATACTTAGAAATGCAGTGATCCTATGTGATAAGTAGGGCAGAAAATATTAGTCCCAAATTACAGAAGAAGAAATTGAGGTTCAATGATTTGTCCAATATTACAGTTGTCCAAGAGTCTGCATAATGGATGCATGAAAAGTAAGTAATGTTTTTAAATGCCTATGAGGGGCTCCTGGGTGACTCAGTGGGTTAAGTGTCTGCTTTCGGCTCAGGTCATGATCACAGGGTTCCTGGATTGAGCCCCCGAGTTGGGCTCTCTGCTCAGGGGAGAGCCTGCTTCTCTCTCTCCCGCTCCCCCTGCTTGTGCTCTCTCTCTCTTCAAATAAATAAACAAAATCTTCAAAAATAAAAATAAAAAATAAATGCCTGTGAAACTGCATTTCAAAATACAACCATGTCCATGAATTCCTTATGATTAAACCTATGTCTATGAAGCTATTTGGATTGTCATTAAACAGGAAATGGAACAATCTTATTAATCTTATTAATAAGATTAATTTCACTAATTTCAATGGCAAGACTTACATGAACAAAGAGCAACCTCAACAAACAATTCAACATTGTGGGCTCTCGTGTCTTATTTAATTTTCACAACTTTATATGATGGGTGTAATTATTCCCATTTAAGAGGTAAAGAGGCTGAGGTTAAGACAAGTTAAGCAATTGCCCAAGTTTGTACAGATGATAATTGGCAGCTGGGATTTGATGCTAGATCTTTTGACTCCAAGCTCAGAGGTTATTTTGTTACATGATAGTTGCCCATCTCAGCCACATATCCTCTCCTCTCTTCTTCCAAAATATTAGCACATCTCTTTCCATTATCCAGGCTAATTGCTCTCTATTGAGGATTATTCCCCTTATCACTGAGGTGGACTCAGTGCCCAAGATGGTTCTGGCACTGGGAAAACATAGGCTGAGAAGAGTATGACCAGCATTTCCTTCTGACCTCTTTGGTATGGGGCTTGAAGACCTGAACTAATGGCTCCAGGAGCTGCTCCAGCCTTTTTCATTCTACCAAGCCCTTTAGAGAATCTACTCACTATCTCTGTATCATCCATGACCTTCTTCATTGGGGGCCTCACTTATAGAGCATATCAGGACCTAAAAAAGAATTTTTAATATGTTTTATTTAAAAAATTACTAAGTAGGGCGCCTGGGTGGCTCAGTTGGTTAAGCGACTGCCTTCGGCTCAGGTCATGATCCTGGAGTCCCTGGATCGAGTCCCGCATCGGGCTCCCTGCTCGGCAGGGAGTCTGCTTCTCCCTCTGACCCTCCCCCTCTCATGTGCTTGCTCTCTCTCATTCTCTCTCTCTCAAATAAATAAATAAAAAATCTTTAAAAAAAAAAAATTACTAAGTAATAACAAATAATAAAGAATAATTGCTAATTACTAATTTATAATCAAATACAAACTTTTAACGTTTAATTTAGTTACAAAAGTAATATTTGTTCATTAAAAGTACAAGCCAAATGTATAAAACCAAATATTAATCCTCTCCAACTTTTCTCCATTCTTCACACCTGAGGTAACCGAAGTTAATAGTTGATGTAGAACCTTATAAATATGCATAAATATGTATAGGTTACTTCGTGGTTTGATATTTACAAATATAGGATCATAGTGTAGGATCATAGGATCAAATTGCCCAGCAATTTGATTTTTTTTCCACTTAATTATATTTCATATATATCTCTTCAAGTCAATGGATATATTTGTTTGGATATAAGTTTAGTTGCTATAACAAAGGGATTACAAATTACGGAAACTTAAATGAGACAAAGTTTATTTATCCAGTCAACCTGACTGGGCTAACACAGCTATTATAACTATGTTCCATGAGCATAAGCATGAGTTAAAGTAAACATACTTGAAATGTATGGAAAGATAAAAGTCCTCAGCAGAGATACAGAAGCCATGTAAACCTCAGAACTAAAAAATATAGTATCAGAAATTAAAAATTCACTGGATATGCTTAATGTCAGGATGGAGAAAAGAACCAGTGAACTTGAAAGTACATCAATAGAAATTATCTACTCTAAAGAGCAGAGGAAAAAAAGACTGAAAAAAAAATAACAGATTCAGAAACCTGTCAAAAGGTTGAACACATGTTTCCTTGAAGTCCCAGAAGGAGAGGTGAAAAATTTGGCTTAGACAAAAATTTTGAAGGAAAGAGATGGCTGAAAACTCAGAATTGGTGAAAGACATACATTTAGAGATTCAATAAGCTCAGCCATCCCCAAACAGGATAAATTAACACACAACCATTCCTAGACACTTCATAGTCAAATTGCTGTAAAAAAGAAAAAAAAAAAAATCTTAAAAGCAGCTAGAGAAAAAGGACACATTACATACAGGGGGGATCAATATGGGATTCTCATCAGAAAACCAAGAAGTTTTTCTCATCAGAAGCCACAGACAATGGAGGAACATATTTAAAGTGATCAAAGAAAAGAATTGTCAACCTAGAACTTTATAGCCTGAAAAAATTACCTTCCACAATGAAGCTGAAATAAAAGACATTCTCGAAGGAGAAAAACTAATGGAATTTGTCTCCAGCAGCCCTACTCTAAAAGAATTGTGAGAAGTCCTTTGGGCTGAAGAGAAGGGATCCCAGAAGGAAATATGTATCTTCAGGAGTGAAAAGAGCAACACAAATGGTAACTATCTGTTCATATAAATATGAAATATATTATATATAAACATAAAAGATCATTTTTTTCTTCTTGAGTTCTTTGGAATATGTGTGACTGTTGAAACCAAAAATTATAACATTATCTGGTGGGGTTTTCAATATATATGCATGTATTAGAAATGACAACTATAACATAAAGGTCAATTGAAGGGGAGTTGAAAGAAGTATATATATATATTATATATATATAGTTACAAGGCTTCTATATTTTACTTAGACTGGTAAATATTAACTCTAAATTGCATAAGTTTAAAAATGTATATATAATTCTAGAGCAATTATTAAAGGGGAAAAATATGAACAGATATAGTCAAAAAGCCAATAGATAAGTTAAAATGGAGTACAAAAAAATGTTTCTAATAATCCAAAAGAAGGCAGAAAAGAAGAACAGAGAAATGAAAAACATGTCAATAATTACATCAAATATAAATGGCCTGAACATATTAATTAATATTGTCAGATTGAATAAACAAGACCCAACTATATGCTATTTACGAGAAACCCATTTTAAATATGACACATACATAGGTTAAAAGTAAAGGATGGATAAAGATATACCATGCAAACACTAATCAAAAGAAAGCTTGAGAACTTACACCGATATCAGACAAAGTAAATTTCAGAAGAAGGGATACTACCAAGGAGTGATACTATACAATGATAAAAGATTAATTCACCAAGACAACATAACAATCATAACTGTGTATGTACCTAATTATAGGGCTTCAAATTGCATGAAGCAAGAGTTGATGGAATTACCTGAGAGAGAAAACTCTCCCCCAATCCTAACAGAATACACAATCTTTTCAAGTCACAAGAAATATTCACCAAGATAAACCATTATCTGGGCCTGAAGAATCTTAACACATTTAAAAGAACTGAAATCATACCAAGTGTGCTCTCTGACCATAATGGAATTCAACTAGAAATCAATAACAGAAAGATGTCTGGAAATCCAAAAATCTATAAATGAAAATTTAATAAATATCACTTGAGTGTTTCCCCAAAGTTTTAGCAAAGCAAATCCCCATGTAGGAGAATGTTTGTTTCCTGGAGAGAACTTCTTTTTTTTCAAAGGTGGTTTGGAGGACAAATGAGACTCAGGAATGATCTCTGGTACAAATATCTTAGAAGAGGGAGTATATGAATAGAAATAGCATGGGGTCTGGGACTGTCTGTGTGACATTAAGGAAAACACTCCACCTCTGTCTCACTTCCCTGTGGCAGAGTCACTACCGAAGACTCTAGAATCTGAATATTGGGCTTCCAATCCTGACACCATCACTTACCCATGTGTGATCTTGGACAAATTAATTGACTTCCCTGTGCTTCAGTTTCATCACTCGTGTAATAATAATAGTAATAATAATAATAATAATAATTCAGGTCATCATATGTCCTGGTTTGTCTGTGACAGTCCTGTCTTATGTTTGTTATTTGGCTATAATTAGTAATAGTGTCCTGATTTTGGTGATAAATTATATGCTCACTCTAATAATAGTACTTATATATTACAGGGTTGTTGAGAGGATTGAATTTGTCATTATGCAGAGTGTTCTAGAATGGTGCAGGCAGTCAGGCTCATATCCATCCTTTCAGTATATTTGATTGCCTGCTGTGGCCCAGGTGCTTTCCTAGATGCTAGGCTATGGTGCAAACACCACACTCAGGGTCAGGGGCCTGGCATAGTGATCAGGTGCACAGACTCCGATGCTAGACTACCTGAGTATGAATCCTGGCTCTACTCTCTAATAGCTGTGTGACTCTGAGCAAGTAATTTTAGTTCACACTTGTCATATGAGTTGTTATGAAGATTAAATGGGTTAAATTTGCAAAGCACTTAGATTAATACCCGGTACATAGTAAGTGCTATATAAATATTTGTTAAATAGAACTTATATTCCCAATGTTGGAAGATTAGATGCATTGGTATATGCAATGTTTATATGTATTTGTACTGGATATTTACCTTTCATTACTGAAGGTGTCCATTCTGGTATTTTTCTCAATACAAAGGAAATCTCCAAAGGTGTACGGGTGGCTCCCCTACTTCTAGAGACAGTAGACTTCCAGCAACTTTTAGAGGACATTTTGTTTTTCTAGATTAAAAAAATATAGTCCTGTTATATTCTCACAACAACCGTAGTATTATTAATATGGTTCTTACAACGAGACAGGCTCAAAGACTCACCAAGGTCACAGAGCACTGCGTCTTTTTGATCAAGTCTTTGGCAAAGCTGTTAAGGTGAGTGTTGCATTTCAGTGTGTTTCTAGAGGACAGCAGGCAAGCTTCATTTGCTGAGCAAGTTCAAGTAACACATTATCAAAACCAACATGAAGAAACTAGCTTGTTCCATTATCAGAGATAGAAAAGCTGTAATAATGAAACCTTAATTCAAATACAGGCAGTCTAGCTCCAGAGACCATATACAGAAAATTGCTGCACTAGGAAGAGAAGAGATCCTGAAGTTGCTGAGCACTGTAAAAACACTAGTCCGCCTTCCCTGTCATGGGATGGGGCAACACCCCCTCTGAAGTGTGCCACCTGCAGCCTAACTGTATCTGCCACAGGTTAGGGACCCTTCCCACCCACCAACTCAGAGCCTTCAACTGATTTCACCCATCACTGTTTCCAACATCCATACGCCCAGGGAGCACTTTATTTTCTGCTCAGGGACTCCAAACAATTCCAATAGCTAATGTATGTGGGTCTAATTCAGGCTTTGCCGGCTGTAACCTGACTACAGTGACATTTATATGCCATAATACATGCAACCGAGGCACTCAGCAATGCTCCCTCCTCACCCCCAGCCTCTTGGAATGTGCAAAATGTGCCTGTTAAGTAGCATAATCCTTTTTACTTGGAGCACCTTTCCCCCGGAGCCTTGCAAGTACTCTCCGCTAATGGCCATTTTTAAGGATCTCCTTGAGACCAGAGAGGGCACCGGGCCTTAAATCTAATAGCACCCGAGCCTGTCTCCATTTCAGACATTTCTAATACGCTCAGAAAGAGGCCTTGAAAAAGGGACTATCTTTATCCTTGGTTTCTCCTGTGCCCTCGGGAAGCCCTGATTTAGAAGATGCCCCTCTTACTTAAGCTGAAGCTGCTGCGGCTGATGGCACATTGGACTTAGAGCTGGTGTCCAATATGCCCGAAGCAGGCCGTCAGCTTTGACCCGTGTCCCCGCCTCCTCTGGATAAATGTGTGGTGTTTCATGGATCTAAAAGGAGAGGAATAAAGAGCCCAGACTAAAAATTTCAGAATGGTAAAAAAAGAGGAAGAATCAGACATTTTTCTCTTCAAATACTAATCATTTTAAATGCGCAATTTTAAGGATGCATTGACTCTGCTTGGCAGTCCTTGCAAGGAAATCTTCCTTTCCTTTCTTCATTCTCTTCTTGGACTCCCTCCCAGCTATTAGCTCAAGCCAGAGGTGAAGCCCCATTGAGTGAAACTGCTAGAAATCCTATGATTCACTCAGTGGGTGGCTCTGAATTAATTGTTGATCTGGTGGTGGGTGTTACTTTTTCTACCGGGTTGTGAGTTTCTAAATCTTGAGATGCCAGGCAAAAGCACTTGTGAGAGAAAGCACAGGAGAAAAGGATGAAGAATCTGAGATGTGCTTTCTCACCCCTGGAGCCCTTTCTGTCTTCATGCCATAGGGAACAGCAGAATCATCCACAACCCATGTATAATTGGTGGTAGTGAAACCGGGAGCTATGGGGAATATCAGTCCTGAGCAAAGACAACAGTGGCAAATCTTGATCAATTTTGCAAAAAACACAGGACTTTTAAAAAAGTGTAAATACAGAGTGTCATATATTCGTTGCTAAATTCATACGGCTCTACTTAAGGTAATTTTTAAAAAGTAAATGTTATGCTTTCAATTGTGTTTGCAGCCGCCGCCGCGCCGCCTCTAGCCCGCCGAGCTCCAGCCGAAGGAGAAGGGGGGTAAGTAAGGAGGTTTCTGTACCACTGCTCCTACAAAGCACAGACTGCCGGCAAATCGAAAGCCGCCCGCAAGAGTGCGCCCTCTACTGGAGGGGTGAAGAAACCTCGTCGTTACGGGCCCGGGACTGGGGCACTCCGTGAAATGAGACGTTAGCAGAAGTCCGCTCAACTTCTTATCCACAAACTTCCTTTCCAGCGTCTGGTGCGAGAAATTGCTCAGGACTTCAAAACAGATCTGTGCTTCCAGAGGGGCAGCTATTGGTGCTTGGCAGGAGGCAAGCGAGGCCTCTCTGGTGGGCCTCTTTGAAGACACCAGCCTGTGCGCTATCCATGCCAAACGTGTCACAGTTATGCCAGAAGACATCCATCTAGCGTGCTGCATACGTGCAGAACGTGCTTAAGAATCCACTACGATGCAAAACATTTCATTCTTTAAAAAGAAAAGAAATTCTCCCTGTTACTGGTAGTTCTGAACGTTATTTTTTTTCCACAGGGTCAAGAGGTACCTAAGTATATGACTGCAAGTGGAAAAATAAGGGACAGAAATCAGGTGTTGGCAGTTTTTCCATTTTCATTTGTGTGTGAATTTTTAACATAAATGCGGGGACATAAAGCATTAATGCAAGTCAAAATGTTCCAGTGAACACGTTTCAGCTGTTCAACTTTATAACAATTATAAATAAACCTGTTACATTTTTCTGGACAATGGCAGCATTTGGATTTTTTTAAACAAGTAAATGTCTTACTGACAGCAACTAAATGGTGTTTGTGGCATTTTTATCATACAGCAGATCCATCCATTCACTATACTTTTCTGGGTTGTCTTACATGCAAGTATATGTTTTTAATGTTGTCTGTCTTCTGTGCTGTTCCTGTAAGTTTGTTTTAAAATACATTAAACTATAAAAAGTAAATGTTATAATGTCATAAGGGAAAATTCCCTTTAAATTTAAAAGAATATATATATCATATATATTTACCTTTATATCTATTATACATATATGTGTGTGTGTATATATATATATTTTTGTTGTTGTTGTTGTTAGGAGTGACCTTTTATTTGGGAAACTGCCAGAACCACAGCATGTTACTGGTCTACATCATGCTGATTAATGCCTGCTCAATGAGAGAAATTCAAGGGTGAAGTGTTCAGGGTTGTCAGTGAACTGACCACATTGGGCTCGAGGGTTTTGTTCAGGACATTAAGTTCTTACTGTCACCTAATGTAGCCACCAAGGAGAAACTTGTACTATGTGTTTCTTCACTAGGGGCAGAGAAGACCCAATCAGAGTACAGGTTTCCCTAGTTATCTGAAACTAGAGTGTTCTTATGAAACCCGAAAGCAGGAATGGCATAAATTGAAGAAGCTATTACCATTAATTTATATGGTAAATTTATTGAGCATCTCCAGACCAAAAACATAACCTCTTTTTGGCTTTTCTGATACCTGAGGACACATCTTGCTAACAGATGCACAAAATAAATCAAGACAAAGCCCAGATGCTCGCAGACACAGTTCAAAGCCCGGCAGCTTGCAGAGACGTGGCTCCCAGGGAAGGAGTGTGGCGGGCCATTCTCGCTGCGTGGGGCATGCTGCTGCTACAAACCTCGCCGCAGAACAAATGCCGAGTGCTATTTTCACTTTTCGCCTTTTTTCCTAAAAGCAAAAATCCTCTCCGGATTACGTTCAGTTAGCGAAAACCCGTACTTACGTTAGCTCTTTCGTAACAATGGTGCGCCGTGCGCTGTCGAAGAGCCGGAGATCTGGGTTCCAGGAGCGGTGCCAGGAGCTCTACCTGCAGGGGCTTGAGTGGAGCCAGCATGTGAGCTCACACAGAGGCCTCCTCTGAGTTCTTTATTAGACTTGTCTTCCTCCTCAGCTCCAGCACCTCCAGTGATGCCATTTGGTTTTCTCCCTTTCTGCAACGAGATCCATCCAACGGGTCATGGGCTGTTTACTGCATTTACTGCTCAAATGCAGGCACATCAGCCCATTTACCTGCTCTGAAAATACTGTGAGTTAGGGGTACCTGGGTGGCGCAGTCAGTTCAGCACCCAGCTCTCGATTTTGGCTCAGGTCTTGATCTCAGGGTTGTGCGTTTGAGCCCCACAATGGACTCCATGCTGGGCTTGGAGCCTACTTAAAAACAAAACAGAACAAAACAAAACTGTGATTTAAGTTTGTGCTAATAGAACATGCTAATAGAACTCTGGAGCTTTCTGGCATTCAGAAGCAGAGGAATAAGTCATGCCATACTTAATCATCAAGTTTTTATTATATAGCTCTGTACTATTTACAACAATATTTTTTGGTGCTTGCTTCAGCAGTATGTATATTAAATTCTTTTTACCAGCATCATATTAATTGGTGGGCAGCCCTGTTTGGTGGGGGAAGACATGCATTGGAGTAAAGCAGAGCTATGTTTTAACTCTGGTGCTTCTACTCAGCAACTCTGGAACCTCAGGGGCTGAACGCTTTACCCCTCTAACCTCTGTTCCTCATTAGTAAATATGGGTGATGTTTCCCAGCTATGAGGAGTGAAAATGATACCTTATTTAAGTTCTTAGTAGAGTGGATGGTCTGAGGAACACACTTTGAGAACCGGAGACCTATTCTCGTCTTACTGTATTTTGTATTTAATAGTAAGACTGTTCTTGTCTTACTGTATTTTGTTTTCTTAAATAGGACATTAACCTCCCATTCACACTGATATGTCTTGCTTTTATTCTTTTTATGACTACCAGAGTTTTTAAATTACTTGACAAAATCTCCTGTCTTTAGTTATTAATGTTTTTTTCTGTTATGAATGGAATTTTTATAAAGTTTATAAATTTTAACTTGGCGGACAAGGCAGTTGATTTGTGTGGATTTCTCTTATATTCCACGACTCTCATTAATTTTTCATTTCCTTCATTTTGTTGTTGTGTTTGTTGACTTGCCTAAGTTTACAAATAACAGTGTAACAGGTACATGAGGGAGTTCAGGCTGGAAAGTTTACCATCTGGTGCAGGAGTACTGACGTATTTTGATGATTGGTTCAGCCATACTGGTGTAGATGAGCTCAGGATCAGCCTTATTCTTAAGTAATAAAAAATCGACTGGTCATGTCTAGTGCCAAGTTGCTGATTAAAACTTTATCTCGTATATTAGGCAAAATGCTAAACTTCATTTCACTTTAAAGTCTTTCCTCTTCCCCAACTGAGGAAAGAAGGGAAAATCAGCTTCTTTCTTTCCTTCTGCTCCCCTCTTTCCTAGTCACCAGGATGACTCTGGCAACTCCCCGACCCGGTTGGGGGCCGTGGAGGCAACTGATTAGAACCAGGGAAGGTGGGACTTTCACAGGCACAGATGTAATCTGGAGCTGGTGTCTTTGATGTTGGCAGTATGGAAGACTGTCTGTGAAAAGCAGAGAGCTACTGCCTTCATTTCTAGGACTGTACTACATGGGAGTGTGTGTTAATAGGGGCTGTAGTTATGAGGAGATAGGCGGCAGGCGGGATCGAATGTGGATATTGCCACCCACTGGGCACAGAGTGTAATGCAGCACTTTCTCAGAGCAAACTGGACAACAGTCTATGCTTTTAAAAAAGCCCATGTTTTTAAAAAAGAGAGAGAACGGTATAAAGAAACCTCTGCGTACACATCACCTGGCTTCAACAGTTACCTGCTTATGGCCAAACTTGTTTCATCTGTTCCCCACCTACCCCTGACTTACCCCTGGGCTATTTTGATGCAAATCCAGACATCATATCATTTAATCTGCAAGTATTTCTGTGTATACCTCTAAAAGAATAATTTTTTAAAAACAGCACTGTAGCACCTAAAAAAACCCTAACAATTGTTTAATATTGATTATACTGTTACTGTTCACATTTCTCCAGTTGCCTTATAAATTAGGACACATCACAATTGGTTGAGGTTTCTTTTTTTTTTTTTTTAATTTTTTTATTGTTATGTTAATCCCCATACATTACATCATTAGTTTTAGATATAGTGTTCCATGATTCATTGTTTGTGCATAACACCCAGTGCTCCATGCAGAATGTGCCCTCCTCAATACCCATCACCAGGCTAACCCATCCTCCCACCCCCCTCCCCTCTAGAACCCTCAGTTTGTTTTTCAGAGTCCATCGTCTCTCATGGTTCTTCTCCCCCTCCGATTTCCCCCCCTTCATTCTTCCCCTCCTGCTACATTCTTCTTCTTCTTTTTTTCTTTCTTAACATATATTGCATTATTTGTTTCAGAGGTACAGATCTGAGATTCAACAGTCTTGCACAATTCACAGCGCTTACCAGAACACATACCCTCCCCAGTGTCCATCACCCAGTCACCCCATCCCTCCCACCCCACCCCCCACTCCAGCATTGGTTGAGGTTTCTAAGTCTTTTTTTTTAATTCTTTTTTTTATTCGACAGAGAGAGAGAGAGAGAGAGAGCACAAAGCAGGCAGAGAGGCAGGCAGAGGGAGAGGGAGAAGCAGGCTCCACACTGAGCAGGGAGCCTGACGTGGGGCTCAATCCCAGGACCCTGGGATCATGACCTGAGCCGAAGGCAGCCACTTAACCGGCTGAGCCACCCAGGTGCCCAAAGGTTTCTAAGTCTTCTAACAGTAAGTTTCCCTCCATCTTTTGTTGTTGTTCTTATAAGGTTTTGTTGTTGTTGGTTGGTTGGTTGGTTGGTTGGTTTTGTTCTGTTTTGTTTTGTTTTATGATGTATTCGTTTGTTCTGTGGAGTTTCCCACAGTTTGGATTTTGCTTATTGCATTTTTCAGAGTTGTTGAGTGTGTTCCTTTGTCCCCTGTTTTTCCTATAAACTGGTGGTTGGATCTGGAGGCTTCACCAGTTAGGATCTGCTGCTTTGGGAAGAAGAAGTCATAGGTGGTGCTCTGTACTCTCGTCAGGAGGCACAGAATATCCAGATGTCTGTTGCATTTTTGTGATGTTAGCTGTCACTGATAATTATTGTCCAGATCCATTAATTCACAGAGGATTGGGAAATGATGGTGTTCTCTCTTAATGTAATAGCTGGAATACTTTTATAAAGAAAATTTTTCCTTTATCAACTTTTTGGTTACGAAGGGTCAGGATGAATACTTGATCATTTCCCTTTATCAGTCTTCAAAATACTGTGCCAGTTTCCTGGCAGTGAGCTCTGTTTGTCTTAATATCATTTTGAACTTATGCATTTAAACATATTTGATGTGTTTCAGTCTGTTGTAGTTACTGTGGTAGGCCATGACCCATGTCCATGTCCCGATCCCAGGAAACTGTGAATATGTTCCATTATATGGCAAAGAGAAATTAAAGTAGCAAATGGAATCAAGGTTGCTAACCAGTTGACCTTAAAATAGGGAGATATCCTGGATTAGTTGAGTGGGCCCAATGTACTCACAAGGGCCCTTAAAAGTGGAAGAGGAAGCAAGAAAGAGGAGGTCAAGAGTGATGGGAGCTGAGGACTCTACCATTGCTAGTTTTGAAGATGGAGGAAGGTGGTCATGAGTCAAGGACTGCAGGCAGTTCCCTTGCATTTCTTGGAAAGTCATGCTGGAAAAGATAAATTGGAAAAGGCAAGGAAACAGATTTTTCCCCTAAGGCTTCCAGAAAGGAATGCAGTCCTGCTGACATCTTGATTTTAGCTCAGTGAGACCGGTGTTGGCCTTCTAACCTACTGAACCGTAACTTTGTGTTGTTTCAAGCAACTAAAGTGTGGTAATTTGTTATAGAAGCAATAGAGAACTAGTACAGTTACCATCCTTATTGATGCCATATTGATTCATCTTTGGCCAGTGCTATCCTTTTCAAACTGGCTTCCAGATCCTTGAGTTTTCTTGCTTTCTGGTATGACAATATGTTTCCAGCCCACCTCCTGGTAAACTCTTGGAGTTTGACTTCTACCTAAACTTATCTTGTTCTCCTGACTGTAACCAGTGATCTTAAATAGGAAAATCCAGCCTTTACAGTGTCTTCTCTGCAGCACTTGACATTACTCCTTTCCTTTCCAAAAGACATCTATCCTCCGCTATGATAGCGCCACAGGATCTTGTTCCATTGCCTTTCTTGGATCTTGCTTCCTAACCCCCTAAGGCTGTCCTCAGGCCTCATTTCTTCTTTCTCCACACTGGTCCTTAATAATCCCATGCATGCAATAATCCCCCCATGCCAGTGGTTCCTTCACTTGTATTTCTCTCTCTCATATTTCCTGGTACCAACATAGGACCTCATTTCCAACTGCTTGTCATTGATGGCTGTCACCTATACAAATAGCCTGTACCTCAAATTCATGGCAAAACCTTAACTGCTATAGTCGCCCATCTCTTTTCTATTTCTGCTAATGATTCTGACACTCAGATTCAAACTCGGGGTGCTATTTTAAAATCTTCCTTGTCCTGCGACCCTCCTAAAACAAGAAATATAGCTGCCACCAAATAATTATATTTTCACTTTTGTTTTGCTATAGGAAATAAGAATTTTTAAAGTTTGTTTTGCCCTTGAGCATCCGTTTATGGACACAGACCTCCCATGAGAAGCCAAGTAATCTCCAGAGGTTGCTTTGTGAGCATGGAACTAGAGCACGGGGGTTAGATGGTTTGAAGAGTTAATGGTGTTCAGCTAGGATGATGTGAGTATATGGGTCTTCTCATGGGATTGCAACATTTGAAGTCTTTGCTAAGCCTCCCTCTTCACTGAGAAAGCTTAGGGGGTTCCTACCAATGCTTCTGCAACCTTTCTATGCCCCCATGCCTGACCAAACTTCTTTTTATTTCCTTAGAAATATTAGTATCTTTCAGGCATAAAAAAATCACAAAATTAACTGAGATGGATGTCTACTAAATTAGGGGTAGATAAGTCTCTGTTTAACACTTTATATAACTTCTTAAAATTTCTTAAATTTATTTTTTATTTATTTTTATTAACATATAATGTATTATTTGTTTCAGGGGTACAGGTCTATGATTCATCAGTCTTTTTTTTTTTTTTTTTAAAGATTTTATTTATTTATTTGACAGAGAGAGACACAGCGAGAGAAGGAACACAAGCAGGGGGAGTGGGAGAGGGAGAAGCAGGCTTCCCGCAGAGCAGGGAGCCCGATGCGGGGCTCGATCCCAGAACCCTGGGATCATGACCTGAGCTGAAGGCAGACGCTTAACGACTGAGCCACCCAGGCACCCCTATGATTCATCAGTCTTAAACAATTCACAGCACTCACCATAGCACATACCCTCCCCAATGTCCATCACCCAGCCATCCCATCCCTCCCACTTGATATAACTTTTAATAAATATCACTTGAGGGGCACCTGGGTGACTCAGCTGGTTAAGTGGTCGACTCCTGATTTTGGCTCAGGTCAAGATCTCAGGGTCCAGGGAATCAATCCCTGTCTCAGTTTCCCCACTCAGAGGAGAGTCTGCTCAAGGATTCTCCCTCTCCTTCTGCCCCTCCCCCTGATAGCTCTATCTCAAATAAATAAATAAACCTTTGAGAGACAGAGAGAGAGAGAGAGAGAGAGAGAGAGAGAGAAATACCACTTGAAAACTGCTATTTGTATGTATGCCACGATGCTAGATGCAGGCCTTAGTGGCCTATGCATCATTGTGGGGATTAGCGCCCTCTTGTGTTCACTACAAAGCCAAGCACAGCAGCTCTCCAGGATTTGCCAATCATATTTTGAACCGCATCTCCTATTTTATGGGGACTGTCTGAATTTGGCTATCAGTTTTTAAAAGGACCTGTCATATGTACACAGAGACAGCTCTAGGAAAAACCGAGGATGTAAAATTCTTGAGCTCCTTTATTTTCTCTTTCATCCTATTTTCCCAATACTTTCTTTTCCCCCATTTTATTCCCTCCAGAGCTCCCATATCATGTCTGATTCTGTGACTTATTAAGTCATCTAAATTTACATATTTTTTATGCTTCCAAGAAATATTTTCATATATTGGGCACCAAACTATGTTGTCTAGATGGACCCAAAGAGAACTCAGTCAGCTGCATCAGATAATGAAGAGCACCAGGGGGAGGAAAGGGGAATGAGGAACAGGGGAGCTGGGAGGCAGTTCTACTTCTCTGTGAACCCCAAATAATGCCCTGTGTTCTGAAAGAGTCTGGAAAATGACTAAACATAGGTGGGTAGAATGACCAGACTGACAGCCATGGCCTTTAAACCTCCATCACTATACTCACCAGCTGTGTAAACTTAGACAAATTATTTAACCTTCCTGAACTCTAATTTTCTAATCTGTAAAATAGTAATAATATCTACCTCACTGGGCTGTTAGGAGGACATCAAATACTGTATGTAGCATATTAATAGTATACAAAAGGTATACAAAAAATTCATGTTGAATTAAAAAAAAAACAGACATAAGGCAAACATAACACTCAAAGGCCAAATCAGGACAATATGAAATTGCTTATTTTTGTACTGAATGATTCAGAGAGAGAAAAGGACATATTGCTCTGGTAAATGGTTATTTAAAAATAAAGTGTCACAGCTCTAGGCTCCAATGGGAAAAACATTTAACCTCAGAAACGAGCTGGCTCTTTAGTCAAAGGCACAGAACTGACTGTGAAGAAAGGGACAGATTCACAAACTTCCAGAATCTCAAAATGGCAATGACAGCTACAAATCAAAGAAAAGGACATTTGTACCCTAGCTCGATGTTAAGGCCCAACCAAATATCCAGGACACACTAAGCAGGATTAAATTATACACAGTCATGAAATTCTTCTGGCTCTCCCTTCAGATAACTTAAATAAACATTTATTTTGAACTCCGCGTAAGGCCCTTAACGGACATGCCAGTCACAGGGCCTGCCGGGCCCACTAGCTACTTCCTCCTTGAGAATCCAGAGCTAACTGAAGTAGGCTCTTGCTAGATTGTTTTTTGGGTTAAAGAAGACCACCAATTAGGACAGAGGTGGGCACCTGGAAACTTATGAAGTGGCTTGGTTTAAAACACTCTACTTATCAGGAATAATTAATTAAGTAATTGGATTTTTTCCCTCAGGTAGTTGAATGGGAAAGAGTCAGCTAGTTGATAGCAGGGGTAGACAAGACAGAAAAGAGAAGAAATCTAAAACAGGAGTCACATTAATGGCGGCATGTTAGGTTAGCATCTTTAGATCAGCAATTCCTGCTGGAGGAGCAAACATGTTAATCTGGCCCCGAGAGCTGCCTTCGACTGAGAACTTAGAAGCCTGCATGATACCAGCCTCCCTCCCTGCAATGAGTGTTTTTCCAGGAAACGCCCATTACTTGAGATAGTGCGAGATCTCTGGCTCGTGCAATCAAAGAAGAGTAATTAACAACAGTGCGGGGACTGAAATTAAAGGAGACAGTCTCTGCCATCACTGAACTTAAATTGTAGTTGGGAAGATCGTGCATATTAATTCATGGCACATTAAGTTTCCTACTGTCAAATAGTATATTAAGTGCTAGGGATACAAAGATAAACAGAACACAGACCCTCTGCTCCAGGGGCTCAGAGACTGCAATGGGAAATGGACAGTGTGAAGGGGATGCCCAGCATGCAGAAGGGATGGGGGAGGGGCAAATCACTAATGGTTATACCAAGAATCTGGATTTTTTTTTTTTTAGAGAGATAACAAGGTACTTAAAAGCCTCAATCTTCTTTGTGTGTTCTCAGCCACTAACTAGTACTTAGGTGTAATAGTCCCAAATTTTGTTATCAGCGTGTACAAATGTTCTGTGTGTCACTGCATTTTAACTGTTCAGTCAGGGTGATAGACTGTTCTGCGTCATCCACAGCCTCACCAGGGGTGGTTACGATGACTACACCGGATTGAGGTTAGCAATTGTGGCATCAGACACTGAGAATTAGGGGCCAGGGGGCAGAACTGTGTTAGAAAGAGTAAGGGCTTGGGACTCAGACTTGACTTTGATTCTTAGTTCTACCACTTGCTAATGAGCAATGTAACATTTCTCAGCTCCATTTCCTGATAAAGTGTATTCAGTAATCCCCCCAACCCTGCCCTGCAGAGGATTGTTGTGTTAAATGAGACCAGGCACAGAAAACACCTGATACCCATGCAATGGGAGCACAAAATCTCAGAACTATAAAACAGCTACCATTCTTGCTTTTAATAAAGATCTTTGACCCTGCTTACTAAACAGTCACAAACTGACTCATTTATAATTTCTGGAAGAGAATGCAACCTACGAGAGGGCTATTAAGGCTTTTATTTCAGGAATAATTGGAAAAACAGAAGGAAATATACATATGAATGTCAAAATGAGCCTTTTTTCTTGCCTGATTTGGAGCTGGCAAAGCACTTCAGAATTATCAACAAGGAGAGAGGAGGATTTAGAAAGCAGGCAGTCCTACTTTGCCTAAGTGTTATTCACTCTGGCCTGGGATGCAGAGTGACGCTGGTGTGGTGTCAGGAACTAAACCGGAGTGAAACACTGGCAGACTGTGGGGAACGAGAGAGAACATCAACCCTCTGTCATTAAAGCAGGGCTCAGATGCCAGGCAGGTTCTTTACAGGGGCAGGTCACAGGTAGAGCCTGAGAAGAGCGGTTCAGGTGGCCTAGAGCTCACCTCTCTCACACATGTGGAGCTACCATGAAGTAGATTGCAGCTACTGTTTGAAGATAATGGAGAAGCTATCAGGTCTTGAAAAGATAATCTTAGAGAAGGGAGGATTTGAGAGAGAGGTGAACCCACAGTGTGTAGCTGCGTTTTCCTTCTGGGCAATTACTGATTCCGGATGTGGGTCAAAAAGCCTAAGAATCCAGTGGAAGGGCTTGGGCAGAGGACCTCTACTAAAAGGTAGAGAAACTTCTCGGGGATGAAGAAACATTAAGTAGAAAATGGAAGGGTGAATGTCTCTAAGAAGGGGCAAAATGTATACCCAACATCCTGCCCTTAAGACATTTGCCAAATTTTTAAGCTGACCAAAGAAGCCAAGCAGACAGGCTCTAAAGAGCACAACGGAGTTCGTGTCAGTCTAGGAGTGCTGAGCAGACAAGGGTAGATAGAGTTCAAGACTTACGTTGGGATGAGCCCAGTCAACTCCCCACACCCAATCTTAGCCAAAAGGCTGAGAAGTGATCTGCTGGAACCCTTAATGGTTACACTTTAACAGCAGGGTTGAATCAGACATAGAAAAAGCCTTTCCAGAATTTCAGCCCAGCCTTGGGCCAGCTCAGTCTCTAAATGGATTGAGATAATTAGCCTCCATTCTAACTACCCTGCAAAGAAAGGGTGAACTTCTACTGGAGAAAGATATCATCCAGAGCCACTATAATTTTTAATACTCCATGTCAGCATTCAATTAAAAATTACTTGGCATGTCCCTAGGCATGCGGGGTGGGGGGGACCACATGATAATCACCTGTGACCAACAAAGAATAACCAGCCCCTAAAAAGGAAGTAAGCCATCAAAGTGTTATCAATAGAGACGTTAAAAGGATTTAAGTTCCCTGGTTAGCTTTCTATTTTAAAAGACCAACACTAAAGGCCCTCTTGGCAACCCTGCCCCAACCCTGTTGGGACCCCTCTCACTCTTTGAGAGCTTCTTCTGTATCTTCACTTAATAAACTTCTTACACACACACACACACACAAAATTACTTGGCATATCAAGAGAAACGTCAAAATGACTCAAAACTGATGAGGAAAAAAAATACAATAGATCTATAAGTGATCCAGATATTGACACTATTAGTCAAGACTCCTTAAGGACAAAAAAGAGTCATATCTTGAAGATATAAAGTGAAGATTGCAATAAAGTAATATTTACAGTAAAGCAAATGAATTTTTTGGTTTCCCAGTGCATATAAAATTATGTTTACATTATACTGTAGTCTATTAGGCGTGAAATAGCCTTATGTCTTAAAAATATGTACATACGTTAATTAAAAATACTTTATTGCTGGGGCACCTGGCTGGTTCAGTAAGTAGAGTGTGTGACTCTTGACCTCAGGGTGTGGGTTTGAGCCCCATGTTGGGTGTGGAGATTACTTACAAATAAAATCTGAAAAAAAAAAAAAAACTTTGTTGCTAAAAAATGCTTTCAGTGAACTGTAATCCTTTTGCTGGTAGAAGCTCTTGCCTCCATGCTGATGGCTGCTGCCTGATACGCTAGTGGTTGCTGAAGGTCGGAGGGCTGTGGGAATTTCTTCAAATAAGACAGCAGTGAGGTTTGCTGCATCAACTGACTCTTCCTTTCACTGCAGAACTTTCAAAATTGGAGGCAATCCTCTCAAACCCTCCCCCTGCTTTATCAACTAAGTTTACGTACTATTCCAAATCTTTGTTGTCATTTCAACAATCTTCACAGCATCCTCACCAGGAGTAGACAGATTCCATCTCAAGCAACTACTTTCTTTGCTCATCCATAAGAAGCAACTCTTCATCTTTTCCTTTGCATTCACGACTTTACTATTTGGCACAAGAGGCCTAGCTTTTGGCCTATCTCAGCTTTTAGGACATGCCTTCCTCACTAAGCTCAGACATCGCTAGCTTTTGATTTAAAGTGAGAGACTGACTCTTTCTTTCACTTGAACACTTAAAGTCCATTGTAGGGTTATTAACTGGCCAAACTTCAATACTGCTGTCTTGGGGAAAAGGGGGCCTGAGGAGAAGGAGAGAGATGGGGAAACAACAAGTGGAGCAATAAGAATATACACACTTCTCAATTAAGTTTCTCCATCTTAAATGGGTGTGGTTTCTGGCACCCCAAAACAATTATAAAGTAACATCAAAGATCACTGATCACAGATCACCGTAACAAATATAATAATATGGTAAAAGTTTGAAATATTGCAAGAATTACCAAAGTGTGATACAGAGACACAAAATGAGCAAATGCTGTTGGAAAATTGTGCCAATAGACTTGCTTAACGCAGGGTTGCCACAAACCTTCAATTTGTAAAAAAAAAAAAAAAAAAGTAGTACCTGCAAAGTGCAATAAAATAAGATATGCCTGTAGATTTCACCAGGGAATTGGAAATTATAATGATCGTGACTGGAGTGGTTTAAGATAGGAGGCAAGGAGACTAGTTTTAAGACTATGGCAGGCTTTCTCATCTTGGCAGTATTAACATTTTAGGCCAAAGAATTCTTTGTTGTGGGTGCTGTTCAGAGAACTCCAGGATGTTCAGTAGCATCCTTGGCCTCTACCCACTTGATGCCAGCCAACAGCATCCCTGCACAGTGGTAACAACCAAAGATGTCTCCAGACATTTGCCAAATGTCCCCCTCCTCTGCCCAAGGTGGCACATTTACCCCCAGTTGAGAACCATCGTGCTACTATAATAATACAGATGGAAGATAATGCACACAAATTAGGAACTGATTTGAATGACAGTTAATACATAGAAATGAAATACATAGAAATGAAAATACAAGGTGATGAGTGAAGGATGATAGAGTGGAGCAAATCTAGGATATACGACTAACTTCATATATTTCATATTTTGGATGCTATAATACTCAAGATAGGAAAAGGATCAGGTTTTGGGGGAAAGTTAATGAATTTAATTTAGGATATGTTAGGTTTGAGGTACCTGTATCAGTTTCCTATTGCCATTGTAACAAATTACCATAAACTTTATATCTTAAGGTTCTGGAGGTCAGAATTCCAAAATGGGTCTCAGTGGGCTAAAATCAAAGTGTTGGAAGGGCTGTTTCCTTCTGGAGATTCAAAAGGGGAATCCATTCCTTGTCTCTTCCAGCTTCTAGAGGCTGTCAGCATTTCTTGGTTTGTGGCCACATCACTCCAATCTCTGCTTCCATTGTCACATTGCCTTCTTCTCTGACTCATCAAGCCCATCCAAATAATTCAGGATAAATTCTCCATCTCAGATCCTTAACTTGATCACATTTGTAAGGTCCCTTTTGCCATATAAGGTAGCATTCATAGATTCCAGGGATTAGGGCATGGACATATTTGGGTGGTCCTTTTTCAGCCTACCACAGTGCCTAGGGGGTAATCCAAATAAAGATGTCTAAAAGGCAGTTGAGCATATGGCTTTTGAGCTCGAGAGGGATTTGGACTGTAGTTATAGATATGAAGTCACTGGCATGTGTGTAGATATGCCAAAGGGGGAAATGTAAAGAAAAATATCAAAGATGTAACTGTGGGGGGCACTGACATTATAAGGGGTGGGCATCCGTTAGGATTAGAATCAGCTGCATATAACAGAAACTTAAGTAACAATGGCTTAAATAAAAAGGAAGTTTATTAAACTATTAAAGAAGTCTGGGTTAGTATGGCACTTTGACCACATCACCAATGTGCTAGTTCCCTCTGTCTTTCTGCTCCACCATCCTAAGGTATATGGCTTCCATCTTCAATGATGCAACATAGTCAAAAATGGCTGCCAGGGTTTGGCCATCTTATCTAGTTTCTAGGCAGGAAGAAGAGAAGGGTTAAAAGGGCAATCCTTCTAGCTGAGTCAGATCTCTCTAGAGATTTCTTGTTAAGTCCCACCCAACTGACTTCCACTTGACCCACTGACCGCACCTAGGGAAGTTGGAGAGTGTAGTCTTTTATAGGTATATTACCACCCTAAAAAAAAGAAAAGAAAAGAAAGAAAAGAAAATCAAGGTTCTGTTACTAAAAATGAAGGGGAGAATGGGTATCAAATAGGCAAAGAGCAGTCTCTTTGAGAATGGACAACACACACACACACACACACACACACACACACCCAAAAAACTCTACAAATGAGGCTGAGAAGGAATGATCAGTGAAAGAGGAAACGAACCCAGGGTGAGGAGTTTGGAGCTGTGTCCTGGAGGGCAGTTCCCTGTCAAAAAGTAGCTGGACTCAGAAATTGCACCTGCATGTAAAATGCCAAGGGTAAAGTCATTAGCTGTCTACTTTCAAGATATTCTGCTGGAGAACGAGCAAGGGTAAAGGGGGCAACTGCTCCAGCTAAGAGGGTTTTTTAGAAAATCACACACCTTACCTGAATTCTCTTGTATCTTCCAATAGAGGCCTTGGTTGTGAACTGCTTCAACTTTAGGATGGAAAATAGAAAGAAAGCTATCAGAATTTTCAGGTAGGGTATCTACAAAAAGAAGTTGGCATATGCAAGCTACCTTTTGTTTTGTTATGCTATAAAAGAGCACTGGAGTCTTTACCCTACCTTGATTTACAGTACTTTATCTTGAGAGATATCACGTTGGAAAGGGGCAAAGTGAGCAGGCCCTTCCTGTTTTTCCACGAAACACTGGTTCTTTAAAATCCCTTTCCCCCCTAATATTATGTACATACCAAAAAACCAAATATCTTAACCTACTCTGATTCAGGAGACTCACAAATTAAAAATCTTTCCCACAGGGACGCCTGGTGGCTCAGTCAATTAAGCGTCTGCCTTCGGCTCAGGTTCATGATCCCAGGGTCCTGGGATCGAGTCCTGCATCGGGCCCCCTCCTCAGTGGGAAGCCTGCTTCTCCCACTGCCTGCCGCTCCCCCTGCTTGTGCATGCTCTCTCTCTGACAAATAAATAAAAATCTTTAAAAAAAAAATCTTTCCCACAGATCTCTTCCCATACTGTCTCTAACCTGGGTACGTGTTTGTTTGGCTAGAATAGTGATATTTTGTTACATCACACATGACCCATCCAAGAATTATACAAGGTGCTGGTTTCCAGAATCAACATTCTTTAAAAATACAACGACTGAATATTGCTCATGACAAGTTGTAACCGCTGTGCCAAGACAGGAAACAGAAGCACTAGTTCTTCACAGGCAAGGGACTTGCTAGTGGTATCCTACTATGACCTGGATTAAGCCTCCAGAAAAATCCTGGGAGGTGGAACAGTGGAGGGCTGGAGTCAGCCTCCTAAACATTGTCCTCTAAGCTGCCTTTATTATTATTACTTATTTGAGAGAGAGAGAGAGTTAGCAGAAGGGAGAGGGAAAGAGAATCTGAGCTGAGCGCAGAGCCCAACGTGGGGCTCGATCCCAGGAACGAGACGTCATGACCTGAGCTGAAACCAAGACTTGGATGCTTAACCAACAGCCACCCAGGAGGCCCTCTAAGCTGCCTTTAATGCACATGGTCCCATCTTGATTTGTCTCCTTTCTTGTTGAAATTACCTTTAAAGATTCAGAAGTTGGCAGACTGGCATAATCCCAATAAGTAGGCATTAACAACTAGGTTGCTGGAAAAACTAGACACACGAGTGTATGAAAATTAGGTGCCCATTTAATCCTTTGATCACATCTCAGACCTCCCTCCAAAAAGGTAAATGGAATTGATGGATGTTGCACTTCACTGATTCTTGTTCCTGGTCATGAATAGGGAATGAGGCATCACCCCATGAGTGAGTTACTAGAATTATGGTCTGGAGTCATGGATACAAATCTCTGATTCTAGGCACTTCTCTTCCATTTTACCACTTCAGTTAGGAGTCCTCTTGGTCTCCCTTCCATGCAATCTGTCCAGCTATTAATTTAATAAATTGTACTGCCCATCCAATTAAAAATTAGCTATCACTTCAGTGTGTAGAATGTCAGGCAGCGTGCTAAGCACATTCTCTTGTTTAATCCTTACAACAATCCTGTTGTAATTGTCAGTTTACAGATGAGTTAACTTAAGGCACAGAAGTGTTACTGTGCAGGAGTCCATTAAGCAGCGTCAGCAGAGGGTTCAGATCCTTGGGCTGTCTTCTTCCAACACTCACCAAAAGTAAAATTTATCTGACAATATGATATGCTCCAACTCAGGGCGGGTGACTTAGAAAACCTATAGATTTCCCCTATCCTCCCCAAATTGTAAAGATTTTTTATCTCTTGGTTCAGATGTATTACCCCTGCTGAGCTACAATTTCATTAAACTAAGAAAAGCTGTAACTTCCAGAACGTAAGTGTATTTGTTCTGTTGGAGTATAGGTCCCAAAGTGAAGCTCCTGCATGGAAATGAAAGCAAGCATTTACCTCTTCAAACTTCTATGGGAGAGGAAGCAGAAGACAGAGGGTTGGGAATTGGGACACATCTGGAGCTCCTGTTGATGTAATTGAACATTCTGAACCATATCTGAATTAAGAACACTGTTGAAGGTGGGGGATGGGAGACAATGAAACCCTTCCTTGCAGTCAGGAAGTAAAGAATTCGAATCTGAAATGGGAGGCAAGGTCATCCATCTACTGCGAGAACAAGGAACACGGGAGAGATAAGTTTGAGGAGCATGATTTTATAACCATGAGGAAGCCTGGGAAAGAATGGTTATATAAGGACAGTTGTGCTGGGTGTCTGCTGGTTCAGTTGAATCAGAGGTTTACAACAGTGTGCCAATTGGCAGATGTGTGTGATTTTCTCCAGTAATGCTCAGATTGGGTGTGGAAGTGGAGAAATCAGATAGCTGGGCTGCTCCCAGGCCGGGTGTGCATAGAGCAGATGCCCCAAAAAGCAACACAGATGACAACGGTAGAGGGTGCAGGCAATGCAGTGACTGAAAAGATACAGAGAAGTTGGCTAAGGAAGGAAAGCCACAAGGGAATCATCAGGGACTGGGGTTTTGAGGAGTTCAAGGAAACAGAGATTAAGAGAGGCATGGAGTAGTATGAGGTTGTATAATGGGATTTCAAATTTCAGAAGTGGAGTAGTTCTGGAGCAATGACAAGTTTAAGCTACAACGAGGAGAAAGAAGCTCTGAGTTAAAATCAAGTAAAAAATTTTGAGGTTATAGGGGCACCTGGGTGGCTCAGCCGTTAAGCTTCTGCCTTCAGCTCAGGTCATGATCCCAGGGTCCCAGGATCAAGCCCTGCATTGGGTTCCCTGCTCCGTGGGAAGCCTGCTTCTCCCTCTCCCACTCTCCCTGCTTGTGTTCCCTCTCTCACTGTTTCTCTGTCAAATAAATAAAATCTTAAAAAAATTTTTTTTGAGGTTATAATTGCATTAAGGACAGGTCATTCATTCACTTTTATGTAGTTATTACCAGTATAATTTTTTTAAGAGTTGGAGTACGTAAATTCTCAGTTAATGTAGTGAAGGTCCAGGAGTACACAAAACAGAAAAGGATCCAAAAAGATACCATGAATCTCACACAGGTAGTTCTGCCTGAGAGAGGAAGAGTAATGACCTGGAAGATGACAAGACCACAATGGCCTCTGTTGTGGACAGTGTGAAAGGACAGGCAGGCACCACTGGCAAGTACTGCAGAGGGTTAGACACCTGGAGAACGCAGTCTTTTTTTTTTTTCTTTTTTAAGATTTTTTTTTGAGAAAGAGTGAGAGAGACAAAGCATGAGGGGGAAAGGTGAGAAGCAGCAGACTCCCCACTGAGCAAGGAGCTGGATGTGGGACTCAATCCCAGGACTCTGGGATCATGACCTAAGCCGAAGGCAGAAGCTTAACTGACTGAGCCACCCAGGCGTCCCTGGAGAACGCAGTCTTTAGTAAGAAAAGGAAGTGTGAGTTCTGTGGAGACTAATAGATGAGCCGGTTTAAATGGAGATGGAGTTTTAGAAGACAGTGTAAAAAAGGCAGGGTCAGTTCATGTGATACTACTCCAAGGTAATGCCTGTGTGACCTTTGACAGAAACCTCTGAGCCTGTTTAAATATAAAATAGGAACGATACTTGTTCCATACACCTTATGAGATAGTGAAGATAAGCTGAGAAGTGAATGAACTTTATAAAGCAATCGAGTTATAGGGCTAGAATTTGGCCAAAATGTCATGTGAAAAAAATGAATTTGGGTTAGCAACAGATTACAGCGAAGTGTGTAAAGACTTTACGATGCCTGTTTTATTCCACACTGAGTGTGAAACTACTTAAACCAAGGGAGATTAAAATAACAGCAGTCAAGGGTGTCAAAAGTCCTAGAGATCATCAGAGCTAATTGAGAATATGAAAGAACGCTAGATAGGACAATTCGACCACTGCAACCTTGGAAGAGGTAAATTTTCACTCTTTCAAGGAATTTGACATGGCTATAAAATGAAAAGTATTTCAGTGCTCACCAGTTAAGTGCTTTCACAGATGTCAATGCTCAACAGCAATCTTATAATGTAGCCATCTATGGCTATGCAAATTTAGTCATAATTCAAGGGCTTAATCGCCAAATGTGGTTACTGGCTACTGTACTGGACAGCCCAAGTACAATCCATCATCACAGAAATTCTATTGGACAGTGCAAAATCCAGAGTGTAGGTGGCACTTGGGAAACACTCCTTAAAAACCTGACTCACTTGTGATAGCACCAAGCCACCTATAATGGAGCAATAGGAATGAAAACATGGGTTAGACAGTAATTTTTTTTGTCTTCTTTTTAAAGATTTTATCAGAGAGAGCACACAAGAGCAGGGGAGATGGAGAAGCAGGCTCCCCACTGAGCAGGGACTCAATCCCAGGACCTTGGGATCATGACTTGAGCCGAAGGCAGATGCTTAACCAACGGAGCCACCCAGGCGTCCTTGTCCTCTTTATTTCTAAGAAAGCATATATACTTCATAGATGGGAACCTCACTTCCGAATTAACTGTAGATCACTTAAACGTTATATATAAATCACCGGAGGCACTTAATGAGTACAATTGGCCTAGAACACAGCAGGTACTTAGTAATTATCTCTGCCAACACAGGCTTTAGTTGATGTAGGAGGCACAGAAATAAATCAACTCCCTGGCCTCCAAGTCTTCCCATAATGATCTATAATTCTTATAAGCTAAATTGCTGTACTGTCTCTGAATACCACTAACTTCTGCAGTTACCAAGTTCTCTGTTACATAGGCTTTTCCTCTGAGTTACAGCAGGCTTTGTTTTGCTTTCCCAAATTGTTTCTGCATGTTTCGTGACTTCTTTGCTTACTTACATTTCTCTGATGATTGAAAATAAGATTCTTAAGTTACAAATTGCTTTGTCAAGCCTTAACAGGCTATCACCCCCATCACCTTTGAAACCATTAACAAAGCCTCTTCCCACTCTCCTTGTCCCAGAGATGGCTCTCATCGCCACCAGATTTCCTTCACTGAGAATTTCACCATCTCCATAAAACCTCCAGGGCCTACTCTAAATCGTATGGCATGGACCACGTATGAAATAACTTGGTACACAAATTATACAGTTATATACCTCAAAACTATGACTAGAAGCACCTTATCCTATCCACATTTGGCATAAACACTCCAGTGCTCATTCTGGCTGACAAACTCTAAAGATAAATTACTGATGTGTTGTTCTAGTTCAGGGTGTCCTAGAGGACTAAGTAAACACAATTGAGTACTATAACTAGTAACACTGCTCCACAAGTACTTGGAATGGTTTTACTCAAAATTTTGGCATCAGTCATTAAATCAGGCACATTAGAAAAATCATGATCTGTGATTTTGTTTTTAATTATCTCAAGCCTCATCACATAATTTACAAATTTGTGCTGATGATAGATCTCTTTATTTTAACCCTTCTAACGAGTTGGCAAAAGCACCATTACCGATCATACATATATGGTATTTCCACAGCTGTGTCTTTGCATAGCTGTTTAGAAGACAATCCTGAATTATAACTTAGTCTGACTTAGTAGAGAATTCACAAGCCAAGTCTGCTGCTATATGTTGTCACACTGAATTTTAAAAGCATCTGACCTTACAGATCATCTATAAAATGTGAGAAGTGTTAAATATTCTTTAATATTAAACATAAACCACACTAAAATGCCTTTCATTAAGCAAAAGGCAACATTTTAGATGCAGAGAATTTTAATTAAATTGGCATAGTTAAGACCAAAAAGATAAAGTGGACATCGCCAGCTTATCTTCAACCTTTGCCTTTAAAAGGCTAACAAACACAACTTGAAACACAGCTGAGTCTTGCTGGTTCTGAGACAGTGAAGGGATTTCTTCAGTATTTAAATATATTAATATAACCAGTTATATAAATCTAAATATAAAACCAATCTCCTATAAGTTTAGAGATGGCATTTACCATCTCTGCGAGAAGCTGAACATTACTAATCAATTCCAATCATATTTTAAGAAGGGGAAAAGTGACAGCACTTGCTGAACCAGAATTACTATCAAAGTTCAAAAAGCTGATCATATTCATTTAACCACAAGCCAATCTTATCTAAATCAGGACTGTCCAAAAAAATATTCTATTAGCCATTCATGATCTGAATTCTGGTGTATGCGATCAATTTAAATACGGTACACACAAAAAAAAGTCATGAGACACTTTTGTTTTGCAATAAATAAGGCAATAGCCAACTATTACTCCTTAGTAGCCATTTTGAGATAAGCTATCAAGTCTGCTCTTTCCCCTGTCTTCTTAATGCCAGCGAAGATCATTTTTGTTCCAGGGATGTACTTCTTGGGATTCTCCAAATACTCCATCAGTGTCTCTTCTCCCCAGGTGATGCCTAAACAAGGAGGGATGTATTGTTAAGTATTTTACACTCCCGATAAAGGTCTCACCATTGGTTATATCCATGCAATTTGTGCTTCTGATATTTCAAAACTGACCCCAGCCCCCAGCCCCTTACCTTTGTTCTTGTTGGCATCTGTGTAAGAAAATCCAGGGGCCTGACCTGTCTTTCGGCCAAATAAACCATGGAGATTTGGCCCAGTCTTGTGCTTGCCTCCCTTTTCCACGGTATGGCATTGGGCACACTTCTGAACAAAAATCTTCTTGCCCTTCTCAACATCACCCATTTTTTAAATCTAAAAAATGAAAGACTCCATTTATTACCTTTTTCTTCCACGGAAAAATCCAATGGAAACCAACCAGTGGTCACTCTAGTGACTTAACTACTAATCCACTGCACATCTAGGATGTAAGTACCAGGATGAATCTTGTTTTACTCCGTACACTTGCAACAGACTCTTTAGTACCAAAACCACGAGGTGAAAGGAGAAATTCCTGAAATACACATCTATGTGTGCTCAAGTGACAGAATTAAACACCAAGTAAGCCAAGTGGGAACCTAGTTCTAATTCAAAAGTTGAGGTCAAGGTCACAGAAAGTCAGAACTCTGAGTAAGTTGAAAACCATGATTACATTAAACCAAAACTACCAAAATGTCAACCTTCAAGAAAGCCTAATTATTTACTCATACTACAAATTGAAACCACTTCTGAGAAGTCAGAATACGTTTTAAAAAAACAGAAGTCGTGCTTGATCCAGCCTGCTCAGGTCACTATAAACTGCCTTGCTGTGTGGGTGGGAGGGCAGTGGTGGGCTGCGAGGTTTCCCAGGGACCCCATCCTCCAGTCTGGATCTCAGGAGTCAACCACGAGATCACCCAATTAGGCCGATTTCAAGAAAACTGATAAAACCTACCTTCCCGAGATGCCTAGGCAGGTTAAGGGGAAAAGCGACAGGTGACCCAGAAGAAAAATAACCCCTTTTTGGAGGAGCAGCTGTTTTTGCTCCCTTTGAAGGAGAACGTGAGGCGCTACGCGCCGTCCCTCACCTTCCCGCCCTTATCTCGGGAAGTCTTGTCACTTCCACTGCCCCTCAACCCCGACTACGAGAGCTTGGGTCTCAGTCGTATTGCAACAAGGTCTCCTCCGGGCTTTCAGGACCCTGAACAAGTCCACTCCCCGACTTAGATGGGGTTGCGCCCCACCTCAAGCCGTAGCCCACCGGGTTCTGGCTGACCACAAGCGGGGGTCGTGACTCCCGGGCCTACCGGCCCCGCGTGGGCCCCACCCGCAGAAGCCGGGCGCTGGCCTCGGTCTGCCCGCGCACCCTTCAACCACTCGCGCGCTCCCGTGCTCGGCTTGCAGCCCGCTGCGGCCCCCGCGCCGCGCGCTCACCGCTCTTTTGTCGCGCGCGAAACCAAGGTACCCGCTCGCAAGCCGGACGTCCCGCTCTCTAAGTCCAAGGACACGCCGATCCGCCGTAAGTACCGGTGTTGGTGCAACCGAACTCTTTCCGTCCCCTCGCAGCGGGACGTGCGGCGGCGCCGCCTAATACGTAGTAACGTCACCGCTCCTCATTGGCTTCAGTCTCCAGGGCCTGCGCCAACGACCTGCACGTAAGCCGGCTAGCAGGGTAGGGTGTATCGCGTGAGTGCCCTTCTGCTCTCTTGCCTGCAGTTACGACAGGCCATTGGATGTACGACAACGAGGTGGTGCCGGGAAGGGCTGACATCACCGTTTTGCCCTTGTGTGCATGCGTGTACCCAAGGGGAGGGTGGAGCGGAGTCGCGTGGTGGATGGAGGGCGTTATCCTGCCGAGGTAACTGCTCTTGTGCTAGTTGACGTAATGCGCTTTGAGGGGGGCGTTCTGCCTGCCCGGAGGGGAACGCCCCAGCTCTACGCACGTAGAGGTCTCCTGGCTACCGTGCCTTCAGCTGGCGACCTTTACCAGTTTCTGTGATGGTTCTACGGCTGGCGCCAGCCGCACCCAAAATGGATAGCCTGGAACCAGGAATTGTAAGAGTTGGACCCGAGCTCCCGACATGTTCTTGTTTCGCCTTCACTCTGATACTTTAAGTCATGTTTCAAATCTCCCCTTGATGGACGCCCCGAGACTGGGGAATGGGGAAGGTGCTGCAGCTGCGGCAGAAACTGGATTGTAGCTCTGGCCGCACACTTGCCGGCTTTTGTGCCGACACCCGTCTCTCCCTTGCGTTTATGTACGGAACAAGGAGGATTTATAGGCTACATTAGGAAGAAACATTTTTACATGGTTAGAGAATTGTTGGAAATCTAGAGAGGATTTGCGTCTCATCCAACCTAGGTTGAATGACATGTTCCAGTAAGAGGATGTGGTTGGGGTCATGAGAAAGCAGGTTTGATACCACAGCTTCCAGTTGTACTTTTCCTCCAGAACTAGCTCCCTTTCCAGACATACTCAATTCCACTGGCAAGCTTCTTCTGGACTCCCTTGTCCCTCTGATTCAGCCCCCAAATTGTGAATGAATTTTTCCTCCCATATTCTAGCACTGCCATATTCAGTCAAAGGTTTATTGAATGCATATTATGTACCTGGAGTAAATCATTGAGGACTCTTTCTCTGGTGGAGCTTACATTCTAGCAATCTTTGTCCTGCCCCCAATTTAAGCAATAGATACTATTGCCTTACACCCCTTCCAAATCACTGGTACTATGATAACTGCTCCAGACCACCCATCTCTCCATATAACGGGATTATTTTGTTTTCTGTGTCCTGATTTCCAGTTCCCTCCTCTCTAATTGCACACGCTACTGCCACAAAAGGGTGCTGTGAAACAGCAGAAATCACACTATTCAAGATCTTCTGTGGCTTTTGGAAGCGACCAAGATAGCATTTAGGTGTACTCCTGAAGTAGGCTTATTTGGCTAACCAAGTTTTTAAAAGACCAAGCTTAGCAACACCTTGCAAATTTAACCTGTACTTCGGAAGCCAAGTACTGATATTCTCACCCATATCCCTCCAAGAAATACGTGGTCCTTAAATAGGTATAGTTCTATCAAAATCTGTTGTGTTTGTTATATCAGAAGTTACTGTCTTTGTTCATAGGGGAGTTGACTCATGGGAGTATCAGCATTGTGCTGATACTGCAGATCATATAGATGTAGCATTAAATCACTTGGCCCAGTGAATTGATTGATATCATTTAAAATTTATTCCCATGAAGGGGAGAATAGAAAACAGAAGTTCTTAATACTTTTAATTAATGACATTGTGGATAAAGAGTCTTGTTATTGAAAGTAATGGGAAGATGAGGAAAAAGAAATAACAGCAAAAGTAAATACTTGACACATTCCTTTAGTAAAGCAGATACCGTAAATTATGTTTTATAATATCTATGTATTCACGTTTGGAAGAGACACATAGTACTTACAGTTTACTCAAGATACCTGAGAGAATTAGTTGAGAACAATAATATTCTGTTTTTTATTCTATGTAGTATCTGTTCTGTCTACCTCCATCTTATCCCATAGGTTTGATAGTGGCTGGTAAGGGGTAGAGCTATTATTAAGCAAATGTCTTAGATATTTCCTTCTACCAACATAATGGATGCCATATTTTTTTTTTTAAGATTTTATTTATTTATTTGACAGAGAGAGACATAGCGAGAGAGGGAACACAAGCAGGGGGAGTGGGAGAAGGAGAAGCAGGCTTCCCGTGGAGCAGGGAGCTGGATGCGGGGCTCGATCCCAGGACTCTGGGATCATGACCCGAGCTGAAGGCAGACGCTTAATGACTGAGCCACCCACGCCCCCCTGGATGCCATATTTTTAAAGACCCCGGATAAAAAAGATCTAATAAGATACCCTCCCTCCAGATCAAAACATTTAACAAGGTCACAAGAAAGTAAGAGAAATCAGGTTAGAGGCAGGGGTGAGGTGGGGAACAAGAACTGAAAATGAACGGGGTAAGCTTAAGCTGACTTTAGGGCCACCCTAGGGACTTTTGCTGAAATAAAAGAACTTTAGGCTTTAGCAGCAGCTCAGCAGAATGAAAGTAACGCTCATAAAAGGTGAGAGTAAGGGGGTGAGGAAATAAGCTCGGCTGAGACCCCTGCATAATGCTGAAACACTTGAATCCAAATGATAAAATAACAGTCTGTTCACCAGCAAAGGGAAGAACCAGGTTAGTCTTGTCTGGCTTGGCCTTAGATGATATAGGAAAGAACATTAGGGTTTGAAGCCGATGACCAACAAAGAATTCTTGAGATGTCTTTGGTGCAAAAAGGTGGTTTTATTAAAGCACGGGGACAGGACCCGGGGGCAGAAAGAGCTGCACCGGGGTCATGAGGAGCGGCCCATTATATACTTTCAAGTTGGGTGGGGGTGTAGGGATAGCGTAAGTCTCTAAGGAATTTGGAAGCGAGGTTTCCAGGACCTTGAGGGGGCTAGCTATTGTTGGGAAAAGGTCATTTATTACCGTTAATAAAACCTTAGTCATGAGACCCTTCAGATGTATATCAGTGGGCCATACGCTTGGGTTTGGGGTGATTGCCAACACGTATCTCGGGGGATTTAGAGATAAAGGAAGTTTCTAAAGGAGTTTTTATGTTAAGTAGATTTACAGGATCCTGGGGGTGGGGGTGGGCTAGGGTTGTCTTTTGCCCTTAGCAAAGTATTAACATCGAGGCAGCTGAGTCCCTAGAGGACTGTCACTCTGCCTGTTTCAAGGACTTGTCAATGGGCTGTAGGTAGTAAGGAAACTTAATAATTTTTCTTCTGCCTTTGTTTCCCACAAACAAAGTCATTAGTAGGTACTGAGTGGAAGGAAAAAGTGTTCCCTGAGAATTCGTAACTGCAGGTTGGCCCTCATGCAGTTTTAGGGTTTGATTTTACTCTACCTGCATGGTCTGGGAAATTCCCTCTAGCTGAAAAATTAACACAGTAGTTGTGGATGGGCAGTGTGTTCTGGTGTCTGGCAGAAGCAAACATAAATCTGCAAAGGACTATTTTAACCCAGGCTCTCAGGATTCCCGCACTTAAGAAATGCAAGGCATGAGATCATTATGAAAAACAACAAAGAGCAAAATTACACCCACAAAGGGCCATAGGAGTTGGAATTATTAGATATCATTGGGGAAGTAAGAAACTTACCAAGAAAGAGATGTCTCCTCACTTTACTATATTATGAAAGTAAATTTGTTCATTATTGAGTTAAGTACAATAAAGTGGTTGTATATAGGTAGTTCACAAGGAACTACCCAATCAGAATAAAATTTCACACAGTTTATACAGCTAAATTAATTATAATGCTTTTATACCATGCAGTTTTTAGCTAGCCTGTAACAAACCTGAGGCTTTAGGATCAATAGTAGCCTGTTTCCCTTTTGGCAGCACAATTATTGCTTAGTATTTGGATTAATGGTAACCACTTTTCTGTAGGAGGACTGTCATCACAGTTTGTGGCCAGATCCTTCTTGGTTGAGTTTTTGTTTTTTTCACATTCTCTCACCCTAAGTTCACTCAGGAATTGGGGTAGCCATTTGTTTAATTAGTTGTCCTCATCCAAAAGAAAAATAAAACGTATTTTCCCTAGAAACAAGTAGATACACCTACTTTAAGCTCCTAAGGTGAAGCTCTGTCTTCCTAGGTGTTTACATACCAAAAGGGGTAAAGCCCAGACCACTGAGAGAATCTTTTACGCTCTTAAAAGGCTGGAGTGAGGACTTTGGCCTTTTGGATTTTCTTTTTTTTTTGGATTTTCAAAGGAAACAGTCCTAGAAGAGGGAAACGAGAAAATGGTGTCATTTTTCTTTAAAAACAGAGAAAATTTTTTATTTACCTCTTGAATGGGTAATATGAAATGACATTTAAAACATTTAGACAAAGCAGAAAACAAAAGCGTTTGCAATGAACAAGAGACTATCAAAAACAACCAGGCAGATATTTTTTTTTTTTTAAGATTTTATTTGACAGAGAGAGAGAGAGTACAAGCAGGGGGAGCGGCAGGGAGAGGGAGAAGCAGGCTGCTGCTGAGCTGAGAGCCCACTCCGGGCTCTATCCCAGGACCCTTCCCAAGCAGAAGGCAGACACTTAAGCGACTGAACCACCCCACCCGGGTGCCCCAACCAGGCATATTTTAAAAAAAGCCAAAGCTAATTTGTAGACAATAACATAGCGGATTTGAAGAAGAATCAAATAGAAATTCTAGAACTGAAAAATAACCAAAATGAAGAGGATACTGAGACAATATATAATATACTTTTTAAAAAATTTTTAAATTTTTTTTATTTTATTATTTAAAAAAATTTTTTTTTGGAAGATTTTATTTATCCATTCATGAGAGACAGAGAGAGAGATGCAGAGGCAGAGGGAGAAGCAGGCTCCCTGCGGAGCAGGGAGCCCGATGCGGGACTCGATCCCAGGACCCTGGGATCATGACCTGAGCCGAAGGCAGACACTTAACAGACTGAGCCACCCAGGCATCCCTATAATATACTTTTAAGTGGAGTCCCAGAAGAAGAGAAGAGAGAAGGGGTAGAAGCAGTATTTGAGTGAAAGATACCAGTCCATAGGTTTAAGAAACCAAATAATTCCTAATACAGTAAAAAAACTAAAGACAAAGACAGTAATAATGTAAAAACAAATTGAGAGAAATACTGACATTCAAAGAACTCAGACTGACCACTGAGTTCTCTACATCAACAGTGGAAGCCAGAGGTCTGTATATGGATATTCTCAATGTACTGGAAGAAAATAACTGTCAAATTCTTTATCTGGCAAAATATTTCTTAAGAAAGAAAGAAAGAGGGGCGCCTGGGTGGCTCAGTTGGTTAAGTGACTGCCTTCGGCTCAGGTCATGATCCTGGAGTCCAGGGATCGAGTCCCACATCGGGCTCCTTGCTCAGCGGGGAGTCTGCTTCACCCTCTGACTGTCTCCCCTCTCATGCTCTCTCAAATAAATAAATAAAATCTTTAAAAAAAAAAAAAAAAAAGAAAGAAAGAAAGACATTTCAAACAAAAACTGAGTTTGTTACAGCGTATCCACAATGAAGGAAATTCTAAAGGGTGTTTTTTATACAAAAGGAGTATTACAGATTAAGAGATCAAAGATGAAAGAAAAAATCAAGAGCAACAAAATAGGTAAATACATCGTTGAATCTAATGGACATTGTTCAAATAATGGTAATGTCTTTTGTAGCTGAAATATATACAGAGCAATGCAAGATGGCAGCCATGATTGACTTGGGAGTAAAAGTCCCCTGCAATGTTAGACTGTTGGAAGAACTGGAAGGAGGCCAGAAAGGAGTAGGAGATGGCACAGTTAGCTGGAGTCTGGAAGATGTGATGTCATGACACTTACAAGATGAGCAGGGATGATAATTGGGCCTCCAAGAACAATTTATGAAAACTGCACATACAGCCTAAAAATAGAATGTGGTCCTAAATACCCAGAAGACCCCCCCCTTTTTGTAAGATTTGTAACAAAAATTAATGTGAATGGAGTTAATAGTTCTAATGGAGTGGTGGAGCCAAGAGCCATATCAGTCCTAGCAAAATGTCAGGATTCATATAGCATTAAAGTTGTCCCGGAAGAGCTCTGGCACCTAATGATGTCTAAAGAAAACATGAAACTCTCAGCCGCCCAAAGGACAGTGTTACAGCAATTAATCAAAAAGAAAAACCACACGACCCCCTCCCTGCCCCCCACTTCGATTTAAGCAGTCTTCATTTTCCATAGTAGTACATTTTCTAGATAACGTCTTAAAAACCTCAAAATACTGGGAAGGACGCTCCCATTCAAAGGCAGTTTATCTTAAGATACTGTAAACGATACTGATTTTTTGCCCATTTGAAATATGTAAGTTGTGATATAACAAATCATCCTGTCAAGTGAAACTACTGTCCACATACTTGAACTTGTGGGATCAAGAAAGTATATTTAAATTGATTCCCATAACCAATGGGGCACATCTGAGTCAACTATGAAAAGACACATCACATAATCACCTTGCTGCTGATTACATGGCCTGGGTTCTCTGCCTTCTACCCTTCTCCCTCCCTGCCTTCTCCCTCCCTCCCTCCTTGCAACAGCCCTCCAGCTGGGGTGGCTTGCTAGAGTAGGTGAGAGGTTTCAGGTCACAACCTGTGGGACTACTGATGGGTGGGCGGAGGTACTCCATCTGCACCCCTGGTTTCTTTTTCTTAAGTCTTAAATGATGCCCTCTCCCTTCCTAGCCATTGTCCTTTCTTCGCTTCCCACTACCACTCTTGGCCAAAACATAGATTGTAACCCCCTCTGCTCCCCTCTGAAATTGGCCTTTGGTGAGGAATTCAGGGCTTTCCCTATATCTTTTCCCCCACCTTAATCAAGGGGTACTGCTTTTTCCTTCTTCCTAACAGCCCTTTTTGTACCATCACAACCCAACACTTTTCATGATACTTCCTTGCTTTGGCCAGAAGCCGTCAGGTAAGGTTGGAAAGAGCTTCTGACTTCCTTCATTTAGTTTTGGAACCACATTTACTCCACCAGCCTGGGAATGAATATTGGGTCCTCAGCCCTGCCACCCTCTGCTGTCATCATCAACTGATGGCAGTTTTTTTTTTTTTTTAAGATTTTATTTATTTGATAGCATAGGCAGGGCGGCAGGCAGAGGGAGAGGGAGAAGCAGGCTCTTGCTAAGCAGGGAGCTCCCCGACGCAGGTTCGATCCCAGGACCATGGGATCATGACCTGAGCTGAAGGCAGCCGCTTAACCGACTGAGCCACCCAGGCACCCCTGATGGCAGTTTTTTAGCTCAGGTTTTGATAAAGTGAAAAGAACAGTCACCAGGGGTACTCAGACCTTCCAGCTCTCAAAATTCTTGGTGGTGAAACTTGGAGAAAGGCCACAGAAGACACCTGTAAGCAAGCACACACAATCCCTCTGAATGAATTGTTTTCTTTTCCTGTAATTGCTTTTGCTTTTAAAACTTGAAGAAGTTTTAAACAGGGTTCTCATTTGGTAATCTTGCAATCCATTTGGGTCTAGTTTGGAATCTGACAACTGGGACAAAAAGAACCTTGAATTTGGTGCATATTTTGGTTTTGGTGCTGCTGTTTCTCATGGTCCTCAGCAGAGATTAAGAAAGAACTCAGTTTGCACAGCAGATCCCTGAAACTGGTGGACTTGACTCGCAAATTGCTGCGTTTTTCCACTTTTCTGTTCAGGACCACTAAATGCTGAGATATAGATGCATACCGAAATAAAAGCATTTCATTGTGTTCTAAAGTTTTTTGTTTTTTTTTTAATTTAGTGTTTGTGTAAAACCACCTTTGAAGCAGCAGCTATCAAGTCTGAAAAGCAATTGATGTTTCCATTAATCTTTTTCTGGGGAAACCTTAATTCTAGGGATTTAACACCCTGAAAGTAAAGTTTAACATAACAGTATTCCATAAGCAGCTTTTTTTATTGTCAGACCATTTTAATACAATAAAAAAGTATACATTAATATTAGAAAAAAATATATATATACATAACTGTAGCATATAAATCAGAAAAAAACACAGTACAGTGGTCACGTATGACAGATTTAAACCGCTCATACAGAATGTAATGGTTCGGGTTACAGTGTGGTTGGGGTTTTAACGCCAGCTGTCTCCAGTACAGATCTTCATCTTTTTAGTATCCGTGATATTTGGAAATGTTTTTATGTCACAAATGTTAGATCTTTTGTTGGGTAATGAGGTGGGGATGCATAGGTAGATAGCAAGCTTTGTTCTTGCTTAATCTTGTATTCTGGATGTTTGTCCTTTGTTAGATATGTGGTTTACAAACTATTTTCTCCCAATCCGTGGCATAGCTTTTCATCCTCTTAACAGGCTCTTTCACACAGCAAAATTTTTAAGTTTGATGAAGTCCACTTCATCAAGTTTTTTCTTTTATGTATCACATTTTTGGTGTCAAGTGTAAGAACTCATGTCTGAATGAAGCGCATCTAACAAACATTTTCTCTGTAAGGCACATCAAAGACTTCTTGCTCTTAGGGATATTAGACAGCACTTCAGCACTATGCTTGAGGACCATCTTAAACAGCAAAATTACCAACAAAAGATAGAAAAATGTGAAAAACATGGCACGAAGTAGACTGTGAAAAGGATACTTTTTTAAAATTTATTTTTATTTATTTTTAAAGATTTATTTATTTGTCAGAGAGAGAGTGAGCACAAGCAGGGGGAGTGGCAGGCAGAGGGAGAAGCAGGCTCCCCACTGAGCAAGGAGCCCGTTGTGGAACTCAATGTGGGGCTCTATCCCAGGACCCTGGGATCATGACCTGAGCTGAAGGCAGATGCATAACCAACTGAGCCACCAGGTGCCCCCCCACCCCCAAAGAACACTTTTAATATGAGAACTAAAATAAGAAAATAAGAGGGCAGTGTGTAGCCTTGTTCAGCCTCAGCTATGAATTCTCTCTCTCCTGGAGAGCTGATATTTGTCAGTTTTCTGGAAGCCTAGTGTGGAAGGAAGCTGCATGTCTCAGCACTGAGGAGTTGGTATTTATAAGATCACTGTTCTGGTTATTTTCTTCTTGCCTGTCTATATCCATTTTCCGCCTTTCTTTGCCTTAGTACATTGGTATCTAAGGACTACATCACCTGAGTCTCCTTGCTCTCTGGCTTCTGGTTGGGTATATTAGTGGGAGGCACTGTAATACTGGACCCTCACCTCTCCTAAAGGGTTGGGAGTGGTAAGGCTTCTTGCTGTTGCTGGTTCCTGGCTGCCTCACTATTGGAGGTTCCCTTAAGCCTGCCCACATCTTTGTAAATTGTTCCTTTACTAAACTCCTCTCAGTGGAATCCTTTGACAAGGGTCTGTTTCCTGCTGGGACCTGACTGATCCAAGTCCTTATTCCTCCTGGTTTCAGAACAGCATCCAGTTCTCAGCTATGCCTGGTATTCTCCATGCCAGAAATCCTGTTTTACCCTTCTTCAGAAAATTCTCCTCTGGACTTCTGCCAGGGTGAGGGAAGTAGCCTAGCGCTGTGGAGTGAGACAGGGCAGGGAGAGGGTCTAGGGAGCCCGCTGTGGCTTAGCTTTTGTCCAGTCTTCCTTATGTAGCAACGTCTCACTCCAACCCCACCCCTGGCCTTTACTTCCAGACCCAGAAGCTCTAGGTACTGATTTCCTAAACCTTTTGAGGAGTCTGCTGTGTAAATCAGGCTGTTTTCCCCACTGCCGGTTTAGAGTTCTTAGTGTCTTCAGCTAGTTAGGATCTATCTTTCATTTATCTCCTTTCCAAGATATTCCTAATGTCTTTGTGCTATTCCCCTTACTGACCTGGCTGGTTTATAGTTTTGTGTATAGGATAAAACAAACAAAAATATACAGTAAAAAACCAAAATAATTTACCAAAGTTTTAATGTGCTTTTTAGAGTGAGATTAAATACATGGATTCAATATATCTTAATCTGGAAGACTCCATAAATATTTTTCAAAATTGAGCTTATGACGAGCATACTTGGAGGGTAGGTATTCACTGTCACCTAGTAAGGCCTTAACAACCAGAGAGTTAGGAGTAGGTCTGCCAACCTCTTAGGAGTATTGAGAAGGGTGGTTAACCCCGATGTGTGAAGAGAAGCCTGTGTCACTCCTGCATAGAGGTGGGTGGAGTGAATGCTCATGGTCCTAATGCAATTCTGTGTCCCTGCAACCCAGGGGAAAATGTGCAATTAAAACCCACAATTCCTATACTGCAGAATTGCATCTTCCAGAGTTCTTCAGAATTGTAGTCTGATGATAACCTCTAAGATAAAAAGATCAAATTAATTTGAGAAATGTGTATATCTCCCCCCTCCCCACATTCCCAAATATGTTTCATATTAAAGGCTATGGAGAATCCTGTGATTAAGTAATGGGATTGGTTTTGTTACCCTCGGTTTTCTCCAATATTATTTTACCATGTAACTTTTTGCATCCCGTAATCCCAATACTAGTGCTCTAACTATACTATAACTAGTGCTCTAAAATAGAGATTGGAAAAAATTCCATAATTGTAGTCCAGAATAGTTTTAAAGGAGGTGTAATTAAATGACATGGTCATGAAACATAAAAATTAAAAGAAATCTCAACAAAATACTCCTTAGAAATTCCTTATGAACTTTCCATGATAAACTATGTCTAAAATGTGCCTGTTGGCTCATTAAATGAGTTGACTTTGCATTTGAGGGTTAGCCAAACTCTTGGTAGACAACTTTCAAAAATATTTGGCTTTAGAGTAATTGATATCAAGCCATCTGCTATGATGTGCATATTTATGTCCTAAAATTCATATGTTGAAATCCTAACCCCTAAAGTTTATTAGGACCTTTGGGAGGTGGTTAGTTCATGAAGGTGGATCCCTCATGAATGGGATTAGTGCCCTCATAAAAGATGCCCAGAGAGATTCCTTTCCCCTTCCACCATGTGAGGTGGGAGAAGTTGGCGGTCAGTGGGAAGCTGACACCAAATCTGCCAGTGCTATGACCTTGGATTTCCCATCATCTAGAACTGTGAGAAGTAAGTGTTGTTGGTAAGCCACCTAGTTTATGGTGTTTTGTTTTAGCAGCCCAAACGGACTAAGACACCATCCTTTCTTGCCACAGTTAGAACTCACCAGTTACTAATTAAAGCCATTGTTAGATCTTCACAATAAAATCATTTTTTTTCCTGCATGAAAGAAATGGTTATGTTTCTCTATCAGAGGGCTAAAGGAAAAGAAACATCCAACTTTGAATGTGTGCATGCAAAGCATTTTCGTTTTCATTTTTTTCTACCAATTTATTTTGTCCACATGTTTACATAAAAAAAGGGCCCGTATATTTAATTAATTAAGTTAATGTAATTTATAGAGCTGTCTCTCAGTTAACTGAGTTTTGTCTTTTGTATTTGGTGTTATTTTGTACAAACATTTATAGAAGGGGACATTGTTCACATATTTATTTTATTAGGGTACTATAGTTTGTATAGACATCTGTCAATTATTGGGCATATAAATTTCAAATACTCATTTTTATAAAACAATGATGTAAACTTTGTCATACACATTGTTTTTCAAGATTTTGGAAAATTTCCTTGGAGTATAATTTGAAAATGAGATTAAAGACTATAAATTTTTCTGGTTCTAATATTTTATTGAAATTGTTAAACTTCTCAAGAAGTAAGAACATCCCCTTTTCTGGGTTCCTCTGACCAGATCCTAACTTAAGTTCCTGAAAACAAACTTCATTAGCAAGATCATCATGGCTCTTCTAGAAAACAGAATCCAACAACATGGAAGAAGTTCTTTTATATTTTTACTTTCCTTGCAAGAAGCTGAGTTTTGAAGGAAAGGATGAATATCTCAATTATAGAAATAATGGGAATTATGGCCATAGAATTGGTGTTTCATTCCTGAATACTCCTTATCCCTGAGGTCTTTATGGTCTTCTAGAACTGATTTATGGAAATGTTTTTGTGCACCAGTTTTTGAAAAAGAGTTCTTAAGCTCCAGCAGGTCAGTCTGAGGCTTGGCCACTCCAGCTCTAGGAATCCAACCCAGAATAGGTCTTGTTTCCTCGTTGTTTTCTGTGTTCAAGGACATCTGTTCTTCTCGCTTACTTAAAAAATGGTCTAAATCAAAAGCTTCCAAGTCTGGTTTACTTTCTAAAATACTAGGCTTACTAAGGCTAACAGAGTTTTGACACATAGTACAGTGGTCACGTATGACAGATTTAAACCGCTCATATGGAATGTAATGGTTCGGGTTACAGTAAGGTATATGTTGGGGTTTTAACGGCAGCTGTCTCCAGTACAAATCTTCTATCTTTTTAGTATCCGTGATTTTTGGAAATGTTTCTATGTCACAAATGTTAGTCAGATCTTTTGTTGAGTAACTAGGTGGGGATGCATAGGTAGATAGCAAACTTTGTTCTTGCTTAATCTTGTCTTCAATTTCCTGTTTTTTATGGGTGACACCCCCCACTGTGTTATCACTAAGTGCCATCATTTCTGTATAACTGGGTACAAAGGTATGAAAAGTACACAAAACCCTAGGGGTACAATCTGGACAGGAAGGTGGTCTTTGCTGGACAGTAGCCTCCAGAGGACGTCGGTTCTGAATCAGTCGAGCAATTCGTCCTTCCAAGGGTCTGGGAGGTTTTAAGACAGGATGGAATTTTTCTTGCTGTAGTGGTGGGATAAAAAGGAGAAAATCAGTTAATCTGGCATTATTAAGTTTATCGCTACAAATGTCAGGTCAAAATTCATACCCATTTTCACTGAGTAAACATGGGATGGGTGTAGGAGTGCATATTGCAATGTTTATTTATTTATTTATAGACATTGACATTTGTGCCCTAATAAACACATGTTTTTCTCATCTACTGGTTTTTGCTGATAAAGGGGGATAGATATTTTTACTTGGCTATAGAAAAATTCCTCCATCTAGGAACTCTTTGCTTTCAAACTTTCAGAGATATTGAAAGAATCTCAGGAGCAAGACTTCTGCCATCCCCAACAGATGATGTTAACAGTTATGTGCAGTTATTTAAATCTCAGCGAAAGCCTTCCTTATTGCCCAACCCAAGGGTTCTTAAACCTTGGTTGAATCAGAATCAGCTTTGGAGCTGGGAGAAAATGAGATTCCTAAGTTTGATCATCTGAGATTGTGATTCAGAGGTTCATTCAGACTTAGGAATCTGCTTTTTTAACAAGCATCTTGGGTGATGCTGAGGCCAGTGATGTGTTTTGCTTAGAGAAACACTGGTGTGTGGGGAGCTAGTCATATCTGTGCTTTTTGAGATGTTTTACAAATATTGTGAATCATGTCTGGTAACTTCAAAAGTGTGTGTATTTAAAAGGTTATTAATAGACATATGTCTGTGGTTGGGGGACAGGAGGAAGATGGGGGAGTTGATGAGGAAAGGGCATGTGGAAACTTTCTGGGATGATATTCAATATATCTGTAGGTGGTTGGGTAACAAAAGTGTGCATTTGTCAAAACTCACTGAACGTATACTTAAAATTTGTGCAATTTCATTGAATGTGTATTTTGCCTTAAAAGAAAAACTGCAACAGATTGAACTCTGTTTAATGATATGCGTGCTGAATGTTTAAGGCTGAAGTATCCTCTTGTCTGCAATTTACTCTGAAGGGCATAAAACATCAAATGTATTAATGGATGGTTGGAGGGATGGAAAGATGGATAGATTATGTGATAAAAGAAGTATAGCAAAATGCTAATGGTGTAGAATGTAGGTGGTGGATATATGGATGTTAATTGCAAAATTATTTCAAATTCTGTATGTTTGAAAATTTTTATGACAATATGTTGAAGAAAAACTAAAAAAGAATGGATGGATGGTGAGGATGGAATTGATAGCAGAGATAATGTAAATGAGAATGGTGAGAAGATCGTAACTGTAGTTTGGATTTAGAAACAAAACGGACTTAGGAGTGTCTTCTTGGATCCTAATTTGCTCAGAGTTGGAGGAGTTTCCATCTGTTATTAACAAATCTGTTATAACCTTTAGCCAATCAGGTTTGAGTAGATACTATGAAGAAAAAAAGAAACCCCAGCTCTTTAAAATACTGTGTTAAATTTGTCATAAAGAAAAAGTCTAGGGTGTATCATATCATACTTTATAGTATCCTTTTATGCAAGAAGCAGTTTTTAGTATCTTTATTTCATTCTACTACAACAAAATATTTCTTTTTTTTTTTTTTTTAAAGATTTTATTTATTTGAGAGAGAGAGAATGAGAGAGAGCACATGAGAGGGGGGAGGGTCAGAGGGAGAAGCAGACTCCCTGCCGAGCAGGGAGCCCGATGCGGGACTCGATCCAGGGACTCCAGGATCATGACCTGAGCCGAAGGCAGTCGCTTAACCAACTGAGCCACCCAGGCGCCCCAAAATATTTCAACACTATTACCACTAAAACATGCCTTTCCAGAGTCCGTTATTTGTGTTTTAGAAACCAGCAAGATTCACTAAAACTTACTTTTAAACTTTTAACTATTTTAGGCATATTTTATCTTGTTATTAATAAAATTTTAGTTGATGATTTGCTTGCAGAATAATTTTGCACATAATATACTTGACAAGCATCCTTTGTATTACTGTACATATATTTTTTTGTAAACATGATAAAGCTGCTTCCTGAGGGGCTGGATCCTATGGGGTCAAATCTGTGGAAGTCTGGACAGCTTCTGAACACGCTTGACAATGTCAGTATAGGTATAGCGTTTTCTAGTATTAGATAATATTTGCTGCCAGTGAAACATAAAGAAAAAAACCCTTCTATGAATGATAAAGCACAGTCTGTGGAACTACTTCAGGTGTTATGATTTTTTTTTATCACCTTGGGAAATACTGAAGCTAATGTAAAATAAATGAGTCCAGTCTAAAAAGAGTTCATACTGAAATATCTTACAGTCACTTTTTATGGGTCTTTCCACAATTTATATCTTTGAAAATACTAATTTTGTTTTAAAAACTTTGTAGTTTTATAGGATAAAATCTAGGCCCTAAATAAAACAACATATATGTGTACTATTACTTCATTTTATTTCATGTATATAAGTAAGCCAACAGATGATAATTTCTGTCACTAAGGGCTTAATCATTTCTTTCAGGCCATTTCACATAACCAGTTAAGAAATCTGTATTGATATTTGCAGAGAATTTATTGGCTTTCAATTGTAATTCAGCCAACTCTCAATTATTGTGGATATCAGGAAGAAGCCTTTATCTCTTCAAAAGCAGTGATAATGTAGAAGATATACAAATCTATAAGGATTTGTAGAATTTATTAAGAATCTCATTAAATTAAAGGGTAAACATTTGTAAACTGACTCCTTTGTAAATTTTAGAAGAGTAGCATAGTAGAAAATCTGTTTTAAAAAAACACAAAACAACAGCACTGTGAATAGGAAAAGAAACCTGCCCTGTTCTTTGAAATAGTGGACAAGGATATTCAAACCGGTTCAAATCAATTCAGAATTAACTTCTAAGATGAGTTAAATTTTCCCTTTGCTAGCTTGGTCACCACTACTCATGAAGCAAAGAAAAAGTGGGCAAAACAAGAAGGAGCCTAACACCTGGATACTTTCCCCTTAAATAACTGAGAGTTGACTGCAATTACTTACAGGCTCTGGGTCAAATCCTATCTGTCCAGTTAACTCTGCTACCTCCTTTTCATGGTAATCATCCAGTTCAAGGGGGTTCATGGGCCCCAGACCTTAATGGAAACATCACATCTTATTACTTTGTTAGAGTAAATGAAGGATGACAGTTAAATGACCTTTTATAGAAAAACTTACCCATTTCTCTTTGTAATATGATTAGAACAAATAAATTGAAAATGAATTTTACCTCCCAGTTTCTTACCACCCACCCTAACTTCTATTAGTACTTAGATTAAGAAACAGGGAAAAACACTAGAAGATGCAAGCTTGTAACAGCATTTGTCAGATATTCTAATTTTGTTCTTTTTATTTGGATTAAAGTAAACTCATACCTGTAAAATCATGAGTGTATGAAGTGATCCAGTGGGACCTCTCAAGATTTCTTTGTATGTTGGCTTCTTTTAGAGAGCTAATAGGGTCCCACGAATTTAAAGAAGTGTTAGGAGCGAAGGTTTTAGGAGGTTTTGGGTAGAATACGGGCTTGTTTCTCTCAACGCATTTAGGAAACTAGAACATGAACATAAGTTTATTGTCGTTAATGTTATCTAGTAGAATAAGGGCTGATTCACTATGTCAGCAGGAAGGAGGGTAAAGGAAATTCCAAGCTGAAGTCGGATACTCTTTTTTTCTTCATTAATTACTAACATTCTGCAACTTAACCATATATAGAGTTAAACACAATATTTTACCAAAGGAATGGTGAGGTCTTTTCTGAAAGTTTTTTGCTTTAGTAAGGACTCTGTCTGATAACGTACATTGGAGAAACGTCCCTGGGAATACTCTGCCTCCAGTAACCTTTTATTAGAGGCATAAAGGGCTCTGAGGTACTCCTTTGGCTAAGTACAACAAAAGTTGTGTGCCTCCCACTTCTCTTTCCTTGCTTGAAGTGGCACCATTTGATATATTTTATGGATTTCTTTCTTTCTTTTTTTTTAAAGAGAGGGGGAGGAGGGAATGAGGAGAGGGAGAGAGAGAATCTTAAGCAGACTCCACGCCCAGGGCAGAGCCCGATACTGCTCAGTCATGACCCTGAGATCATGACTTGAGCCAAAATCAAGAGTCTGATCCTTAACCAACTGAGCCATCCAGGCGCCCCCATTTTATTGATTTTTGATGAAGTTTAAGTCACTCAAATTCAAATAAAATTTTTTATTCTGTTGACATAACTGTTTACTATGGAGTTTATTTTGTATTTTCAAAAGGAGGTCTAAAAGTAAATGAACGAGTGAGTTTCATTACAGGCTTTTTGGCAGTTTAGAAATTCACTTTTTTCAGATTGATGACACTCAATATTTACTGAGTACCTATATGTGCAAGGTAGTGGCAGGGAACAAGGATGGATCAGAAACAAGTCATCCAGGAATATTGACTAGAGGGGAGGTAAGGCATGAACATAAATGACTGTAAGATGGAAAGTAACTCTTTGTTATAAAAGAAGTTAAGAAAGAATTATTTGTTAAAAAAAAAAGAAGAAAGAATTATTTGTAAATTGAGGGGAGGAAGAGATTGATTCCAGCTGAACAGGGAAGTAGGGCTGGGATCAGAGAAGAAGGGAGGAGACAAGAGACCATGTTATGTCATATTACAGAAATAGGCCTTTGAGGACATGCAGAGATGGGGAGGCCGAAGGAACAGTAAGAGCAGAGGTATGGATGGCGGTGGAAAGTATGGGATTAACATTCTTGAACACTATGCACTTGTCCTGACAGTCAGGCCCACCCTTAACATTTGCAGGTTCTGGGGCTAGAGTATAGTGAGAGCCCACATTCCACTAGTCTAACTAGTTTAATTTATAAATGAAGCAAATAAGCTGTTAAAGAAATAAAGTGTGTTCCTTTCTCCTACCCTGACAAAATACCTTCATGACAACTTGGAAGACTAAGTTCAAATTTAGACTTCTTAGACTATCCTAATTGTATATTGGGACATGGTAGTTCAGAAAGAGCTAGTTGCTGGCCCTTGGCCTCAGCATCCCTTACTGCTTTCTTCCTACCCCCAATTCCATCCCAAATTATGAAATGTCTTGGATATGAGGGTACCCTGGCCCTCCATTATAGTTCAAGTTCAAGCTCCATTATACCTATTATCTCTGCTTCCAGCAAACAGCCATCACTTGGCCAGCCCTTTGACCTAGAGGTATATACTAGCTTGGAAGCAGTGTCAACCCCTGGGAGGATGGACCTGAGGAAGAGACCCCATGAACTTAGTTCAAAGCCATTTTGTCAAGGATTTCTGCAGTCCAACATCAGGCTGGGGTGGGAGACTGGGGAGCATGGGCTCTTGATAGATATATCCTCATGTTCCCATAAACATCCTGTGCCATAGGGAGGGGTATAGCCAGAGGAAGGCCAGAGCAGGGCAGAAAGGCATGGGACCTTCTAAAGTTCCTGGATCTAAGGGTGATGCTGATTATAGCAACACTGTGAAGTTGGAATGATCCCCATTTTCCATGTATGGAATAGTCATGGTAAAAGACACTTGACAGAAGACTATCAAGTATTAAGTAACCACCTCTATAAACCTTTAATGAATATGTGGCTTGCTTATTCTTTGTTCTTTTTATCATGATTTGCAAAGCCAGCTTAGAAATAAGGACTTTTTTTTCAAATCTTGTTCCAAGGGGCTGGATTAATCCTGTGTCTTAATCTAGTTTAAATAACAGCAATGATCTACTGAAATGCAGGCAAGGGCGCAGAGGAAGAAAATAGGGGATGTGAGTTTTTACTGTAACCTGTGGTCTCTTGAGAAGAGTTTAAAGAGTCAGGAATATTTGAGAGTAGAGAGCTCACCAATTTTCAGTATGTTAAGCTAATGGTATTCTGAGAGGATAGTGAGAGAGGGGCTGCTGGTGATCATCCACTCAATAGGAATTAATTGGTTAAATGTACTATTCACAGGGTGAAGTTTGTGTCAATATATGCAAGATAAGTACAAAAGCAGGAAGGAATTCTGGTTCCTGAGATGTCAGTATCTAGGCAGATACTCTAGTCTACAAAGGAGTGATGTTAGTTGTTTTAAATTTGGAATACATTTTCAGAGGAGTAGTGCCATATAAATTGTAGTTACATTCCCCAGTAGCCCATAAAATTTATGTAATTCATAAATTGCTTAATAAACATTTACTGAATACCTATTACATGCACAATTATGTGCAAGCTTCTAAGGGCCTGTGGTAAGCACCAAAACTCCGTTAGTTGCCACAAAATAACAGAAATTAATACTATTGTAACACATTAAAAAAACCAAGAAATTAAATATAGTTTTTTGTTCTTAGTCTTGAATGATGGTGCTTAATCAGGTTTAATAGGGGAACAAGAACAGGTTTATTTTGGAGACCACTTTGCCCTTTGGAGAGCTTAATACTGGGTACGGTGGTTCCTTAGTGGATCGTGTTTCACTTAATTCTTTTGTATCAGCATCATTTTTACATTAAGAAGTTGTGATTAGGAATTTTTTCATTTACATATGAAATGAATAGAGAGAGTGTTTGTAAATAAGAGATGAGAGACTGGCAGAGATATATTTTCCTTTGGTATCTAGCTAGGACTTTGGAAGAGAGAGTTGAAGGGAGAAGAGGATGCACAATGGGAGGAAAGGCTGCCTGAGATGGAGGAGGAAAAGTGGAGGGGAGGGGCGAGACCATGAATGGGGAAGCATGCAGGGTAGAGAAGAGAGAGCCTACCAGTTTATTTCCCATTCTGGATACATTGGTTGTTGCTGGAAATGAGCAGGTGGGAGGATGGGGCCCAGGGTGCTGGTGGTGATGGAGAGGTGAACTGTGGGCAGTCAGTTATTTGAGGACACATTCCTAAAGGAGGTACCTGTGTCTTTGCCAAATCTATTGTGGTTATTGAAGGATGAGTGTGGATTATGGGTGTTCTGGTGGAGAGACAGAACTGTCCTAGGAATGAGGAATGTATCTCTAGGAGGGGGATGGGCACTTCAGATTAGAAAGGTGGCAAGATGGTTCAAGAAGGAAACCACACTCCTCTGTAAGGGTGATATGAGTGGATGCTCTTTACAAGGGAAGCCAAAGGTCTTTCCAAATATTTACAGTTAAGGAAAATTGGATAGTAGACTCAGTTTGGCTTTGAAAATGGTTTGTTAAAATATTTCAAACAGGCAAAGGTTAGAGAGGTTTATGGCACTTGACCTTTGTGGTTATTATATCTCATCTTACTCAAAAGATGATTACAAGGGGCGCCTGTGTGGCTCAGTTGGTGGAGTGTCTGACTCTTGATTTTGGCTCAGGTCATGATCTAAGGGTCATGAGATTGAGCCCCTGCATTGGATTCTGAGCTGAGCATGGAGTCTGCTTAAGATTTTCTCTCTCTCTCTCTTCCTCTGCCCCCCCCCCCAAAAAAAGATTCCAAGGTAGATTTTATCCTAAAGAATATTTTCGTATTGCAAAAGCTAAGACCAGATGCTTGAATTCTTGAGAAATAGAACAAAAATCTTCGGCCATTTGAGGAAGTAATGACAAAAACAATCCAGAAGAGTCAAATATTTTAACCTATTTGTTTGCCAGTTATAAGAGGAAAAGGAATGTCCTGACTGGCTTGGTGATGGCTAGAAATGGCCAGTGGGAAGAGGTCACCGAGGAAAGAGAGTGGTTCGGAGGAGAGGCCGTGGCTAAGGTGAGGGCAGCGCAATGGTCAGTGGCTCTGCTGGGGAAAACTGGACCAGGCCAAAGAGATAAGAAGGGAGGACAGCTCTGGGGCCTGGGTGGGAAGAGGCACCTGGATTTTTGCGATGCCTGAGTAAAAGGATGGGAGCAAAATGAGGTTATCATACTGTTAAAATTAAGGCCTAGAACGAAAAGGTTAAACTTTTTTTTAAGAATATTCCCCTTTCCAAGACTACCCATTTCTTTCTTTTTTTTTTTTTTTTTTAAAGATTTTATTTATTTATTTGACAGACACAGCGAGAGAGGGAACACAGCAGGGGGAGTGGGAGAGGGAGAAGCAGGCTTCCCACGGAGCAGGGAGCCCGATGTGGGGCTCGATCCCAGGACCCTGGGATCATGACCTGAGCTGAAGGCAGACGCGTAACGACTGAGCCACCCAGGCGCCCCTACCCATTTCTTAATCTTCTAGGTCAACAAAGTGTTACCATTATTGTAATAATAGCACTGGCAGAAGCTAATACTTAACTCTAAGCTTTCTGTCTGCTAATATGGTGCTGAGTGCTCTTACATGCATTTCATTCTCAAGACAACCCTATGAGGTAGAGTGCATTATAACTGCTGTTTTATCTATGAGGAAATTGAGGTATTAATGGGTTAAATATATTATTCAGGGCCATACAATTGATCAATATTAGAGCCAGGAGCTGTGCCACCTTAAAATTTATACTCTTTCCAAATGTTACACATGTTGTCTTATTGGCTTGGATAGAAACTACTAAAATCTGGCTTCTGGGGTTTTCTGTTCTGTAGCCAGGAGATATATTTTTGGTCCTACTTATTTGTGTCCCTGCATCTCCTCCCACCCTCAGAGAATGATGATTATAATTATGTCATCAGTTATGATGTGGGTGGGGTACAGCCTGAGAATTGGGATTTTTGAAAGCACCCCAGGTGATTCTAATGTGCAGCCAAGGTTGAGAACCACTGTTCTAGCAATAGGAAAGGTAAATACTATAAAAATATTCTCCTTTAACAAAAATAGAACATGACAGATAAAGTTGACCACTTCCCCCAGTGAAGTGGTGAAAGGCAGGGGAGGACAAGTATAGGTATTATCCTAAGCGGGGGTGGGGTGGGGGGAGATGAGTCATGAGGTACTCCCATCAAGCTCAGTATCAATTTTATTTTTATTTTTTTTGTCCAGCAAAGTGCAAAACTTGATTAGAATTAGGGATAAACCAGAAGAATAATTGAAAAGTTGAAAAGATTAGAACAGATTAAGAAAGTCAGATTAATCATTGGAAGAAGAGTCAGATAAATCAGTCAAAAATATTTACGTACAAAGTGCTGTGGGGAATATACATATTATAAAATATTCCATTTTTAAAGAGCTTGTAATTTAGTTGACAAGATATAAAATACATGAGAAAAGTTATTGGTTATAGTGAGTGTTATAGAAAGTCAGAAGAGGGGAAATCACTTCTATTGGAGTAATAATGCTTATAAATTATAGCACTTTCTATTTTTCAAAGTGCTTTTATATCTTTCATATCCTCATATCCTGTGAAGTTTATAGGATAGATTTTACTGAAATCTTATAGGTATGTTTTATTAGTGAAAGCTCAGAGAAGAGAAACAATATCTCTCATATCACCAAGAGAACAAATGGCAGATACAGGAATAACTAGAACACAGGTCTCCTGATTTGGTTCACTTTCTGCTCTGCACTGCAGAGAATTAGAGTTGAGCTGAGGCTTGAGGAATGAGCAAGTTTGAGATAGGCAGGCTGTGAAAGGAGAGCACTCCAGGAATGGGACATGGCCGTCCACCTGTTCAAGGACCAGTGAGCTGAGCCAGGCTGTAGGAAGTAAGGAAGGCCAGACTCTGAAGGGTTTTCAGAGCTCAGTTAAAGCCTTGGGATTTACACTTAGGTAAAGGGGAGCTAGTCAAGATTGTGCAAAGGGGTGAGATATGGGGACAGCAGCGTTTTCCTGAGCAGGACGAAGGGAGGGAGATTGAAAGAAGAAACTAAGCCACAGAACTGAAGACTTTGGCTATAATGTGTAATGATGGAATGGTCTCGAGAATAACTTCTCATATTTCTGGGTTGCTTTGATACAGATTTTGCTTGAAAGAATGAAGAAGTCCAGTAAGATAAATGATTCTTTAAGGATTTTTCTTGATGTATAAGTTTACAAAGAACAAACACAAAATTGCGTCCTTTGGAGATGACCGTGTGACACTGCAGGGACCACACTCCGGCCTGCCACAGTGGTCATCCCAAGTAAAATTCAAATGTTTCTAGCCTTGCATAATTATTTCTTGCCTACCTCATAGATTCTTAGATGCAAGAGGATAATATATGGAAAACGCCTGCCACTGCCTCTCACAGACTAATTGGTCATTGAATGTCAGCTGTTACAGTTTTCAAATGTGTAGATCTTTTCCTTCATGATTTAAAATTTTTTCTTCCTGTCTATGTGGAGTCCTGGTACAGAGGTTAAAAGCAGAGACTGGAGCCTGACAAGCTTGAATTCTATGATTATAAGATAGCCACAAACTCTCTGAGCCTCAGAAATGAGAATGATGATACTAACCTTTAGGAGTTATTGTAAGGGCTAAGTGACCTACTGTATCTAAAGTGCTTAGTGTGTAGCAGTTGCTCAGTGCACAGTGGCCATTGTTTTATTTTTGATTCTATACAAATACAATGGTTGGGACAATAAATTATAAATCTTTCTGAAAATTTTTCATATACTCTGTATATTTGGAATTACTTAATATACTATGAATTATAAGAATATAGTTGGGGGATACACAGTGAGTGAAACACAGCCCTCCACCTTCTTTCAGTGGGGAACCTTTTTTTTGTAATCGTGGAAATGTTACATAACTGCCCAAGGTTTGTGAAATCAGCTAAGAAAACAAAAAATGTGAATCATGGTCAAAATCTCAAGTTTTTTAACCAGATAGAAAACAAAAGAATCCATCTTTGGGGTTTTTGTAAGTGTATATAGTAAAAACATTTTTTACTTTGTTTTAAACACACATTTTAAAAGATACTTACATCATAATATACACCCTGGCCTGGCCAAGTCAAGGCTTTCTTCTTTGAATCCATTGGAAGATCAAGCAGTTCATATCTGTAAGGATTACCTGAAATTTTTCAGGAAGAGCACTGTTATCCCGAATATTCAAGAACAGTTTCCTATGAATGGGGTTTTGGGGTACAGTGGATAGAAACGAGATGATAGGAGGTAGAGAGCAATGCAGGTGCTACTGTTAATAAGCTATTGTTTTAGCTACTGTTAATAGCTTTGTTTGAATTCTTGCTCCCCTTAATGAGCAGCACGTGGCCACACACAGTGAGACTGTCTAACCCGAGGTGTGGCCAGCAGCATAAGAGAGCCCTGTACTGCACCTCTCTGATTAATGAAAGGGATTTGTAGGTAAGTTGTAACTTTTAAATTTAAGTTTTCCTGGATCCTCTTTCTGGTCTCTGAATGCTGAGCAAATACATTTCTATACCACCTGATTTGGGCTTTCCCTGACCAAATATCAAGACATAGAATTAGTACTTGCTTACCAAAAAGGTATTGAAAGAGAACATTTTAAAGACTCTAGCTTCTTAAGTATTAGTGGTAGTTTGATAAGCTTTATCAAACACAGCATGGCCTCCTCTGGTCCTATAGTAAGTTCCACAGTAAAGAATGCTCTGAACATCCATCCTCAGGGGTAATAAGAGTGAAGGTTGGCATTTAGTGAACATTTACCATGTGCCAGTACTGTTCTAAGTATTTTATATCTATCATCACATTATTATGAGGAAGGTACTATTATTTCCACTTTAACAAACGAAACTGAGGCACAAAGAAAACAAGCAGTTTGCCCAAGATCACACAGCTAGTAAATGGAATAATTCAAACTCAGGCAATTTGGTACTAGGGCCTGCACTCTTAATCCATATAGTATTGATTTCTATTAAAGAAGAGTTAAGGTAAGTGTAGAAAAAGAGTAGAAAACCTAATGCAATAGTAGTTTTTGGAAAGGTCTTTTATAAGGGTTATTACAATATACTCATCTTTTTAAAGTCCTCTAAGAGAGACTTTGCTATGGTCCATGGTAAGTGGCAGAGCTAGAATTCTACCCATGCAGTCTGACTCCATAGCTCTTAAACACTCCACTATTATGTCTCTCGAAATGTTACTCTCTCCTAATAAGGTACTGAAGCCGATATTGATGATGGCAAACATTTGGGCCTCAATATTTATGTACAGAGGAACCGCATTATAGGACAGTTCTTGGGTCTTCCCTTCCCCACAGCCTAAATTTATTCAACAAATGTTTTTCTCTGCCAACCATGCACCTGTTCTGTCACCTTCAGTTACCTTTTCTCTAGTATCTTCAGTCTTTCTCCGTAGGTTTTTTTCTCTCTTTAAGGTGTCTAGTGTGGGAGAGTCTTGACGACTAATGTATGGGCTTACCATCCTAATAAAACACATCTGGAAAGACCCCTAGGTTTGCATCTGAAGAAGATGCCCCAAGGTGTTAAGAGGACCTAAACAAACTGTTCCCGTTACCTTCTAAGTTTTATTTCAATGACAGTCTTTCAGTTTCATCACCACTGCTATACCCGTGTCTAGACCCTGATGATCTAAACCAAATATCCTTGTGCTAATCACTTGAGCTAGGGTGAAATCTTTAAAAGCTAAACCATAGAGAGAGCAGGAAGGAAATGAAAATAGAAAATACAGGTAAATAAAAACAATTAATTCTGCAGTGTTTGGTTTCTGATTCCACCATGGAAGGCTCTGTATAAAGAAGAAAAGTTAAGAGCACCTGCAGAGAATCTGATGTACTTGGTCTGTGGTAGGGTCGCAGATGATTCTAAAGTGCAGCCACAGTTAAGAACAAATTTCATAATCTATTGGTGGGTCACACTTTTGTGACTTGAATTCTTTGCCCTACCTTATTTAATTTTATTATTGAATACAATTCAAATATGAGAAGAATCAATATTCTTATATCAAATCACATTTTACCTCTTGTTTTCAAAATTGTTGTATCATAAGCCTTCGTCGGCACAGTGGGAGGAAATGGCCGTTGGCTTCGGGCTTTAATGCCTGTGTAGAGATCCTTAGGTGATGTAAAGGTCGGGAACATGGCACCGCGGGAGATGTGTGTGTGGTATGGGTGTTCAATCGGATATGAGCAACAGATTTCTCTGAGATTTAGTTGAGCAAACAAAACAGAATAGAAAGAAATGCAATTGAAAAAAATTAATCATCAGTTATTTATTGGGATCCTTTTTTGTAGCAGGTACTGTTCTAATCCCTGAGGATATGACAGTGAGCCAAAATCCCTAGACTCATGGAGTTAGCTTTCTGGTGGAATATATTCCATTAAACATGAGATTTTCTTAATTTTGCTAGACAAATTAATTTTTAAAATAAATCATACTGAATTCTTTATCAGGGAATAACTTTCACAACTAATGCAGAAGATACATGAAATTTGTAGTTTTTAGAATGCTATAGGAAGAATTTCTGGTTGCTTTCAATTTCTGCCTCTTGTTTTAAGAGGATCCCAGTACTTTATTTTATGGGATCATTTTGGGCATTCAGTATGTGAAGTGATCTCTCACCATCTTGCATTGAACTTTCAATCCAGGCCATCTGTTCCTTTTAAGCAGTCAATCAACAAAAATATACTGCCTGTTTAGAGTACACAGTACTGTTTAGAAATCAAAAAAACTAGTATACTGATGGGAAAAGAAACAAGTAATCCACAGGGATATAATTTTCCTATGATTTGAAAAACTAGCAGAGTTCTTAAAAGAAATAGCAGAGGTTTAAAAAAATTGTGATAGCTGGCTCAGATCTGGGCCCCTAATGCTTGCTTACTTGGCTCACTGATGCAGATCTGTACTGAATTCAGCAGTCTTGGCATCTCGATGGGCCTCTGAAATACCTAGCAGTATAATATTTCAACAAGTTCCTGGTCTGTCCTAGATACCACAAGAAGTTAAGGTTGATTTGTAAGAGAGAAAGTTGACTCCAAGCAAAAGTCATTTACGAGGCCAGCTAGTTCTTTCTGTTTTTGTGTAAAGTGATTTGGTTTTCTTGCCCTTGTCACAAATTCTCTCAGTTGAACACATTTTTGCCTTGGGTGTAGCATCATTTTATTGTGAATCACTAAGCACTTTTCTGATTTATTTACTTTGCTTAAAAAGCACCGCATCAACTACTACATGGCTTGGTACAAGGCACAAGGTCGTCAACTCTGTGATGACATGAGAACATAGAATCAAGACTTTCATTCCTCAGTTCTAACTAACTGATGCCCCTCGTAGTCATAAAAACACTAGCCTAGTAACTGCTTTCAGTGAAGCAATGCTTCATTTTATAGAAGACACAATGATTTCCATTTATTCTAAATAAATATTTTCATTGTCTAATTTGGTGGGTTCTATAGTTAACTATCCCTCTCAAATTCACTTCCCCTTACAAATTGGCTTGAAAATAAGTGATCATTTATAGTTTGAGCAAACTATTTGTGTGAATAAAACAGGAATGAACACATTTTTGCTCATGGAGAGAGTATCCAGTCTAAGGAAAGGATGGAGTTCACTGAGGTCTAGTAAAAAGCCCATGTTCCAGGGGAAGTTCTTAGACATTCAAAGCCTTGGGGGACTGCAGGTGGAGTGGTCAGGAAGCAGGGGACCTGGACAAGAAAGATAAGAGACCCTGGGGACAATGAAGAATGAAATGAGAAATGCTGGGGTTCAAATATTGTCCAACAGTCAGAGGCATAACAAAACATATTGGAAAGAATGGCTGAGTAAATAGAGTGTAATGATTGTCTCAATATGTGCTAATTATCTGGGAAGAAGATTCATCCTGATTCTCTTGGATTTTTTCCCAGTATGTGTCAGGTTGACCAAAGATGGAAGAATTAGTGGGAATGGGGAATCAATGAGGGATTAATTTTTAAACTTCCAATACCATTTCGCACAGACTTGATGAAGTTTAAAGAAATGTGGTATGAATATTTCACAAAATGGTCACATTTGTACACTGTCCCTACAGAATATCTCTGGGTAATGTGGGAGGTCCTGAGACATTGTAACTACTGTATGAATAGGAATTGTACTCAAGAGGACATTGCCTTGAAATATTTTTAACTCCAGCAATAACTACTACAACAACAACAATAAAGCATTTATGTGCCAGGCCTTGTGCTAACTGCTTTATTTCTAATCTTTATCAGAGTATCATTCAACAAGTTAAATAAATGCTAGCATGCTCCCAGAGGCCAGGGCAGGGTGGCCCCATTTTCTACTAATCTGATGTTGGTAAGGACTTCCTGACAAAGGCCATTACCTTTGGTTTTCATTGTATCTTGTTCTCATTACAAAGCCATGATCAGAAAGTAGAGATTGACTTCTTAATTAATTCTAAAGACCAAGATCATGTTAAATTACAAAAAAAGAACCAAAAAATTTCATAAGCCATTTTTTTTTTTTCTGGGGATTAGTCCCCTTGATAGAAGAAAGGCAATTTGCAAAATGTGTATACATCGTTACTGGGTCCTTCTGGTTTTATCTGTAGCCAGGATTTTGGCTTTGTGAAGAAGGGATAAAAGGTAGAAGTTAGGAAGGCAGGGAGAGGCCCCAATTAATTCTGTTCATTTGGGATTAAGGCAGAAATTTTTTCCCCTCACATTCTAGAAACTATTTCTTAGTTAATAGTATTGAGTTATATCTGGTAATGATTTAGCAAAACATACTTTACTCTAAGACCTGCAAGCTATGGACTCTGTGTCTTGAGTCTATGTATAATACAAGATTTCATTCAATATCTTGTATATATTATAAAGGTTATTTTTGTTAAAAAAATCTGAATAAAGTAGGATTTTAGTTAATAGCAATGCATCAATATTGGCTCATGAATTTTGACAAATATACCATACTAATATAAGATGTTGTTAATAGGGAAACTGGGTATGAGGTCTATAGGAACTCTGTACTATTTTTCAAATAATTCTGTAAATTTAAACTGTACTAAATTAAAAAGTTTATTAAAAAAAGGTTAGCAGGGTATATAATACCAGCCTCTTCTCCCACTTGTTAAAAAAAAGTCTTTCATGAAAAGGCACATTTATCCTCACACTGTCTGAGACATATGGATTGCCAATATTTTTTTCTTGATTGTAACAAGGAAGGAAAATGTAAGTATATACTTACCCTACTATTGAATTAGGTGGTTTGGGCATCCTAGAATAAAAACAGGAAATAAATCCTAATTTATATTAAGAACTTTTTAAAGCATACATTCCTATTGGAAATTTGCTTAAGAATAATGATGTATCCCATTTTCAAACTACAGCGTCTTTAATATTGTTGATTGACTTTCTGGAACACTGAATATTGACCAGACAGAGATATGATATCCTTATAACTCAGTTCTGTTGATCCATCTGACTTCAGTCCCACTCGCCGCTCATTTTGCATTTCCTATTTGCAGTGCAGGTGCAGGACTGACTGCTTCTAATGATAATATGGTTCTGCTTCTTATTGACATTCACCCTCATAATCAGGCAATTGCCAGAGTGCTTGGAGGCAGCCTGACACCATGTATGGGTACAATTACATGACCTAAAGTGACCTGAGTGTGGCCAGGTGGACAAGATACATAAGTACTGTGTGTACTTTGTGTGCTTTGTCCTTTTGCCCAGGATTGCTGATCTCTCATGATAGTAAATATTGTCCAGTTGACAGAAAGGCTAGAACAAAACTGAACAAGTTCCTGGAGCCATGTCTTTTCTGACTCAGTTCATTTGAAAGTTGTGTATTTACTAATTACTCTGAGCCCTGCCTGCCAAGAAATAATACTGAAGCCCAGGAACAAAGTCCACACTAGAGAAGGACTGTCACCTGCTTTTACTGGATTCAACACTTACTTTCAGCCTGTGAGGATATTTCTGAAGTATTTCGGGCATGAAAAATGAATACAGGGTTATCCGTTGATAGCAAAGATCCATAAAATGGAATATACTATTCAATATTTGTATGTTTATTTAGAAAGTGGTACATAAACTATATAATTTTTTGAGTCTACAGTGTATTATAAATACATAGTTCACATTAATTTTAAGAGGTTTATATCTTTCTTTATTTGGACTCCAGGTTTGTAGGCTTGGAACTAAAAAAAAAAAAGAAAAGACCCAAAACATGTCTTCCAGTTATATTTGTGGTTGAGTTGGGAAAGGGGGGGCAATGAATATGAAGAATCCAACGGGTCTTGAGTTGGCTATGAAACATTAAATAGGTTAAATCAGCATCTAAAATTTTTCTCATGTGACAAATTTGGCTGATATTGACAAGTGTATACCTAAAATGCATTCTGATTCAAAATGGAAAAAACAAATTTAAAGGAAAGCTTTTTTAAAAATTAAAAGTTTGAAAGGTTGAATAAAAATTAAAAATGCTCAGACACTAGTTCCTTGACTTGAACCAGTCCATTATTTTACTGCTGCATTCTACATTTACTTTTCGAAGTTTACTGATCCCAAAGGGATAAACAGCCTAGCAACCACAAAATTCATGTCTTCTTGCCTCCCTCTTGTGGCTAAACTCCATATTAACTTCCTTCCTATAAACTTTCCTAACGGTTCTAATAGTTAAAGAAGTGATATTTTCATTGTTACTTTAGTATTGTCAGTGTTTTATTTTTATCTGAAAATTAAAAAGTATGCTTTTGTAATATATATACCAAACTATTTCAAAGAGGAAAAAATAATTTAATATACTGGAAAATAATTCCTCTAAGCAAAGGATAAATTAAAAAGTATTCCTTATCCAAAAAGGAGACTTAGGGAGTAATTTTATTACAAATTATTTGTAGATTGTCATAATTAACCTCTATCCTCATAAGATCCTGATGAAAAATTTTGCTGAGGGCGCTGGGGCATTTCCTATGAACCTTTAAAGAAATTTAACAGATTCTTATTAGATTAACTAGGTCAAAGGCAGAGGAATGGACCCAGATGACTTGTGTGAATTCTTTCAAACATTACTATTCCATATTTTGTATTTTTTTTCTTGTTAAATGCCACAAACTCTTAGTGGGTTTTGGTTTATTTTATTTCTGTTTCTTTGGTCTTGGCTTCTATTATTAATGATCTCTGTTAAAAAAAAAAAAAGGAACACTTTTTCTGAAAGATCCCATTTTGGGGCTTTTTTATTTCTCATATAACTCACTTTCACTTAAAAACATTATTTGGTCCAATATAAGGAAAAGAAACCCCAAACTTACAAAGAATCATTTCCATAGATGCCACTTTTTTTATTCTGCGTCAAATAATAGAATTGTTCAATAGGAAGTTTTCTGAAAAGAAAAGATTAAATTGAACATCTTTTCAAATTAACATAGTGATGATCAGATAGTAAAAGACAAATAGACTAATACAACCATGTATATATGGAAATTCAGTATATGAAAAAAGGTGGCATTTTAAATCAGTGGAAAAGAATTTACTTTTCAATAAACAATGCAGGAAAAATTCACTAGCCATTTGAAGAAGAGTAGATTTCTATTTCATACTATGCATAAAGATAATTTCAGATGGATTAAAAATCTAAAGAATTGGGAAAAACATACAAATATTAAAAGAAAATATACAAGAATATGTTTTTTTCTTTGTGGTGGGGAAAACTTTTTTTTTTTTTTAAGGGAGAAAGAGGGGAGGTGATGGGGAGAAGGAGAGAGAATGTTAAGCAGGCTGCATGTCCAGGGCAGAGTCCAATGCAGGCTCAATCTCACAACCCTGAGATCATAACCTGAGCTGAAATCAAGAGTCCAATGCTTAACCGACTGAGCCACCCAGGCGCCCCATGTGGGGAAAACATTTTAAATTAGATTTTTCTTTTAAAATCCAAATCCAAAAGGAATTTGATAACATCAGAAGAAAAACTTTTGAAGATAAGATGGAATAAAAAAGCTCAGATAAAGTGTGGAAGAAATTTTTGTAATAAAGATATGTAAAGGATTAATATCTAGAACATAATAAGAATCCATAACTAAAAGACAATAAAAATGGGCAAAGAATAAGAACAGAAAAGGGAATGTAAATGACCATACATAAGAAAACAAACATAAGTACTCAACCAGAGAAATGCATTCTGATAACCAAGATAACCTTTATACATATTAGATGGGCAAAAATTATGGTTTGATAATATAACATAGTTGTCCAAGAGTATGAGGGAAATGGATACTTTTACTTACCACCATGAGAATATAAAGCATTTGGGCTATATTTCTAAAATTGAAAATATTCATATATTGTGACCCATAACTTTCACTAAGGCTTTTCCCTAGAGAAACATTTGTGCATGAACTCAAGGAGGCCTGTACAAGAATATTCGTTACATATAGTTAATGCCAAGAAGAAGAGGAAACAATATGAAAATCGCTAAATAGTCTATGATGCATCTATATTGTGGAACACAAAGAGAAATTAAAAAGAATTAAATAGATCTGTGTTGGGGCGCCTGGGTGGCTCAGTTGGTAAAGCGTCTGCCTTTGGCTCAGGTCATGATCCCAGGGTCCTGGTATTGAGCCCCATGTTGGGCTCCCTGCTCAGTAGGGAGCATGCTTGTTCCTCTCTCTCTCTCTGCCCCTCCTCCCTCTGCTTGTGCTTTCTCTCTCTCTTGCTCTCTCTCTCAAATGAATAAAATAAAATAAAATAAAATAGATCTGTATTTACAGTCTCTAGATTATAGAGAGAAAAAAAGAACCAAGTTGCCTACTACTATATATCCAGTGATTCCACACATAAACAATATAATACATATATGTTCAATGGGAACATATATAATTATGTAATTGTGTAACAAAATGTGTGAAAGGAGACATACCAAAGGAGACATTTCCCTTTCCTTCTCACTATACTTCTGTCAGTACATCACCAGTGGACTTACTGAATATCTTCTTCACTGCATGCCATCTTAAAAAATACTACTTTTGACTAAGGAACTCAGTTTACCACCAAAGAAATAAGGCACTGATTGAATTTAAAGGACTCAACTGGTCTTATCCTATTTACAGAATGTAGACCAGCCTAGTGAAGATTCTTTTGTGGCTGAAGGAGTGTGGCACATGCTCTGAACCAGTGACCAATAAATGGTTTCTCCCATAGCCAGAATTGATGGTCTAAAAAATGAAGGGTGAAAGTGGGAGTGGTACCTCTCACTGTTATACTTACTATTACACTTGAGAGAAATTTTACTTCCTTCCTAGCCACCTTGAGTTTTGCTGGTTTTGAGGTCAAAGGAGAAATGCTTCATCGGGAAACACAATGGTCCCATTGAATTGGAAGCTGAACTGATGATGTGGTAATTGGGGCTCCTTATGATTGGGGTTTGAAACAGGCAAGAAGGGATTATACCAAGTAGATTGGGATGATTGATCCTGAATGTCAAGGGTAAGAGGATTGCTGTTATGCAATGATGGGGAAAAGGAGTATTTCTAGAATCTAAAGAATCTTTTAGACACCTCCTGGTATTGCTTCTAGTGGCATAAAGTTAATGGAATACTGGAACAGCCTCCCACAGGCAGAACCACTAATTGCTAGATCTCTCAGGAAGAAAACTGGAGGCACTCCACCAGGTAATGAACTCCTACCAGCTCAGGTGCTGGCTGAGGGCAAGGGAACTTGGATGTATGTATATAATTATATTAATATGTATATAATTATGTTATATATAGTATGCTTTTATATACTATAATATATAATTATAATATGAAAAGATTATAACATATAACATATTTATTTATATGTATTAACTAGTTTTATTTTTTTCATTCACCCTTTTCCCTTATTTCCTTATTACTCTATATAGGGTGTTGGTGATGGTTTACTTCATTAAGTGCATAGCTATGGACTATCAGGACAAGATTATGACTGAACTAGAGAGGAGAACATCACCCAGACATCTTGGACTTGGAGCTGGATGCAGGAACTGATGAGACTCTGAATTTCCCCTTTTGGGGAGGTGAGTGCATTTTCATTTGTACGAAAAAGTCTTGCATTTTCTTACACTGGCAGCAGTTCTCAAACTTTGCTACATGTTGGAATTACCCGAGGGATTTTCTTAAAATGCGGATTCTCTCTCAGTCAATCTGGGGTGGAGTCCAAGATTTTGCACTCACCATTTCCTTGATGCTGCTGGTCCATGGGCCCCATGTTGAACAGAAAAGCATATTATTGTTGTGGCTGCTATTATGTAGCATGGCAGCCAGCTGGCTGGCACAGATGGCTAGCATCTTTATAACACTCTCTCTACATTTTGTTAGTTTTCCACATTTTTAATATCCCATTTGCCCAGGAAGAATCCAGAAAATCTACTTCCCAGCCTCTTGAGCAACCAGGGTACAAATGTGTGCCCTAAGTTCTGCCACTCAACCATATCTGCACTAGACTTTGATTTGAATGTGAGTAGCCTGAGCACACAGGCTTCTTCCTTTATGAATAAAATAATGTAACCAGGTTGTATCTCAATGTCAGTAGCTCCACTTCCGTTTTTTCCATTGTATGGCATATCCTTTTGATTTTCAGAACCAGTTCTTAATTTCTTTTTTTTTCTTTTTTTAAAGATTTTATTTAGTTATTTGAGAGGGGGAATGAGAAAGAGAGAGAGAGAGAGCACGAGCACGAGAAGGGGGAGGGTCAGAGGCAGAAGCAGGCTCACCGCCGAGCAGGGAGCCCGATGTGGGACTCGATCCTGGGACTCCAGGATCATGACCTGAGCCGAAGGCAGTCGCTTCACCAGCTGAGCCACCCAGGCACCCCTCAGTTATTGATTTCAAGGGACTTTTCTTGTGTATCTCTGACTATCTATTTCTGTTAGATTTACTTATTATTTGTTGTTTTTTTTGTTAGATGATCTACATTTGGGACATCAGTTTTCCTTATGATAAGTAATTATGCTTGTTCTTAATAGCATAGCTTTTTATTTTTATTGCTTTAATATCCTTATCTTTCCCCTCTGTCTTATCAATTTTAAGTCACATCTATTCTGTTTCTTGCTGCTTCTTTTTGGACTAGATTTGTGAGTTCTTTTGTGTAGTTGTTTTTCTCATTTTTCCCCTTAGCCCTGTGATCTTCCCTTTTATAATGTTCTACCATTTAATCATCTTGTATTTTTTTATTAGAATCACATACTTATTTTGTCCTTTAGAGAATCTACTTTTGTTTCCTGGGCTGTGTTTCTTCTCAGACTAGTTTCTTCATGTGTTTTATATATTAAAAAAAAAAATATATATATATATAAATGTATATATGTAATATATATATGTTATACATATATAACATATATATCATATTTTTTCTTTTTTCTTCCTGGTTTACAAAATTGCCTTACCATATGTTCTCATATTACATGTGTTTAATTGGACAGCTCTGTTTAAACCCAGCTATTTGCTATGATACAGTGTGAGTGAATTCTTGATTCTGTCATCTGAAATCAGTTTGCCTTTCTGTCTGTGCTACAAGCTTGACGACTGAATGTTATTGTCTCCATACGTCTTTAGCCTGATGGGATGGAGGTGGCGGAGAGTAAGTGCTGAGATTGAGTCAGATAGGATACAAGCATCTTGGGTACCGCAGTCTAAAATCCTGTTAGATGTCCTCTGTAAGGCTCATTCCTTTCCGTTGGGGAAGTAGCCATACCCTTGGGCTTCTGCTTACTCCCTCAAGTCATCCCAGTATTCTGGAAGAGTACACATTCTGCACAACTTCCATCTCTCTTGAGATCTTACTGTTTTAAAATAGAGGCTTCTATTCTTGAGGCTTTTTTCTATTCTAATAGGATTACCTACCCAATCTTTTAATCTTCTCTTCAAATTGGAGAAATACCAGGATTTTGTTGACTCACCTTGTCTCCGTACACATTTGGAATGTAGGGATGGGGTTGGGTATGGTGCCTCTCGGGCAGTAACGTGGCTTCCCTCTGTACCCCCAGCACTTCCAGGCAGGTCTGGAAATATGTGTGGCTGGGTTTATTTTGGTTGTCACAATGAATGAGATGGTATTAGGTGAAGGGCCAGAGATGTTAAATATCTTACAGTATATGGGACAAAGAATTGTCCCGCTCCAAATGCCCTCTTGAGAAACATTTAGTTAGAACTGGAATAAACTACACAGAATTTTCTTTCCTTGGCACATTAAAATGAGTGGCATAAGATGTTCTCCTTGTATTGTTTAGGGGGTGCTAGTAAATTTCCCATTTATTTCACTTTTAAGTAACAGGAGAGGGATATTCTGTGATTTTGCTTCATAAGCATTAACCTTCAAGCATCACTACCACCACCACCACCGCCACTGCCACTACTACTATCATTACTATAGGGTGCTAGTTACAGTTAGCAGGAATTTCAGAGTATTCTTTAGTTCACAGAGCACTGTATATCTATTTAACAGCTTTTTAACATTTGCCAATATGTTAGAGGAAGATCCATTTCTTTTTTCTTAAACAAAGTAAAAACTTAGCTACTTTAGGGGCTCCTGGGTGGCTCAGTCATTAAGCGTCTGTCTTCGGCTCAGGTCATGATCCCGGGGTCCTGGGATCGAGCCCCGCATCGGTCTCCCTGCTCGGTGGGAAGCCTGCTTCTCCCTCTCCCACTCCCCCTGCTTGTGCTCGCTCTCTCACTGTGTCTCTCTCTGTCAAATAAATAAAATCTTTAAACAAAACAAAACAAAATTTAGCTACTTTACTAAACTTATAAAAAAGAAGTGTTTATGGGGGTGCCTGGGTGGCTCAGTCCGTTAAGTGTCTGACTCTTGATTTCAGCTCAGGTCATGATCTCAGGGTTGTGAGATCAAGCCCCACACGGGCTCTGCGCTCAGCACAGAGTCGGCCTGAGATTCTCTCTCTCTCCCTCTGCCCGTTTCTGCTTTCGCACACGCACACTTTCTCTCTCAATAAATAAATAAAATCTTAAAAACGAAGTGTTTATGGAAGTGAAAACAAAGTTATAAATTTTTATTACTTTGTAACATCATTCTTCTAAGTGAATGTATGCTGAATTAGGTGATGACAACTTTGCTTGGAATTTCTGAAACTTGCCCCTATGGTTAAGTAGATACTGTTAAAGTTCCTTTAAAAAAGTTTTACTTAGATATAGTTATGTCGCAAAGCGCTGGAAGGAAGAGTGATGTTGGAAGGGGGACGTTGCATTGGAACATGTGTATATAAACATATGTGATTATAGTTCCATTAGTAAGCCATGTTCTTTTGCTTTCTTAACCTCAGATGACATACTGTCGGATATCTCACTAGATATTTTCCTAAGCAGTAGGTACTTTCAGTTTACCGAGTCCTATGACAGGAGGGTTGGTGAGGCAAAGCAGTGGTCCTGCTCCTGCTAAGTGATGCCTGTATGGCACCATGGCACTCCCTGCGGATCCCCTGCAGGGAGGGTGGTAGGGCGTGATGGGTAGCACTAGCTTTTATCTGGACCACATGAGGCCTGACCCCTCAGGGAGCTGGAGAATATTCTGTTATTTTGAATAAAAGGCCCTTTTTTGGGAGAAAGAAAAATACTGTGACAGAAGTTATTCCCTACTAGGAAACAAGAAAAACCTATTCTGTAGTTGTTTGGCAAGGGATGTGCATTGTATCAGAAAATAGGACTGTGTTCTAAATATATTTTTAAGAGATAAATATGCCAAAATGGTAACATTTGACATAAAAAGATGTGAAGAGAACAGAACACAGGAACCTGCATTTCTGAGCTGGGGATGATGGGCGTTCTTATTGGGACAAGTACTTCATCTCCTGGTGGCCCGCCCAAGGCTGCATTCAGTGAGGCAGCAAACACAAACCTCTCATTTCAAACTGGATTTCCCTTAAGAAACTCATCTTTGGCTCTCTTTTTACACTCTGGGATTCTGTGAATACAATTCTGATCCTTTTAGAATGTTGTGCGTTTTTTTAATACATAAATTTTGAGGACAATACATGTAAACTCCATGAGGAGCTATACCTCTAGTATCTAGAACAAGCTTGCTGTACTCAAATTACTGAATAAATGAATAGCTGGAGTAAATGATGAATGGAATGGACAGATGAAAAGAATTTGCTTGGGCTTTGGACTCAAAGAAATGTGGACTCTAGTCCCTGTTCCACAACCTCATAGTTGTCTGATCCAGGGGAAGGTATTGAATCTTCCAGGTCTCCGTGTATTGTAAAACCAGGATAACAGTAGTTTCTTTACAAAGATATTATAAATCTACCTATATTATATTATAAAGTAAGTTCCATGAGAGTGGGGACTTAAAAAAATGTGTTGGATGAATGAATGATCTTGAGGTCCTTGCTATCTATAATGTGTTGATATTTGCATCTTTCCAATTGGACTGACAGACCTTTTCGTTTGCCTGCTTTTTATTGCTTCACTGAGGCTTCATTAAGGTTGTTGGCTGCCACATGTCATTAATGTGGCTGTTTCTCTTTCTACTTGCAGCTTGTCTTTCCTAATTTATTTTTTTAAACTGCTTTAGCTAGATTGTTATAAACTAGGTAAGCAGGATTATTAGATAAAGCAGGAGTAGGTAGGCTCTGTGTGAAGGTTTGTGCTTTGAGTAAATTTCATAGTTTTTTTTTTAAAGTTTCATATTTTTAGTAAATAATGTGACATTTAATTTGCTGCTCAGATTTTTTGCTTTCTCTTCAGTTTTAATGTGTTTTGAATAAAGTTGCTGAAAGAGTGACTTTAAAAGTTATAAATGATTATTGCAATATTTTAATACTTGAAAATGGTGCCCAGTAGATTCTAATGAGTACAGATTGATGAACAAATTAGAAATCAAAAGTTCCATAAATCAGCAGCATCTGTACAAATTAGGCCAGCTATTTGCTCAAGAAAAGACATTTTTAATTTAATGTCTCTCAGGAATATTCCCATTTAGTTTTAGATAAAATGTGATTAGCAAGGGAATTAATCAAAATTTCTGACCACAATACTTAAACATCTCTAAGGATAGCAAAGTCATCCATAAACACAGATTTTTTTTTTCTGATTTCACAATTAGAAATTATATAATTGGTTTTTCCATCTGTGTCTTTTCATAAACAGTAAAAAGTAAGTTTGGAGGTAGATTTAAGTTAACAAAGGACTCATAATAAAAGTAAAGAAAAATGAAAAATAAAGACCTCTGTGTGAAGGGCAGAAAGTTTACTTACCTCGGCCAGGTTTCTCCACCGAATCCATAATGCTGATGTCCTTTGCCCATGACGTGAGGAGGTTCACATTTTTGCCTGTGTTCCTCAGGGAGTGAAATGGGCATTATCCCACCATATTCCCTATCAGCACCCCATCGAAGTCTATGTTGTTGGAGCGACTCCCTTAATTCCTGATACCTGTGAAAAAAGACTTTTGAAGATCATTTCAACATGAAATGCTATGGTCAGAATGTTTTTGTCCCCAAAATTCAGATGTTGAAATCGTAATGCCCGATGTGATGGTGTAAGAAAGTGGGGCCTTTACTTAGTGACTAGGTCGAAAGAGTGGAGCCCTCGTGAATGGGACTAATGCTCTTGTAAAAGAGACCCCAGAGAACTTGCTTGCCCCTTCCACTACAGCAAGAAGGTGCCAGCTCTGAACCAGGAGGAAGGCTTTCTCCAGAATGTGACTATGCTGGCATCAGGATCCTGGACTTAAAGCCTCCAGAACTGTGAGAAGGAAATGTTGTTTATAAGAAGCCACCCAGTCTATGCTGTTTTGTTACAGCAGCCTGAACAGACTAAGACGAACAACCAAAGTTCCTATAGCTTCACAATTATTTTTGGATTGCATTTTTAAAACACGGAATTCTCCCTGCTGGGGAGATTATGAGAGATACTGTTGCTCTAGGTGATATTTCATGCCTTCTCACCTGCCGTCTCAGAGATGCGGCCTTCCTGCCCCTATTCACTACCCTAAACTCTGTCCCATTGGAACCAAACTACCCAGAAGACCCCAGAACGTTCCCATGTTCAAAATTGGCTGATGGTAACACAGGAAAGGGAAAGCAAGATGGAGATCACTTAAATGCCAAGCACTATATCGTGCACCTAATATATGGTATTTCACTGAATCTTCATGGGAGCCCTAAGAGGTGAAAGTAATAATGATATGCCCAGATAATGGGGCAGTAGGACACCGGGGGAGCCAACTTGATTTCAAGGGTCAGCAGAATCACAAGCTCACTAAGAATGATCTGTAGACCAAATAAATAAAAACATCTTACGAATACCACACTACCAATTTTCAAATACATGTGGGCATTACATACTTAAATGAAACTTCATTGTAAAGCATTATCAAATTCATAAAAGCTTCTGGTCATTATGGTTTTTTACAATTTCAATCAATGAATCATGACACACATGTGGGAGATAAAAACTGTTGAAAAGGAACAGGAAAACAAAGAGATCCTCATCTTTGAAAAATATTGAGAATCACTGCACTGTAGTATTATAACTACACTGAATCCACAGCAGAGTCAGTACCTTTGGGACAATGCTAAACTATTTAGAGTGGTATTCTTACCACTAAAAGCCTACTTTTTGCCATCAAGGTAATTTAAAACTCTAGACCAGGAAGTCAGTACACAGATATGAAAGGCATCATCAGATTGCTGAAAGAACAAGGTTAAATTCTTGAGGGCCTACAGATTATTATTATTATTATTTTTTACAGTTGTAGTCCATGTGCTGATTTCTTTTAAGCATCTTTATTGAGATACAATTTACATATCATATAATTCATCCATTTAAAGTGTACAATTAGGGCGCCTGGGTGGCTCAGTTGGTTAAGCGACTGCCTTCGGCTCAGGTCATGGTCCCGGAGTCCTGGGATCGAGTCCCACATCGGGCTCCCGGCTCAGCGGGGAGCCTGCTTCTCCCTCTGACCCTCTCCCCTGTCATGCTGTTTCTCTCTCTCTCTCAAATAAATAAATTAAAAAAAAAAAAAATAAAGTGTACAATTAAATGGTTTTTAGTATATTCACAGATATGTACAACCATCATCACAATAATTTTAGAACATTTTCATCACCTAAAAAAGAAACCTTGTACCCTTCAGCCATCATTTCCCACTTTCCCTTCCCCACCCAAGCCCAGAGCAACCACTAATCTACTTTCTATCTGTCTCTCTTTTTTCATATAGCCCTCCCAGTGCATGTGAAGTAGTACCTCTTTGTGGTTTTGATTTGCATTTTCCTAATGACTAGTGATGTTGAGCATCTTTTCACATGCTTATTGGCCATTTGTATATGTTCTTTGGAGAAATGTCTATTATTCAGATCCTTTCCCATTTTTAAATTGGGCTCTCTTTTTATTACTGTGTAAAACTACTAGATACCAGTCCCTTCTCAGATATATGATTTGCAAGTATTTTCTCCTACTTTGTCTCTACATTGTCTTTTCATTTTCTTGATAGTGTCCTTTGAAGCACAAGTTTTTAATTTTGATGAAGTCCAGTTTATCTATTTTCTCTTTTGTTTCTTGTGCTTTTAGGGTCAAGAATATAGTGCTGAATCCAAGATCATGAAGATTTACCTGTATGTTTTCTTTTAATAGTTTTTATAGTTTTAGCTCTTACACATTTAGGTCTTTGATCCATGTTGATTTGTTGTTAATTTCTATACATGGTGTGAGATAAGGATACAACTTCATTCTTTTGCATGTGGATATCCGGTTGTCCCAGCACCATTTGTTGAAAAGAATAGTCTTTCCCCATTGAATGGTCTTGGCTAGAGATTGTTTTTTTTTTTTAAATATAAATTCAATTTAATTAACATATAGTGTTAATAGAGTCTCCCTCTCTGCTTTCATTTTATTTTTCCTTCCCCTTCCCCTATGTTCATTTGTTTTGTTTCTTTTTTTAAAAGATTTTATTTATTTATTTGAGAGAGAGAGAGCATGAGGGGGGGATGGTCAGAGGGAGAAGCAGACTCCCTGCTGAGCAGGGAGTCCTGCAACTCCAGGATAATGACCTGAGCCGAAGGCAGTTGCTTAACCAACTGAGCCACTCAAGCGCCCTCTGTTTTGTTTCCTTAACTCCACATTTGAGTGGAATCATATGATATTTGTCTTTCCCTGACTGACTTATTTTGCTTAGCATAATACCCTCTAGTTCCACCGACGTCGTTGCAAATGGCAAGATTTCATTCTTATTGATGGCTGAGTAATATTCCATTATATATATATATAAATACCACATCTTCTTTATCTGTTTATCTGTCGATGGACATGGAGATTGTCTTTTGATTTTTAAAAATGGAGAGTCAGGTAAAGGAGCAGAAGCCCTTGCTCCTAAGCTTTATCTAGAGCTCCTTTAATAGTGGTTCTCAAAGTGTGGACCGTGGACCAGCAGCATCAGCATCTCTCTTTTTTTTAAAGATTTATTTATTTATTTGAGAGAAAGAGAGCACACAAGTGGAGTGAGGGGCAGAGGGGGAGGGGGAGAGAGAGAGAATCCTCAAGCAGACTCCCTGCTGAGCATGGAGCCTGACACATGGATCAATCCCAGAACCCCGAGATCATGACCTGAGCCAAAATGAAGAGTTGGCTGCTTAACTGACTGAGCCACCCAGGCACCACAATATCAGCATCTCTTAAAACTTACTAGAAATATAAATTCTCAGGCTCTCCCTCAGGGCTAGAAATCAGAATTTCTGGGGGTGGGCCCCAGTAATCTCTTATAATAAGCCCTCTAGATGATTGTTAAATTGTGCTAAAGTTTTAAAAGCATTGCCCCATTCAATAGTTACCTTTCATAGGAATCAGGTCTCATCCCTTACAACTGTACCATTTAGTGGACTGGAGATGTGGAAATTTCATAAATTGGCTGGTAGGCCTTAACCTGATCTTGAAAACTGGTAATTCAGATGACTTTTTCTGCTCTTAACAAGAGAGTGGAGGGCAGGGAGTCGATTTAGTTCACTGTTGTAAACATGCTTTGTAGGAAGTACTCAGTGGAGTCTGTTGAATGAGTGCCTATATGAGTGAATGAGTGAAGCCAAAGAGATGGTTTGTTTCCTGGACTGTAGCCTGTGACATAGGAATGAAAGCTTTTTCCTTAAAAGCAGGCCTCGTAAAACACTTAAGAACATGTGGCAAAAAAATCTGCTTCCTAATTAGCAAGGATTTAATGACTTCCGGTTTTTAGTAATGGCAGTCTAGATTATTTGGAGTATCCTTCCCACTGAAAACAACCAAAAGTGCTGAAAAGGGAGCTTCTGGTTGGTGAATACATGGAGATGTGGGGGAGAGTAGTGCACTCAGAGAGCATGGAAGCACCATGCACCTTTCCATATACCTTGCCCTATGCATCTCTTCCATCTAGCTATTTCTGAGTTACATCCTTTTATAATAAACTGGTAATCTGTCACCAAGAGATGAACAGTACAATATTGTAGAGAACAAAGAACATTGATTCGTCACAGTTTCCATAGCACAGCAAAAAGGACAAGTCACCGTAGATAAGGACTCTGCCACACTCACCGTAGAATCCCCAGGATATAGAATAGTGTCTTGCAAATATATGATGCCTAACAAATATTTATCGACTAGGTAGTTTTCCTTGAGAGCAAGGAAATGTAACTCTTAAAAAGGGAATCAATTACTTTGGATTAACTTTTCTTGGAGAAGTTGAATTCTATTTCTATCTGACCTTATTGATTTACCTGGAGAAGACAGACTTAAAAACAAAAAACAAAAACCCTGAAAAGAAAAAAAGAAAAACATCTTTTTAAAAGCAACTAGTTGTTAACAAGACAGGAAAGAGTTACCAGAGCTCCATAAGAAGAAAATAGGACTCCAGAGAGGTAAACAAGCAAAGGAGACACTTTTGCCCTTAGGGCAGTGCCAATTCTTGCAAATTTTATTTCTGTTTTAAGGAGGTTTCTGGGTGAGGGGTACAGAAATCAGCCAAGTGACAAATCTAAAGGAGACCATCTCCACAATCAGTTGCAAAAGGTTACTCTCTCATATTAAAGATAAGTTAGAAGTAAACCACCTCTCTTGTTGTCTTTTGCTCAAATTTGCATCTGCCCACCATCTGACCTTGGTTTTAAGTGGTCCAGGATAGATAGTATACTGCCAGGCACCTTGCAGGACCAAGATTCCTTTCTGGAGGAAGGACTCTTGGGGGAATCACTATCTAAGATGAGTTCTAAAGAATGAGTAGGACATGTAGGTGGGGGAATAACACGTCAAAAGGCCTAGAGGTCAGAAAAGTGATGGAATTGAAAATTCCTGACAGTGTTGGCTCCAGAACCCTTCTTTGGAAAGGATCTGTTTTGTTTGATAAAATATTTTGTTAGGCCACTTGCTGTAGAGGTTGGGATTCTGCAAGTATGGGTGTTGGTAAGACACGGAGCCACCTAAGACTGATTAAGCTGCCCTGCAGAGGGAAGGATTTGGTTTTTTACTCTTGTGAGAGGAAGATGAGAGGAAAGTAGAGTAAAGGGAGATGAAGAAGGGAGAAGCCAGCAAGGTATTAGGAGGCTGGGGACTGCACTGGGTGAAAAGCCAGTGAGGAGGGGTGCCTGGGTGGCTCAGTCATTAAGCGTCTGCCTTCGGCTCAGGTCATGATCCCAGGGTCCTGGGATCGAGCCCCACATTGAGCTCCCTGCTCGGCGGGAAGCCTGCTTCTCCCTCTCCCGCTCCCCCTGCTTGTGTTCCCTCTCTCGCTGTGTCTCCGTCAAATAAATAAATAAAATCTTTAAAAAAAAAAAAAAAAGAAAAGCCAGTGAGGAACCCCGGTGACAGCTGGGTTCAAGAACTTTTGAGAATACAGAAGTTACGGCTAAGAAGGGGCTTTAAGTTATGTGTTATATGGTGTGATGTGATTCTTCTTTTTGACCCCTAACTAATCAGGAAAGTTTACAAGGCTCACAAATGCTCTGTGTGGATGAGGTCTTTGGAGGAAACTGGAGAATGACTGTGTTTCACATCTGGGTCAAAGTGTTACTGAACAGAAGCAGCAGAAGTGGAACCAAAGGAAACCAAAGTCAGAAAGTCATTAATGACCAACCCCACCCCTATTCTGGGAATGTGGAAAGTTTTGAGGAAGGCTTTGGACTTCCAGAAGGTATGGAATAAAGATTTGAGTGGAACTTATCTAAATCTTAAGGCCTGAGAAAATGGAGTTGAATTTTGGGCCAAATCAGTAGAGATGATATAGAATTCAGGTATTTAAAGCACAGTAGAGAAGAGCTATGGTAGGAGGTGAAGCAAGAGAGGAAAACAAGAACAATAGCCTGTGTTGTTCAATCGTCAATTTAAATAGTTATATTTAAATTAGATGAGTCAATTTCTCAACATCTGACCTCCATATATATTACATTGTCCTAGGAAGATGAGCCAGTAGAAAATGTTAATCATTTGGGTGGGCATCCATCTAAAGCCAATAAGTTGCAGGAAACCATTTAAAATAAAAGGCAAAAGCAAACATAAGTCCTATTTCTCCTTTATTTTAGTGTCTCACATATCCCCTCTTAGCTTGAATACTAACTGCATCTTATAGAAGGAACTAATTAAAATAAATATTGAAGTTTTAGGATTAAATAATTTGAAAGCTTAAATAATACATGTCTCCACAACAAAGAAAATAACAGTAAATTGTTAGTACTGCAAGTTGTGGCCACATAAAATTAAGTGTTTACTTGTTTTTGAGATAGATAGGTTTCCTATGGATGAACAAGCATCTTGCTTTGGAGTCACTGTGGAGTTTTGAGCATTACATTCTACTTGGGCTGAATTTAGCCAGTAATTATTGGAAGGAATGATTAAAGGAAAGCTCAGAACAAACGTATTCTCATTTTTAGTTGGCGGAGAACTTGTAGTAAAAAAAAAAATACTCAAGAATCCTAAAGCAATGGAATGAATCCAGAAACCAAATGGGAACGTTTGATGAAATCTTAAGCAATTCTCAAGGCACTGCCTTAACTGATGTTTATTTGTTTAATGAGCTAGAGAACTTGTTAGAGGTAAGGAGATGTCAACTGAATGGAAAACAGACATCTGTCATGATTTTGAATAGCTGTATCAGCCATTCTTGAATTTTCAATGGAAGGAATACAAAAGACTACCACTTGTTTACTGATATATATATTTTTAGTTTTATTTTATTTTGTTGTGTTAATCACCATACATTACATCATTAGTTTTTGATGTAGTGTTCCATGATTCATTGTTTGCGTATAACACCCAGTGATCCATGCAGAACGTGCCCTTTTTAATACCCATCACCAGGCTAACCCATCCCCCCACCCCCTCCCCTCTAGAACCCTCAGTTTGTTTCTCAGAGTCCATGGATATTTTTAAAGGAGATCAAGTCAGAGTATATATAATAGTGACTACTATAATTGCTCTAAAATACACCAGTGAAGAAAGTAACTGACTCCCCTTTGGCCAGTGGGTAAGCCAGAACCATAATCCTGGTTTTCTTACTGTTTTCAGTGCTTTCTGCTAGCCTAGTGGTTCTCAAAGTAAGCTGAAAAACTTCTAAAAATGAAGATTTCCTAGACCCACCTCAGACCTTGTGAGCCAGAATATCTCCAAGATTGAGCCTGGGAATCTCTATTTTTAGAAAGCTGCTCATGTGGTTCTGATGTGTCCTGTGCATACCAGGGCGGGGAGCTAGACTGCCTATTCTGAAAAGAAAAAAGTATGCTGATGTGAGGAAGTCATTTTGCATTGTTGTTAAAATGGCTGAGTTCAGAACACATGATATTTAAAAAAGGTATCCCCTTAAGTACATCCAAGTTTAGAAAAGTAAACTGTTGAGAGCTAACATATGCTAGGATTCATACCCTTACCATTATGAAGGGTAATCCCTAAAGGCTAGGAGCTTTTTGTCTTGTTTTGCTCTTGAGATACCTTGAGGCTTGAGTTGGGAGCCACAGACCCTGACCTTGCTCTGAAGAAGTAAGCCTCAGCATTGACAGCAGTTCAGAAGAAAAAGAGAACTTCTGTTTCTGTAAGCTGCCAAGCTGCTTTTTAAGAGGGAGTTAAAAGGAGGGGTTGTGAGAATGCATGATCATCCTGGCTTTCCCATTTGGGGACGATGATAGGAAAAAATTCACATGGATTGAAGGGAAAGAAAGTTTTAGTTATTAGGAATCAGGAACATGGTTGTACCTACCTTTTGCTTCAAGTAGTACCTTACTGTAGTTTATAGGTAACTGAACATATGTTGTATTTAATTTTATAATCAGTTAATAAAAAGCAGCATTTTCTTAAAGATGCTTCTCTTAAATTTCATGCCAGTTAAAAGGTTTTGGAACCAATTACTAACCAACCATAGGTTGGTAGGTAGAAGAGGTAAACATTTCAGCGAGAAGCCTTACGAAAGTGCTTTTGAGGGGATAGTGAATTTATTCAGATAGGATAGCCTTAAATCCCTACTCAGATTCTTTTTGGCTAAATATAAAATTTTACCTTGCTTTTGAGCCAGGGACAGTTGCCTATCCCCAAATCATGCACAGTCTGCTAAGGGTTCCCTTTGACTCAAGGAAAGCCCTCCATAATCTGATCCCCTTGGAGCTGAGTAGTAGGACTTCAGGGCTGACAGCCACTTTTGGGAATCAGGTAACAAAAGAGCACATGCAGCAAGGACTGACTCAATAGAATAAGCTGAGTCTTCTTTCTCACAAATATGAAAATATTCCTCTTCATTAAGTGAAAATACCAGTTTACAAAAAATATGTTAAATATGATCTTTAAATTTTAAAAAATGGAGAAGACACATATTGAGATGTTAACGGTGGTGGTTATTCGGGATAAAGGAAGTACAGAGGTTTTCTCCCTTGTGCTTTAATTTCATAGCTTTTCCTTTGTTAGAAAAATGGAAAATTTGCTTTCTTTATGGATGTCCATGATTTCTAAATTATTTATAAGGAACGTGTGTTAGTTTTATCATTAGGAAAAAAAAGTCGCCTTCTTTTTTCATATAAAAAGCATGTTTACAAACTAGACTAGATCCATGGACGTCTGATCAAGATGGTGAAAGCCTCGATGGAAGAAAGAGTAAAGTCTATAGAGAACCAGTGTTTAGTCTGGCAAAGAGAATTCTTACAGAGCCAAAGGATCTTCAAACTTTTGAAGGGCTGCTGTCATGGAGATGATAGATTATTCTTATTTTGCAAAGCTTTGGAGAGAAGAACTAGGATCAGCAGGTAGAAATTAGGAGGAGGAAAAAATGTTCTCAGTAAAAAGAATTACCTAACAATCAGTAGCATTCAAAATTGGGATGGATTGTCTTTGTGGTAGTGACATTCCATTTTGGAAGTGTAAACTGAGGCTGAGTGGCTTTCTTTGTGATTTCTTAAAGAAGGAATTCTTAAATGAGAGATTTGACCAATTGAAATTATAAACAAAACAAAACAAAACAACCACACAGGCTATTTTTTCACTGTCCAAGTGTTTTGAGATTTTCTTTTGCCTCAAAATGATTGAAGTAAAAACAGAAAGCTGGCACTAAGTTCTTGGAAAATTACTTATTTGTACCCATTACTTCATATGTAAAATGGGGATAATAATAGTACTTATAGGGTTGTTGTGAGGATTAAAAGAACTGCTACATTCAAAGCATTTGGTTCAGTGCCCACTCACAGTAATTACTTGGTATACGTTAGGTGCAGTTTTAATAATAATTTGTAATTAATGTGTTACAGGAAATTCAGTAAAGCAAAAATTTAGATAGCAATCATGAACAACAGATTCTGGGAGTGTTTTTGAACAGATGGTGTTAGGGGATGTTAGGGAACCACTACACTACTCCTTATAAAATAAAAAGTTTGATTAAACAGATTAATTTTCAAATGAAGGAAGTGATCATTCTGGAGTTCCAGAATGTAGTGGATGAAATTGAGGTCTGCCTTGTAAAAAGACACACCAACTTACTTTTGATCAAGTTCCTAATGGATGTGGAGACTTTACAGTTAATTGTCATGTTATGCCATCCCTATGATGTGAAAACAGAAGAGCCCCCTAACTGAATGTTTTTTTCTCACATATATCACATATAAAAATAAACTAATGTATTAAAGCCCTTTTTAATTATTTACGTTCTCTAGTTTTTGTCTTACCTGTCCTCTGAGGCAGTTGGACGAACAGTTGTTTGTAGCGGAGTGTGCAGTTCGTTAGAGTAGAAGGTGTTGGACAGTATGTGAGCTCCTTCAAGCTCTCTGCAACAATAGGGCCTGCCACGAATTACCTCCATGTTTCTTGACTAAGATGGCACAGACTGGAAGAGAAGAGGAGGGCACACTCCGTTCAGCAGTCAGCTTGATTTGGTTGCTATCACAATGACCCTCCCTCAGGGAAGGCAGGGAACATACTTTATACTGCTGAATTGTTCAAGTCACCACTGCATAGAAATCACTTCACCAACAGGCCCTCTGTGGACCCTCGGATGATCACATCAGTAATAAATAGCAACTTAAATTCTATGGAAATGAATTTCAACGGAAACAAATCCACAAGTGGAAGATGTTCCTTAGTATAATCTAAACACTGTGTGGATGACATGACATGTAGGTCCATATCCATAAAAGGCCACTACTGTATGGACATCAACTGAAATGATATTTTTGCCTCAAAATTTACCATAACTATTTAAGAAAGCTCAGCTGATCCCCCACTCCCTCCCCACCCCATAATATTTCCAAAAAGTAGGCAGAATCATCCAAAAGAATCAGCAGCTGTGCTTCTAAAGGTTTCAGGGATCCGGAATGAGAGAAACCCTTTGCAGAGTGGAGAAGCAGGGGCGCAGCACGAGCAGGACGCCAAAGGGGTGAGAATCCCACCCTCTCCCTCAGACTTGGAGGGGGAAGCCAAGGAGGCACCCTGGCTGGGACCGCGTGGCTCCCTGGCCATCAGCGTCCTGCCAAGCAGTGTGACTCGGGGGTTCGGACGCACCTGGGACATCCGCCTGGGAGCGGCTCTGGACCGCGTCTCCCCTTCCCCAGAGCTGGTGGGCCTCTGCGGGGCGTGGAATCCCGCTGTCATCCGCACCTGCGGGCCCGGGGAGCTTGCGGGCTGGGGGCAGGTGCGGGTGGGAGAGAGAGAGGGACCGCGGACAGGCCAGGGGTGGGGTTGAGGGTGCCTGTGACGGCAACCGTGACCGTGGCACTAGGTAATGCATTCTTGCGGGGCAGCGGGCGGCTCTTAGAGGTTTCGCAGGCTCGCTCCGCGACCCGTAGGAATGGGAAGTGGGACGTGAAGCGTGGAGGGAGGGCTAGACATCCAGTGTAGAGGTGAAAGGAACTCTTCTGGCGACCCAGGCCCCCGGCCCCGCCCCCACGCCTCGCCCCGCTCTGCCCCCAGGCGTCCTCTGGTGGCGGCTTCATGTTCTTCTTTGTGGGCTGCCTGTTCTAGGCTTTTCCCCTGGCCGAGGCGTTCGCTCGTGTGGACCGGGCAGAGGATGGGCACAGGGCTAGGATTGAGGGCCAGAGGACACCCTGGTGAGGCGGGAGCGACGAACCCATGTTCCCCCTCCACCTCCCCTTGCGGGAATGGAGAAGAGTGCCGCCACATCCAGGGTGGCTTTTCAGGACTCTGCACGCGCAGCCCGCGGGATTGCGCCCTGTGAGAACCTCAGCTCTTCCTCCGCTGGGTGGGTGCGGACGTGGGGAACGGGCAGGTTGGCCTGCGGATGCCCTATGCAGTTCCCAAGGATCTAGCCCCACCTTGATGACCTCAGTTACCCGCACCCCTGCCCTTGCCTTCCCCAGCCCCCCGAAACCAAATGTGAACCACGTTTCTGCACTTAAAGAGCCACGAGTTTCTCTGATGACTGAGAACTGGGCTCCCCAGAGGGATGGGGGCGTGGGAAGCTTAGGTTTCGGGAGAGGCTAGAACCAAGCCTGCAGGAACACAGAAGGATGTGGGGGTAAGAGTGATCATCACCTCTGAGAAGGGAGGTGTGACAGTGTCCTCGTTCTCTGCCTTTTTTTTTTTTTACAACTTTTTAATCAGCCGACCAGTGGTTATCATTTTATGCTGTGCCTTCTAGGTTAATGTTAGCTGATGTGAGGGAAAGAAGGGTACATTGGAGTAGGCAAGGTAGTCATTTTGTATTCTTGGTCAACTTTTTAGTCCCGGCACCTCTTCCACAACTCCACTTGCAAGAGTAAATACTGCTGGAGATAGAGTTGTGAATTAGGTGGTTTGCCTATGCCTTTTACTCCTTTAAACATCTTCCCCCCCCCCCCAAAAAACTTCTCATGGAAGTCCATCCTAACCTTTTTTTAAATTTTGTTTTGTCCTTTTGCTGCTCTAGGGTTTTCAGGATTTCCCTTTAAATTCCTTCCCATTAAATTTCCTGTCAGCTCAGCCTATTTCCTGTGCCCAGCCTTCCATTAATTTCCATATTCCACCTTTCTCTTGTGCTTGACCTTTGTCCCATTTCCTTATGGCTTGATTCTTCCTGGGAGGTAATAATTGAACATAATAGATTGAATCAGGCATATCTGCTGAAGCTGCATCACTAGCCCCGTGTTTGTATGTATGTGAATGGTTGTGGTACCAGGGAAGTTAGGGCAACAATGGGTTGGTTGACCAGGATATATGGTGATAGTCTACAGGTTCTCCTGGGTTTGAAATTTTATTTTCTGTCAAGTGGGAGTAAAGGATAGGAAAATATAATTACTTATTTTTAAATTTGCTATTTCCAAATAAAACTTATAGGCAAGAAAAAAATTCATTGTCAGGGGGCGCCTGGGTGGCTCAGTCGTTAAGCGTCTGCCTTTGGCTCAGGTCATGATCCCAGAGTCCTGGGATCGAGCCCCGCATCGGGCTCCCTGCTCGGTGGGAAGCCTGCTTCTCCCTCTCCCACTCCCCCTGCTTGTGTTCCCTCTCTTGCTGTGTCTCTGTTAAATAAATAAATAAAATCTTTAAAAAAAATTCATTGTCAGATCTTTATAAAACAAGGGTTCACTTTGGAAATCCTTCCCTATCTGAAAGTTTCCTGAGGATGTCAGGACTGGGTCTACTTGACCATGCTCCTTATTCTAGGCTTTTTTAACTTAACTCACACCACCTCAGCCATCAGGTGATATATATGTGACCCCAACAACACAAAGTAGCCACTTACGGGGAGGTGCTCAAAATAACTGACTACTTAGGTCTATCACCACCACCAGCGGAGTCAGTAGCCTCGGATCACTTTCCTACTTCTGACAGGTTGATCTCTCCTTCATCACCTCATTTACCTTAATATATTCTTTGAGTCACCACTAATCCTTCCAGCAGGGAAAATGAAATTTGGGATTGAAAAAATGTATGCATAGAATATTGTGGCTGGGTTGACAAAAATTCCAAACCCCTAAAGTTAGACCTTTAACCTTCAAGGAAATAATATATAGGAAGACTATAATAATGTAAATTATTAGTTATACTCTGTAACCTTTGTTTTAAATCTGTTATTGAGACTTTTATTTTTTATTTATTTATTTATTTTTAAGATTTTATTTATTTGCAAGAGAGAGAATGAGAGACAGAGAGCATGAGAGGGAGGAGGGTCAGAGGGAGAAGCAGACTCCCTGCTGAGCAGGGAGCCCGATGTGGGACTCGATCCCGGGACTCCAGGATCATGACCTGAGCCGAAGGCAGTCGCTTAACCAACTGAGCCACACAGGCGCCCTATCGAGACTTTTAAATAAGTGGTATTTGATAATGAACCAAATAAGGTTTTGAGATATCTGGTACTTCTTGGCAGATAGGAGTATTTAAAAAAATTCCCGCCTCCCAGTTTTGATATAATTGACATATAACATTGTATAAGTTTAAAGTGTACAGCATAATGACTACATATATGTGTATGTAATGAAATAATTATCACAATAATTTTAGTTGTTAGCATCTGTCACCATGTTTAGTTACAAAAAAGACTTTTTTCCCCTTGTGATGAAATCTTTCAGGATTTGCTCTCTTAGTAACTTCAGATATACCATATAGCATTAACTCTAGTCATCCTGTTGTGCATTATCTCCCAGTACTTTTTGTATTTGGAAATTTGTACTTTTTGACCACCTTCACTTGATTCCCTCATTTCTTACCCCCTGCCTTTGGTGACTACAGATGTGATCTTTTTTTCTATGAGTTTGGTTTTTTTTTTTTTTTGGATTCCACATATAAGTGAGATCATACAGTATTTATCTTTCTCTTATTTTACTTAGCATAATGCCCTCAAGATCCATACATGTCATTATGAATGCAGGATTTTTTTTTTTTAAGATTTATTTGTGAGAGAGAGGGAAGGAGAATGAGAGAGAAAGTGAACAAGCAGGGAGAGCAGCAGGCAGAGGGAGAAACAGACTCCCTCCTGAGCAAGGAACCAGATGCAGGACTTGATCCTAGGATCCTGGGATCATGACCTGAGCTGAAGGCAGACCCTTAAGCAACTGAGCCACCCAGGTGTCCCGAATGCAGGGTTTCTTTGTTTTAATGGCTGAACAGTTTTCGTGTGTGTGTGTGTTTGTGCATGTGCCACATTTTCTTTATCCACTCATCTGTTGATGGACACTGAGGTTGTTCCATGTCTTGGCTATTATAAATAATGCTGCAGTGGACATGGGGTGTACAGATTCCTTTTGATATAGTTATTTCATGAGTATTTTATAAAGATTATTTATTTATTTGAGAGAGAGAGAGAGAGGGAGAGAGCACAAGCAAGGGGAGTGGGAGAGGGAGAAGCAGGCTCCTCACTGAGCAGGGAGCCTGAAGTGGGGCACGATCCCAGGACCCTGGGATCATGACCTGGCTGAAGGCAGATGCTTAACTGGCAGAGCCACCCAGGCGCCCTCATGAGTATTTTTTAAAGGGAAAAAGTTTGAGTCTTATTCCTTGCCTAGAAGATGGGTTGGGAAGTCTCTTTCAGTGACTTTAAAATATACATTTAAAAAAATTGCAAAGCTTAAAACCTCATTGATTCCAATGTATATATCCTACTTATTAGGATGACAATTAAAAATACATATTCTGCTGGCTTTAAAATTGAACTGATTACAGATGAGTTTAATGACACTTTAATTAATAGTAAATTGAGTTTTTTTGCCTTAAGTAGCTAAGGAACTATGTAGTCATTGAAATGACATAGATGCAGATATTTATAAAATGTGCTTATTTAGTAAATAATCCCTAATTGTCTAGAATGTGTCAGGGATTGTCCCAGTGCCTGCAATCTCTGGGGATATGGACCCAGGGACCAGTTATAGTCCAATGTGTAGGTGCAGCATCGAGAGGCAAACACTCTTGCACTTCTAGCCTCAAGAATTATGGAAGTGAGGACTGTAGTCATGCTGTATATTTTCTTCCTAGTCTAGGTGGACTACCTCCAAAGATGGCCCCCAGTGAACCACAGCTCCTGCTATTAATGCTCATGTGTACTTCCCACCTACATTTGAATGGGCTGGTCTGTGACTCATGTTAACCACTTGAATGCAGTAGAAGTGGTGCTGTACCAATTCTAGACCTAGTCTTTAAGAGGATTGGCAGCTTCTACTTTCTCCTTCTTGGAACATTTGCTTTTGGGAGCTCTGAACCACCATTAAATAAGTCTGACTGCCTTACTGGAGAGACCCTGTGGAAAGATTACATGAAGAGGGAGAGAGACCCTGTTGTCATAATGTCCCTGTTATCTGAAGAGATGACTCCAGTCCCACCTGTCATCTGACTCAACCACATGAGAGGCCCCAGGTGACACCAGCGAAGAACTGCCCACATGATCTCAGTCAACCTACAGAATCACAAGGTAATAAAACAGTTGTTCTTTAAAACCACCAAGTCCTGGGAGGGCTTATCATGCAGTAATAGATAACCAAACACTTGTTATGTAATGTTTGTACATATTGTGTAATTTTTTGTCTTTCTTATTTTTTTAAATATTAGAATGTTTTAATATTTTAATGTTAATTAAAGGATGTTTGTTGGTGGTTGACTTTACAGTGTAGTATTTAAGATGCAGAATATTTTGATGGCATTGTAACTAAACTAGGAGAGGAAATTAACATCATTCAGAAGTAGACATGGTGAGTGTTAGGACCGTCTGGGGAGTGAGTGATAGTATATTCATTTGTATGAAAAATAATTTCATCATTTTAGGTGGAAGCATGCCATATTATTATTGCATTGATGTTTAAATATGGGTAGAGAGGTGTCTGTGGATACCGAAGGGCCAAAGGAGTGGACTTTAGGCTAGTTCATGCCACAGTAACATATAACCCCTGAATCGAAGTGGCCTGAAATCTCAGTAGCTAGTTTCTCCTTATGCTCCAATACTGCAGGGGGCCTCTGCACCTTGTCATTCAGGGGTCTAGGTTGATGGAAAACCTACTGTCTGACAATTCTGCCATCTCAGTATGGGGGCCTCAAGATTTGGACCAGCAGAAGGGAGTGTAGATAATTAAGTACCAGCTCTTAAATGTTTCTACTCAGAAGTGATTTGCATCAGTTTCTAAACATTTCAGTGGCCACAGGAAATAACAGGACGTGGCCTGGGATATGTCATGTTCCTATGTACCTAGAAAAAGAGGGAACTGGAAATGTTAGTGAGTTTTAGAAACATCAGTTACAGTGTTCTACTACTTTGCCTCCCTCCAAGTTTTAGCTTCATCCTATCATTCTCTACACTGCCACCTGGGAGACTTTTGTAAAATGCAAATCTGACATGTAAAATGCAAATCTTGCTTGAAAGATATGAGTTGGCCAGAACTGGCCTTTAGAAGTGGCCTGCCATTGCGGGAGGGTATGGGCTGGATACAGCTGCTGCTGGAGAGAGAGTGGTCTAATGGCACAGCTGGAACTCTTCTTTGTAGCTGCTGGGCTCTGGTGGTGAATAATAATAATAGAGGATCAGTACCTGAAACAGAAGTGTCTTATACTGTTACCTTTCCTTGCAGGGTCATTCCAGTACCCTCTACTGATGAAGTTTAAAATTCTGCCACCTGACAAAGGAGAAGCTTTTGTGGGATCCAAGTCCACTATCACAAAATGCAGGGCAAAGAAGAGTGAATTTGGAATGGAGAACCAATAAATTGATAATTTGCACACCTTAGCAAAGATAATTTATTTAACACATACTATGTGCCAGGTGCTATGATAGAATTATGTGTGTGTGTGTGTAGGTGTACATAATTTTAAATCCCACAGCAGCCCTGTGAAGGAAATATTATTCTTATTTGACATATATGAAAAATGATCCATGTTTGTCTGGACATCAAAGCTGTGCTCTTTTCTGCTATCCTGATATTCTTTTCTTCTCTGTGGAAAGTTAAATGCACCCTCATGTCTTCCCCTTTAGTGCTTGCCTCTGTATTACAACACTTATATTGCAGTACCTATTGGTTTGTATGTCTACCTCTCTCCATAATATAGGAGTTCCTAAAAAGCAGGAATAGTGTTTTTCGATTCATTTTGGGTTCCTAATGCACACCTTTAGTGCTTAGTACCTAACAGGCACTTAAATGCTCATGAAAAGAATAATTGTTTGGGTGTTCCCTCCTTGAAGCCAGTGCCAGTGGGCTAAATAATTCTGGAAACACCTAGGTAGGTACCAAGTAAATCTGTTGAATTGGGTTGAATATTTGCCATTGGATTAAGCTAGTTGGGTCTTGTTGAGTCTTGAGAATAGGGAAAGCCTTTTTTGTTTTTATTTTATTTTATAGTTTGGTTTATTTATTAATACTATAATGTGGTGGGAAACTGTCTATTTAAAATCTCTTTGATATGTTTTTGTGCCTAGGAAATCTTTGATTCCTAAAAAACACTTGGCCCATAGTATAATGGTACAATTTTAGTTCACACTCCTGGGTAGGTTCTGATGTTGGTCATTCCATTAAATTTCCTTTAGGTCCACATTTTACCTCTGTCACTTTTTCAAGTAAGGAATTTTGGAATCATCCTTTGGATTATGTTGTTGGTATTGAAAGAGTATTGAGTTTTTTTCTGGCAGGCAGTTAAATTACCAGCATGTATGAGACTTGGTTTTAGGCTTTATTAAGGTGGGTCTATTTCAACTTTGCCCCTGACTCTTTGCCCCTTTATAAAGGGGCCTTAGCTGAATGGCCAGAATGTTCACCAAAGTCCCTTCACTGTCCCTAGGCCTGAACTCCAGTGTGTCCCCAGCACTGTTCAGTGTCTAGAATCTTTATTCAGTTCTCGTGCTTCCAGCAGCTATTCTAGTCCTGGATTTTGCTGTGTGTTTGAGACCCTCCCTCACAGGTCAGAGTTAAGATTCATGAGCTTCCAGGACTTGGTAACCCCTAATTTATCCTCTGCTTCCCCAACTTATTGTCATTATTATTTGTTTTGTTTTTTTCTATTCTTGTTTTGGTACGTCTCTGTCATCACTTTTCTATATTTCATCTCTGTACATTTCAGTACATCTCTGTCATCACTTTTCTGTATTCCCTCTGCTGAAATGCCTAGTTTCGTTTCTGTTTTCCTAACTATACATATTGTATCACACATAGGTAAGAAAAACTGTTGAATAAAAAAGAAACAATAAGATCTAAAGCTCCATGACATTTATTTAAGTTAAACACAACGGAAAAAGTGACATAATCAATATGGTGACATAGGCCATTCTTCACTTCAGTCCCCCTATATAAGAAGACCAACTAGCAACTATCTATAGACAAGACATTGTGAAAATCGCAGAACCCAGGGGTGAGGCTGAAGCACCTCCATGTCTGCAGAGATTGAGAAGAACCTCATTAGGAGAGTAGGAGGAGTGACTGCACTCTGATTGTATTGCCCCTCCATGCCTGGATGCACTGAAGTCCCCCCAGGGCCTATGGTTTCACAAGTGGGGAAAAATATAGAGCCCTAGGTGGACATCCAGCCTCTGAGCATTGTGGGATGCTTCCCAGGAAACCCACTTGGGTCTTCCTTCACAGATATGGCTGGGAGAATCTGTGGGGCTCAACCACTGGGGATAAGATAGAGATGGAGAAGAGGTTAGGGCTTACAGCAACCGAAGCTCAGAACTTGGCAAATCACATTCCTGCTTGCAGTGGTGCCTGAGCAGAGGTCCTAGCCAGTGGCCCTGTCTGGACAGGGAACTTGGTTGGCAGTTCTGCTTGATTTGGGTCCCTAGCTAACAGGCTTTACCAGCTGTTGAGCCTGTTCTATGCCTCCTCACCCGAGGCAGGGAAGCAAATTTCCATCTGCACCCAATTTTTGAATATAGCTTCCAATCCCACCTGATCAGGAAATCCAGGCAAGCACAGAGTCCATCCTACAGCCATGCACAGGCAGGGAGCCAGGTCAGCAGTTTTGCCCAACTATTAAGTATAGCTCTGGCCCCACCCCACATAACCAGGGAGTGTGAACAGTGACCTTAGGAAGGCTTGCAGTCAAGCCTATATTACTGCCCAGCTGTGGAGCCCAGCCTACAGCCCAACCCAATTGCTGAACCCAGTCCATGGCCTTACCTAATAGGGAAAGACCTCAGTGTACACTGTCTAGCCCCACCAAAGTACAGGATCCAGCTGGACCCCTCCTGACCAGAGAGCATAGCCAGCAGCCTACCTAATCATGAAGCATAGCCTGTAGTCTTGCCCAGCTTCAGGGTCTGTGGCCTTGCCTATTCATAGGAACTAGCCTGAGGCCTGTCCAACTCTGAAGCTCTGCCTGCAGTCCCACCCGAGCACAGAGTCCAGTCAGCAGCAGCATCCAGTTGGAGAGCACAGTCTGAGATCCGATCTAACAGGAGCAATTGCAGAGCTCAGCCCATAGCCTTTCCCAACCGTGGAGTTCAACCAGTGGCATCACCCACCATGGAACATAGCCTGTGACCTTGCCTGACCAGAGATGACTGCAAAGCCCGGCTAGTGGCCACATCTGACTGTGAAGCACAGCCAACAGCCTCACCCCATGAGAGAGCCCACCCAACAACTTTGCTTGACATGTAGCTCAGCCAGGAGGCCTACCCTGGAGCTCAGCCGGTGGCACCCTCCCCCCTTACAACCTCAGAGCATAAGCAGTGGCCTCGCTCAACTAGACCCTGATAGCAAGCCCAGTTGCTCACAGACTGTGCCAGCTGACCCATCCAGTCCAGCTGAGCTGACTAGTGAAGATCTTTCTCTGCTGAAATGAACCTGTAAAGTATAGAAGAAGACACTGCTATTCAAATGCATAGATACAAACGCAGGGAATCAAGGATCATGAAGAATCAGGGAAACATGACTAAAGGAAACTAATAAAGGTTCAATAACTGACCCTAAAAAAATGGAGATCTATGAACTGTCTGATAAAGAATTCAGAATAACCCTCTGAAGAAATTCAGTGAACTATAAGAACACACAGAAAGTTAAACAAAATTAGGAAAACAATGCATAAACAAAATGAGAAGTTCAACCAAGAAATGGAAACCATAAAAACCCCAAACAGAAATCCTAGAACTAGAATACAATGACTGAACTGAAGAATTTAATAGAGAGCTTCAACAGCACACTTGACTAAGCAGAAGAAAGAATCAGTGAACTAAAGGTAGGGCATTTGAAATTATCCAGTCAGAGGAGCAAAAAGAAAAAAGAATGAAAAAGAGTGAAGAAAGCCTATGGGACTTATACCATCAAGAGAAACAGTAAAATGGAAATCCCAGAAGGAGAACAGAAAGAGAAAGGGACAGAAAATCTATTTTTTAAAAGATTTTATTTAAGAGAGAGAGTGAGTGGGGGGAGGAGCAGAGGGAGAGGGACAAGTGGGCTTTGTGCTGAGTGTGGAGCCCCATGCAGGGCTTGATCCCCCTGAGATCATGACCTGAGCTGAAATGAAGAGTTCGATGCTTAACCGACTGAGCCACCCAGCCACCCCCAGAAAGTCTCTTTAAAGCAATAATGGCTGAAAACTTCCCAAATTTGGGGAGATAAATTGACATCCAGATTCATGGGGTCTAAACAACCCCAAATAGGTTGAACCCATAAAGGGCTACACTAAGATATTATAATTAAATTGTCAAAATTTGGAACAAAGAATCTTGAAAGCAGGAAAAATGAGTTGTCACATACATGGGAGGCAGTCGGGGTGCCTGCGTGGCTCAGTCATTAAGCGTCTGTCTTCGGCTCAGGTCATGATCCTGGGGTCCTGGGATCGAGCCCCTGCATTGGGCTCTTTGCTCAGCGGGAAGCCTGCTTCTCCTTCTCCCACTCCCCCTGCTTGTGTTCCCTCTCTTGCTATATCTCTCTCTGTCAAATAAATAAATAAAATCTTTAAAAAAAGAAAGAAACTTTGCAGTCTAGGAGAGAGTGGTATGATATATTTAAAATATTGAAAGAAAAAAAAACCTGTCAACCAAGAATACTATACCTGACAAAGCTGTACTTTAAAAGGGAACAGAAAGACTTCCCCTAAGAAACAAAAGCTGAGGGAATTCATCACCACTAGACATGACTTACAAGAAATGCCAAAGGGCATTCTTCAAGCTGAAATAAAAGGATGTTAATTAACATGATAAAAAGTGAATATGTAAAAGTCACTGGTAATGGTAAACATATAGTCAAAGTCAGATTTTCTAATATTGTAATGGTGGTGCATAATTTACAACTCTTGTTTAAAAGTTCAAAAACAAATGTATTAAAAATAGCCATAACTACAATAATATGTTACTGGATACATGATATAAAAAGACATACATTGTATCATCAATAACCTAAAATGTGAGAGTGGGGGAGAATAAAAGTATAAAGTATCTGTATGCTACCAAAGTTGAGTTGCTATTAGCTTAAAATAGGATATTATAAGTATAAGATATTTTGTGTAAGTCTCGTGGCAACCACAAAAGAAAATCTGGATTAGATATGCAAAAATTATGATAAAAGAGTCAAAGTATACTACCACAAAAAGTCATCAAGTAACAAAGGAAGACAGTAAGAGAGGAAGCAGGAACCAAAAATCTACAAAGCAGTCAGAAAAAAATGAACAAAATGGCAATAGTAAGTCCTTGCCTATCAATAATTGCTTTTAAAATAAATGGATTAGATTCTTCAATCTAAAGATAGAATGAATGCATAAAAAAAGATCCAATGATATGCTGCTCATAAGAGACTCACTTAACTGTAAGGACACACATGGACTGAGAGTGAAGGGCTGGAAAGAGATATTTCAAGCAAATGATAATCAAAAGACAGCAGACATAGCTTTACTTAGACAAAATGGACTTTAAGCTAAAAATGGTCTAAAGAGACAAGATCATTATAAAAATGATAAAGGTGTCAATTCATCAAGAAGATACAACAATTGTAAATATTTATGCAGCCAGGGGCGCCTGGGTGGCTCAGTTGGTCAAGCGACTGCCTTCAGCTCAGGTCGTGATCCTGGAGTCCCAGGATTGAGTCCCGCATCGGGCTCCCTGCTCAGCGGGGAGTCTGCTTCTCCCTCTCCCACTACCCCCTCTTGTGCTTTCTCTCTCAAATAAATAAATAAAATCTTAAAAAAAAAAAAAATTTATGCAGCCAACATCAGAGCCCCTAAATACATAAAGCAAATACTAACAGAACTAAAAGGTGAAGTAAACAACAATGCAGTAATAGCTGGGAACTTTAATACCTCTCTCTCAACAATGAATAGATCATCCAGACAGAGAATCAATATGGAAACAGCGATTTGAACAACATTCATCCAACAGCAGCAGAATACACACTTTTCTCAAGTGCACACAGAACATTTTCTAGAATGGATCATATGTTAGGTCACAAAAGAAGTCTTTAAAAAGATACTGAATTGTTCAATATCTTTTTTGATCACAATAGTATGAAACTAGAAATAAATAATAGGAGGAAAATTGGAAAATTCATAAGTGGAAATTAGAACACTTCTGAGCAATGAATGGGTCAAAGAAGAAATAAAAAGGAAATAAAAGATATCTTGAGATAAAATGAAAACACAGCATACCAAAATACAGGATATGCAGCAAAAGCAGTTCTAAGGGCTTATAGTGATATATGCATACATCAAGAAAAAAGAAAGACCTCAAATGAACAACCTAACTAGTTCCTCAAGGAATTAGAAAAAGAGCAAATTAAACCCAAAGTAATCAGGAGGATGGAAATAAACATTAGAGCAGAAGTAAACTAAATAGAGAATAGAAAAACAATAGAAAAGATTAACAAAACTAAGAGTTGGTTCTTTGAAAAGATGAACAAAAAGGACAAACCTTTAGCTAGACTAGCCAAGCAAAAAAGAGGACCCAAGTTAATAAAATTATAAATGAAAAAGGAGGCATTATAATTGATACCACAGAAATAGAAAGGATCATAAGAAACTACAATGAATAATTGTACACCAACAAGGTGGACAACCTAGAAGAAATGGATAAATTCCTAGAAGCATGCAACCTACCAAGACTGAGTCAGAAAGCAATAGAATATCTGAACAGATCAATAATGAGTAAGGAGATTGAATCAGTAATCAAAAACCTTATAACACAGAAAAGCCCACGACCAGATAATTTCATTGGTGAATTCTATGAAGTACTTACAGAAGAAGTAACACCAATCCTTCTCAAACTCTTCGGAAAAAAATAGAAGAAGGGTAACACTCTCACACTTATTTTACAAGGCCAGCATTACCCTGCTACCAAAGCTTGATAAGGACATTACAAGAAAAGAAAACTATAGGCCAATATCCCTGGTAGATACAATTGCAAAAATTCTCAACAAAATACTACAAAACTAAGTTCCACAACACATTAAAAGTATCTTATCAAGTGAGATTCATCCTTGGGATGGAAGAATGGTTCAACAGATACTAATCAACAAATGTGATCTATCACATTAATTGAATAAAAGATAAAAATCATATGATAATCTCAGTAGATGCAGAAAAGCATTTGATAAAATTCAACATTCATCCATGATAAAAATTCAACAACTTAGATCTAGAAGAAGTATACTTTAATATAATAAAGGCCATATAAGACAAGCCCAGAGCTAACATACTCAGTAGTGGAAGGTTGAAAACTTTTTCTCTAAGATGTGGAAAAAGACAAGATTCCTACTCTCACCATAGTACTGGACGTCCTAGCCAGAGTAATCAGGCACAAAAAAGAAGTAAGAGGAATCCAAACCACAAAGGAAGAAGTAAAATTATGTTTGTAGATGACATGATGTTATATGTAGAAAATGTTAAAGACTCTAGTGAAGAGTTGTTAGAACTAGTAAATGACTTTAGTAAAGTCACAGGAAGCAAAATCAACATACGAAATTATTTGCATTTCTATATACTAACAAATTATCTAAAAAGAAAATGATAACATTTACAATAGCATCAAAAACAATAAAATACATAGGAATAAATTTAACCAACCATATGAAAGATCTGTACTTAGAATTATGAGACAATGATGAAAAATTGAAGAAGACACAAACAAGTAAATGGAAAGATATTCCATATTCATGGATTAGAAGAACTAATATTGTTAAAGTGTCCATACTACCAAAGCCATCTATATATTCAATGCAATTTTTATCAAAATTCCAGTGGCATTTTTTACACTTGATCTTAGCCAAAAGGCCGAGAAGCGATCCAGTGGCATTTTTTAAAGAAATAGAAAAAGCAATCCTAAAATTTGTATGGAAGCACAAAAGAACCTGAGTAGCCATAGTGATTCTGAGAAGAAGAAAGCTAGAGGCATCACATGTCCTGATTTCTAACTATATTACAAAGCTATATGATCAAAACAGTATGGTATAGGCATAAAAACAGACACATTGACCAACAACAGAATTGAAAGCTCCGGATAAAACCCATGCATATATGTCAGCTAATATTTGACAAAAGAGCCAAAAATAATCAATTGGGACAAGATAGTCTCTTCAATAAATGGTGCTGGGAAAACTGAATAGTCACAAAGAATGAAACTGGACCCTTATACTACTCACAAAAACGAACTTGAAATAGATTAATGACTTAAGACCTGAAACCATAAAACTCCTAAAAGAAAACATTGAAAAACCTCCCTGACATTGGTCTTGGCAACAATTTTGTGGATATGACATCAAAAGCACAAGCAACAAAAGCAAAAATAAATAAGTGGGACTACATTAAACTAAAAATTAGCTTCTGCACAGCAAAAGGAATGATCAAGAAAACGAAAAGGCAACCAATGGAATGGTAGAAAACATTTGCAAACCACATATCTGATAAGGGGTTAATATCCTACATATATAAGGAACTCATACAACTCAATAGCAAAAAAACAAACAAAAACAAAAACAAAAAAAGAAACAAAAACCCCCAAATAATTTGGTTAAGATGGGCAAGGGGTCTGAGTAGACATTTTTTCCAAAGGAGACATTCAAATAGATAACAGGTACATGAAAAAGTGGTTAAGATCATTAATCATCAGGGAAATGCAAATCAAAACCAAGTGAGAAATGATGCCATACCCGTTAGAATGGCTATTATCAAAGAGACAAGAGATAACATGTGCTGGTGAGAATGGAGAAAAGGGAACCCTCATGCACTTTGATGGGAATGTAAACTGGTGCAGCCACTATGGAAAACAGTATGGAAGTTCCTCAAAAAGTTAAAAATAGAACTACTATATGATCCAGCATTTCCACTTTTGAATATATATTTAGAGGAAATGAAATCACGATCTCAAAGAGATATCTAGGCCCCTATGTTCATGCAGCAGTATTTACAATCGCCAAGACATGGAAACAATGTCAGTGTCCATTGATGAATAGATAAAGAAAATATGTGTGTGTGTGTGTGTGTGTAAAATGGAATTGGTAAAAAGAATTTTGAGCATTTTGGGCATACACATATGTCACACACATACACATACACTTTACCAACATAGACTACAGTTGACTCTTGAACAACACGGATTTGAACTGTGTGGGTCCATTTATATGTGGATGTTTCACAGTACGGTACTTTCTTATGATTTTCTTAATACTTTCTTTTCTTTAGCTTACTTTAAGAGTACAGTATATAATAAAAATAACAAACAAAGTACCTGTTAGTTGATTGTTTATGTTACTTGTAAGGCTTCTGAGCAACAGTCGGCTAATAGTTAAGTTTTGGGGGAGTAAAAAATTATACTCGTATTTTTGACTGCTTGGGAGTTTGGTGCCCCTAACCCCTGTATTGTTCAGTAATGAACTGTGTATATATATCTGTACACAACTTTTAAGACATTTGGTGGTAAAATATGCATATTGAAATGAGAGATTTTATATGCTTATATTTATTGCTTATCAGATTTATTCTTTTTTCCATGACTTCATTTATTCTATAAATGTTAATTGAACAACTGTGCGTTCAACATAGGGGATGCAAAGTTGAAAATGTCTGATCCTTGATCTCAGAAAACCACAGTTTAGTAACCTGTTGGATTCCAAAGTGGGGTGAAGCATTACCAAGATGGTACAAGGTGATCCAATAGGGCATGGAAAAAATAATTAGAACCTCTATATTTTTTACCCAAACATTTAAATTTCTACTTTTACTTATATTTTATACTGGACTTTGTTAATTCTGTGATACACATAAAGGAAGTGTATGGGGAAATAGCCTCTCATTTATTTTTCAAGGGAATATAATTGGTACAATATAAATGGAAGGCAATATAATGGAATATATTGGAAGGCGATTTACAATATAAATGGAATTTTCCAACATCTATCAAAATTGTGACTGGATAGCATTTTGACCTAGAAATTCCTTTTCTAGGAATTTTCCCTGCACACATGCATACCCACAGGGCTCAAGCAGTACAGCATTGTATGTAACAGGAAAAGATTTGATATAACCTAAAGTCCATCAACTAAGTTATATCACATCCATACAATGCAATACCATGCAGCCATTAAAAAGAGCGATGATACTTTTTATTTATTGTCTTCAAACAACCTCTGAGATATATCTGAAGGGAAGAAAAATCAAAGTATAGAACAGTTATAGGGTATGCTACTATTTGTTAGTAAATGAAAGAAATTGATATATTTTCTTTTTTTTTAAAGATTTTATTTATTTATTCATGAGAGACAGAGAGAGAGAGAGGCAGAGGGAGAAGCAGGCTCCCAAGGAGCAGGGAGCCCGACGTGGGACTCTATCCCAGGACCCTGGGATCATGACCTGAGCCGAAGGCAGACGCTTAACCATCTGAGCCACCCAGGCGCCCATAAATTGATATATTTTCTAATAATTCTATGTATATATATACATACATTTCTTATATATGCTTAGAATATTTCTAGAAATATGCACAAGAACCTGGCCACATTACATTGATTGACCTCGGGAAGGGGAAGTGGTAACTGTAACTCAGTGGAGGGAGGGAGGGGGTTTACCATATTCCCTTTTTGCAACTTTTGAGTTTTGAACCATATTACTTATTTGTTGTAGATGAGGTTTTCTGGAAGCAGATGCTGAGAGGGAGTTTGGGGTACAAGATGTTTGTTAAAGACAACACCTGTGGAAGGGAGGAAGGGAAGCAGGACTGGGCAGGGGGAGAAGCCTGTCTGTGTCTCCAGCCTGACAAAACCTTGACTAACCCTCTGGGGAGCTTTGGAGCACAAATGGCCTGGCATTACTTTTCCTAACCCTATACTTCATTGGGAATTTGGGTGGATATAAAATCCCAACAGTGTGAAGGAAGAAAAGTTATTCTTAGATTAGTAAGTCTTGGAACAATGTATCTTCCAGGAATCTCTTTCAATTTGTTTAAGTCAGTGATCCTCCCCACCTCATCCCTGTCTTTGAATTCAAAGGTAATTTTTAACTGATGCAAATGTATAATCATGCTTGTTTGTTTGTTTACAAATTTGACACCATATGGAAAACTGGGATGCAGTCACCCTAATACAAATCCTGTAGAATTCTTTTGACTTCTTAAACTTTGTTCACCTATTTCTTTCTAAACATAAAATTAATCTTAAAAGAAGACTCAAAGTTTGGAAGTCAATTAGTATAACTTCACAGGCCATGCAGAAGTGCTGTCTGTGATATTCCTGATGTATAACCATCCAGTCTTTGCTCACATTTCCTTAGCTCATGTAAGTCAGATCAATTACTGGGCAGCTATAATTGTTAGAAGTTCCTTTCAAACTTGCCAATTTGTAACTTCCACCAATAGGTAGTAACACAGAAGCCTTTCTCTTCTCTGACTAGCCTTGACTTTAGAAGCACGTTGCTTTCATTAGTCTAAAAGAAGGGACATGACACCTCCACCATGTCCTACCCCTCAGCTTTTCTCTACCACTTTGCTGTGTTTATTAGTATTAGAGTGAACAGTGCTCATAGACCTGAAAAGTGAGGAGAACAGGTTTGCTTAGGGTAAGAAAGAAGACTTCAGAAATGATTTAGTGTCTTGAGTAAGGTCATGCATAACACTACAAGGTAAAAGCCTTACCCAGTTTGATTGGCAAGTGAAAGGCTCATGCATCAGAGAAATCGCTGACTTCAGTGATGTATAATCCCTGGCTCCATGCCTGCCCCATTCCCCTATCAGGAGAGGGCCATTGCTCTCTCGCCGTCCTGTGATGTAGGATATGGCCAAGACTGACAGAGAAGGTTGAAGGGGCAGTTGTTAAAATGTCACCCACCCAGACTGAAATCCAAATGGCTTAATTTAACATGATGCATTTTAATTAATGAGAGTGAAAAAGTGAAGAGGTTGTGGTTTCTAATCAAACAGAGTAATGCTTTAATTACTGAAATGCAAATGGCTTAATTGGGAGGGAAATAAAAGTTAATTAGATCAAAAAGATATATTAAGAGGAGACTAAAAACATCTTTGCCAGAAGTAGATCTATAGTCGGTTTGTGGTAAAAGAAGGTACATATAGGAATTAAAGGGTCTGGGGTGCCTGGATGCCTCAGTTGGTTGAGCATCAGACTCTTGATTTCAGCTCAGGTCATGATCTCAGGGTCATGGGATTGAGCCCCCACTTCGGGCTCTGGGCTCAGCATGGAGTCTGCTTGTACCTGTCCCTCTGCTCCTCCCACTGCTTGTGCTCTCTCTCTCTCTCTAAAAATAAATAAATAAAATCTTAAAAAAAAAAGGCTCTAATGTAAATATTTTAATATTTGATCACTTTGTGACTTGAGTGACTATTTCAATTTTATAATAAATATAACCTTTGGATTTCATTACAGATATTTTAACATAGATCCTTGCTGATTCTCAGTGGGTACTGTTTTTTTGTTTGTTTGTTTGTTTTTTAAAAGTACTCTGCTTTTCTGGGTGCCTGGCTGGCTCAGTTGGAGGGGATTGTGACTCTAGATCTCAGGGTCGTGTGTTCGAGCCCCATGTGGGTGTAGAGATTACTTAAATAAATAAAACTTAAAAAAAGATAAAGTACTCTGCTTTTCCTTAAGGATGTACCAATTCTCTGATGCTAATCATCCTTAACTCATAGCTAGACTGAGGCTGCAAAAATGTTTACTTTTACCTCCTAAAAACTGTTGAATTGAGGTGATTATACATTAGTTTAAAAATTTTAAGTTGTTAACTGAGCCTTAAGTGTTTAGTATACTGTACAGTATAAAACAAGAGGCTTTTAAAGACTTTTTGTGGTGGTGGTGGTGGTTATTGTTGTTTTTGGTGTAAGAATTTAAAATTGGTTAAGTACAGGGTTGCCTGGGTGGCTTAGTCAGTTAAGCGTCTGCCTTCCGCTCAAGTCATGATCCCGGAGTCCCAGGATGGAGCCCGGCATCAGGCTCCCTGCCTCAGTGGGAGCCTGCTCTGCTTTTCCCTCTGCCCCTCACCCTGTTCTCGTGCGCTCTGTCTCTCGCTCATTTTCTCTCTCAAATAAATAAAATCTTTTTTTATTTTTATTTTTTTAAAGATTTTATTTATTTGACAAAGAGAGACACAGCGAGAGAGGGAACACAAGCAAGGGGAGTGGGAGAGGGAGAAGCGGGCTTCCCACGGAGCAAGGAGCCTGATGTGGGGCTCGGTCCCAGGACCCTGGGATCACGACCTGAGCCGAAGGCAGACGCTTAACGACTGAGCCACCCAGGCGCCCGGTCAAATAAATAAAATCTTTAAAAAAAAAAAAAAATTTGGTTAAGTACAAATGTGGAGCATTTTCTGCCCTCTAGTGGTTAAAAGTAATTTTGCAATATCTGTTATATTTCAGTGCTTTAAATTACGGGGGGAAAGCTCCATGATATTTCATATTTTAAAAATGGTTTGAAAATTATGTGGGTGCATTTCTGTAGCTAATTACTATGGTTGCATATTTTAAGAAAGACACAATAATTTTATGTTTTATTAACCACAATATGCCAATTCCTAGAAATCTGGTGAGAAATAAATTTTGAGAGAATTGTTTTTCAGGATTAAAATAATACTTCTCTACTTCTATGAAGAGAGTATTAATTTGACATTGATCTCATTATAATTTAATTCCACTCCTGATTCTAATAGTGATTTTCCTGTTTGACTCCTTTCATAGTTCCTGTATGTAGGAAGAGACAATTGGGTGATAATCCCGTCCATTTCCTAAGCATAGGATTGGACATATTATCTTGGTGTTATAATATAAGAGGAAAACTTCGTAATAGATGAAAGACAAGAATAGGCTATTAAGAAGAATGTGTTAGAGCCCTGAGGTTCAAAGAAAAGTGCTGTAAAATAGCAAGCATATGGATAATTGTTGACCATTCTTTATTTCTTAGGATAATTTTCATTACTTCTCTGAAATAAATGTCTCCTCATAGCTGACTGCTGATAGAGACCTTTACTGTTCCAGGTATTTCCAGAGAAGCACTAGCATGGTCCCGGATGAAACCAATATATTATAAGCTGGTGAGATGATAAAATAGTTCAGGAGGAAAAAAGATTAGCAACAATAACCCCCTTTCCAGACAAGCTTAAAGGGAATATAAAACAACTTAATGTTCTGGTGAAAAATGTGACATTCCTAAATAATGTAGGAGTCTGTCAGAGTCGACATCTCTAAAAACATCAGTCTTATTGTTGTTATAGAAGTTTTGTTGGTAGGCAAAATCATGCTAAGCTTTGGATGTGGTTATTTAGGTATTAATAGTGTGAGTATAATTAGAGAAGAGTGCCAAACTACTTAAAAAGACAAGTGAAATGTACTTAATGCCACTGAATTGTACACTTAAAAATGCTTAAGCTGGTAAATTTATATTGTATACATTTTACCAGAATAAAAGGGATACATAAAAAAGGCAAGTGAAATCTCCCTGATTTTTTTTAATACTTCTAACAACAATGAATAAAATGTGCAACATTTAGAAAACATTTTACAAACTCAGGGCCAAATTAATACATAGTAAGTTAAAATAAACATCGGATATAATAAAGAGGGACAGACATTCACCACATAATATTTTCCTAATTCAAGCCTGACTCCAAAAAGCAAAGTGATTAATAACAAACATCAGTCCAGGTGAGAGATAGGTAAAGGGTCCGATACCTGGATACTCCTGAGATCCATGTCGGTGGGGCAGGCTTCCTCCTGATTTATTTTACTGCCTTTACTGCTTTTTTCCAGTTCGTGAATGAGATCTGTGTGAGGTGGCAAATAGCCCAGGGAGTTAAAGACCTATCAGGCCAACTCTACCTACTAATGCCTTTTGCCCCATTCCACTTGCCAATGACTACATATGTTAGCAGCTCTCTTGACCAGTTCAATTCTCCCACTGAAGCAGAAACTGATAGTTGAGTTTCATCATCAACAAGAGCACTTGGTCTGCTACGGGGAAAAAAAATTACTAGTTAATGTTTCTTTAGAGTTTATTCTGTGATGTTTTTATCCTTTATAATAAAGTCTTTCATTAGTGATAAGGTAGGCACCTGCTTACCTGCTCTTAAGGTAGATCCTTTAAGGAACAACGAAGTTAGAGCTGTCCAGGCATCTGTGGTCTTTGTTCCTTCCTTCCTTCCCACCCTTCCTCTTTGTAAGATCTGTATATAGTGTTCTAAAACACTGAAGATGTATTCCTGGGCTCCAATGCACTTGTGTTTTCTTTTTTTAAAGCTTAATTCGACAAATGTTTCCTGAATGCTTCAAATGTTTGGGGCTGGAGGGGAGGTGGTTACAGGGTGGTGGAGAGGATGGTGGACAGGATGGTGGACGGAGGAGAAAGAGCACAAACGTGGAAGTCAGATCTCGGTTTTGCCCACTCCTTAGCTCACATTTCTTCAGAAAATTCTTTCTGAGCTTACTTCTCATGTATATAGATGAGTACCACAGTAATAGTTACAACAGCATTGGATGTTAAACCAGACATAGTTATCATAACAATAAATCGTCACTATTACTAAGCCGGGGAGAGGTACAGAAACACGAAAGTGTGTGTTTCTAGGAATAAAGCATAGTTTAGTGTGTTCATTACATAACAGGGTGAGTTCCAAAGGAAGAGTGTCACATAATGTCTGCAGAAAGAGCTTCAGTACAAAGAGAAAACACACATGAGGCAAGTGGAGGCCAGTGCTCTCACTTTTCATGCCTATTTCATTTTGTTGGTTATACTTAGGTGAACACTGACCTATCATTTTTCTCACTGAGAAATTGGTCCCAGAGTCAACACATTCCCCCCCCTTTTTGTATTTTTCAAGGTCATTGTCATAGTATGATGTATGAAATGTGGACCTGAGATCACATGGAGGTCACTTTCCATGAAAATCGTTGGTGTTGTCCACCCCAGCTTTCCTGAAGCCCCTACACTTTGCTCACTTTTACAGGCTGACTGAGGTTTAGGTCAGGACCAGTCCAAACGGAATATCCTTGGGAAAGAAGGGAAGTGTTGGAAAAGAGGAGGAGGGGTATAGAATGGGATATTTTGGGGATGTGCCTAGGAAAGCACATCAAGAAGAAGTGCATAATTACCATGTCATTTCCATTTTATGCTACTGTAAAAAGTCAGAATTTGGAGGAAGATCGGGTTAAACCACTTCAGTGATTCTGATTGTTTTGGCATTACATTCTCTGCACTTGATTGTCTTATCAGATAACAATATTCATTTATAAACTGAATTAGATGTTAAAGTAATTTTAGAAATTAAAAAAACTTATATTGCAGTGATTCTTAAACTTTACGGAGATCACAAACACCGCTGAGAATTTACCCAAGAACTCTGAACTCTTCTTCAGAAAAATGTGCATATATGTGTAATGATTCAGAGAAAATGTCATTTTTAGCATCTGTAAGCATTCCTTATAAGGAGAGGTCAATCATTGTTGCAAAGGATGTCAAAATGAAGTTTTAACCGAACACCAAAATCTAACAGACTTAAAATTCCAAAGTGAGATCACCATTTGCAGACTCTGAAGGAAGTGTTTGGAAAGAGGTTCCATTAGTCCTCAATCCCCTTACTTACGTGGAAACTATAAAAGGGTAGGATTTGGGTTTATGAAGAGATTTCTTTGGAGAGCTTTGTTCCCTCTCTCTGAATGACCACTTCCCATGCCCAGGTGTCAGAGATTACTGCATTTCTTACTCTTCACCAGGGAGGGGCTTCCATATGATGAAGAAATGTCTTGCATGTGGTTGAGAGAAAAAAAGGACTGGTACCCCAACTCCAGACCAAAAAGCTAAAACTTCTGGGGGCAGCAGAATAGCAGAGGTGTGTTGGAGGTGTGGAAGGTGAACCGTGTGTGACCAGACTTTGGTAAAGAGAGGTTTGTGAGAACCATCAGGAATCCTGCTGAAGAGGCTCTTCAGAAGAAAAATGGGCATGCATGGAGTGGGTGGCTGTGTCCTAGGGCAGGAGCTGAGGCCAGCTTGGGGGTTGAAAATTATTATGGGAAACAAAAGGTGGAGGGAGAGGGCCCAGCAATGGGTCCCAGAGGTGAATCCATCATTCCCGGTAAGAACTGTCCTATCCCCTTGCCTTTCATCTCAAACTGTCTTTCATCCCAGTAGAGTTCAACAAAGCAGCCAGAGTGAGGAACTGGGTGAGCCTAGAAGAGAGGCACAAGTTGAGTACAGTCCTGACCCCAAACTCAGTCCCTGTGTGGGAATAGTGGAGAACGAATGAATGGGTGGCTGAACACAGACTGAAATGCTGATTGCAATGGAATTGAGACCCCATGTTTTTGACTTAGACAGACTAAGGGTCTGATGTCACTCAAGAGCTGTGAGGTTCATGGCGTCTGTCTATATGTCCATCCAGGGCCAGGGGAAAATTGCTGTATGCCCTCTTCCCTGTCCCTTAGATTTTAAAGTGGGTACTAGGATGCAAAAATAAATTTGCATTTGACTACATCTTCCAAGTTGTGCAATTATATTGTTACCCACTGTAGGATGTAAGCAGACTTCCCAGGCTCGTGTGACCAGCTGGCCCTTGGGTTTCATGTGGAAAATGGGAGCTGCTCTGATTAATAAACATGGGGAGGGATGGAATACTAGAAGTGTGGGAAGAGCCAGAGGGACAAGTCTGGGGGAACAGGACAAACTACATAATTTGAGGGGCCTGATGCAAAATAACAATACTGGCCCCTTATTCAAATTTACTACGAATTTCAAGAAGGCGACAGCAGAGTATGTAACCAATCGAGGGCCCTGTGTGACTGCATGGGTTGCACATCCATGAGGCTACTCTGGGGTGAGGAAGGAGGGAAACCTACTAGTTGTCCAGTTAAAGAGCTACTCAGGAGAACAGGCTTGTCCAATTGAGACTTTCTCAGTGAAACGCTCTGCAGTGTGATCCCCTCCTCAAGATCCCGCAAATCCTTAGCAAAATTGCGAACTCCCTTATGTGAATGGTTTCTTGTGGAAGCTGGCAAAGGGGCTGGTGAGCCGTGAAGGACTAAAACAGAACAAGCCAAGGAGGTAAGGGGACAGCTGAGGGCTGGTTATTTACCTGACATTTCCCATATATTTCAAGGGTTTAGGTAAAGAACCCATGTTATATGACAAGAAATTTCCCCATGTCATATAGTGTCAAGGGCTCACATGGCCTTTTGTTTATTTCTTTATTAGTGTTATCAGGATGTTGTGTGATACTTTCTCTGTTGCTCAGAATTGGCGACTAGGGACCAAACCTGGATATACAAAGGTGCCAAAATACCTAACATTATAAAGAAAACTGTTGATGGTGGGGGCCAGACACCCCTTCAGGGTTTACAAAGAGGTGGTAGAGCCACAGCAGTCCCTCCCAGCTGTATATGAGAGGCTGGCCTGGAGGAGGCCCTGCTATGGCAGCTCCTCACCCTGAAGCCAAGCAAGAGAAGTTTCTAGAAAACCCCTCATTGAGAGCAGGGGCATGAAGCGGGCACTGGCAGTTCACTTCTGACTGGCTGTCTGCTTAGGCAGTAGACTTACTGATCTGCCCTTGCCCCTCCTAAGCAGGGCAAAGAGGACTGGAGACAAATGGGCTCAGCATGGAGCAGCCGAGGGGCAGCATGCAGTCCAGCCCTTGGCATACAAGGATGACTGCATTTTCTATGGATCAAGTGGACACTGAGAAGGTGGTTGGCTCTAGCCTTTCTTTCTGGCAATAAGAAGCTATGGGGAGTACAAATAAGGTAATGGTAGTTGGAAGAGATCAAGTAGCATCCAGGTCTCTCAGGTCAGTGACCCGGGTAGGGCTTCCTGAAGAACTCGCTTGTAGAAGTGAGACTATAGTGATTATATAGAGAAGACAAAAAGGCTGCTCTTGATCCCTTACTCCATCTCTCCTTTGCCCATTCAGACACCCTGGAGAAAATAGGAGAGGAGATTGTTTTCCAGAGACCTACCATTTTGCCTCTTACCACCCTACCTTTGAGATGAGGAGAGGGGGAGGGAGAGAGGAAGAGCAGAGAGATGCCCCTTTCACCACTTCAGGTCCTTCCAGTCACTGGCCAAGCCGGCAATGGGGGAGGGGAAACTTTGCTTTGGATATGAGGTTGGCATCTTTAACGGGACTTCATTGAGTTTTTTTTTTTTTTTTAATTCCAGTTAGTTAGCATACAGTGTAATATTAGTTTCAGGTGTACAATATAGTGATTCAACACTTCCATACAACACGTGGTGCTCATCACAATAAGTGCACTCCTTACTCCCCATCACCTATTTAACCCATCCCCCCACCCACCTCCCTTCTGGTAACCATCAGTTTGTTCTCGGTAGTTAAGAGTCTGTTTCTTGTGGACTTGACTGAGTTTTTTAATATCAGGAAGTGACCAAGGAAGTTATAGAATCTGTCCAGGGTCTCTCATTAAGGGATCACTACCCAGCAGGGAAAGGAGATTCAACACAGCACAACTGGGGGCCGGATAGGAGGAAAAATAACACCATTTCTTATTTGTACCCTATGGACTTGAGACTGTTCAATAAACCAGCTATATTTGATTAGGGACTTCATGTTCTTATGACTAAAGTTGAATAACTGTGCATTTGTGTTATGGTGTACTGTGTTTATAAATTGTTAGTTTAGGAGTTACCAGATTATTTCTGCAAATCAAAAACTTGAACTATTAAATGGGGAGAAAAGAGACACACCAGAAGGCAAATTTCCAGATAGAGGAGACACTTAAAGAGGTATCTAATAATTGCCTTTTTTTTTTTAAATCTCCTTTTAGAAAAATTACAACCTATCACAGAATCACTAACAATTGATGCAATAGAAAAAATGGGTGTATAAAACATGTTTGTAAGTGATTTGTTATTCTTGTTCATTTGTCAACCATGTTACTCTCTTAAATTATTTAAATTTCATAATAATATTTGTCAGGCTACTCTCCTATTTAATTTTTTACTTCAGTGTGGCTGTATCTATGATTTTTACATAAGATGGTGAGATGGCTTCAGCCTACCCCCGCGCCCTTCTCTCCCTTTCTCCCCATCACCAGAGGCTTCTTAAGTATTTGCCATGTTCTTTTTATTTAGACAAAAATTATTTCATCTTTACATTACAATATTCTTTAAATTGCTTTTTAAATAACTTTTAAGATACTAGCTCTAGTGACAAAGAAAAATTGTTGTCAGTGATAACCCATCAAAAGAATACAGTGACTCTTCATCCATTGGTGTCTTCACTACAGAGTTGTTTGCAGATTACAGACCACAGCTTAAATCATCTTTAGGGACAAGCTCCAGACTTCTTATTTTTCTTGTTTCAGTTCTGCATCATCTATTTTCTTGAATCCCAGTCTCCTAAAATGTAAGCAGTACAAAATGTTCTCATCCATCATAACAATGGCATGAGTACATATAAAAATACTAGCCGTGATCCTAATTGCTTAATTATACTTGAGTTGAATTGTGTTGCACTTGAAATGAGTGAGATGTTGATGAGAACCTGAATTTGTAATGGGTGCGTACTCAGACTTACCAACTTACCCTTGACTCATCCCTCTCCCTCATGACTGTCCCACTGCCAACATCTGGTGAGCTGCCAAATTCTACCTCCGCGTAATATCCCAGGACCTCAGCAGAAATGTCAGTGGTTCTCCTTTCCTTGATGAATAAGGTCCAAAGTCCTTTAGTCAGCCCTGAGTGCACTCTCTGCTCTTACCCCAGCCTCCTTGCCTTCTTTCCTTTCCTCTTCCTACCCCTGCTGCTCTTGCCAAACTGAACTCCAGCTGTGCTTGGCTCATCTTGATCATACTCCTCTCTTTGCCTGAAAGTATCTTCTCTCCTCCCGCCAGTCTCCGAATATTCAAAACAGAGCCACCTTTCAAAGTCTAACTCATGAAACGTTCCCAGATTTCCACATGTAGAAATACTCTCCTTTTTTTTCCCCCTCTTTTTTTCTGGGCACTGGGGATATGCAGTGGACAAAAAGCATGGGATTTATTGACCTGAAATTCTAGTAAAGGGGAATGGACTCTAAACATATGTCAGATGGGGATAAGAGCCATGGTAAAAAATAAACCAGGAATGTTCTGAAAACGTCTCCCTTATAAGGTGTCACAGCTTGCTGCCTTCCTTTCTACAGGCCTTAATTAAGGTGTCATGTTTTACTTTACAGAAATTTGTTGTTTTTATATATACTCTATTAGAAAATAATAGGTAAGTTGCCTATTAATTTTATGAACCTCTTGCTTTCTAATTTGTACATAGTAGATAACTTAATTCTTATTAATGCAAACAATGATTGTAATAGAACTCATTTATAAAATGAGACCCAGAAAAAAGAAAAAAATTTTGATTTAAAGTTGAGGAAGAAAACCTTCTGAATTTGAGACTTGGCATATTGTGATGCCTTCCTTTGTACTTGCAGATAGCTCCCTCATGCAGGACCTTTCACATTAAAGAGGTCAAATGCTGGGCAATATGTCATAGGCCTAAATTCCCAATCCTGTTATCGAATCTTCTTCCTACTCAGCGTGTGGCTATAGAGTAGTGGGATTGATGCCCATGTGGGGCTTAGGGGAAGCCACCTCATTACTTTCTACCTCTGGTCATGTTTGTATCTGGCCTTCTGTAGTTCTCAGTTTAGGTATTTATTTCCCCATCTCTTTACTTTTTTCCTTCTAAGAAACTTAACTTTCTTAGAAACTTCTTTTGAAAAGAGGTAATCCTTTTTAACGTTTCTGGACCAGCTATATATAACAGCCCATGCATTTTAACTGGTTTTCAGGTATTTACCATGGGTGTTTTTGATCAGGATTCTGGATTTCTTGAGGCGGGCAGTTCACGGAGTAAAGTAACTCACTGGCAGATGGTGAATGCATGGATTGTTGGAGCAAATCACTCAATGTCTTGGCGACACTTTTGGCTGCTGTTCTGCCAAACCTTTGGGGCAGATTAGGAACATGTCTTGAGATGCTTTCCTTTATATTTCTTCCAAATCTCAGAGGCAGGTTGGCCATTACCCCAGTGCTTCTTTCTTCTTCCATGGTCCTCCCAAATCTCAATGGCAAGTTGGCTGCTGAGTGTGGCATTTTGTTGACTGTGGGTGCACTCATCTTAATGACAGTTTTTGGACGCCAATCTTTTAGTTCTTCAAAATTGAGACTTCTTTCCTTCTCCCCCTTAAGGTCTCCTTCAGGCTATGATTAGAAATGAATATTAAAATAAGTTATTGTTATAAGCAATAGGTTTAAACCCCAAATTAACTTAAATCCAGACTTTAGTTTGCGGAACTGGTAAAGCTATAAACAAAGTTTGTGTTTCCATTTGCAGAATTTTTAAATAAATAGTTCGTATTCGGTTTCTTAAAGCAATCCAGTTTCTCTGTCCCTGGACAGATTTTTTATTTTAGAGAAACCTCCCACTGCCTCTTCATGTCTCTTGTGTCTCCTCTTTTTAAACACCAGAGTGGCGGATACATGGAAACAGATGCTAGCTAGGCTTTGGGGTAGAGTTAGAGGAGGCTCCCTTGTATTTCTTTCTTACCTGCTCATATTTAGAGCTCCACTCTAAGAAACTGATTGTATTTTTATTAGTATACAAGTTACATTTTTAGTAAAGCACTGGTTGGTTTGTGGACTACTGTACCACTAATATACCAACTTTAAAATAACCATTTAAAATACAGCAAATAGGGGCGCCTGGGTGGCTCAGTTGGTTAAGCAACTGCATTCGGCTCAGGTCATGATCCTGGAGTCTCGGGATCGAGTCCCGCATCGGGCTCCCTGCTCAGCGGGGAGTCTGCTTCTCCCTCTGACCCTCCACCCTCTCATGCTCTCTCTCTATCATTCTCTCTCTCTCAATAAATAAATAAAAATCTAAAAAAAAATAAAAATAAAATAAAATAAATAGCTACAAGATGTTTAAAAAAAATAATAATAAAATAAAATACAGCAAATAGGGCGCCTGGGTGGCTCAGTTGGTTAAGCAACTGCCTTCGGCTCAGGTCATGATCCTGGAGTCCTGGGATCGAGTCCCGCATCGGGCTCCCTGCTCAGCGGGGAGTCTGCTTCTCCCTCTGACCCTCCCCCCTCTCATGCTCTCTCTATCTCATTCTCTCTCTCAAATAAATAAATAAAATCTTAAAAAAATAAAATAAAATACAGCAAATATTTAATTAGATTTAGCTTACCATGAAAATTTGTCCCTATGAAGATTTATAAATGGTTGTTTTTCTGATTGTAAAAGTAATACATACTCATTTCAGCAAATTTGGAAAATATATAAACATAAAGAAGAAAATAAAAATAACTTGCAATTCTACCATCTAAAGATAAATACTTTACTTAGATATAGATTTACTATAAACTTACCAGCTCATCATTACTAAGTAGAACATATAATCCTTGTATTTTTTTTTGTTTGTTTGTTTGTCTGTAGTTTGAAGACAACTCAAATGTTCAGCTGAAATGTATCAGATCTTATTTCTGCAACTATTTATTACAACTGTGTACTTCTGAGTCAATTGAAAATTATTAATGCACCTTATACTTGCACCAAATCCTGTACGTAACTTGTCATTAGAGAGGCCAGACTGTTTGCTGTTGTGTTAAAAAATACAAGTTACATCAACGCACTGTCATGGAAGGCTGCAGTTGGACAAACAACAAAGCACAAACGAACTTATTCCTTACTCTTTATAAAATACAAAAGCATTAGAATTAGGACAAATATATAGTTAATGCTAGTCATGTTAAAGTTAAAAAACTTACCTCAGAATATTTGTCATAATTTTCTTTGCTGTGAAGATTGGACATCATTAATTCATCTGTACAAAAGATGTTTGATGTTAACAAGCTTGAAGTGGCTAAAATCACTAAAATAAAGCATTTTGATGAAATAACTTTCATTTTGTTCAGAATCTAGAATTAAGTTTCTATGTGCAGCCTGATGTCTACAAGGAAGGGAATCGTGGTCTTTTTATACTGTCTAAAAACAAAGGAAAGTTTGATTTATCAGTGAAACCAATCCCACATGTTTTACGTACTAATATTAATTAGAGTGTTTAACTAAACTATGTATTTAAGGAATGTGGGTAATTCATTCTGGAAAGACAGCAACGTTCCTGTTTGCAAATTCATTAACTTTGAAAGTAATTTTCCTCACTATGAAGGAGCTTCTAATTAGATAAGTTTGGGGCCATGGTAATTAAGATTCCCAACAAACAGAATGCTTCATTTCTTTGAGCTCGAATGAAAAATATTTCGGTGTTTGCGTCAATTCTTGAGAAGGAAGAAAAATAGTATTCAATACATGCTAGCTATGTTAAAAAAATTTTTTTTTTTTTTTTTTACCCACACAAAAGAGTTAGGCATAGTATTTTCAAAATGTCAAACAAAATTCAGAATGTAAAAAGAGTTCTAAGTCGCATAATACCCAAATAAAATGACATTAATTAACTTTTTGTAATGCTGTTTGGTTATTAAAAAGAGTCAGGAGTAAATGTCAGCTACGACGTGAAAGGTGGGCATAAGACCGTGAGTTAGGTGTTTTGACAAACGGGCTGTCTCAGGAGAAGCTGGAGGCAGTTCTAGGCCTTTTGTATCTTCCCCGTGGGCCTTATTTGGCAAAACTGTATAAATCACTGGGATTGTATTTCTGTGATGATGCCATATCCTACCTTCCTCCTCAGAGCCCGTAAGAACCCTAGCAGAGGTTTGGTAAGTCACACACATGCTAATTTTGTTGCTCCCCTGGCCCATATTATTTAGGTAATCTCACATTGCCAGAGGCACACTGACATCATGGCATAAGAAAAGAATTTATAGAAATACATGCTTATTTCTTGAAATGCCAAAGCGAGTCTCTTTTGGAGCAGATGACTGGTATTCTTAAAGACCTGCCTTATCATGAGACTGCCTAGGTTCTAGAGAAATCCTTACTTGTTCTCATTTGCCCATTCAACGCTCTCAGGAGAGAAAGACCTTACAGTGATTGATTTCTAGCTACTTCTAGACACAGACACTTAGAGGTGAATTCACAAAAAAGCAAGTCATGAAATCGCACCTAATGAGTCAAGGACTGAACCACCTCGAGCCACTCCCACAGCCTACCATAATTTGAGGTTTGTGATGGGTGGAAGTGAAGACCCTACTCTGTATTATAGATCTCCAGAATAAATTAGAAAAACAACAACGGGTAAACTCTTGGGTACCCCAAGGTCACACTTGCCCGCAGCCTCTCTTAAGGAAGTTGACATCATTGGCCTCATTTGTTTTGGTCTGTGCTAGCCAAGAATCCCCACAGTAGGAGGCAATTAATTCAATTCGTAGTCTAGGGTTAATTTTGTAACACTGTTATTGGATTATTTGGGTTTAATTTCCCTGAGGGTTTAATGCATTTCTCTTTCAAATTGTTCCTTTGCAAACTGCTGATGGAACTTCCTTTTTTTGTGGTCAGTAGATCCAAACTTTTGAGAAATGGGTGAAGCAAGGAGCGAGTTGTGTTGGCTGAGTTCACACCCTGGAAAGAGTGAGTGGAAGGGGTCAGCCTGGAGCTCTTTCAAAGTATGTTTGTTATCTGGTCATTTCAGAGGGTAGCAGTGCACCAGTTTTCGATACTGCTACTTGGGGTTTTGGCACATCTAGGAGTTTTTCTGATTGCAGTCAGCATCTAGTGTAGCCGATATGACTAATTATTCCCCTGCCTCCACCAGGTTCAAACTTCCAAGTTTGGAGTGTAATTAGAGTTATTAGTACAGGGCTTGGCACTTTTCAACCATATTTTCAGTTAGCTTCGAAAACGTCGATATAAAACAACGTGACCTGACATACACAGTAAGAAATCACCATAAATCCTTTGATGAAATGTGCTCCTACATACATAGCCTATTTAGGGATTCTTGATGAGACATAGGAGCATACAAAAAAATGAAAAAAAAATCTATCTCCTGGCTGTGTGGCATTTACATACATGCTTCATTTACTAAGACTTTGGAGACTTGAAGGCCACTCATGTCTGAGACTCCCTCTCCAGCTTGGACACTTCTGAGCTTTGGACCCCTCAGATCCTTGGCTTCCTACCAGTTGGTGCTGTTGGGATGTCTCACAGGCATCTCAAGTGCTCTGTGTCCAAACTGGGATTTATCTTTTTCACGCCTGTCTCTCTTCCTATGTTTCCCGTTTCAGTGAACAGCACTGTTTCTGTCAGGGTCCAATCAGGAGATAGAATATACATAGTAATTTGAACAATATAAAGAATTATTAATTATAATGGGGATTAGCTATAAAATGATAAAGAATACACGAGGGCCAGGGGACAGAGTATCCAAGGAAAGGACAAGCTGATTGGAATGCAGACCATATTGGAGAAAGTATGGATGGCAGAGAAATGTGCTACTCCACGCCAGAGCCTGTCTCTAGTCACAAGTGGGAGATACTCTTCTGGGGTGCAGGTGGGTCAAGGCTGGGAAGGCAACTTCTGGGATAACTCTGAGAGTCATTGGGAATCTGCCACTGAAACCCCCTCGGGGATGAGTGCTACCAGATGTCCCCTACATACACCACTGGCAGCCATGTGTAGGGGCAAAAAGAAGCAAATGGAAACCCATTTGAGCCAGAACGAGATGTCCATTCCTCGTGTAGTAGTACCCCTGTAGTGCCCTTTACTGACAAAGCTTAAAATTATGCCTGCTGAAAGGATAAATGCTTTCGGGGTCCATCTCTATATCTCAGAGCATGAAATCAAGAGTGGATTTGGAGCTGAGAGGCAATAAATAGATTAACTGGCACAGGCAGCCACCCCTTTGACCAAGCCCAAATCCTTTGCGAGATCCATGACTATTTCCTCCCCATTTCTCCCTCATCCCATTCTAGAGTTAATGAAAAACTAGTTTCTAGTTTTGAGCTATTACACTCAATAATACTAGACACTATTTTTTGAGCACTTACCACATACCAAGAACTGTCCTGAGTACTTTGTGAATTAACTTGTTTAGCTTTCATAATAATCTCATAAGCAGCTACAATAACAACAACAAAAACAACTGCTGCTACGACTACTCTTATTATTCCTACTTTCCGGAAAGGAAGACTAAGGTGCAGAAGGATGAAGTAACTTTCTCTACAAATGGCAGGGCCAGGATTTGAACCCAAGCATTCTGAACACATTCTCACTCTGCCAGTCTGCCCCATCAAGCCTGGTCTCTTCTCACTTCTAATTAATCTGTTCACATCTCTCCATCCCCAGGGCCAGTACTCGGTTCACTATTTTCTCTTGCCTAGACTTTCTCCTTGGTCTCTCCAATTCTTCCTCTACGGAGCAATCAGAAACGTTTTTACAAAGTAGAACATATTAGTGATTTCTTTTTAAAAACCTTTCAGTGGTTTCCCATTTTTCTTGGACCTAGGCCACTTTTCATTACTTGTAGTCTTCTTAACGTCTCTCGAGTTTTCTCTCCCACTGCTCCCTGCCACCTCTGTGCTTTATGACAAACTTCTTTCTATTCTTCCAAATGGATGCAATTTCTCTTGCCTCTGCTCATGATTTTCCTGTGCGTGGAATGTTCGCCCACTCCCCTCTCTCTTTCTTACACCTCTTCATTGTTTGAGACTCAGTTGAGGCATCACATGTTGTGAGAAGTCTCTCCTGACTTCCAGCTCTGATAAATGGCTCTTTGTTCTTGCCCAGTTGTGGCTTTTTTACTCAGACTTGTCCTGTACTGTACCTTGCCTCCCCTCCCCCTGTACTGCTCGGGGAAACCATGTGAAGGCAGAGCCTTGCTTGTGTAGATCACAGTGACATTTCCATTGCCTAACTCACAGATGTTAAGGATACTTTATTTCTATTTTTTTTTTTAAAGATTTTATTTATTCATTTGAGAGAAACAGAGAGAGCACAAGCAGGGGGAGTGGCAGGCAGAGGGAGAGGGAGAAGCAGGCTCCCCCTGAGCCTTATGTGGGGTTCAATCCCAGGACCCGGAGATCACGACCTGAGCCGAAGGCAGATGCCTAACCATCTGAGCCACCCAGGTGCCCCAGGACACTTTATTTCTAAATGAGTGAATACATTTTTCATTGGTATTAGGAATAAGGGTTAAAACTGAAGGTGCTTGTTCATTGTTTTTCCCCAGTTTTGGCTGTTGACCAGAGTTTCCTCTTTACCGTGACTTAAACATTATTAGAGCTTAAGTTTGTTGGCTTATCCTGAAATCTTAACATCTTAACATTTTCCCACTGAGGATTCGCATCTAAGGCTTTCCCAGACTGAGACCTATACGAGGACAGTCAGGTATAAGTAGGTTGAATGTGAGTGCAGGTTTATCCTGTTATAGTGCAACATGCAGCTTGGTAAGTTCAGTATGTTCTGATGAATCTTGCTGTGTTAATCGGTCCAAACACCAGGAAGGGTGTGAAAAGGGACGACACAGCCCTAAGGAGGGCTTCCTGACGATGCTTAAGGGTTGTCCAGTAGGCGGACTTCATAGGCTCCCCTGGCTGAGGGCAGAAAAGGGTTCTCTGATTGCTCGTTATTTTTCCACGCCCACCAGATGCCCCCAGCCTCTGGCAGGCAGTTAGAATAGGGGACAAATTCTTCCTACCAATCAGGAACTGAGCTGACTTGAGTTGGGTTTAGGAGTTTGTAAGGTTCTGGTTTATCCTCACCTCTAGGACAATATTTAAAATAAGTGGTTGTTTTTGTGGCATGGGCTGCAAATTTTTATTTAAATTTTTATGCAGCAGAGCTAGCATCCTCCACACATTGATCCATGCCCCCTAAGGCCCTGGTGAGGTCTACGGAAGAGGTGGTGAATGTTAATATGCAGAAGAACTTTGTTATAGAACCCTATTCCTTGCCCTCAGCCCAGCAGTTGACTCCTAGGCCATTTGCCTCTTGATAGTTTCTTTCTCCCTCTCCATCCAAGCAGAGTCCAATTGCTGCACTCTGCAGAAGAATTTGTGGGCATCGCATTTTGCATCCTCTTATTTTGCATTGGCATGTTTGCAAAGTATTTTGTAACCATTTGTTAACTAATTTCAGGCCCCCTTTAGAGGTGGGCGGTGGCATTACTGTATAAATATATTTCAGTATATTGTGTGCAGAGACAAAGAAATACCTGCCTTGGTTCCAAATAAAATCATCCCATGCAAATTGTATAACACTACTATTTTAAAAATGCGTGGTGGTGCCTTTGTTTCAAGATTTATGAGTGGCTTGTTATAATGAGCTTGTCATATTTTGATAGCCAGCTTGTATTTACTTCTCTGCTTTTTGTTATGACAGAGTACAATGCAAGGGCCTTGGAGGTGCTGATGTGAACGTGAGACAAGATGATTCCTATGTGTAGTAAAAGCAGTTGAAATTCAATTCTAGTTGGAGTCACTTGAAGAATCGGTTTGTACAGGAATACATATTAAATAATTATAAAATTAATTCATAAGATTTATTCTAGAAGGTTGATTAAATGGCAAGGTCCCTCTGTCTAAAGGACATATTTTAGAATAATATACTGAACAAACTTTTCAGTATTAAATCTTTCAAGTGATATGGAGTGGTAATGTTTTAAAGAATTTTTACAGCAATTGTGCAAGGCTGATTAGGAAGCCGCCTCTCTACAGCACAGCTTTCCAATTCAAGCTTTTACGCTTTTTAATGTTTCATTTTTATTGACATTTTTTCCTTGCAGGAAAAATGTGTGATTTTTACTGGCCTGGCAGGGGGTTGTGGTACCTTTTGCCAAAGTGTCAAGAAAACTCAGAATTCTCTACATGAGGGACAAAGACCAGATGTTTAGTTAAAACAACACATAGCTTTTATACAAATACAGGTAATGGAAACCAAGAACTTTCCTGGGATTTTTTTTTTCCTCTTTTTTTAGCCAGTTTTGCCTTTGATATTTTTAAAATAAGCAAGCAGCCATCTTGTTATTCTAACCTGAGCAGAATAATTTAGTTCTTTACAAAGTGTGTGCCTTTTCAATATCTTGTTTTTGTTTTATCTTTGTTTTGAAGGATTCCGCTCTAAAGTGTGGAATGTGCTCTTCAAATAATAATTTGCTTTTTTAAAAAGATTTTATTTATTTATTTATTTGACAGAGAGAGAGCGAGCAGGAGAACACAAGCAGAGGGAGAAGCAGGCTCCCCACTGAGCAGGGATCCCAGGACCCTGAGACCATGACCTGAGCCGAAGGCAGATGCCTAACTGACTGAGCCACCCAGGCGCCCCAATTTGCTTTAATAAAAAGAAAATTTGAGACTTTTAGTAGTTTAGGGAGGACCTAGCCTAATTCACTAGCCCGATTTTTCCACTAGCCTGAACACATCTTCACTGGGGAGGAAATTTGTTGCTTAAGCCTACACTGGTGCAGTTTCTGGAGGATGTTTTAAGTACAACTGTTTTCCCATTTCAAATAGGAGTAAGGGCAGATGGCTAACTAATAAAAATGAGTGTCATCACAAATGTGGACTTTTCTAGATGCTTTTTCATCTCTGATGGAAAGAGATGATAAGGGGGCTACTTGAGATGTACACATGAATGGGTTGTGGTTTGTTTTTTTCTTTTGGTTAGGGGTCATGTGTCTTCTGTGCTCCTGAATACTACTGGTAGGAGTTTCTTGAAGGCCCACAGCAGCCATGCACTTGCTGTTCTGAGCAGAAGCTGGCCCTTGTGTTAACACTCTGGTGCTTGGACTTTGTTCTTCTCTGTTACCAGTCCTTTGGCTTTGGCCACACTGCCTGCCTCTCTGTTCTAGGTCTGAGCTCATGTGGGTACCTCATGCCAGTGGGTGCCTGTATCCCTTAGATCACAGTGGCTGGATTCCATTACTGAGGAGGCGTTTACACTTTCCTTCAACACCGGTTTTATTGGACCCTCAAAAGGATGTGTCCATGACATAGCCAGGAATGACACCATTGCAGTTCTTCTGGTTAAACTCAACCAATTCCAAGCAAACAAACAGAAAAACTCTCAGTCAAATGGTTGTCTTTGGAGGAGCACTCAAAAGCATACTTTTAAATCTATAGTGACTTGGAGTATAAATTTAATTAAAGGAGAAGATTTTCTGGCAATCTTCTGATTCTAAAAGGTGAGATCTAGACAGAAAATTCTGTACTTACTTGAGGTTAAATGAGCTAAATAAATGTTAATACCTAAAGGATTTAATTTTATACTGGGTTTTGTACCAGATGAGTTTAAGAAATCAGGTATTTACCCTTTGAGAAACAATAATAAAGAAAACAGACAAAGCTGGTAAAGGTTTTAGAACATACTTAGATGTACAAGCAGCCGTACCATCTCTAGGGACAATAACCTGTTGTAAACACAGGCTTGAATGACCCAGAGCAGTTTATGATGGTGGGCTTCGGCTGATGAGCCCTGTTGGAGCCCTCTCTGATTCATCGATAAGAGTAGCTGATGATCCATGATCTAGAAGCATCCAGCTAGGAAACTGATGTGGATCTTTCAGTGGATACTACTTCTGTCCCTGCCCCATTCCCCAGTATCTAGGTCAAGAGCAGGGGAACTGCCCTTCCTATGCTCCCATATTCTTTGGGTTGATTTGTTTGTTTAAATTTACCACTTCAAAACTTCCCTTAATGATTATCTTAACCTGATCTGACTTGGATAAAAATAACCGAGGAGGAGGAGCCCAGAATCCTGGCCATGGTGAGAGATGAAATAGGGAGAAATCACTGTGGGCTTACCTTGGACCTCCCTGCCCCTTGAGCAGTTTCCTAGTCTTGTAAATGTTTTGTGGTTGAGGCTTTTCATATTGGCACAGCTGCAAAACTAGCTCTCCTTTACCTGATACATTACTCAGAGCTTCTTGGTTGCATGTAACTGAAATCTCTAATGTGTTTAAGCAAAATGGAGAATTTATTATGAGGATATGGGGATATCTTATGAATGGGGTTGGGGCCTGTAGAACATCTGGAGCCTAGGACTCAAATCACCATTGGGACTTTCTCCTTGATTTTCATTTCTTCTCTCAATGCATCAGTTTCATTATTCCTTCCTACTGCTGTCTTGATTTTTCTACCTCTCAGCCCATTTGTTAATACCTTCTGAGTTTACATATCTTCAATTTCAGCAACCTCATGAGAATCTGCTTTATCTCAGTTCCGGATTCAAAATAACCAGGGGAGGATTCTGATTGGCCCAGTCTAGATAAGGAGCCCCATCCTGAACCAATCGTTTATGGTCAGAGATGGGTCACATTGCACTAACATTGAAAATCCTATTGCAAACCTGTGAAAGCGTTGGGGTAAGTGTTGCTACTGGAAAGACAATGCAAAAGTGTCTAATACAGCTGGATAGATAGAGCATGAGGAAGAATCTGGACTCTTCTCTTCCTGAATCCAATTCCCCAGGAGGAGGAAAACTGCTTCCCACGCAGGTGAAAAACTGAAGTTCTAAGTTGCAGTTAGAGGACCACTTGGCCATTTTATTGTGGGCATATCTCTGTTTTTCTTTAGAGATGCTGAGGAGATCTCCGTCCTAGCTCAGTGATACTAGTAGACAGTGTTTTCATCTGTGCCATCTGGGTCTTTGTTTTTGCAAGCAGGTGTTCTTGTGAGATATTTTTGTGGCTCATGTGGGGCTTTGATGGTAAAAACAAAACAAAACAAAACAAATTCGAGATCTTCCTTCCCCAGGGGCAGCCGAGGGCACAATTCCCAGCTATTTCTCCATATATCCATCAAAAGCAGTGCCAACTTTGAGAGCCTGTAAGATTCCCTTTCTCCCCTGGCAGGTAAGAGGCCTGGCTCAGGTGTTTCTCTTTGGCGTTTGGAGGCGCTCCTGTTTCCACCATTATGCTCAGCAGCAGATATGAAGCACTGTCCTGAGAATTTCAAGACCAGGTGGTTTGGTCCCTAAATGGTCCTAAACTCTTTTTAACTTGGGCCTCTTTCCTAAGTGTTTCACACCCTTTATTTTGCTGTGGTGTTCCTGGCTTGCTTCATTTCTTCTCGCTGTATTTACTGAGGTTGAGTGAGTTCTATGACCTGGAGTAGAGTGGTTCATTGCTTTTTGAGCAAGCGAGTTTATTTTTCTATTAAGTTGGTAGACTTGCCATTCTCTGTCTGACACTTGGGTAGTCTTTGGAAACACTCCAAAATTCCCTTTCCTTAAATAATGGACTTTCCTTAACAGATTGGTAAGTGTTTATTTTGGAGATAGTAAAAATAAGACTCTTGTGTATAATTCCAAATATAAGCATATATTCTTTTGATAATTAGCTTCATTGTTTCCTGTCAATTTTTTTGACAATATTTACACTAAATTAGAAATAGTAATAATGGGACATCCTAGTTCAGTCCTACAAATATATCTGTCTACAATAAAATATTTGCTTTAGTGACAGAAAGTATTTTAGAAGTGTTCATTAAAACAATTTGAAAACTGTGTATCCATTATTAATAACCCAAGACAGAAATTACATGTTATGTGACTCATGTAACCAATAAGGAAGCTGCCATTTCCATAATTATAAAGAATTCATACCACATCCATTTTACTATTCTGTATCATTTGACCCATTTATGGCTCATTTTGAAAGAGAAAGATTAAAAAATTTATAAAGTTTTTTGAATGAAAAATCTGCCAGGTAATTTTTCCCTTCCAACTGCTTACAGTAGGTGCTCTCTATCTAAGAGCCTGGACCATTTAGGTCTAACCCCTCTCCTTAACTACACTAGTGAAGGAAGTTCGGGATGCTCTGGGTTATGTCGATCCTTCTCCTTCACCTCCCTCCCCCCACCAAGCCTTCTGAGGGATAAATTGTGGAAGAAGTTGGAGTCCAGGAGGATGACGTGGGTTGGCCCCATTCTGGAACAAATGGAAACTGTAGGGTGAAGGGCGGCTAGTCAGTGTCCACATGCTCTCTGTCCAGCTGCCTGCAGTTTCTGAATGGCCCGTTTGGGGAAAAAGTTGAGCAAATGCTCAGCAGGGCTGCCCCGAAAGTTCCTTCAAAATGTTGGTTACTGATCGCTGCTACCCCTCTGCTTTTATTCTTACTATCCTCTAGAGTTAACTGTGGGGTGGAAGGAAGATGAAGAGGGATGCAGGCTGGGAGGGAGGAGAGCATCACTGGAAGGCTGGTAGAAGATGAACTTCTAGCTTCAAGGTTTACTTTTGGGCACGGAAGAGAGAATCAGTCCTAGCGAGTGATTTTGGGCCTGTTATTCTTTTCCTTTACCCCCATCCCAAATCTCAAAAGTAGTTGAATTCGGAACTTATTGTAATTAGGGTCAAGGAGACCCCCAGATCTTTGTCACACCTGAGAACCTGGGGCAGCACTGTTCTTAATACACGGTAAATTAGTACCACGAAACTCCAGCTCCTCTCCCACATGGTCTGATTGCATCACCCTCTTTCCCTTTGGTCAGGTCTGTGAACAACAGTTGCTGAAGTGATTTTGATGAGATGTGACATTTGCAGACTGTGGCCACGGACCAAAGAATCTGAGCTACAGTATCCAACATTTTACAGGCTACAAAATATAAGCGGGCCAGCATTTATTGCTTGTCCTAGCAGCTTGAGCCAAGTTTCCTAAGCCTACAGAGCAGACCTCTTGCTGCTGCTAATTTTACTATCAGCAAACAAAAGGGAAGTAGGAAACAATGCGGAACAGCTGCGGGAGAGCGTTTGCGAGAGTGGTACAGACTCAGGTGATCTGAAGAGAGAGTGACTTTCTTTTTTCTAAAACCAAAAGGGACTCAGTTTGCACAGAAATAAATGGAAGAAAAGATGTAATGTAGAAAAAGTTATAAGCAGAGGTTCTGCACTGGTCTCCCAGGATGGCAGTGATTTTCATATTAAGGCAGCCACCAGGGAAATGTTAAAAACTCTCTAGGAAAATTTCCAATATGATGGATAGAACTTTAATATTAATATAGGATTCATCATGATAATGTAAGTCATAGATCTAAAGCTCCCTTCGTCAATTGGATCAGTCCTTTTCCAGCCTATTATACAGGTAGTAAGTACATGCTTTAAATAGTGTCATGTCACAGGCCTGGAGTCTTTCTTTATCTGCAGTTTCTGAAGTTCTGTTCACAGAAATAGTGACCCCGTGAATCATTCATCTCTTACTATGTTATCTAGACCATCTGCATTTCCCCCATTTTTATTAATATTTAGTACTTCTTAAAATATACTTAATTATACTTTTTTTCACAAATACAAAGAGCATAATTCAACACACACATGCAGTGAGTGTGAAGGGAAGATCTGATAGTTAATCTATTTGTTGGTCATTATACAAAGAAGAAAAGTGATTTCTGGGTTGCTATTTGGTTGAGTTATCTCAGACATAATCACCAATCAAATGCATATGTATTGCTCAGTCATTTTACTCTGGGTTTTCTGGTCTTCTTCGAACACTGACACCAAACAAAATGGTGGCATAGCCTCTCTAGAATTCTGTAAGATAATGACAACCTTCAGGAATGAGAATGATTGTAGTGTTGATGGCAATAATAATAATGTTAAGACTTGTCTGCTGCTTTTTCCAATAGGGATTCGAACATTCACTGGTGGAGCATACAATCACCCTTTCTTAGTCTAAAACACACCTGAAAATAAATCCACGAGTACAGACCATGAATATAGATGTAAAGTCTGTACACAGACAAGTAGACCCTCAAGTTCTATAAAGAAAAGGGGACTTTCCTTAAGCCTGGGAATCACTGCATATTCTGTCCCTCCTTTCTAGATTCCTGTAATGCTCACTGATTCCACTCCACCCCCGTTTTATACCCATGGAGTAACCAGTGTTCACACTTGGATGTATCATTTCATGTATTTTGTTGGCATAAAATTTGAGGGTGTAAAGTTTCTGAGAAATCCTGCTGTAAAGGAAAATTTCATGTTGTAGAATCCAGCATTTCCTAAACTTTCTTTTGACCATGGAATCCTTTTTTTTTTTTTTTTCCCTCTCCCAAATACAATCTATAAACACATTGAGAAATGCTGGCCTAATGGAGGTATTCATAAACTTGGCCTCTTCTATTTTCAGGTTTTGATTTTCATTGGAAACTCTGCAATGAACTCTAACTTCTCCCTAAGTCCTGGCTCAGTGTCACTTCCCCTGTGAAGGTTTTCCCACTTGCCCTAGAATAGATATGTAATTGTTCCCTTTTGCCCCCTACCCCCCCACAGCACTTTTTTGTCTGTGTGGAAAATCTATGTTGATGTTTAGATCATGAGCTAATTTATTTATTTTTTATTTTCCCCTTCCAATCTACAATATCCTCTATTTTAAGGAGTGTGTTTTTTTTTCCTTTCTTTTTCCTTTTTTTTTTTTTTTTTTGTTCTCAGTGCCCTATGGAGTGCCTGGATCCTTGTAAGAGTTCAACAAATATCTGGTGAAGGAATGAATGAACAAGTAGAGTCAGGGAACTTAAGCAGAAACATTATCTTTCTGGTGTGTTGATATGTGATTAATGCATGAACCCTTTTGAGTTAAGTACTTTTTTCTATTATAGTGATTCATTTCCATACAGTTGATTGGATTGAGACTGACTCAGATGTGAAAGGGTTAATCATTTAGTCTGCCAAAAATACAAGATTGACTGTTATTCAGTCTGTTATCCCCCTTGTATAGACATGGGCGGTATATATAAAAAATTCTAGCACCCAGTCATAACAGAGACATTTTTCTTTTCTAGTCACAATCAGTCCATAACTCAGAATTTCCCAATTTTTAACTGCTAAGGGAAAAAATGGAATTTATAGACCTTTTCACCTTTCATTAAAAACCTAGCCTTATAGATTTAAAGAATTATAGATTTGACTATATTATGCCTGTAGCCTTTTTATTTGTAATATATACTTAAAATATTTTTTTCCCTGATATACTCTAGGTTTCAGGCTTACAAATTTTATTGTGGTTTAGGCATGTTTTCCTCCCATTTTTCCTTCCTTCATTTTCCCCTCATTTTTTAAAAGATGTTAATACGATGAAGATAGTAACCTCCCTCTCTGGCTGTACCCCACTCCAGTTCTACACCCATGGAGTGACCAATGTTAACACTTTAGTGTATCACTTCATGTATTTGGTTGGCATAAATTTTGCGGGGAGGCCAAGGATAGAGGATAGATAACCTAGGATAACCCAGGTCAGGATAGAGGTTAGCGGCTACCTTTATAACATTCCCTTCTACATTTCCTTGTTCTCTTTTGAAGATGGTTCACAAGCTGTGAACTGGTGAGGGCATTAAGAAGAATTAATATGCCTAAGAAACTGAATTATGTTTCTGTCATGGAGACTAGGCTGGCCAATAAGCTAGGGTTAAGTCAGCTCATTCTGTGGTGTTGTCCGAATGCAAAAAAGAGGCAGCACACCTGATTGGAAGAGGAGGAGGAGAAAAGGTTGTTAGACTGGGGTCGGGAATGTCCACTATCTGTCCCCACTGCCCATCCCTTAATTTTTTTTTTAGCAATGAAGGTTACCGCTGCAGATAATTGACACTCATGGGTTCCCCTGGCACCATGGAAAGGCCTAAAACTAAAGCAAAAGCAACGAGAGTAGTTGGGGGATAGGAGAGGGGAGGGAGGAGAGGAAGACAGAGATAGAGGAAGGGGAGAGTGAGGCTCTGATGTAATGAGAAGAGCACTTGATTTGGAAAGCAGATTTCAAAAAGCACTCTATTTAGAAAACACTCAATTTAGAAAATTCTAGTTTCTGGCTTCTGCATAACCTTGGGCAATTACCTAGCTCATAGTTTCTTCACAGGACTGGTTTGTGGATTGCCGGATGATCACTCAGGACTATTTACCTCTAAAAATCAATGTTGATGATATGAGATAAAGAATTTGAGAGAGTTGGAGAGAAGAAAGAGATATGTGTGTATGTGATTGATAAGGGTCACCCAAGTCAGGTGCCCCAGAACTTGTCTGCTCGGGAGCAATTCCTGCTTCTGTAAATCTGGGGGGCAGTTGATTAAATCTTGAAGTTTCTGTTCATTAGCTGGGGTGGAGATGAGAATCTGGCTAATAGAGAAAGCTGTTGTATAGGCTGTTTTATATATAACCCCTGCCAGGAAGCCAAAAGATGGTGGGCAGTAGATAGAGTCCTCGTTAACCAGATAATTCTCGCACCTGCAGGTTTATCCCAGGAAACCAAGCATGAACATGGTGGCTGGATCCTCAAACTTTCATCTTTAGATGGGTTAATTTTTGACAGAGCACAAAATTCTTGGCTAAGAACCAAAGGTTCTTGGGAACCAATCTCTGTAGCAGGTGTTCATCTCAAGACTGTTTGAAGGCCCAAACAAAGAGAATGAGTTTCACATTTTCATGAAACTGCTCTCCTTGTCTGACTTCCAAAGGTGCTTTAGAAACAGAGCTCAGACTTGGACCCTTGACCATCAGAGTTCTCCTGTGGGCCATTTCAGGGTAAGCTGGGTGACAGTCAGCTATGGAATGTTAGGAGCAGAGAGAATACGTTTCCAGGGCTGTAGGCTGTTAGTTGATTTCCCAGAAAGTAGTTCTGGGAAGCCATTCTGACTTTTACATATGGCATATCTGAAAAAGGGGTGATTCCGCAATTGCAACATTTTTTGTTTTATGTGCCTCTGAAGGAAAGATATGTTTTGTCCTCCATCAAGTCTTAAAAAATATTTATCCTGGCATCTTCCCATTTTTCTTTCCACATGGGAACTCTGATATTTTTAAGACTAGTTGTGAAATCATTCCTAGGTATGCACATTATATGGAGATCTTAGAAAAACTTTTAAGGAAAATGAGTATAAGATGGTATTTCTTTTATGTACCAGACATTACAAACCATTCTTTTGTTGGGCTTTTCTTGATGAGCAAGGTGTAATAAAATGATGTATATTCTCACCCTGTGGCAGATACCCTTTATCTAGTGGGACAGAATATTGAAAGCAGCATGGAAGATTAAAAAAAACGGGGGGGGGGGCATTTGAAAAAATGTCCTCATGATAGCATCATGAAAGCAATGCTATCTTCTGGTTAAATAAAGCATGAACAATAATTTTGGGTTAGGTATGTTCTTCAATTATGCATTTGATTTTGGTAATAAAAGACGCATGTTTTTCAATAATGTTTGGAATTTAAATACACTGTTCCTTTTTCCCAGTCTTCAGGATAGTACTTACCAATGCAAAAGCTACCTCAAACCCATTCTTGTCCATTAAAAATTAAATGCTTTTACAGTAAATTATTAAAAGAGCTAGGTTGGCTGCAAATCATCAAAGGTACCATAAACCATTATGCAAGCAAGCGAGAAGTCTGATTAAATCTAAGGGATCAGAAGGCATATACATCCCTCGATATCCATCGCAAATTCTAAACTACAAAAGCAACTATAAAATGCTCCATTAAGTGACTTTTAAAAACTCTTTCAGGATTTTCAAAATTCAACAGTAACTTGCCTTTTCAATTAAGTATGAACTAAAAACCTTTACTGCAAAGCACAGATAAACCACTTTCTTTAAACCTGCCGTAAAATTAGCCTCATTTTTCCAACTGATATCACTCACTTAATGGAATTGAGGCATTGTAACAGAGTTTGCCAAAAAACTAGTTATTAATTAAGTCCTGTTTCCCCAACGCGTCTTTGTTATCTTTTGATTATATTGGAAAAGAAAATGATGGGTCCTGAATGTTGCAAAATCGCGCTGAAAATGTTGGAAGTACTTAAATAAGACATGTTTAAAGATAAAAAAGATAACACGTGGTTTTAGTTTAAATGAGATAATATATAGCAAATACAGGATGCCTAGCTTAGTGCCTGGCACATAGGAGACAATAAATAGAGGCTTTTCTTGTTGTTAGGTCCATTTTTCATTTGAAAAACTCAGGCTCCAGCAAAGCTAACTTGTCCAGTGCTCCCTGGATGGTGTGAGCCCAGCACTGGTTGATTTTGAAGCCCATGCTCTTTTCTCTGTCAGTGTTATGGCCTTCTTAGTCTCTGCCCATGCAGGCAACTATCTGGCTACTCGTGTATGCATAGATTGGTCTATTGAAACAACTCCTTGACAAATAAAAAGATATAGGAGAAAGAAAAACATAAACATTGAGGTAACATTTGGCCAAATTGTGATAATTGTGGAGAAGGGGAACAACAGCCAGAACAAGCATTTATAGTTGGGTTTTAGAGCAGGGTCTGTTCCAAGTCTCCCACCCATTGTTCCCATCTGCCAAGTGTGGTGAGGAGAACTAATTCTGCAGCTTCGCTGGGATTGGTTTGGGTGGCTAATAAATCTGAATGACTAGGTGAAAAGCAGACATTGAGGGCCAAATGAGAGTCAGGTGATTTCATTTGTCAGTGGTTTTCAAACTCTAGTGTAGATCTAAATCCCCTGGAAGGCTTATTAAAACACAGATGGAACAGGGCAACCCCAGAGTTTCTGCTTCTGTCAGTCTGGGGTGGGTCCCAAGATTTTGTGTTTCTAACTAGCTGGCAGGTGATGTCAATGCTGCAGATCAAAGGCCCTCACTTGAGAACCACTGATTTAGGTTATCTTAAATGAGACAACTTGTCACTGCAACACTGTGATGTAGACGTTATTAGCCCCATTTTATAGATGAGAAAACAGGAGAGTGGTGAGTTTGGGAAACTTGTCAGAATAATGGTTTGAATCCTGGTTAAAGAGAAGCTGAGATACTGCCTTCAAAGAATCCTCAGATTTTCTGGATCACTATGATAGGTGACAGAAATGCAAGACTATGGCTGTTCATTCCTACTCTCCTATCCCCCTCCAGAGGCAAGGACGTCATCAGAATGAGACAAAAACTGTCACGGATACATGCCCAGCACTGAATGGTCTACAGATGACAATGAAAACTGAAGCCATTCTTTCCGAGATCCTTGAGCACTATAGATGGAGAAACTGAGGTATGGAAAGGTTTAATGATTTGTCTGATTATACATAGTGTATGAGTGGCAGCATTGGGATATCAGATGTCCTGAAACCCAATCAAGGTTTAATTATAAGAGGAAAAATATGGAGCTTCTGTTTGCCATCTTGATTGCTATCTGCGGTGTCCGCCATCCCGAAAGTGACTGAATGCAGAGGCAGCATAACGAGATGGGATAGGTACTAACACAGGACCCAGAATTCATTTATATATCCTATATTTATTGACTATCTTTCGCATGCTTGGCACTTATAGGTGCCAGGGACAAAGGGGTAAACAAGATAGGTGAAATGCTTGTTTTTGCGTTCTAAAAACAGTGAGACAATCCATGAAGTAAAAAATAAATAAATAAATAAAAGGCGGGCCCTGGAAATTTAAGGCATTATAAATATTATGAAGAAAATTAAAGCCAGATAATGTCAGAGAAAATGACTACAGACTCAGAAATTTATAAGCATGGGTTTAATAGTTTACTAAAGATGCAGAAAGAAATGTGGATGATTGACTACCAGTCAGAGGTTAGGACTATCATACCGCAGTTCTCAACATTTCAGTTTTGTGGGTTCTCTTTTATCCATGAGTATAACCCAAGATTTCCCTTCCAGACTTCTCCAGAAATTATTTTAGGATCCTCAGATGAGGGAGATTCTTGTACTCACAGGTGAACAAACTTTGAAATGTATACCTTTCAATGTATTTCAAAGACAAGGGCAACAATCATAGAAATAATTGATTCAAGCAACAATTATCAAAGGATGGTCCAGCTAGTGTGTATGCACATGTTTTTCCAACTTTGACTTGAGTGATATCACAGTGGGAGCTTGAAGTCAGCCATGAGGTAGTATTTAAGTCAGGAAATTGGCAAATGATACAATGCAGATCTCTGAAAATTACTACTTTTCCCCCAGAGGGCTGGTTGTTATTGGGAAAAACTCCTCCATAAGTTTCTCATGCTTCTATACATCTTGTTGTGTATACCAAGAATGTAAGGCCCTGACCTCTCTTTACCCAGGCTATTTCTCAGGTTTGTATCTGCAATGAGCAGTTTTGAAGATTAAGGTAATGTTTCCCTCTGGGACAAAAGGTAGACTTGCTTACTGCTTGCTATAATATTGGTAGATTCTTGAAGATAAGTGTTTCTTTCCTACAGTGCAACGCACTGCATATGTAGGTATCCATCTGGGTCATCCATGTTGTCCCCATGGGACCTGGGGACAAGGGGAACCAATGTAAGCATGCTGATGCTCGTGGTGCTTACTGTGTTGTGAGTAACCGAGTCCATGGTCTGTGATACAAGCGTCTTGTGTTTTCTATAAACATCCATGAAACAGCAACAGGATAACTTCGTAGCTTATAAAACTAGGGTAAAATCAAATTGCAATTTTGACAGTTTGGGGGACAAGGATGGGATACAAACAGAGATCTGACTTTCTGGAAGAGGAAGGTTTCATGAACCCAGTTCAGAGAGATGAGAAAACTTCCTTCAATCTGATAGTGAGTATTGTTGCCCAGGTGTGGGGAGGAGGGGTGTGTCTGGGAGGTGGAGGTGGAGGAAGGTTTTCCTACTGTCCTGTTAATGAACACAAGTTGAATTAATGCTTACAGGCTGAGCAACAAGAAGGGAGATTAAACAAGCTACCCAAGTGGTGCTTGATTGTTGTTTATTCTTTCCTCTTTGTGGGCAGAGGAAGGGATGTTATCATGACAACAGGCAAGCAAGCTCCATGGCCCTAGCTGAAAGGCAGTATGTCTGTGGTTACTGAGCCAGGAGTCCCCCCAAACCAAACAATTGGTGTCACCAATGAGGACCTTGTTATTTCAATAGAACTTTGGGTGAACCAAAAACATTGTTTTGGATGAATTGAAAGCACTGGTTAAGTCATAAGCAGGAGGCCACTCAGAAAGAAAAGGGAACCCAACACTTTGCCTAACAGCACAGAGACACTGCACTCATCTATCTGCCCCTTTTCACAGCTCAGCTTGGTTGATGAGAAGATGGGGCGCCAGGCACAGGGGTCATCAAAGCCCCTCAGAACAGCTGGGTGGGACTGTCATGGCATGTATTCAGGGGCAGAAAGAAAAAGGATCCTGGGTCCTGGTGCTTGCTGGACAGCAGAAGTGTCTGAGGGAGGAAGTCGTGCTGTGCTTAGGCTCTGATCCTAGGGTGAGGGGTTGAAAGGGGAGAAAAGGCCTAGCAATCAACTTCCCTTTCTGCTGCCCCTGCCATCCTACCATAGCCTAGATTCTCCACCTACCCATCTGGGAAATAGTATGATTGGGAATCTTGTGTAGGCTCTGATGTGCATCAGGTTAGACTCCTTGGTGCCTGAATTCAACTTAGGGGATTTGGCCACAGTTCAGAGTGGGGAAGGGAAGCTCAGTGGCCTACTGCATGGGGCTTCTGGGCCACTTCACTATATTATTATTGTGGTTTCCACTGTTGAATGCATAATTGGCAATGCTGTTTTATATGCTTGTACTGTAAATGCCCATACACATCAGGGGATTTTCCTACTCAGGGACTACCACATGGACTGTTCCCTCCTGGCTGGTTCAACAGAAACAATATATAAACCTAGATGGAAAAAGAGATATCTCAGCTTTAGTTAAGGGTGTAATGATTGCTGGAGTATTGGGAGGCCCCTTTTTCGTACGATAGACCACCTTTCTGACGGCCACCAACTGGTGTCTCCCCCCCACCCCCCTTTTTTAAGGTAGCTGATAATCTGCTACTAAGGTCTTGTTGAAACTGAAAGCCTCATCAATGGAGGCCTCGTGACTCTCAGGCTGGGTATACCCATTTGGGGATGAGTCAAAATGGACTCAAGAAAACAAGAATGGGAAGGGTCCAATAAGTCTGTCTTGTGAAATGGAAATGGTGTATTTAGAAGTGTAGGTCGAGTGGCATCTGAGTTTTACATGAAAAAGTGGCAGTCATCTCTTTGGGAGGAACTTCATCCCAATTTTATCCCCCATTCCACTGGGACATCTTCACCAAATAATAAAAGTTCATATTGCCAGGAACTGGACAAATGGAAATTTTGTGCTCTCTGAAAAGATGCAATGGGAGGAACACAACATATATAAGATTCTTGTCAAAAATATATAACTGAATCTAATCTTGAAGAAACATAAACCTAAATGGAGAGACATACTACAAAATAACTGGCCTGTATTCTTTCAGATGCCAAGGTCATGAAAGATAAAGACATACTGAAAAAAAAAAAAAAGACATACTGAGGAATTATTCTATATTAAAGAAGTTTCAAGGAGACTCATGATCCTAGACTAGAGCTGAGTAGTACAGATATTTTTTTCTAGACTAGATTGAGTAGTACAAATGTTTTTCTCTTTTGCTATAAAAGACATTATTAGGATAATTGGCAATTAAATAAGATCTGTATATTACATAGTAGCTGCGTATCAATATTACTTTTCTAGGTTTTAATAACTGTACTGTTGTTATATAAGAACATGTCCTTGTTTCTTTGATAGAAATATACTCAAGTATATATGTCTGTAACTCTCTCCCAAACAGTTCAGAGGGAACACACACCCCCCCTCCCCCCACCACACACATACAGAGAATAATAAATAAATGTGTTAAAGCATTAACATTTGGTGAATCTGAATCCAGAGTATATGGGGATTATTTGTGCTATTATTGGAACTTCTCTAAAAGTTTGAAACTATTTCAAAATAAAAAAGTTAAAAAAGAAATGAGGAATCCTAACTGATAAGGTGAAATATCCACTGAAAGATTTAGAGATAATTTAAAAAGAAAGGCGGCCACAGTGTTCCTGGTCTTCTTCAGGGGAGTAGGACTTTGAAGGAATAAAACATTAAGAATATTCTTATTCTTTGTGTTTTTAACTTTTAGAGTATTTGACAAAGAGTTGTTTTGATTATGGAGGGGCCGATTTTATACTTAGTTGTGGGAAGGAGGATGTTAGAGGCTTTACCTGGGATGGTTGAACAAAGGCTCCTTGACCTGAGAAAGGATGAGCAGACAGCTTTGCATAGATGTTGGGGCAGTGACAAACTAAAAGAGCCAAGGGGCCCTTTGGGCAAGATCTTGGTGTGCTCAAGACTGCAAGACGACCACTGAGACTGGAAGACCAACATGCTATTCCTGATTCTAATAGCTCGACTTTGAGCAAGTCATTTTACCAATTGTGATGTTACTTTCCGAATTTCTAGTGTAACCCAATCTGTCAGTACATTATAGTTCCTGATGGATATATTAGCTGAATGAGTGGATGAATAAATTAATCTGAAACGAAGGCAAGATATGGTATCTCTAAAGACTCTAAAGCTCTAAAACTTTAGATTCATGTAATATTTATTGAATGTTTGCAGAATGCCTGCCATGGTGTCAAATGTTTTAAGTTGGAGGAAGACGGCATGAAAGATGCATGGTTCCTGCTTTTGCTATGTTTATAATCCAGTGAAACAGGCATCCAGAAAAAGTGATGCAAAATTTACACAGGAGTCAACTCTCTTCTCTGTTTTTAATAGATATATTTGTCCTTTTGGCACAAGTTAGTGTGCATTATTCTAGATTTCAGATGTGTGTAGGAAGATTCAGAGCAAAAATACACTTCTACCTGCTTTTTAGGTGAGGAGATCAAATTCTGCATTTCTTCAATGTAGGCAGACTTTTTCGCTGAACCATTGTGGGCTTGGTGGCTCCAGGAAAGACTTGTCTCTGCAGTGAGAGAGCATTTAGTTCTTTTCTCACCAGGCCTGCAAAATACTACTACTACTAATCACCTATAGAAGGCTACTGTGTTCTAGGTGCTGGGCTTGGCATTTCTATTACAACCCTCTCAACCATGCTGCGAGACCAATATTATTAGGTAGAGATTAAAAATTCCTTTTTCGGGGCACCTGGGGGTTCAGTCGGTTAAGCCTCTGCCTTCAGCTCAGGTCATGATCCCAGGGTCCTGGGATCAGCCCTGCATGGGGCTCCTTGCTCTGCGGGGAGCATGCTTCTCCCTCTCCGCCACGCTTGTACTCTCCCACTGTCTCTCCTTCTCTCTCTCTCAAATAAATAAAATCTTTTTTTTTTTTTAAAGATTTTATTTATTTTTTGAGAGAGAGACAGTGAGGGAGGGAACATAAGGAGGGGGAGAAGCAGGCTTCTCGAGCCCGATGCGGGGCTCGATCCCAGGACCCCGGGACCATGACCTGAGCCGAAGGCAGATGCCTAACGACTGAGCCACCCAGGCGCCCCAAATAAAATCTTTTTAAAAAAATTCTTTTTTCAAAGATGTTAAGATTCTTGCCCAAGTTTCAGAGGTAGTAAGAAGCAAATTCAGGATTCAAACCTAGGTTTTTCTGATGCCACTGCACGCACCTTTTCCATTGTGCAGCGCTTCTTAGGTAATTTTAAATGTTCCTTCTGGTTCAGGCCCCTTATTGCTCAACGATTCTGTGGTTCTCAGAATAAGGCTTCCATGGTCAGCCCGCAGCAGCAGATATGAGCTTATGGTAGGTGCTAGGGAAGTGGGCTGACCCGTGTGCGAGACGATCTCCCGTGAGTCATTGACTCCCATTTCAGACAGTGCTTCAGGCCCACAGGTGTCTAAGGCTGTGCTGTGTTGGGATAGAGCGAAAGCAGATCCTACAATACAGTGGCTGAAGGAACAAAGAACTTTATTCTCATTCCCAAAGTGGCCCAGCATGGGTAGGTGGGCCTATTTGCTCTGTGCAGTCATTCAGCGTTCCTTCTACCTTGTTTCTTCCTACCCGGTAGGGCACTGTCCTCTACATGATTGAAGCTCGTTTGCAGGCAAGTCCATGTTCCAGTTCTTGAGAAAGTGCTAGAGCACCTGTGCAACGTTTTAAGGCTTAGCAGTGAAGGGGCACACGTACTCCCACCTCATATTCCCAGTGGGGAGAAGCGAGTCACCAGACCATGCTTAGTTGCCCAGGAGAGAGTTCAGGGGGTGGGGGGCTGGCTATTTGCTTAGCTAAAGCTCTATTAATATGGAAGAAGAGTGGAATCAATTTTGGTGAACAGCTATAAATCTTTGTCGTGAGTACCCTGTGTAAATCTCTGTCATAATATTTGTAGCATAGTTTTATTTATTTATCTTCCCCCACTGGCCTGGGAGCTCACGGACGACCAAGGTCTGTGCTTTCACTTCTGAACCCTCAGTACCTAGCTCACTGCCTCTCGCAGATGAAGCACTCATTCTATTTTTGTTGAAGAATGAATAAGGCAAGTTAAGAGTGTGGATTTGGGGGAGTAAGACAAGGGCAAAGATGAGCGATACTTTCATTACCTAGTTCAGAAAGCAAAGCTGAGCCTACCTAGGGCACGGCACACCGAGTGTGTATAAGGCATTTGATGAAAAGCTTTGCCATGAGAAGAATGAAGTAATTCAGCTGAAAGCCAAATAAAGGCAAAATTTAAATGTGACACTCTGCAGCTCAGCTCAGAAGAAACAATTGCCGGATTGTCACCAGGTGACCTCATTTTTCTCTAGTCATCAGCCTGGGAAGATATAAAACAGGTGAACCTGTTAGTTTACACAACTTTTAAACAGAGGTAGAGGATGTAAAAGTAGTTTAGGGGCGCCTGGGTGGCTCAGTCGTTAAGCGTCTGCCTTCGGCTCAGGTCATGATCTCGGGGTCCTGGGATCGAGCCCCGCATCGGGCTCCCTGCTCCGCGGGAAGCCTGCTTCTCCCTCTCCTACTCCCCCTGCTTGTGTTCCCTCTCTCTCTGTGTCTCTGTCAAATAAATAAATCTTTAAAAAAAAAAAAAAGTAGTTTTGAAACATATGCGAGGAGCTGCATATACAAAACCTAATTTCCCAAGCACAGGGTGAGATCTGAGCAGGGGCCAGGGACCTTCGTTCTTTTGTAGACCCTGCACTCCTTATAGAAGGAGGGTTTCCAAAATAATGCAATATATGTTAAGAAAGAAAAAAAGAAGAAGAAGAATGTAGCAGGAGGGGAAGAATGAAGGCGGGGAATCGGAGGGGGAGAAGAACCATGAGAGACAATGGACTCTGAAAAACAAACTGAGGGTTCTAGAGGGGAGGGGGTTGGGAGGATGGGTTAGCCTGGTGATGGGTATTGAGGAGGGCACGTTCTGCATGGAGCACTGGGTGTTACGCACAATGAATCATGGAACACTATATCTAAAACTAATGATGTAATGTATGGGGATTAACATAACAATAAAAAAATTTAAAAAAAAAAAAAAAAAAGAAGGAGGGTTTCCAGCTGGACTAAGTCAGCAGAACCCAGCAGGGCTACCCATCTTGGGGTCCTGGAGACAACAACAGATGGCAGATAGGCAAAGCAAATTAGTCAAGCCACACCAAATGTTCTTAGATTTGGTTTTCAAATTCACGAGGCTAGTTATACATGGCCACTGTCGTTACTGTGCATCATATTTATTTGACAGCATTGTCCAGCCTTTAGATTTCTCTCCCTGGCTCAAACTAAAGAACATGTGCATTGTATTTCAATGAGCACTTCCCCAAATTCAAGGGAATTCTGTGGCTAAAGAACCCAGTATGCCAGCAATTCATGCGCAAAGGCTATCCATGGGGGGCTGTTTCAGTGTTCTAACATAGCCTAAAGAGCAAAGGCTTCAGCTCAGTCTTTTTGAAACCCAGGTTTTGGAAAAATTCCTTGACCATGTTACAAGGCGCCCTGTTGGGATTCTTGTCCATCTTTCATGACTTTTAAGATCTCTTTCCACAGTCCCTGTGAGAACCTGGCTTATTACGGAGTGGACCATGTAACAGTCTAACCTCCCATCCATCTCCCCCTCTCTGTGGTCCTACTCCTCCCCATGAAAGGCTTTGGACAGTGAGTAGGCAGCCATTTGTCAACATGGTACCAGACTCCAGAGACAGCACTAGTCTACATGGATAAGCGTAGGGTATGGGGTTTGCTCATACAGCATCTGGCTGTGTTGTGTCACTCCTACAGGATATTTTTAGGATTAAAAAAAAGCCTTCTGGGAAAAGCTGTCTAGAGGGCAATTTGGTTATAGGCAGGAAGATAAGGAGACTGGGTAAAATTAGGGGATGGGGACAGGCATGATGGGCACATCTTTAAGCACTATAAAAATGTTCCAGAGACATGTTATGGTATTTGGATATAGTGACTTCAAGGCAGTGTGGCATACTGGGCTGAGAGTTAGAAGATCCAGGTTCTGGCCCCATTTCTACTACTATCTCCTGTCACCTCTCTGGGGGCAGTTTCCTTCTTGTAAGATGAGAGGGTAAGACTACTTGGTTGATCCTTAATGGGCCACATCCACATGGCGTGGCAGGTCTAAGCCAAAATTCATGAGGATGGAGAAGGACAAAAAAGATGAGCTGCAGGCAGGATCAACTCTGGGAACCTCATTTTCACTAATCAAAGGATGTATTTGACACAGACTTGGCTGGAGAAACCTTAATCAGAATTTTTTGTTTGCTACCAGGAGAGTGAAAACCAGGAAACCAGTTGCCATGATATCTTTGAATCAGGGCTGGTCTTGAGATGAATTATAATACATTATTTTGTTTATATACCACTTTTCAGTTTATAAAGTACTTTTAAGTCTTACTCTTTGGGAGACAAATGGGGATTATTAATTCATTTTAGAGACAATGTTGTGTAGATTCTGAGACCTACTAGCAAAGGGTAGACAGGTTAGACCTAATGATGTAATTTAGAAGGCCAAGGCTCTCCTCATCTGTCCCAGAAAAATGTCCTTTGACACTGACAAAGTGCAAGAAGTACCCATTCATTAACCCTTTTTAGCATGGGTTAGTGATCAGACCAAACTGGTTAGCTGTCATCCAATGAATGGCAAAATCCTGGGAAAATCAAGCAGAGATGAGATAACATTTTGTTGGAGGGAAAGGTCTAGATGCTCATATAGTGCTCACGTGAGTAAACTAAGTCCGGGTTGGAGCTTCAAGGGAGACCAGGGGCAGTAGGAGTGCACTGATAAACCTTCAGGGCTGTGGCATCAAGAGGGCTGCTTTGAGGAGGTAGGTACAGGGGCAGAGGTGGGTTTGTAATGCATGGATTTTGATACCTTTAGTTATTCCATGGTTTTGTCCAAGGTAGGCCCTGCCTGGAATATTGCATTTAGCACAATGAAGGAAAACAGAGTAAATACTTGGAAGGGAGGTTCTTAAATGTTAGCATGGATAAGAATGGCTGCAACTGCCCCTTGTACATCTATCTTCCAAGGCTCTACCCCTGGGATTCTGACAGTATAGGTCTGGGATGCTGGCCTAGGAACCTGCATTTCAAATGATCATGCCAGATGATTCTGATTCAGTGGATTGACAGATTACACTTAGGTAAATACTCGTCTGGATTTTCATGCAAATGGACATGTGATGTAATATCTGAGTGGTATTTAGGTCTTCCCTTACCTGTGGGTATTTTGTACACCATGTGTTTTTGCTCCTGGGAGGGAGCAGTGCCAGCCAAATCTAGAGGCAATGGGCGGATGCTCCATGGCATTTTTACAGCTGCTATGAAAGAGGGGTTTTCCCACCACAATCTCGTGCCCCGTCCTTGGATTGGGGGGTGCTATGGGGAGATCCTTCTGCATTTCCTCAACAAAGATACAGCTTAACTAACTTGCCACACTTTCTGCCTCTGAGGCAGATCATGAAGTGGTTAGGGGGCTTTTTGGTGTGACTGGAAGGGAGTGGAAGCTAGAGAGTAAACAGGGAAAGTGAGCAGGAACACAAGCCTCCGATACATCCATTAGAAAATGGAAAGAGCTGACCAACTTTGAGTTATGGGGCCATAATTCCATCTCAGGATTCTGGCAATAGCGTGAGCCGTGTGAATTCTTTATTGTTAGTTTATCTTCCCCCTCCCCAGCCCACCCCACCTCCTGCCTTGGAAGATTAATGGCTCTGTAAATTACATTGTATTAAAATATATGCATTATATCTCAACATGAGGCTTTCATATGGGTCTGAAAATGCCCTCAACTTACATCTCCTTGGGTGACATGTCTTGCTCTGTGCAGTACTGCAGTTTCAGTTTTGTTAAATAAAAAGGGACTTCCAGACTGACATCAGCTCCACAAAAGACTGTAGGCCTTGAGTCAGACCATTCTGGGTTAGGAAACAGCAAATGCAAAAGCATGAAGGCAAGAAGCAGATGGACATTGGAGGACACCCAGGAAGAGAAAAGTGGCTAGAAGTAGGGACCTTGAGTAGGTTGGGACTATTCATGTGTGTGTGTGTGTGTGTGTGTGTGTGTGTGAGAAAGAGAGAGAGAGCGAGAGAGAGCGAGATCCTGAATGTACAAGGTATTTAGACTTTGAAGGCAATATACCTTTGAAGAGTCATACCTTTGAGGATCTATTTGAAGAAATACAGCTTTGAAGGTTTCTGTGTAGGGAGGTGGTATGATGAAAATGATATCCAGGATGGACTGGTTGCTCAGGATGGTCCTAGGGATGACAGGCTGGTTGGAATAGGGCCCTGATTGGAATGAGGAGCTTCATCTTGTGGTCACATTTGCATAATGACATTGTTTTTGATTACTTCTGTTGTGTGTGCTTGGGTGGCTTGCTGATTTGCTGGTGGACATGATGGGTAAGTTGCCCTTCTGCTTTTCTTTGAAGAAGGCAGAGGAACCCACTTTAGTGTCTTCCTGCCTCCGTTTCTCTATGAAGCTGCACTTCTGTCCAGATTTCTTAGTTTTCATACAAACATATTACATTCATATCATAATCCAGGGACAGGGTCAAGGCCAGTGAAACCTGTGCTTCCTGATTGCTCATTCAGTATGTGCTGAGCTCTCTAGATGTCATGGTATTACCTCTTAAGGTGATTATTATTTAATTATTTATTGAAACCATATTGTCTAAATTTCTTAAATCAGAATCCAAATTCTCTCCCCAGACAGAAGGTCTGCATCAGTTTCAGCCCTCATGGATGGGCTGCTAAATAATAATACTGTGGAAGGCTCTGGAAGGCAAGGAGGAAGGAAGAAGTAGATGGGAAGAAAAGGAAAGACAAAAAGAAAGAGAACAAGAGAGAAAGGGGGAAGGAGGACAGAGGGGAGAGAGGCAGTAAAAAGCAGCTCAAAGGTAGGATGGTGGTCAAAAGGCATGGGTTGCTACAGATACCCTTCCGCTGACCTAGAGCAAGAGGCTCCAGGGAAATTAAGAGCAACCCCTTGCTTTCACCACGTGGGGGCAGACTCTGCTTATAGGAAAGAGACTCCGAAGGGAGAACAACTTTCCAAGGCTGCCAGGTGAAAGCCATCCTCCTGGTTCGGAGAGGATTCAGTATTGACCTAATCAGTCACTCCCTCTGGCCCTTTGGGTCTCTCTATAGCTACAGCCCTATCTCTGGGCACAGTACCTGGGTAATTAAAGAGAAAAAAAGCTAACTTTGCTCAAACTCAGATTTTCACATAATGTGGAATATAGAATTACAGTTAAACAGGTACTACAAATAACAAAACGCTTTGACATCTCCCCTTACTATTTGAAATGTACAATTACCCAAGCTTTTATGCAACACTCTCTTTTCTGTATGTCTTTCTCTTTACTGCAGGGTTATTGCATATACAATATATGTGCATTACTATTCTGGGCATTTCAAAAGGTTGGAAAGGCTCTTCATTCCTTTCAGCTTCTTCTCAATCTTTGCTTCTGTTACATTTTCAATGCAGGGTGATGGAGTGCAGGGGAATGTGTATGTCAGTTTCCAATAATAATAATAATAATAATAAACAATTTACAAACTCGGAGCCTTTGTGTTAAAACATACTTAGCACAAATATTTTTGTTTGGAGAATGGTTGAAACCAACTGAATTACTGCAGCGAGTTCTGTGGTACTTAAAAAGCAATTGTCGCATGCATCTGATTGCCTCTGAACGTAATGCGACTAGCATAGTGATAGCAGAGGGAAGTGTGGACTGAGGCATTAAAGGGGAAAGTACTTCATCCACCTAAGTTGTTAAGTATTATTATCCAGATAACTGCATTCCGATGTCCATGCTGTGTTCCTTGTGGTAGGATTTGCCCTTTCTTGAACCATATAGATCAAGGTGATTCCAGTGAGTTTGTACAGTTTTCTAGAACAGACTAAGTAACCAATTAAAGAAAGAATCTCTTAAAAATAAAAATCTTCTCTTTGAAATCGTGATTGGGCCTCTGAGATAAAGAATCCCATTTACAAGTTTAAAAAGAGTAGTACTAACTTTCTACTCTCTCCTGGTTGAGTAAGGGCTGAGGAAAATGCAACTTTGCTCTTCTAAAAAAAAATTAAAAAAATAAAGGGATAGCAAATTGATCAAACAGTTGTGGGGAGTTTGGCTCCATTAGTCTCGTGCTTTTCAGTATGGCCCCAACTAGCAATAAGATCCAGTTTATATGAGTATGTGAGGCGACGGTTTTATTCAAATTGTCTGCTAAATTTGGTGGCATAAGAAGAAATGAAGCAAAGCCACTGTTCTGTAGCAAAATCTTGTGTCTCACAATCTCCTCATCCCCAAGTATAATGAGAAGAGCGTTACCTCCCTTTAAGATTTACATAACTTTTTATGAAACACCACCCCACTAATTTAGTCAATGGCCCCTTTAACATAATCCATTACAAGTGGCTGGGAGATGATTATTTCTGGATGTGGTTTCCGTTCTTTCCTTCTATTTTGTGAGCTGCGTGCTGATGTCAGGAAGCCCTTGCTAGAAAAAAAAAAAGGTCTTCTAAAATGATTTCTTATTCTTAAAAAACAGGAGAACTGACTATAAAAAATGATTTACTATTGGTCTCTGTCTTTACAGCAGTGGGAAATTGGGAGAGGATCAAACATCCTCTCCAATTTGGCCACCACCTGCTTGGTTTATTAGTGTTTTAACCCTGACACATCTTCATCAGGGCTATTTGTACCTTGCAGAAATGTGATTCAAAATTTTCTGGAATACAGATCACAGAGAGGGTTTTATAATGAAGAAACATAGGACACCTGGAATTTTCTCTGAAAGCTGATGTGCTCTCTTATCTGAAAATCAAAGACTTTGACTCAAACTTTCAGATTCCCTCTCCAGGTTAATTCGGGTAGGTAAAGAAAGTCTGATGGATACAGAATGGCTGACAAAACTTGTGAGGTCTGTTTTTTTGCAACTAAGAGAAGTGCCAAGACTTCGGCTTTCTCTTATTTGGATCTATCCCCTGAGAGCCTTGTTTGTTTTTAGTACCTAATTTTATTGTTCATTCTTACTAACCTTCAAATCTCAGTGCATTTTTATAAAAAAGTAAACCAAAAGTAATTACTTGGGGAACACAAAGGCCATATCTCTATATGAGATCAAACATTTCCAACCTTGCCTTGCTATTTACCTCTAAATAACTACTCTTTTTTTCTAGTGCTTTCTACTTGTTTTCGTGACAAACAAACAGCAGGGAATGTCTTCAGGCTAATTATACAGGGCCATTTTGGGATCCCGCAGGGAGTAGGATGAGGTAGAGCTCTATCTCTGCTTTAGTTTTAGGGGGAAACTAAACCCCAAGGGAGGTCAGGCCTATGCTGACTTCTCAGATGACAGGTAATTGTGGTATAGGCGTCCTTCCCCTCCACTAAGCAGGACGACCCTGAGTATCCAGAGAATGACTGCTGGCCATCGTATGGACTGCTGGCCATCCTATGGTGGCTTAAAGTGGTCTAGTATTGTCATATAACCAGCCCCTTCCCTCCCCTCATCCAGAACGTTGAGTGTGGGTGTGAAAAGGATGAGAAACAAAAAGGAGCAGAAAAGATAACAGCAGTGACCAAAAAATAAAGACTTCCCTTCTCTTTTGAAAAACAAATCTCAACATAAAATCTGGTAGTCACATTGAGAATTGTGAGAATTTCTCAGAAGATCCAGTGTTCTGCCCACACTGCAAACCTAGCCTCAGGCAGCTGCCAAGCCCTGCATGCTCTTAGGAGCTGTGCACACTGGCCTTTAAGAGAAAAGGACTCTTTTGGCTGCAGACACCCAATTCTAACTTCTTTTAAAAGGAATTTCAGAGGTAGCCTCTTGCTTCAGGGATCAAATGATGTTACTGAGTCTCTGACCCTCACTGCATCTGTCACTTGTACTTGTTTCTGCCTATTCATTCTGTAGCTAGGTAAGCAGTATGGCTGCCACATGCCCGAGACCTATAATAAGCTACCTTAGGGAGCCCGAAGCCCAGGGAAGGAACGTGAAGTCAGGTCTGGGTCATGTGCCCACCCTGGAGCCAGGGGTGGATGAGGCTAGCTCCACTCAAACCACAAGGAATGGGCTTTCTGCTGGAAAGATAGGTTTTACTACCAGAAGCATATGGGGAAGTAGTTCTGGGCACACAAAACCCAAAAATGTCCAGTATGCAGTCCTTATCTATATACACAAAGAATGCCACTGATCCAGGATCAATACTATATTGCCATTGTCTTATAGTGTGAGTTTTGTCTCTTAGGGAAACTGTGTCACTGCTTTCTCTTCTTTTTGTGCTCCCTTGTGTCCAGTCTGAACCTGTACCTTGACTTCTGCCCATGGCCTTTGGTCTCTGCCTCTGCCCTCACATGGGACTTCTATCACAGGACATTATGCCCGTCTTATCAGTGTTTCTTAACACGTGTGGATCCCTTAAGTGGTGACCTGATACCTCCTTTGGCTTCATCATGGGCACCCCCAGAATCCAGTATCTGTCTTCTAGGGTGGACATGGCTCTCCATCCTTGCCCTCGTGGTGACCCTGGCCTCCATGGAGCATTGTTCCTCATGTCTGTCCAGATTGGCCTGGTCCCTTTTGGCCCCTTCGGCCTGCCCTGTCTCACAGCCAGACCTGACCAGGTACTGACAGGGAGATGACTCGTTACACTGCAAAGAACCTGCCAACTTTGTGCATTGACTGATCCCTGGCCAACATACTGATTTACTAGCTTGCAAATTAGGTCCTGGAGAAATATAAGGGCATGAGCTTCTAGATGACAACACTGAACATGTGTGATGGGTGGACTTTTCCCTTTCATATGCATGGAAAGTATTAGGAGGGGAAATATTCCCCTTAGGGCATATTTTACATCGGCAGTCATGTTTTCCTGGAAATTGATTTAACTTTTAACACTTCAGAAAGGATCTGATGTAAAACACTTAATAGCCAGTGAGAGGACTGTATTTCCCGTCTTTCAACACCACCATGGCTGTAAAATGCCTTTCTCCACTGACTAGTGTGTATTGTTCCATACATTATTATCTCACCACACTTCATTCATTCATTCCCTCATTGATTCACAAGCATTTGAACACCAGGCTCTTGGAACGGTACCTAGGGATGCAAAATGAATAAGACCATGTCCTTGCCCTCAAGGGGCTCTGCTCTCAGCAGTCAAAGTCCCAATGAATAAACACAGAATTCAAACAGATGCTCTTAGGTGCATCTAAGACATCAAACATAGACTCAGAGGAGATAAAGTTGTGGAGTGAGCTGGGGTGGGGGTGGGGGAGCCATGGGGCTGGCAAGGCCCGCTATAGAATGAGCAGGAATTCACTAGGTGGAAACATGGAGTAAGTGTATCCCAGGAAAAGGAATGTTCCAGGAAGTGTATTCCAAGGAGGATCATGTTGGATGACATAGGGCTTGAACCAGCATGGCGGGTTTGAGAAAGAGCAATAGGTACAGCAGAGCACAGGGTATAGGGCAGGGAAGAGAGGGAAACAGCAGGATATAAGCTTGGGGTTATAGGCACAAGCCAGGTCATGAAGCGTTTTTCAAATTATAGTGAGCAGTTTATATTTTATCCAGGGGTAAGGGGAAAAATTAAAAGATTTTAAGTAGAAGTCCATCATGATTAGATTTACATTTTAGAGGCTCACTGTGGCATTAGTGATAGTGTTGCCTAGAGAGGGGGAGAATGAGGCGGGATGACCAGCTAAGAGGCTACAGTACTAGTTCAGGCCTGGAATGGTGAGGGCTTGAATTTGGGCATTAAGTGGGCTTGCCCAAGGAGGCAAGGGAGCAGATTAAAAATACATTAAAAAAAAAAAAAGACATTGAAAGGTATCAGAAAGTGGCAAAGATTTAGGGTAAAGTCCTGGCGTTAGTGTTGGGTGCTGAAGTATGTGGTAAAGCCACTAAACCAGTCTGTAGACATAGACTTCGTTTTGAAAACCAATTCAGTTTTAGATCTAACAGATTAGAATTGAAAGAGGGACATCCAGATACAGATGTCCTGTAGGTGGCTGATACATGAACCTGGAGCTCAAGAGAGAAGTCTGAGCTAAAGATATAAATTTGAGAGTTGTTTGTAATAGAAAGAGTGGCTAAACTGTTGGGAGCATAAAGTCATTTAGGGAGGACACCCAATGCCAAGGGAAGAGGGCCAAGGACAAAGCCCCAGAAAATAGCAACTTTCAATGAGAAGCAGGAGGAACTATCAGTGGACAGAGAGTTCTAAGGCAAATGAGGAAGGTCGGGAGGTCACAGAAATTTGGGGTAGAGTATATTTTAATGAGAACAGAATAGGAAACTGTGCTGTGAGGAAGAAAGGCAAGATGAAGACTGATAGATCATCATTGGATTGGTCAATGAAAATTTACCTGGTGACTTTGCCTGAATAAAAGATCAGCAGGTTTGAAAGGCAGGAGCTTGACTGCACAGAGCTGAAAAGCCAATGGAAGGTGAAAAAGTAGGAATAGCGACATAGGGTATTTGTATTGCTGATTTAATTCTCAGTTCTCTCTCCTTGGTTGTAAGCTCAGAGGGAGCAGGGGCAATGCCAATCTTGGTTAACATTATAACCCTAGTACT